>NW_022900935.1:51400663-51442354 GCF_012274545.1 Fukomys damarensis | reverse complement strand
ATGGACAGACCTTTCTGGAGCGGTTTCTACTTTTGTTTCTTTTCTTTTCTTTTTTTTGAGACAGGGTCTCACTATGTAGTTGAGACTGACCTGGAACTCACTACGCAGCCCCAGGCTGGTCTCGAACTCACAGTGATCCTCCTGCCTCAGCCTCATGAGCGCTGGGATTACAGGCGTGCGCCACCATGCCCAGCGTTACTTTTGATTTGTTTCCTTTATTTATTTATTTATTTATTTAGGTCCCGGGGATCAAACTCAGGTCCTTGCACTTACAAAGCATGTGCCTGAACCACTGAGCTAAATCCCCAGCCCCTTGATTTGTTTCCTTTTAAATTTCTGATTTTCCCCTGAACCGTTCCTTGCATAAGATTTTTGCTTCTGTCACCCATCCTTAAAATTTGGTGTTTCCAAGGCGGGCATGGTGGCACATACCTGGTAATCCAAGCAGTCTGGGAGGCTGAGGCAGGAGGATTGCAAATTTGAGTCCTGCCTGGGCAACTAAACAAGACTCTATCTTTAAAAAGAATAAATAAACAAATAAAAAGTGGAATGGATTTGTAGATCAGTGTGAAGGCCCTGGGCTAAGGTCCCACTGCTGGGGGAAAAAAAAAAAAAAGAGTTGTTTCCAAGATCTCCTCCTACACTAGTTTCATCTTAAAGGCCTGTGCTTCCTAGGATCGTGATTCCCAGCCCATCTCTCTCGGCAGGTGTCAGATCCTCTGTGTTGCAGTGTATTCTGCAGGAGCCATGCTCCTCAGGGGTCTTTCCGTCCCAGATGCCTAAATCCAAGCCCTATCCACAACTCCTCTCATTCAGTCCACTCTGCCCTTCTTGTGCCATCCTGCTGGTAGGACACATGCACTCACGTACCCAGAAATTGCCATCATGCTTTTAACTGACTCCTGTCTTGCTCTCTGAGCCAAGCCTCATGGATTTGACTTGTGTGCCATATCCATCCCCTTATCTTCACTCCCCTCACTACTGCCTGAGGCTGGACTCTCACCCTCGCTCTGCCATTCACGTGCCGGGCGCTGGCCACCCAGGGAACATGTTCCAAAACACACCAAGCCAGGACACATCTTCCACACCGACGCCCTTCACTGGAGCAAATAAGTTCTTACCAAGTAGATCTCTTTCTTGTTGATGCTTTAACAGTGCTTAAAATAACACAGATTTATTCCCATAGCCTGGAGGTCAGGAAACTGAAATCAGTCTTGGGAGGTGATAAGCAAAGATGGCTTCTCTGGAGACTTCAGGTGAGGATTCATTTCCTTTCCTTTTCCAGCTTCTACAGAGGCCAGCTTTCCTTGGTTTGTGGCTGCATCATTCTAAGCTCTACTTCTGTCACTACACCTCTCTCTCTCTGACCCTCTTGCCTCTTACAAGGACCCCGTCACTACACTGGGCCTTTCTAAATACTCCAGGAAAATCCATCTCAGGATCCTTCATTTAGCCTACTTGCAAAGTCCCTTTTCACACAGAAAGCAAACAAAGTCCTGGTGATGAGGATATAGCCATACATTTATAGGTTCTGAGGATCAGAATGGGAACTTTTGGAGGGAACCATTATTTTTGCCCTCCATCTGGACTATCAACTTTGTGTGCGAGGCAAGGCACTATGCAAAACTAGGACATAGTGAGGAACAAGTTATGGTCCCTACTTTCAGGAACTTAAATTTGGTGGAGGATGACTTTATTTTACCGGTACATTTTAGACACACATAATGATGACATCCATCATAGGGAATTTGTACCTGTGTGTGATATATCTTGCTTTCTTTTTTTCCATTCCCCTCTCCTCCCTTCTTCAACCCCTCTCCCCTGGAGGATGACTTTAAAGTAAAATCTGAACACACTGAGACTTAGCAGTCTGCCCTCTTCTAACCTCTGGATGTCTACGTGATCTGCAGGCCCAGGTCAGGCACCCTGAGGTCATATGTTTTCTAAGCCCTCGGTGCAGACTTCAGCCTTCCTTCCTTCTTGCGTCCTAGCCACTTCGTTCATATTCCCAGTACAGCTCAGTGGGCTTGCACGCCTTGCCGATTATAGACTCTTTGAAGGTAAGGCCTGTCCTTCCTTCAGAATCTCCCTAGCAGCTGACACCTCCCCTGCCCGTCCCTCTTCCACATCTTTGACACAGTATCCAGGATACTGCGCTCAGGACATGCCGGTACATTGAATTAGTGCTGTTGATAGGGCGAATGAGCAAGAGGGAACGGATGCTGCAAGGAAGCCAGACATGTGGGCTCACTGCTGAAGTCCCAGCACTCTGGGCAGCTGCGGCAGGATCGCAAGTTCAAACCCAGCACAGACAATTTAGTGACTAAGACCCTGCCTCAAAATAAAAAATGAAAAAAGGACCAGGGATGTAGCTCAGTGAGGAGGCCCTAAATTCAATATTTGGGGTGGGGATGGGAGAACTTACAAGGAAGAATAGGAAGCTAAGTAAGGAAGACATTGGAAGCAAGAAAGGAGACCAAAAGGGAACCTTCCTGATCCAGTTCCCTGGGGTCAGATGTCTGCAGCCAGAGTAAGGTATCTGAGTCCGTGGGTTGAATCAGATCAATGAGGCCAAGCCAGCTACATTTGCTACAGTGGACCTGGGGCTGCAGGGCTCGGAGATGGTTTTCTGAGCTACAGCACATCAGCTGACAGCCTTAAGTACAAAAGGTTCCCAGAAGTGCCTTGCAGGAAACTACAAACCCACCTTTAATTACACGAGATCAATTTTTTTTCAACAGTTGATCTTCCACCCTTTTAGTTGAACCAACCCAGCAGGAATTACTGTTACCAGACGGCATATAGGGTCCCCGTGCGTCTCGGGTTTCTGTTACTGTAACAAATACCTGAGATAAGTCAACTTACATAGGAAAAAGTATTATTTTGGCTCACATTTTAAAGATTTCAGTCCACGACAGAGTGCCCCTGTGGCACAGCGTATCCTGACAAGGACAAGTGGCAAAGGAAATCATTTGCTGCTTGGCAGGGAAGGAAAAAGAGAAAGAGAACTGTGTCCCACAACCCTTTTCAAAATCATGCCCCACAATATCTCAAAGATCTCCCACTGGGCTCCACCTTTTAAAGATTATACCACACCCCAACTAGGCCATGGCTGGGGACCGTGCCTTTAACATATGGGTCTTTGGGGATACTTATCTGAACCATAGCCCCTACAAATAGATTTCACTTCTCAATGTAAACCCCTTTCACTTACTGCCCAGTCATCTGTTAAATCTGTCCAAGGGATAATGGAATTTGCTTTATACCTGGTCACAAAGTTAAGGAGACTGACTACAAGACTCCTAGAAAAAGCCTCATTCTCAAGCACCCACTTCTGATAGGCTTTGTAAGACAGCAAGTGGGGTTGAAGACCAGGGACAAAGATAAAGCCACCTACTTTTGTGACATCAGGACCTTTCCTTTAGCTTCTCTTGTATCTTGTATCTTGAGTTTTTTCTGTAAGGCCTCTGACACTCACAAACTACTCACATCCAGTTGGCTTGTCATCAGTGTTTCTGTTCAATTAGGAAGCAAACACAAAAAAGGCTCCCTCCTCCTCGGCTCCCTTTGAGCCGCCAGCCACCTTCTGAGTCCGTAGCTGGCTCCTTCACACCAGCAAACCAGCATCATTTGCTCAGGATTAGCAGCTCAGTTTCCTGAAAAAATGGTTTAGATCAATTTGCAGAACATCAGTTTTAATGAGCTATGAGTGGGATAATACCATGATTTCTGCAAGCTGCTTCTTCTATTCGATTTAATTACTTCTCTCTGCAGATTTAACAGCAACCTGAGTGTTAGACAAAGGGGAATTTTGTCATGTTTCTGGAACTCGGCGTGATGGGTATATATATGCCCACGGACCAGGCTATGTTAAGGTAGGCAGCATCCATCAAAATTGACATAACCATGGTGACGCTGTCAAGTGAAAGGTTCTAACAGTGGTACCTGGTAAGACACAAAGAACTTGTGAATGTTACTACTGCTTTACCACCATTCAGAGAGCTGTGCAGTGGGTGGGGACATCACTGCAACAGTTTATCCTTTTACCCCAGGCCATCACCCCTGCCAAGTATTTCACCTGCCAAGTATTTGTCAACAGACTTTTGGCAAAGGATGCCAATGAAGAGAGGAAAGTATCGTTAAGCTCTTTTGTCAAACCTCGGGATCCAGTTCAGCAAACATTCAAGAAAGCCTCTCTGTAAAAGATGTAGGGCTAGTGCTGTAGGTTTCTAAGGATGTGATCTCTGTCTTTTGTTAAGTTCAGAAACTCAAAGCTATAATAAAATAATAATAATAATAATAATAATAATAATAATAAAACTCATGACAACTCTGTTGTAGGCATAGAGAAAAAGGGTGAGTATAGAGTCAGAATTTCCATAGTCTTAATCAGTAGAGCTCCCCAAAGTAGCCTTGGGGAATGGGGTTAGGAAGGCTGAAGGAAATGCTTCAAAAAGAAAGTCAGGGCCTGGGATTTAGCTCACTGGTTCCGTCACCTGTTTCTGAAAGTGCAAGATTCCGAGTTCAATCCCTGGTACCAAAAAGAAATCAAGGGCCTGTTTGGGCAGGAATGGCAAGTTGTGTGCTGCAGTCTGGTGGGTGCAGCTCAGGAACCAGAAGCGTTGGCAACGCTTCAACAGCCCAGCTAAGAAATTTAGGATGGTGGCTCTTCAGACAGAGAGGGGCACATTGGATTGGTCCATAGAGATAACTAACTGCAACTGACAAAATGAACAGGCATTGAGGCAATGAGGCAATGCAATCAACAGGTGATTCTCTGAATCTTGAAGAGAATTTTCATCCAGTAAGGAATTGACTGTTTTAGATAAAACCATGTAACTCAGGCAGCAGAATCACTCTCAGACTAAGGGCTCCTTGGCTGCCTAAAACCTACCACAGAGCATCCGTAGGTCCTAGATGAACCATGTAACTCAGGCAGCGGAATCACTCTCAGACTAAGGGCTCCTTGGCTGCCTAAAACCTACCACAGAGCATCCGTAGGTCCTAGATGAACCAAGTTCAGCACAAACACTCTCCATCCCAGCACGCCTGCTGCCTGTTCTCCTTCTGTACACAGGACCCGTGTTCCACACACACATTTCTCACCTTGCAGCTCTGATGAAAACAAGTGATTGCTTTATCAATTAATGTTAACTCTCACACTAACACCAATCTCACTAGTGCTCCAAAGGGGACCAGTAAGGCACAGGAATTAACATGGGTCATATTTGCATTTTTCCTACTGATTTGGGGGCCTTCGGTCACTTCATCTAGCACAGAGAGTAGTTCAAGTTCTCCAAACCCACTTGACCTTTATGTAAAGAAGTGTTTTTCTTTCCAAAATTCAGAGCTTTATGTCATGTTGTATTAATTCAGAGAAAAGACAACCAGTATAAAAACAGATTCACTGCAATAAATATAAATGTTAAACTGTCCTGGTGAAAGGCTTCCCTTCCTATTTACTTACATTTACAAACCTTAAGTACAGTATGTTCCAACTAGAATTATAGTGTTCCATTAATAGGATGCAAAAAGTAGGGAAGGCCCACAAAGCATTTGGTGACCAGATAATACTTCTCAAAATCACATCATAGCAGATGCAGACAATCATTTCCCCAACGAAAACAAGACCCTGACTCAGGGCAATTTTCTACATTTGCAACAACACATTGTCATGAAGTCTACTATTACACCTACATATATTTATGTAAATTAGGGTCAGGAGTTCTCAAATTCTGGGCCACAAATGCACAGAATAACTAAGTGATGTGATAAGAGTAATTCATAATATTTTAAAGAAATTCACATTTGTGTTGAATGACAGTGAAAAGAACTCATTTTCTCACTGACCCCCGATGCCTTTTAAATTTTCAGGTAACAATGTAAATCTTAAGGCTTGTGCTACTCCTGAAGTTTAGGGATTTAAATATAACTCACAAATTTCTGGAAATGAGAGTTACAACTTTACAAACTGATGCTGAGTTCTCATTTATATTGGCTTTTACCATTTAAGTGCCATCTTAATTTCTGTAATACCTTTGAACTTAAAAGTAAAAAGAAACAGAGAATTATGGTTCACACATAATAAACAAGTCTCCAAATTATTAAAAAGGCATTTTATTATAAATACATTTTAGTTGTAGCAGTAAAATACATTTTGTGTTACCATGAATCTTTTAAAACAAAAGAACTTCACTGAGACAATGATCACACTGTAGGAACTGTAGGCCCCAAGTTGAAATCCTGTTCTAAGGAATTAAAGCAGCTAAAGTAATTCCAGAAATTAAACTATAAAAGAAAAGACAAAGACAGAGAAAGAATAAAAACCCTACAGAATAGCGTTGGGGTTATATTTTATACAAAGTCATTTTTACTTTAAGAATAAACTCTTTAGGTATTAGAGCCTCTTAGATGAGGTATCATTTACTCAAAGAAATCATTTTACTGCAAAGAAAAATAATAATTTTTGCCATAAATATGCTTTATTAGATGGCCACACAACTGGTCCTTTGAAGAGATGGAAACTTACCAGTTGTTTTATACAGCCTCCCTTAGAAACGCTTTCCAAAATAAGAACCAATATGAATTTACTAAGCAACTGATCTTATGAAGTTAGCTGAACAAGTTTAGATAAGAACTGTATTTTTGAAGCATTATTTAAAAAATCCTGTCACTAATAACAGGATGCTTTAATAAAAATGCAAAACCCATTACCTTTATAATTTAGGGAAGTATTCTGATCACCATATTTACCTAGGATACATACTACATATAACCAGTACCTTCATGGGTTTCAAAGAATCAGGTCAGCTGACTGGCACAGAAATCAGATACAGTACATAATGTCATATACACAGATTTATAGAATCAGGTGTGGTCTGGAGATATAAAATCTCAAGCGTAACTGACACTTTGGGACTTTTACTTGGACAAAAGAGCCCTCTGACCTACCAAAAGATATAAAGAGGTCTCCACATACACAGTGTCATGCAAAGCAAAGTGTAAATAAACCAAAGTTCCCTCTAAGTTGGGACTGCATAAAGGAACCTGAGCTGAACATATGAACAATCCTCACAAAAGGTCATCAAGCTTTTTAAGCACGAAGAATTAAGAATTCCAAAGCCGTGCACTCTATGATGGTCATCATGTATACTTCTACACCTAAGTCGTTCTATAGTCTATCACCTTAAAATTAGTTTTTTTTTCTTGCTAGCATCTCAGTATATTCAAAGGCAAACTAAAAACCAGAAGCAGAGCCCAATAATCCCCAAAGAACAGTCCAGGGTGAATATTAAAACAACAGCAACAACATACAAATGTAAAATATCCAAAGACCTGTCAAGATTGTGATTTTCTTTCTCAAAAATAACTTGTTCATACATGTGCACCTATAATTTATGAATGACTCATGCTGTAGAGGTGGTAGATTCCCCTAGACTGCTCTGCAAACATATACAGATTTCTTTTCAAAGGTAGCAAAGAAGTCAGAAACTATTATTCATTTTCTGCCATATACAGCACCTCAGGCTCTCCCTAACACCTGCTGGCACGGCAGAAATCCAAAATAACTTTGTTAACCTGAGAAACACACAATTTGAAAAGAAAATCCTTCACCCACCCACCCACGTCTCAAAAAAAAAACATAAAAACTATACATTATTTGGGTATTATCTTATCATTTCAATGCTCCATGTCACTGCTATCTTAGGACAGGGACTCCTGTACTTAGTGCCTCGATAAATGCAAAGTACATTCTCGTGACCTTCAGATGGCTTCTTTCCACAATTCTCCATGTGTAGGGATTATCAAGATTGACTCTAAGCACATAAAACAAATGCACAGCTTCCAGACCAAAGCCCAAGCAGCAGTGTACACAAAACCAATCTCACCCTAGAAATGAAAGAGCTCTTTTACCCTAATGACAAAGAGCAGCACAGGCTGCACCAGGGGAGGAAAAAAAGGGAGTGGCAGTCAATCCAAAGGCTGAGAGATCTTTCTCCAGGAATGTGCCACTCAGGTAATTCTAAAAGTGATTCAAGAGATCAGTTTTTTATACCAAGTAAATAAATGCACCATTGGAAACACCTCCAAACTTACTGGAGACAAGTGATTTTCAGAGTACAATCCCTGGACCAACCAGCACCAGCACAATGGAGAACTGCTGCAAATGCAGAGGTCAGACTTCAGACTAGAATCCAGAACGTGGTGGTGGAGCCCAGCAATCTGTACTACTTCAAGAAAACCTCCAGGTTAAGTCTGATGCTGGCTAAAGTTTGAATACTTGTTTCTTTTTTCCCCTTTCCTTTCTTATTTTTTTTCTTGACCCTGTCACAATTCTAAACTATTAAAACATGACAGGTTTTTTTTTGTAGATACTACAGTGTTGAAACTAATGTAAGTTTCCATTCTTTCCCCTTTACTTCTCACAAACGTTAGAAAAAAAAAATTCATGAAAACAATTATTTCAAAAATTTCTTAAAAGGTAATATTGATTTCCCTCCTATACATAGTTCTAAGGCAGGCAATCACATGCTAGTATGAGAAATAAAATACAGAAGAGACCTCATAGATGAGGTAGAAATAGCTAGAAACACTCCCCAGGAACATAATGAAAATTTCATAAATTGTTCAATGAACTCATAGAATTATATAAAACTTATAATGCTTTATGTTTAATATTTGTATCAAAATAAAATCTCTGTTGAACAAACTGCAAATAAAGTCTGGTCTAATATTCTGATTACTGAAACTACACATTATGAACATTTCTGGGTTTTATCAACCCTCTAGTTTTAGAAGCTTTAGACTACCACTGTATCACTGGGTCTAGGATTTAACCACAGTTCACATTTCTAAGTCTAGATTCTTCTATTAGGTACCTTCCTTCAGTGAAAATTTAGAAACTCTGATGACTATTAAAAGTACATTCCAAAGTAGCTATTTTCAATAGGTACAAATTTTTAAATGTTACACTGAAATTATTTTTTTCAATTGTTTAACCTGATACTCTAGTTTAAAGTAATAACATAGTGCCATTTTCAGAATATTTTATAAGAATGTTAACTATTACTAAGACTTACTCCTTGCAACAACAGTCTTGAGAATGCTAATTAAACAGGAATGAAAATGGCAATTGTGAATTTAGCAGATTTAGAGTAGTCTCAGCAAATAGATGTCCAACCTCCAGGAGATAGAAAGTGTAAGAAGCCTCTTATAATGAGCACTTTGAAGACAACATGCCATAACCTTTCAAGATGGTATCTTTATAATATATGACTGACACCACTAAGTGGTATTTTGAATAAGAAATCAATAGAACATTATCCATTTTTTTCTAATTTCTAGGCAATTTGAACATAGATCAGATGACAAAGAGGGAAGTGACAGATCAGATCCACCAAGATATTTACCTCGAGATTCAGGAAAAGGTACAAGCTAGTGGTAGAAATAGGATTTTCATGTTAAGCAAGATTGTTGGCAAGAAATAACGTCTGTTAAGTCAGAAAAGACAAATTAGTACCTTTGAGGAGCTGCAAGGAGGGAAAGTACAGCTAGCCTTTTAAAGCAGCAGTATGTATCTTTCACTATATTGGAAATTTAACCTTATATTTTTATACACATTTTCTGGGATTCCCTTTTTAAAAACAACTCACTATGGAACACTGCTATCGTGGGTGTCTCTTTTTAAATGACTATCTCAGGAAATCTACTTTCCTTACTTAAAATAGCTGAAATACTAAACTTTATCTGGAAACTGTTTTCACACCCTGATTCTTGGCCAAGGTGGCTAAAGTCTTTTATGTTTATAGCTTTGCTCTTTAGGTGAAATATATTAAAAACATAAAATCATCTACACTAGAGCAACATAATACTATACTGTATATGAATGATCTCAAAGTTAGAAAATGCAGTTAGCTTTCTCAGCAACTTAGATTCCTGTATTTTTATAAACAGGTCTTGGAGATGGCTATGTTTAATTGGTAATGCTTATTTGGTGGGGATTCTGCTTATTTTACTTATTCTGCAATTCTTTCAACTAAAAAGACTAGGTGCTTACGCCAAACCTGAATTTATTTAAAAATCTCTGATGAAAACAAAAAACAAACAAAAAAACACCAAGCAGTGTGGTATACGAGATGACCTGCATGGAAAGCAGAGCTGTGTGGAAAAGGAAAATTAAGGTCATATTAATTTAAATGGTCAATAATTAGCTCCTGATTAATCATTTAAAAAAAAAGCTCTGCTCTTAACAATTTGGCAAAGCATATGCCAAAGTGGCAACCAAAACTCCTTTTTAAAAACACACTGGGAAATAGCCATATTACAGTGAATGAGGTTCTTCATATTTTAACAAAAAAATAATTTTTAGATCAGAAAAATAAATAGCAGAAATAATCCACAAACTATTACCCAAAAGAATTTAAGACTAAAAAAGAAACTCTTCAGTTGCACCAAAATTAAAAAGAGGAATAAATGAAAAACAGTTTTGGCAAAAAGGAAACTTGAGAGTGATACAAAGAATAAAGAAGTAGAAAGAAATCATGAAACAATTATCTTCACTTAGAAGAAATCTGTTCCAGAATAAAAGGAAGTTGGTAATAATTGGTATTATCCCAGAGCTATCATCAAGTTTCTTTTTTAAAAAAATCCATATATTAATATATGTATGTATATGTTCCATCTGAGCTCTAAGGTTGAACCTAGTACATGAAATAAGAAAATAAGTTATTTTATCAGTCTGACTTGCTAATAACTACAATAAAGCCAAAGCACATCAACTGTATTCAGAAGCTATGCCTCGTTTCAATGGAAAGTTGCAATGATTCTTACAGTAATACTTGCTCAAATCATTACAAATTAACTATCCATAAATAAGATTCTTTAAAGCAGTGTTGAAAATATGACATTAAGTAATGCTGGCAAAGAGGAAGCTTGTTAGGGGTTAAAATAATCTAGATCTAAATTACAGAATGATTCAGAATACAGAAAGATTACCAGATGGAAACAACATTCAAATCCTTGACTAGAAAAAAGAAAGAAATGAACACTTGGACACTGAGAGAAGAGTAGTGGACTAATAAGTAGCTATTATTGTTCATGTTTTAGAAATAACTGATTAGAAAGAAACCGCCATAGCAACTGGACAGCTTCCTTATCCAAGGCTCCATCATCAATATATTTATAGAAGGTGGCAGGGTGTGTACATGACTCCTAAATAGAAACATAAATAATTTACAAACTGGTACTTTTAAAGGTTCAAGTATGGGAAACAGAAAATCAGGCAATAACCTCATGAAAAGAGGTTAACTGAAAGATCTGACAGTACAATTCTGCCTTCATATTACCAAAATGCTTTTGAATATTTATCTAGCTTGTATTATAGACATGCATGGGGGTAGGGGAGGATCATCACTGATGAAAAAAGTATTTTTCATAGACATTCTCACATTGGGGAGACCAAATTTTTATCTGGGCTACATTTGTGATAGAGTTGGAAATACACAGCAATACAGCAAAAACAATTTCCATCTTCTCACTAAAGTATGCTAAGCAAAATTTAATATAGCTAAATGTGGCAATCTGATATCCTACAGAGAAAGCAAAGAGCTATAGCCTGCTGGCTCAGTTTTCCAACTGTGATTTATACTAACCATTAACACGTCTGTAGTCTACAGGTCTCCATCTGCCATGCTAACAGAGAACTGTAGCCTGTAACAGGAAGCCACAAACAAATGAACTGCATCCTGAGCAAAAAAGTAGAACTGAATAAGAGGCACGTTTCATTTGTCCTATAGCTTTAACCAAAGAGAGGCTTTTATCCCAAATGATATGAGGATTGCAGCTGGTCAACCTAAACTAACTTTCATCATATGAGAGATGTAAGTAATTTCTCTTTAACCTTGCCACTTTCAATCCCATTTTTAAAATGTACTGTGAATGCAAGATAGCCTATTAAAAGCAGTCTTCCAAAAAACCACTTTTTAATGGATATTCAGGAAAGTTGGGCTCATCTGAAATGTTCCCTGGCTTTATCTTATTTTTTTAAAAGTTATATTGTAGTTTCAAGGTATCTCTGAAATACAAAAGTTGTACTACTAGATCAGGAAAATGGTAAGGACATGCATCATTTCAAATGTGTCATAAGACCACAAGGTGCAAGAGGGTAAACATTTTTCTTTGGATTTTACCAAAGCGCATTCAAGACAACTATCAGACTATAGAATATTTAAGATAGTTATTTAAATTTTATATTTTATACAAGTTCATTAGGGGCATTTTAGAAGAAGTGAAAGACATGAAAAACAAGGGTAGTTTTCTGCCCGAGTCTGATGAATTTTGATTAATTTTTGACAAACACTTTTTTCTTTAATGATGTTCCTCAAATAAAACAAATATTTGAATTGCCATGTATATAATGTCACATTTTAATGTAAACATCAAATTAGGTACCAAAATTTTTACTGGAGGAAAAAAAATCAAACCTTAAAGCGGCACAATTCTTTATACCACTGGAGAAGGAGAAAGCCAGGTTACAAACATTTACACATGCATAGTGAGAAAGAAGGATTTTACTAAATTCACGCATTTTTAAAATAGTTATCAAGTCTACTAAGCACCAACAATCCTAAAAATTTTTCAGCTTCGTGATTTGTTTTAAAAAAACACACTATCAAATTAACATTTAAAACAAGCTTGAAGTGTAGCTTGTCCAAAAAAATAACTAAATATGCCAAAGTTTTTTTGCACTTCAAAAAACAGTGGCATACAAAATACACCTGCAAAGAATGCCTTTAACTCTATCCTATGGTGGATGGAGAGTACAACAGCACATCACACAGAGTCTAAAACTATAAAAGTTTTAGAATGCAGCATCCTTCTCAAAAAAAGCTGATAAAACTGAAAGTATTTAGAAGATGCTGCCCCTTTATTTTAAAAAAATTTTAAATGAATTTTGAGCAAAAATAACATACATTTGTACATCAACTGGCCATTTCTGGTACAGAAACCCAGCATATCGTAATATTATTGAATAAATGTAAATGCTACTTACAATTTTTTTCTTTTTAAATACATTTTAGACAAACTTTTTTTAATAGTTGCACAATTAACCTCTCAGCTGCTAGCTTGATGCAAACATATATAACAATACAGCAATTTAAAAATATTTTTTATTCTACATAAAAGCTGTCAAAATTCTGACTCACATCAAAAATGCAAAATAATGGAATATACTTTTAAAAAATTAGTTGCAAGTCTAGCAGCAAAGCAATTAAGTGAGAACAAATTTAATATTAAAACAAAGAACTGTGTATCTATAGATGAAGTCCAACTACCTTAATTCTATTAATATAAACAGAAATTAAAACATTTTCCCCTGGAGGAAATAAAAAGTGATTATTTAAAATAGGAATAAAAGCCATTGCTGCCTGAGGAGCTGCCGAGGCTGAGTTCCTGGAACAGAGACAGGGGATCACTATTCTTCTTGGCCTGCTCTGGTGGGGGCCTGGGCTTTGGAGGTGCCCGCAGTGCGCTGGCGTAGGACATGGCTGGCTTGCTCCCCGCGGGGCTCTGCTGGCTGCTGCTGTTGGCTGATTCTGAGATCTGCTTGTTGGGCATGAGTGGTGGGAACTGGCCGAGATGCTGCAGCACACTATAGTTGAAGGAACTGGACACCTCAAGGCTTTCGGACTTCAGGTGCTCCTCGGGGGGTTTGACAGTCTTCGGTGGAGCTAGAAACCAAGAACAGCAATACTGGTTTAACGGTTAGCCAGCAACATTCTCATATCGCCACAGCTCAGAAGGGGACAGCTGGGTCTTAACTCAAAGAACTCAAGGAAAGTACAGCTAGGAGGTTTGACAACACTTCTGCCACTGAATGCAGAAATCACACCTCTAAATAAACTCCTCTACCCCAACAACACACAAAAGAACCACGTGAATTGGAATGGCTAACAGGTAAAAACTAAATGGCCAAATGTGAAGACCTGATGAAAAATAAAGGACTATATGTACAACTGTACATGCTGAATTTTTTCACACCAATTGTTTAGTTTGTACCGTTAAATTACAGAGAACTGTATATGATGACTTTTGGTCAAAATAACTCTTACTATTAATCTAAGTAATAGTGGCACTGCTGAATTCCACTTGTTTAAAAAAAAAAGCTACCCTTAGCTGAGTGTGGTGGAAGATGCCTAATGATCTCAATAGTTGAGAGGCTGAGGCAAGAAGATCATAAGTTCAAAGCAGCCTGTACTACATAATGAGTCCAAGGCCAGCCTGGAATACACAGTGAGACCTTGTCTCAAAAGAGTCCAGGTCATCAGGTGCAGTGGCATATGTCTGTAATCCCAACACTTAGGAGGCTGAGGACAGGAGGATTGACTTGGAGTTTGAGGCCAGCCTGGGCTCTGTAGTGGGTTCAAAGCCATAATGAACTACATAGCAAAAGCCTGTCTCAAAAAAAAAAAAATGTCTAGATAGGGTATCATACACCTATAATCTCAGCACTATGGGCAGCTAAGGCAGGAATAATGCACATTTGAGCCCTGCCTAGGAAATAGCAAAACCCTGTTTCAAAACCATAAAAAAAGGACTAGGGATGTAGCTCAGTGTGAAGGTCCCTTAGTTCAATCCCTGGTACTGGGGGTGTGGGGGTGGGACGCAAAATAATTACCTTTTCTTATAATATATTTTGACCAAATATAGAATCAGGTGGGGAAAAAAAAACCAAAAACAGCTGTAGGCTATGTCATACTTCTTATCATCTCCCAGAGTTTCAAGGTCTATAAAATTTGACTATAGGCTGGGGATGTAGCTCAATTGTTGAATACTTGCCTAGCCTGCATAAGGCCATGGATTCATTCTTAGCACTGTAAAAATAAAAATAAAATAAAATTTGACTCTAGCCTACCTAATCAGTGTTACTGCCCACTAAGCTATAGCTTAAAAGAATTTAAGTTAACACAGTCATAGATTAAAAACATTTCTCTGAGAAATGTGTGTATGTGACAGGCAGGGGTGAGTGAGTAGGAGATTGACAGATTGAGACCTAAAGCTAAATTATATGGAGCCAAAGTGCTGTGGCAACACAGAGCCACTGAAACATACAAAGAGAAGCAGAACAATCAGAAGACAGATAAGAAGAGTAGAAGATAGGAGTATGTAGATAGAGACCACCACAGTGAGGTTAGGATAATGACAACCCATATGTGAGTTTTTACTATGGGGCCAGGTATTTTGTGCTATGAATTTTACATGGATTATGCAAACTTCTCAGCAGCTATCCAGTTGCTCTCAGAAGGAACTGGTCTTTTTGTCAATAAAAGTTTTTGCACTTGAGCTAGGTTGGCATGGTTTCTGTTTATTGCAATCAGAAGTACTAAAGACAATCATCAACAAGAAAGAAATCAGACATTTTCCTCTTTTGATCTTCAGATATTTAGCAAGGTTGCTCTTTCTTTCAATTCAAAATAAGTTAGAATCCCCAGTATCACACACCACAACAAAAACAAAAACAAAAACAAACAAACAAACAAACAAAAACAAAAAACAAAATAAGTTAGAGAGAAGGGAGGGGCACGGGATCCAATCTGGTAATGTTTTTATGTTAAGCCTAAACTATAAATGGTTTTTTTTTTTCTAAAATATACCTGTAATATCTGATGGAAGCTACTTCGCACCCAATATAACAAAGTTTAAAAAGCATGACATCAAGAGCACAACTGTTCAAAATAAAACTAGAATGCAGCGTTTAAGATGAAAATATTTCACTTTTTTCCTGTAGTACATCTATTCAATATGCTAATTTTATATATTCATAAAATTGATAGTGATTATTTTAAAGCATTCACTTCTTTCTAGATTATACTCCCCGCTGAAGATCACTGGATCATTTTACAATTTAAAGCCACATAATATAGCTTTCTTCAAGTTCAAGGAATCTCAAAACTTCTGAAAGAAGCTTCACACGTGGTGATTATTTTCCATTTGATGTACCACTAACTAGTACATTACTCTGAAAAATAATAACAACAAACAAGTTCTGGTTAGGAATGTCGGTGTTTTAGAAAGTTTTAAGTATTCGTTTTAACTAGAAAATGCTACAATTTATCACCTGGCAATGAAGAAAATAATCATTCTATTATTTGCAGACAAGATTCAATAAATGACATGAGCTTCAGCATTTGTTCCAGAATTTTTTATCTTATCAGCTCAGGTCAAATTTTTATTGATTTTGGTCAAAAGCTACCCTAAAAGTTAGGTGGAGAAAAAAACAAATGATTATCTTTAAAATAAATAAAATAAAAAGAACCAAAAATTCAACAAATGATCACAGCTGACTTGTAATTTAGATGTCTTCTCAGGAAATTCAAGTATTTATGTTAGAATTTTATTTTTATTTTTTGGTACCAGGTATCGAATTTGGGTCCTTCTGCTTGCGAGGCAGGCGGCAGAACCACTGAACTAAATCCCCAGCCCCTATGTTAGAATTTTAAAAATAAAGCAATCTCAAGCAAAATGCAAGTTACATATAGTAGGTACTGATGAATGTTTAAAGATTAAAATGACAATGTTTCTTGCCAGGAAACAAAAGTAAAATCTTTTAATGTGTTTTGTCCTATTATGTCCATTGTTCTAAAAATATACTTGTATGGCACATACCCCAAAATGGGTCAGTTACAGAAACAATGGATTCCCATTCTAGAATGAACAAAATAAATTTTAAGTACAAAGGCTGAAGACACCAGGGTTGAAATTTCCTGCACAAAGATCTCAGATGTGTTCAAAACGATCAAGGAATACAGCCCACAAAGAGAGAGACATTAGAGAACCTGAGTAGGATAATTAGTTTCTTGGTTTTTTTTTTTTTTTTTTGGTACCGGGGATTGAACTAGATAATTAGTTTCTTTACAGGCAATAAGGTAAAAAAAGGGAACAAAGGCAAGATGAAAGCGCAGTTATGTTCTAGGCCAAAGAAGGAGCCTTTAAACTTCCCACCACACAGATCCAAGTTCCCGGTGCACTGTCCATTCCTACCCTTGCCTATGCCTCTCTTCATCTTCAGCCATGGAGTTCTCGGTGTATTAGAATATAAGAAATAAACAAGGACTTGTTAACCTCCAGATGTGAGGTCTTCCTCATGGCCACACCATTATATAGCATATTATCAACACTTTACTAATTCTTGTAAACTGCTATTGCCCTAACCTGCAATCCTGATGGACCCTCAACACCCCAAACCCCCAGAAAACAAAACATTTCCCAAGCAAGGGTGATTCTATTTTATTTAAAAATACATTTTAAATTCCATTACTTCCTTTATTTCACCCAGGTGAAAAGGATCAGTTTCCAAACAGGGATATATCTACTAACGTTCCATAAGAATGGAATCAATACAGTCCTAAATAAATGTGTATGTCTAAGGCACATCTCTGAGCACTGACCTTTAAATACTGCTCCAAAATAATAACGTAAAATGGGGCTAGGGAATGCTGGAAGAAGGCCCTGTAAATACCAAGGAACCGAGGAGCGGAATCTCTGTGTCTGAAGACCCACCATCTCTGTCTTACCTATCAACTCTCTGGGCTGAGCTGGCCTGCTGGATCCATTGCACGGAATGTTCTGATAGGGGGCAGACGAAGCGGTGTTCACCCAGGACTCTGGGGATGAGAAGCTGAAAGGTGGAGGGTTGCCATGGTCCTGCAGCTCCTTACACTGAGCCAGGCTGTCTTGAGGAGTGCTTGCTTCTTCAGAACAAGGCTGCACTGAGCTAGATGAGATTCTTCTTTGGTACAAGGGCCGACCAGGTCCTCTGGGCTCATACTACATACACATACAAAAAAGAGGGTTTCACAAATCAGTGGGCCTTGCTCTGTAACAGTGTCATGATATTAAGTAGAAATGCTCAAGGACATTCTCTTCTGTGTCTGTGTAACACTCTCCCCACTCCAGCCACCAAAGCAGCCTGAACTTTGGACGGGGTCAACAGATCTAAGTTTAAAGAAAAAATATGAAAAAAGAAAAAAATGGAAACAAAGTCTTTGTAAATAGGGAAGGGTGAAGGGAGGGCAGAGGTATAGGGGAAAAAAATAAGAACCAAGATACATCATGTAAAGGTACAATATCCCAATGATGAATGTAACTACTGTTTACCTTAAATGTAACGGGGGAAAAAAATAAGAACCAAGATACATCATGTAAAGGTACAATATCCCAATGATGAATGTAACTACTGTTTACCTTAAATGTAACGGCGGGAAAAAGAGACCTAGGTTTAAAACTTAGCAGTCCTATGGTAGCATATGCCTGACTTCTGATTCTATTTTCTTGCCTATAAACTAATTGCCTTCAGTTCTGAAATTCTACTGACATTTTAGTCAACAATAAGAATACGAAAGAAGCAGAACACATGCTTAAAGTAAGCAGGTAAAGTAAAATCACAAGGCAAAATCTCCAACTTCTTAAATAGAGGCACCATTCTAGACCTATTGTGTGGGCTTTCAGAGCTTCCCAACGTATGTTTCCTTAGACCCAATGGCAAGATGATTACTCATGCCCAACATAAGAACTCCTGGCTGGACTTCATGGTATTTATTTTAGTCAATCAACTGACACAAAATACTTACTACTTTCTCCAAAGTTATCCGTTACGTGTTTGAGAGCCGATTATATTTTCTCCTCACTCCACTTCTAAATTTGTACAACCCAAACTCTTTAAATCTTGAAGACAAGAGCTATTTGCCAGCCATTTCAGAACTTTAAAATGTTACCTCAGCACTGTCCGCTTTGTTCTTGCTTGGCTCTTTTGACTGGTGCCAGTTCTAATGGCAAGGCAGAGAAGCGGTATGGTATCAGCCTCCAACTAGAACCAGCCACACAGGACTAGATTTTGACTGTCTTGTACCAGCAGCACTACCCTAAGCAACTGAACTAACCCCCTGTGAATTCCATCTATAAAATGATTTCTCCCCAGTACCCAACTCTCTTGAAGAATTAAATAGGTTATGCATGCATAGCATTTAATTAGTTTAGTTCTCAGCGCACAATCATTTTACTGTAACATAAAGATTCCATGTTTGATCTTACATGACAGAATGAGAATGGCTGTTCAGTGTTCCCCTTTCCTTCCCCCAATAATAATAAATTTGCTATTCTGTTTGTGGTCAGTTATGATTCTGAGGAATCTTTTACCACTGTTGTTAATAACTGGAAATGAGAAACCAGAGGTTGGAGCGAGATGTGACTAGGCACAGTAATAGCAGGATGTGAGGTATAGAAATATAAAGAGCATGGGCAAACACTGTCAGGCTGGGGCAAATTCTGGGTGTAAGCACTGAAAGCTTAAGTCTGAGGCCAATGGAACCCTATGAGATATATCAGAGAGGGGAGCAGGCCTTGTGCAGAGACAGGGAAGGGTGAGACAACTCTCTCACAGTAAGCTGTGACTGGCCAGCATTGTCAAGTGGGGTTAGGAAGGTGCGGGATAACACTGCCATCTATTAAGTTCCCTTTCTTGTATGTTTTTATTGCTCTTCTCAGTTTAACATCTAAATTCATCTCTATTCTTTAAACGAAATTTTTACAATGGTCAAAACGATTCTGAGTTTGGTTCTTGTTTTAAAAATGTTAACCATCCTAATTAACTGTCAACTATGACTATCATCAACACATTTAAGATTTCATTATCTACGTCATTAAACGTCTGAGAACAGCCAACCTTCCTAAACTGTGTTGTGTTCTCCATGCCTGCCTACCTACACAACTGCAGAACAATTGATAGCAATGGCTTATACAGTGTCTTTCTAATCAACGTTTGTGATGAAGACAGCTCTTAAAACCAAAATGAAGTTTTTGTTTACCACTCAGACAGTTTAGCCTTGTCACAATCTGCAGGAGTAACACATCCTCATGTCATTACGTGTGAATTAAAGTTCAAAACTAACATCAGTTCTGGCCTGAGAAAGAACAGGGTATAACATCTTCCTGATGGCATAGATCACTAAATATACTCATATGAATTTCAGTAACTTTATAAGCCATTTTTTCTTTAAATAATGGACATAAAGAAACAAGCAGTATAAACAATGAATAGACATATGAACTGCAAGGCTTAAATGAGGAAAACTAAAACTAAGAAGAAAACACAAGGCTGATGTAAGAGGACATAATATTCTATTAAACTTTATAGAAATGCGCATCGTTTGTATCTTCCAAACTGACATCCCCAAACTACTCAGTGGTATACAGTGCAGGATCTTGGAAAGAATTGTATAACATTATCTACAATAGTTTCAAAGCACCCACTGACAGAGATGAATGTGTAGATGAAATAGGAAATTCAATTTCAAATCACATTATATGGCTGGTCCTTTACATCAGAAAAAGAGAACTGAAACTTGAAAGTTTTAAATTTTTTTTAAATTAAGAGAAAAATAATGACAATATATATGACAAGTCTACTGGTATATCTATTTAATACAACATAAAGGGAGGAAAACACGTAAAAGTGAATTGCTACACTGGATCTATCCTTGAGAGTAAGGTAGTACAGGCAGAGAAATTTCGATGACTAATAAAATGGGTTTATATATCGAGTAAATTACATTTAGCAGTTTTGTAGTTTTCAGCACCCAGATCCCACACAGGTTTTGTAAGATTTACACTTCCCTATTTCATCTTTCTTTGAACTATTACACATAATACTGGCTTTTATATTGTTTCCAGAATATAGAAATGTGACTTTGTTTTTTTTGAGACAGGGTCTCACTATGGAGCCCAGGCTGGCCCTCAAACTAGCAGTGAGTTATTCTCCTACCTCAGCCTCTTGGGTGCTGGGATTATAGGTGTGTGCTACCATACCCACCAAAGTGACTGATTTTTGTGTTGGCCTTCTATCTCATAACTTTGTTAAACTCATATTAGTTATGAGATTTTAGTTATTTTGAGAGATTCTTTGGATTTTCTTTTCTGTATTGACATTCACGCCAATGAACAGAGACAGTTTGATTTCTTTCTTTCCACTTTCAACAGACCTTTATTTCCTTGCCTTATTAGACTGGCTAAGATTTCCAATACAATGCTGAATAGAAGTGTTAAAAACAAACATCTTGCTTCTCCTTCGTCCACTTCCCCTTTTTCTTTTTTAACAGATTAAAGCTATGTTGCCCAGGCTGACCTTGAACTCCTGATCTAGAGATTACCCCTGCCTTAGCCTCCCAAGGAGCTTGAACTCCATGTGGATACCACTGTACCTGGCTTGTCCTGCCTTCTTTCTCATCTTATCTTTCAGTCTCTCATCAGTAAATATTATGGTAGCTACAGGGCTTTTACAGATGCCTCTTAACAAGTTAAGAAGTCTCCTTCTATTTCTGGTTTGTCAAAAGTGTTTTATTATAAGATGTGTTTTGTTCAAATATATGTGTTTGGGGGAGATGGTGCTTTTCTGGGGGGGTATCTATTAACATGATTATGTGATTTGTTTTCCCTTTAGATTGTGAGTATGCTGGACAATATTGATTAATTTTCAAATACTGTACCAGCCTTGCACTCCAGGATAAGCCTTACATGGTCATGATATATTTTCCTTTTTACTCCTGGTTAAATTCAATTTACTAATGCTTTGTTGAGGATATTTATGCTGATTGATGTACACAGAAATTAGTCAGTATTCTTTGTATTATCTCATTTTGGTATCAGAGTAATGCTAGCTGTATATAATAAATTGAGAAGTTTTCCCTTCTCTTTATTGGACAGGATTGTAAAAAGTGGGCTTTCTTCTTTACATGTTTGAAGAAATTCAGTATTCTAACCATCGAGGCCTGGGGATTTATTTTTTGGAAGTTTCTTAATGACAAATCCAATTTCTTTAACAGTTATACAGCCAATCACATGCAATCTTCATTTCTGATATCAACAGCTTTGTTTTCTTCTCCTTTTGTCACTCTCATTAAAGGTTTACCAATTTTATTGACCTTTTAAAAGAATCTTTGGTTGTCACTACTGTTTTTTCTGTTTTCATTTTTTTTTTTTTTTTGTACCGGGGATTGAACTCAGGTCCTTGATCTTGCAAGGCAGGCCACCGAACCGCTGAGCTAAATCCCCGGCTGCATTTTTTGTTTTCAACTGTATTCACTTCTGTTCTCATCTTTATCATACCCTTCTCAATGCTTGAGTTTATTTTGCTCTTTCTTTCATTCTTTCTTAGGGTAGAAGCTTAGATTATTAATCTGAGATCTAATTTCTTTTCTAATATAAGCATTTAATGTTAAGCAACTTCATCTGGCACTGTGTTAGCTGTATCATACAAATTCAGACATATTATGTTTTTACTTTTATTCAAAATAGTTCTAATAGTTCTAATGCACAAGATGCCATTTATAGGCACAGGGGTCTTGAAAAACATAAATGAGAACATGATTCTTAGAAGTGTTAGTACCCAGCTGGATATGGTGATGCATGCCTATACCAGGGAGGCTGAGGCAGAAGGACTGCAAATTTGTGGCCAGCCAGGACCACAACTTAAAGAAAGTTTTCTTTGGGAGAAAAAAAAAGGCTGGGGCTATAGCTCAGTGGTAGACCATCCTAGGTTCACTCGCCAGTAACTCAACACAAACACCCCCCACCACCACACACATGCTAGTGTCCAATGATAGAACAAAAAGGATACTGGCTACAATAAACTGAAAACTCAAATACATAAGGATACCTGATTCACAATGATATTCAAAGTGAAAAAAGATGGGGAAAAGCTTATCAACAGTCATCTTTCAGGACTGCTAAAGCACTGCTTTATTACTATAAAAACTGAATAATAAAGGACATGAATTAAGCATATATTCTGTTTTTTCTATGCAAACTACATTTTAGGTAGTAATAAAATATTCAATGAGGAAAATGGTCCTTTGCAGAAAACAAATACAGAAGAAATTTAAAAAAGCGAAGCACTATTTTGTTATCTCTAATCAGACAACAGACCTGAGCAACCATCAAGAGCTTCTGAAACTGGAAAGGATGTTTGATCAGACTCATTATCATCTGACATCAGTGATCAGATTAACATTAATAAAGAGAGAGAATCAGATACTGTGTATATCTTTCTCTATATGCATATAATATCACAGATATCTTACCATGCCATGAAAAGACTATTATAACATTGTATTAAGAAGCTGCTTTCTTTTTCTTAATTTACTTAAATGAAATGGCTCTATTTCATCTTGTTATGGTTTAAACCTAGAACGTTTCCCCAAAAGCCTGTGTTCAGAGGTGGGACTATACTCATCAGTGCCAGATTTGCTTAGGAAGAAGAACCTGGTTGGAAGAGGCATTTCACGGAGGGTATGATTTTAAGGGTGTATCTCCCTCCCTGATTCCTCCCTTCCCTTTCACTGCCTCCTGGCCACCATGATATGAGCAGCCTTCCTCTGCTAGAACCTTCCACCATGCCCTACCTGTCTTGAACTAGCCAACCATGGAATGAACTCACTGAAACTATTAGACAAAATAAAACTTCCTTTAAGTTGTGGGTGTTGGGTATTTTGCTCCCAGAAATGAGAATGTGACTAAGACATTTTCCCAAGATTTAAAGAAATTTGACTATAGACACTCTCAGGATCAACTAACTTCTTTGTTTAGCTTTCCATTAGGTTATCCTCTTATGTTTAATGTTCTACAGTTTGGTACAGAGGTACAGACTTACCTAGAAAGAAAGAAGCCAGGAGGGAAAGAATATGACTATAAGTTTAAAAACAATCCATATTAACCCAACAGATGGTGTGTGATGGGTGACAGTTTGCTATAATACTATCTATAGGTTCATGTACTGTACAATACTCTATTAAAAAAATTTGAAAATTATAAAACAATATTTTTTAAAAGCATGATTGAGTTAATGGTAGTTGGTCCAAGACTCTTTATACTAAAATAGTCATAAATGAAAACAGAAGATTTATACCAATGAAGACCATGAGCCTGGCCATCAACAGAGATAACATCTCTGGAATATATGGAAACTCAATGGAGAAAAGTATCTATGGAAGAAAAGTAGAATGATTGCTACTGCTGAGCAAGGAAGGGAATCAATCTACTCTGAAGAATTCCAGAAGCCTGGAAACATCAGCTTCAGTGGAAGGTGAAAGAAGGGTAAAGGGTCAACAGGAAACAGCTGGTCTCACATTACATGCTTCCCCAGAACTTTAGCAGGACACAGCCAGCTAGGAACTTGCAATACGGAAAAAGGGGGAAGAGACAAACAAAATGTGAGGAGAGTGAAAGGATAAAGAGGGATTCAAGCAACTTAAAGTCGCCTGTAAGTGAAGCTTTTTGGTGACATGGGTAATCAAAGCTTAACAGACTTTGAAGGTGGGTCTCTAGCATAAATAGAATCACAGATAAACAGGAAAAAGGAGAGGCCCAGAAGGAAATAATAATGTTCAAATATTATTTCAAATAGTTTTTCCTAGAAATCTAAAATAAAATTAAACAATAACAAATATTCTAACTGTTTTCAGAAAAGGCACTGCATTCATAAGACATTATAAAAAAAGAAAACTTTGAGAATAAAGAAACTTTGAGGGCCAGGGATTTAGTTCAGTGGTTCTGCCACCTGACTCGCAAGTGCAAGGTCCTGAGTTCAATCCCCAGTACCGAAGAAAAAAAAAACTTTGAAAATTAAAAATTTTAGGGTACAAATATAAAATACAACAGAAGGACTTACAGATTAATCAAGGAACTCTTTCCCAAAGCAGAAAAATTTGCAAGGCTTTCAACGGGAAAAAACCATGAAAAATCCAGGAGGTCCAACATCTTATCAATAGGAATTTCAAAAAGTGAGAAACAGAGAAGAGATGGCAGAAAATAGTCAAAGGCATAACACAAGATATCTTCACACAGTGGAAGGGTATGAGTCTTTCTCTACAGCAATGATGTCCAAAGATCTTTCTACGGTGACGGCGACACTGACCATCTCTGTACTGTTCAGTAAGTCAACATTGGCCACACGTGGTTATGGGGAGACAAAAATGCACCCAGTGGGGAGCAAGGAATCCAATTTCAAATCTTATTTTCAATCACATCCTATAGCTTTTACCTACCAAGTAAATCCTGAATTTGCTTCTCATCATTTCCACTGCTATACCATAACCCAATGTACCATTATTTACTGTCCAGACAACTGACATTCCTATCTACCTGTTTATTTTTAAGATAGGGTCTCACTATGTAGCTCAGGCTGGCCTTAAAACTCACAGTGATCCTCCTGCCTCAGCCTCTGAAGAGCTGGGATTACAGGGTACATCACCATGCCAAAGTAATTTTTATAGTAGCCTGCATTATCTTAGTTTTTAAAGCAATTAATTTTGTACTAAGTTGGTAAAACGCAAGCACCGTAGTACATACAAAACTTTATCTTAATTTCTAAAATCATGGCACATTATTACTGCATTTTATTATTGCTTTTCTTAAAAGAAATGTATAATGAAATGAATGTGAATTTGGAGCAAGTGCATTAAAATCAATTTAGGTCTAAATAAAGAAAAATACCATGTGAAACATCTCACAAGCAAAAGCACTTATAATTTGCAAATAGTATTTTCCTATCAGGCAATATTATTTTCTTGTATCCAAACCAAAGCTAACAGAGGAGAAATTAGAATGAAGGCAATTAGGAGTTATTCTCAGATTCACTGCTATGATACGTTGAACTACCTTTAATCTAGGTGACTCTTACTTACTTTTCTTGAATATGAAACAGTTAAATTATCAATTATAGAGCAAGATACCTGTTACAATGAGAAAATGCTAGTTTGGGTAGGAAATAAAATAGTTTACAGTGAACATTTACCCTTCAACTCATAACACTTTCTCTGAAGGGTCAAAATTACCATAACTAAAAACATTTTCCAGCTTTGAAAAAATGTAGTATCAGAGACTTGCTTTATTCCTAAAGAATACTGAGAAATTAATTGCTTGTTTAATTTCCTGATATAGAGATCTCAAAATTAATCATCTGAGCTGTCAAACATTTGCCAGCTAGAACAGGACACATTTCACAATCAAGAATCCCATAATGGCCAGGCATGGTGGTGCACGCCTGTAATCCCAGCACTCGGAAGGCTGAGGCAGGAGGATTGCTGTGAGTTCGAGACCAGCCTAGGTTACATAGTGAGTTCCAGGTCAGTCTCAACTACATAGTGAGATCCTGTCTCAAAAAACAAAACAAAACAAAAAAAGAATCCCATAATGAATCTTCTCCCCACCACCTACCACCACCACCATCCTAGCAGATGTATTCTTTGTTTCCAAGGACATGTGCCTGTTTTCCTCCAACACTGAGTTCTGTAACTGTAACCATTACTCCCAGTCTGGGAACAAGACCCTACTTTTCACATAAATCCATAAAGAGCAGTGTGATCTGAAACAGAACAGAGCTGGAAGCCAGGAGTCCTAGCTTCATGGTGATTAATAACTGCTTAAGGAGTGAGTCCTTTAACATCTCTGTGCCTGTTTACTTTTAAAAACACAAAATCAAAATAAGTAAACTGAAGTTAGATCCATAGTTCCAAGATTTATTTATTTATTTTTTTTTTTGGTACTGGGGATCAAACTGAAGACCTGCACTTGCCAGGCAGGCGCAGCAACACTGAGCTAAATCCCCAGCCCTCCCAAGACTTATTTTAAAGTCTTCACTAAATCAAAATTTTCATCGGGGAGGCTATATTTTAACTTTTTATTATTAAAATATGCAAATATAATCTATTATCAATTTTAATAACCATCAACAATTTGTACTTGCTAAAAAAAAAAATCCCAGAGTAATGACTAATCTGAGCTTATTTAAATAATGTAAATTTTAAAACCTATAGGACATGCTAACTGAAATAAAACACATTCTGAGCAACAAGCTTAAAATTTCAGATAACAGGGAAAATTCTATGCATTTTACATTGAAGGACAAGGGTACCCAAACAGAAGTCTAGAAAAAGATCTCTAGACTGCAAAAGAAAAACACCTCCATCAACACTACAGTCCCGTGAACCTGTAGATTGTTAAAATACATGTCACACTTTTCTTCCTCTTTTTAATTTCTTCACCCTTTTTTGCTTCCTGTTGCTTTTGTGTAGTTCTCCATGGTTTCCAGACTGGTTCTTCTACATACACATCCTACAGGTCAGAGTGTTCCTTGACTTTGATAGAGCAATCTTATCGGTGAGCAACATTCAAGTTTCACTTTAGAGTCTTCAGGGCTTAATTTCATTATTAGTGGGTAAAGCTATTTCCGAGGTTCTTTTTCTAGAGTCAGCAGCAACTTCATATGTCTCTATGTTTATAAAAATTCTTCATGCTGAACTGTGCAATCATTTCATAACTAAACATGATTATTATTTTCAAATTCCACTGCTATTTCTAAATATATAAATGTAACTAACAATTTAAAAGCCATTTAATACATGAAATCTAAATAAAACTTAATTACTAAATTTATATAAAAATTTCTGTTAAAAATAATTGTAAGTTTAAGTAAAATTTTCTAATTTACTTACCACTCTAAAACATACCTATAATGTCTGAGGTTAGCAAGCCATTTCACGTGTACATGTATAAATAAATAAGTAGGGGAAAGGTCAGCATATTAATTAGGGCTCTATTTATAATTATGCTAAACACTCTCATAGAAATTCAAAATCACATTAACTATGGTGCCATAAACTTTAATTAAAATAGAATACCTCATTTAAATTAAACTTAAGCATGAATTAAGGTCTAATTTATTGATCATAATCTGTTATATGCATTAGATGGCTTATTAGAAATTACACTGATGATTTGTCTGAGAAGAAAGCCATTATTTCTGTTTACATAAGTCATGAGTGATCAGCATCCACTTCTACTATGAAAAGAGGCAGAATCTATCAATAATCAGCCAAGATTATAATCTTCAAGCTAAGCTATAATTGTATAATACCTTGCTCCATATTAGGGAACTTAAGGAAGAAGGAATGATTAGAGAACAGCAGTAAAATCAAAATCAATTAACTTCAAAAACACAGTTGTATGAAGGGAAAAATTACAATGAATAGTTCAAAAGCCAACACCTAAAATAAGAAATATTTGAAAAATGGATACATCACAGAAGTAATGTACTTTGTAACACGGTATAAATAAATGCTAATTTACCGAAAGCTGATCAAAATGAGTGACTTACAGGCATTTTTTTCCAATACTAGGATGGAACCTAGGACTCTGTGCACACTAGGCAAGCACTGTATCCTTGAGCCACACCCTCATCCTGCTTTTCATTTTTCTTTTAAGGTCATTACAATAATATTACCCCATAATACAAAACTATGAAGCTTCCTAAACCAATTCTGACTGGTACAGTGGTGTATTTAAAAAAAAATTTTCCATTTATTCCTTTTAATCAAACTATTTCATAATGAATCCTATCTTAAATGGCAAACTTTGTACCAGCATAAGTACCACTGATTCTGTGTTTATAAGTTTTTTAACCTGACAAATGAGGATTTGTCTCTTAAGAGAAAATGACTGAACAGTGTAATAGAAAAAAAGGTCTGTTCATAACAAAACACAAAACCAAGAAAAATATCACCCTAAAAGAATCAGAAATACCTAAGACTTAAATGAAGATGCCATATTTTGAAAATTGAGGTTGAAAAATTGAAGACTGTACCATTTCCTAAATGAGAAATTTAAAGTATGTAAAAGAATTTTACATTCTTTTACAAGTAGATGCTGATCACTCATGACTTATGTAAACAGAAATATTGGCTGTCTTCTCAGACAAATCATTAGTGTAATTTCTAATAAGCCATCTAATGCATATAACAGATTATGATCAATAAATTAGACCTTAATTCATGCTTAAGTTTCATTTAAATGAGGTTTAAACTATATATTTAATTCAATTCAAATAAAATTCCAAGGGTTTATAGAGGTGAAGAAAGGAGAAGAGGTCACAAAGATATTCTAAACTTTTCTAGTAGAAAAAAACATAGAAAACCTCTCTTTTACCCATCCAAACCCCACAGAGAAACTAGAAGGAAAAAAGTATAAGGGGAGACTTCATATTATTACTTAGTTTGTAGTGTTAATGAGAATACCACAAAGCCTCAAAATCTAACAGTATAATTCTGGTACTGAAACATACAGAGAGATGAAGAGAAATGAATACAAAGTCTAGACACCAATCTCAGTACAATATATAATGAAGAATGGCATCTTACTCAGAAGTTAGATTATAAAGTTATCGTGAGAAGTGAAAACTGTCATTCAGACAGAAATTACTACCCTTGAAAAATCCTTATTCATGCCAAAATGACTAGAAATTGAACCTTGAAGCTCAAATGCTAGGAATTAATTTCTATTGTTTCTCTGTGCATTTGATCTTTCACTACCCTCACAAACAACTAGTTGAGTGCAAGTATGATACAGTGCTATTATACAGAATTCAGTATTTGATTAAAGTTATTTATATTTAATGATCATGTCACAATTTCATAAAGGTATGAAGACAACTAGCTAAATATTTAGAGAAAAATTAAATTATAATCCCAAACTTAAACTAGTATTTGAAATAACATTCTATCAATTTATTAATCTATTGCCAATAAAGAATGGTCTGAATCCTGGCTCAGGAAAGGATGGCACCCTTGTGTACCCCAGGCTCATCTAAGTAGCTGAGGGTTATAGCTTTCACTGCACTTGAGGAAAGAGAGAAAACCCTGTGGAGTTAGATCTTAATTATCTAAATGAGAATACTCTAAAAAGCAAAGATGTCACAGAGTAAGACTAAATCCTATTTAGGCAGCTTACCTTAATGAAAAGCAAGATTTGATACAATGGTGTCACTAGGCGTGGTGATGGAGGAAAGATCATTTCATGTTTCCAAAAGTAATGTTAATGTTAAAAGTAATTAATGTTTATTAATTTATTATTTTCATATTGGTAAGTGCTTAGGAAGGGTTAAATGTTATGATAGCTACCTTGTACAGTGCAACTGAATTTCTCTAATGTCTACATTTTCCCTGCTGACCATGTATTTCATTTGTCAAAAGAAAATCAAAGTTACTATAAAAAGAAAAAATAGTGAAACAAAATACGAAAAACATTTCCATTCAAGTTAACTGTTAAATTAATATCTAGGTGTTTTCACTCTGCATGAGAATAATCTACCAAAGTTTCTGGCAATAGAAGAATTCACGATAGAAAGGGAAAAAGACATTTTTCTGTATTGTTAATATTCGAGAAATTATTCTAAAAGGTTAAATAGCAAGAACATAAACCATTCATTCTCTGAGATGATTCATGCAAGATCATTGTGAACACACAAAAGTTATCCTAATCTACTGAAAATGTCAAAATCTGCAATGTGGTAAAAATAATATTTTCCTTGTCAAGGAATTTTTCCAGTGTGCATGTTAGTCACCACTTGTGAATCTCTTGCATCAAAACAAAGGTGACCAAATGTTTTTATAAAGTAAAAGAAATCACTGACAACTGAAGGTGCTTATCCCCTATACACTCACAGCTACACAAAAATATCAAATACAGAGCAGCAAGGTACACAGAACTTAAAACTCCCAAAATAAGAGCCATTTAAAAAGATCAATGGTTAAAGAAGATTACTCAGTATCAAGTATTAAGAACAAAACTTTATGAAACCTTATAAAAATCCTGACATACAGTTTCACCCACATATTATGAGCTCAATAGGCAGGTTAAGTCAAGAAATCATGACTTGATAGCAACAAAAATGGCTTTCCAAAAAAGTAATGAAAAAAACAGAAATGGCATCCTAAAGAAGTTTTTGGAACTCTAGGACACTAAAAGCTTGAAGCAACTTCAGAAACAACCAAAAGAACAAAACAAAACAGGGAATTTCATAAGCATTGTGAATGCTAAACAGTAGAGCATCCTGTCCCTGTTCTTCACCTCTGTAGTTTCCTTGAAATAAGAACCTGCACCAGTTCCAGAACAGGCCTCACTTGACCCGTCTGGAAGGCTGGATGTAAAGATCTGCTTCATCTTATCTAACTCTGAACTCAACCAGTACTAACAGATAACAGCTGGACAAAAAAGTAAAACTAACCAAAAAGCTTGGAAGGAAAGGCTAGGGAACGAGATCCTTTAGGGAATAAGGACTTTGAAAAGCTCTGACAGCTTCCTGGGAATCTAGACGATCACACAGATGCAATAACCATACTCAGAAAAGACCTGAAAGTGCCCTAAATTCTTACCTGGACTGATTTTGAAGGTTACAGAAGTAGGAAGTGAAGGCTAAGGTAGAGTATTGCAGGTGTGCCCAAACCATACACAAAACACCTTTGCAAAAACAAAGATGTTATAGGTTCCAGATGTTTAAGAAAATCTCTATGTGGGGCTGGGGATTTAGCTCAGTGGTTCCACTGCTGCCTCACAATCGCAAGGTCCCAAGTTCAATTGCCAATACCAAAAAAAAAGAAAATCTCTATATAACAATTCACTGACCTTTAAGCTAACAAAATAAGAATATTTTAAAAAATCACACATAATAAATACACACTTTACAAAATTAATTCAGAAAAATCACCAAACTACTATGACAAACAGCATGATAAGTCCTTGACAGGGAGAATTTGGTTTCCAGAACAACCAGTTATCAACAGGAAACCATGTGATACACAAGGAAAGAAGAAATTATACCCATTTCTAATAAAGCATGAAAGCAACTAGATACTATTCTGGAGAAAGCCCAAATTGGACTTACTAAAGATCTCAATTAGCTATTTTAAATATGTTCAAAGAAACCACATCTAAAAAACTAAAGGAAGGTTGAGAAAATAGCTCAGTGTTTGAGACAGCACTTGCCTAGCATGCATAAGGTTCTTACTTCAATCCCCAGCACCACCAAAACAAACAAACAAACAAACAACCAAACAGAAAAGACCTTAAAGGAAATCATGAGAATGAGAATGAGCTCACCAATGAGAGAATAACAATAAAGAGAAATCTAACAAGGAATCTAACTATAGAGTCAGAAAAAGTACAATGACTGAAGTGAAAAATTTACTAGAAAGATTCAGTAGCAGATTTAAGTAAGAACAAGAAAGAATAATAAGTGAACTTGAATACAGGTCAACTGAGGTTAGCCAGTCTGAGAAACAGAAAAAAACAACGAAGAAAATGAACAGAGTTGAGACCTGTGAGACACTACCAAGCACACCAACACATTCACATAGCAGGAGGCCCAGAAATAGAAAAAAGAAATTGGCAGAAAGAATATTTGACAAAATAATGGCCAAAAGCACCTGCAATTTGATGAAAACAACAATTTATACACATACAAACCTCAATGCACTCCAAGAAGAACAAATTCAAAAGAGTCGTACTGAATCACATCATAAACTGCTGAAAGGTGAAGAAGGAAAGAGTATCTTGAAAGCAGCAAGAAACAACTCATCGTGTGCAAAGAATCAGTAATAAGACAGCGGATTTCTCCCAAGAAACCAGTAAGACCAGAAGCAATGGGAGGAACTACTCAAACTGCTAAATAAACTATCAGCTGAGAATTTCTGTATCTGCCCTTCAAATATGTAGTGAAACAAACACATTCTGAGAAATTGTCTGAGAAATTAGGAGTCTGTTACTAACAGACCTTCAAGAAATGCTACAGGCATTTATGAATGCTTTCAGGCTGAAATGAGAGAACATTAAACAATTCAATTCCACACAAAGAAATAAAAAACACTGGACAAGGTAACTACGTAGGTAAAAATAAAACATTTTTGGTATGTAACTCCTCTTTTGCTTTCCTATATGATTTGAAACACTAATGCACAAAACTATTACAAATCTGTTTAATGGGGATCAATATATAAATATGCAATTTATAATGATAAAAGCATGAGAAGGAAAATAGATATATAGGGAAGTTAAAAGTTTTATGTGCTACTGAAGTTAATTTGGAGCCTGGTACAGTGGTGCCTGTCTATAACTCCAGCTATTTAGGAGGCTAAGGCAGGAGAATTATCAGTTTGGGACCAGCTTGGTCAACATAGTGAGATCTCATCTCAAAAGATAAAATAAATTAAGTTGGTACTGGGGAAAGGTGTGCAGCTCAGGGGTAGAGTGCATACTTAACATGCACAAAGCTCTGATTTAATCCCCCCACACACACATCATGCATGTGCATACTAGTATTCATGGGAACTGCTTGCTACAAATTTAAAGTATTTCTTGTAATCCTACAGGCAACTACTAATGTTACTGAAAATACATACAAAGGAAACAGTAAGAGAATTAAAATGTTACAATTGAAACTATTTAACACAAGAGAGTTGCCTATAATCTCAGCGCTCAACACTAAGGAGGCTGAGGTAGGAGGATTATAAATTTGAGGCCCGCCTGGACTATGTAGTGAATTTAAGCCGAGCCTGGACTACATAGCAAAGTCTGGAGAAAAGGATGCGGGGGCAGTTGTCAGAGGCAGAGACATAGGAAGTACAGAATAAAGATATAAGACAAATAGAAAAATAGCAGGAGTCTTTAAATGTAAATGATTAAACGCTAAAGCTGAAAGGTAGAAATTGGCCGAATAAATTTTAAAAAGACATGATCCAAGTATATACTGTTCATATGAGAGTCATTTGGATTCAAACACATAAATAGTTTAAAAGTAAAAGGATGGGAAAAGTCATTCCATCAAACAGTAACCATAAAATAGTTGGAATGGTTATACCAATATTACAAAAAGTATGCTTAAAGACAAAAATTGAGATAGGATTGTTATAAAAATCATAAAAGAGTCAATTCATCAAGAAGATATAACAACTATAATCATATAGGCACCTGAAGACAGAGCCCCCAATTTCATGAATAACTGGCAGAACTAAAAAGGACAATAAATAATTGGAGTTTTCAATATTCTATTTTCAGTAATGGACATAAAATGTAGATAAGAGATCAAAAGGAAATAAAAATTCTGAACAACACTATAAACCAAATCAACTTAATGTACTTATGAACACTCAACACAAGAACAAATTACATATTCTCCATGTGATACAATTCTCTAGGCTAGACCACCTATAAGGCCACAAAACAAGTCTCAATAAATTGTTTTTGTTTTTTGGGACAGGGTTTCACTATGTAGTCCAGGCTAGATTTGAATTTACTATGTAGCTCAGGGTGGCCTCAAACTCATGGCTATCCTCCTGCCTCAGCTTCCCCGAGTGCTGGGATTACAGGCATGCACTATTATGCCTGGCTCTCAATAAATTTTAAAAAAGACTTGTATTATACAAATGTTTTCTCCAACCGCAATGGAGTAAAATTAGAAATCAACAGCTGACAGAAAACTGGAATACTCTCTAGATAATATTTGATTTTCTATAATTTTATCAAACATATACCCCTAAAACATACTGGAGGCTGTATCTAGGGTAATTAGACAAGAAAAGGCATAGGGAAAGTGGGACGGGTAGGGGAAAGGTAAAAAGGGAAAAGAAAAAAATATGAGAAAATGAAAAAATGGAAATAAAGTGTTTGTAAATGGGGGGGGGGGGAAGGGAGGGCAGGGACAAGGGGAAAAAATGAGAACCAAGACCTGCCATGTAAAGGTACAAGATCCCAATAATGAATGTAACTGTACTGTATACCTAAAATGTACCAATAAACTCAATTTAAAAAAAAAGAAAAGAAAAGGCACTCAGACTGGAAAGGAAGGACAAAACTATCTCTATTTTCTATATTTAAAAAAATTCTAGAGCCTGGCATGGTGTCATATGCCTATAATCCCAGCACTTGGGAGGCTGAGGCAAGGGATCACTGTGAGTTTGAGACCAGCTTGGGCTACATAGTGAGTTCCAGGTCAGTCTCAACTACATAGTGAGACCCTGTCTCAAAAAAAACAAAACAAAAACAATAACAAAACAAAACAAAAAAACTAAGGTAAGCCCCCCAGCTAACAGAGCTAATAAGAGTTGAGCAAAGCTGTATATATATAATCAATACACAACAAATTGAAATTTCAAAACAGTAGCAATCAACAATGTAAAAATGAAATTTTAAAAATTACATTTATATATAAAAATAAATACTTAGGAATAAATTATTAAGAGAATAAGATTTATACTAGAAAAATTAGAAAATACCATTTAAAAGAAATTTTTTAAAAATCTAAATAAACAGAAAGATGTCCCATGTTCGAATACTAGAAAAATCAATATTGTTAAGACAGCAGTATTCCTCAGATTGATACAAAGATTTAAAGCAATACTCTTAAAAATACTTTAGAAAATACTCTTAGCTTTTTACTGGTAAACTGATCTAAACCTCACATACAAAAGAGTAAAGGACCCAAAATAAGTAAACAATCTTGAAAAATTAGAACAAAATTATAAAGACTCACATTTCCAATTCAAAAACTTACTACAATACTCAGTATAAAAGTGTGGTACTGGCCTAGGGGAGATAAGAGATCGACTTCATACAGAACTGAGAGCCCAGAAATAAACTCAATATCTGCAGTCGACTGATTTTTAGCAATGCTACCAAGATCATTCAATGGGAAAATAAAGTCTTTCAAAAAATAGCACTGAGAAAACTAGACGACCATATTCAAAATAAATTTAGCACCAACCTCACACAATATACAAAAATTATCTCAGAATGCATCAAAGAACTAAGAATTAATGTATAAAAGCTAAAACTATGAAACTGTCCAAAGTAAATATAGAAAAAATTAACTCAAAATAGATACAGGAATGACTGTGTAAGAGGCAAAACTATAAAACTTTTAGGAGGAAATAGAGAGGTAAAACTTTTGTGATCTTGGATTAGCCAACAGTTTCCTAAACATTGTTATGGCTTGTAAAAGAGAATAAGTAGAGAGAAAGAGGCTGGGACCCCAGTCTCCTCCAAAGGGCATGTCCTCAATGAACTGAAGATCTCTCACTGCATCTTTTTATTATTGTTGTTATCATCATCATCCTATCTGTTGGAAATCTCCCTATGGTTCAGCCTAGACAAGCACTTTAGCATTAAGCTACACCACCAGTCCCAGACCCCCTCTCAAAGGGTCTGTGTTACAGCTTGTATCTAGATGTCCCCTCAAAGCTTCATGTGGTCATATGTGAGATTTTGCAGAGGTGGCTGGATCTAGAGTGTGAGATACTGGGATCAAGGATGTGATACTGGGATTGATTCATTCATGGTGTGAGGCTAGGATTAAGGCTGCCCCACCTTGAGTGTGAGTGCAACCAGCCCTAAGGGTGGGTATCTTGGATAGGATAAAAGGGAGAGAAAGAAGGCTGATGCTTGTCACTTATTGCTTGCTACCTTGCTGTCTTCTCCCTTTTGCCTGCTATGAACTATTTCTCTTCTGCAACACCACTCTTCCATGCCGCTCTGCCTTGGAGCCAGCCAACTACAACACAAAACCTCTATGGATCATGAGCTAAATAAACCTTTCCTCCTTTAACTTTGGGCACTGAGTATTTTGTGTTAGCAACAAAAAAAGTAACTAAGACAGATAATGATAGCAAAAGCATAAATAACCAAAGAAAACGTCATGGTCTTTTATCCAAATTTAACACTTTTGTTTATCAAAGAACACTGGAAGATGAAAAAACCCACAAAGCAGGAAAAATAACTGAAAGTCGTATGTGAAATTAAGAGTCTAAGTATATGGAAAAAACTACTGCAATTCAATAACAAAAAAATAACCATTTGTTAAAGTGGCTGAAGATATTTCTCCAAAGAAGATATATAAATGGCCAATAAGCATATGAAAAGATACTCAAAACCATCAGTTATCAAGGATATACAAATCAAAACTATGATGAGATATTGCTTCACATCCAATAAAATAGCTATAATCTTTTACAGTGGCACCACACCTGCCTGGCAAGCACAAGGTCCTGAGTTCAATCCTGGTACCACAAAAAAGAAAGAAGAGCTATAATCTTTTAAAAAGTGAGTATGTGGAGAAATTAGAATCCTCATACACTGCTGGCTGATATATAAAATGATACTGCTAACTGTGGAAAACATTTGGCAGATCATCAAAAGTTAAACACAGGGCCAGGGATTTGGCTCAGTGGTTCTACCGCCTGCTGTGCAAGTGCAAGAACCACAGTTCAATCCTCGGTACCAAAAACTAAAGAAGTTAAAGATAAATGTTACCATATAGCTGAGGATTTAGCTCAGTGGTTCTGCTGCCTGCCTTGCAAGCACTAGGACCCAAGTTAAATCCCCAGTACCAAAAAAAAAAAAAAAATTACCATATAACCCAGGAATTCTATTCCTAGGTACACAGCCAAGAGAACTGGAAATAGACTTTCATGCAAAAATTTGTTTATAAATGGTCACAGCAGCATCATTCATAATCATCAAAAAAAATGGAAACAACCCAAATGTCAACTGATAAACAGATGAAGTATGGTATATCCATAGAATGGAATATAATTCATATTTTTGAAATACTGATACAAGCTACAGTGCAGATGCATATTGAAAACCAGATACAAATATAACAGTATGATTGCATTTCCATGAAATGTTTCCAAGGAGACAAAGTAATTTAAAAGTTTTAAGGCCTGGGAGTAAATACATTAGGGTACACTGCTTAATGGTTATGGGTTTTCTTTTAGGAGTGATGAAATCCTCTTGAATTGGATAATGGTGATGCCTGTAAAATATTGTAAATATACTAAAACCCAATATATTATACACTTTAAATGTGAAAATGGTGACTTAAGCTATATGAATTTCATCACAGAGAAAAATACCACTTAACTGAAAATTATATAACTGCTCAGCTATAAAGCCATTTCATTATAATTTGAAATAATGTTGGATTAATGTCTTGTCTTTATAAAGTATGGCTCCAAAACTCTAATTCTTATAATGTATGCATATAATTGAAGGTCCATAAAGATGCACTTTGGACATTTCTAAGCATTTTGTAATAAAAAGTCATTTTCTTTAAAATGCTTAGTTAGCAGAGTCAATTTCATGTTAAAACACCTGCAAATTTTGACAACTGGGAATCAATCTCATTATGTATCAATTACCTTGATCTAATCAAAACACCAGGATGAGCAAGAAAAACAACTGGCCACTGGCTGTAAAAGATAACATCTTTGGGGCCTGGGGATTTAGCTTAGTGGTTTCACTGCCTGCCTCGCAAATGCAAGGGCCTGAGTTCGATCCCCGTACCAAAAAAAAGATAACATCTTTGGGAAGCTCTAATTACAAATCTGTAACTAATAAATGGAAAAACCACTTCCTCAAATTAGAAAAGACAAAGCTACTTGATTATTAAAACAGAGTCCTCAGATGTCAAATGTTCCAAAACAGAAATAAAAGACTTTTAAAAGGGCTTCATATTTCAACAATAGTGATCATCCTACAAAATACAAAATATCACAGTAAGTGGAAATTTAATTTCCTAGAAAGGATTATCATTGAAAGACTGTTTAAATTAGGGCTAGCCTCTATTATCAAATCAATATTCTGATATTTTTCACAATCAATAAACCAAAAACGGAAAAAAGGAAAATATGAAGAAAAGCATTTACCTCTTCTAAGCTAGGGAGCGAAGAAGAAGATACTGTTCGAGATGACAATGAATGAAATGGCTCTTGACCGACAGCATGTTGGTGGTTTTGTATTTGTACAAAAGGGTTCTGCGGAGGCCTGTGAGGCAATGGAGGTAGGCCATAAGGAAAGCCTGGCCCTATTAAGTGATTCTGCTGTAGGTTAGCAAAAGTCCAAGTTCCATCAGGTGCCAGGTACTTCAAGGGAGGAGTGGCAAGGTGTTCAGATGGCAACGAGAAGGGTGAGCTGAATATCTGAGGTGGAAGGCGCTGTGGAAATGCTGGATTGTTGGCTACTTCAATGTCTCTGTTGCTGTCATTAAAACTAGAAAAGTGGCTACCGTGGTCTATACTGGATGGGGGAGATGGGACTGCTGGTGGGCTTCTTGCCTGAACTTGTCTATATTGCAAAAGTCTTGACTGAGGTGGTGGCATTTCAGCTCGTTCTCGAGTTTCACTTTGATCACGGTGAGACAGTTCTCTGATTAAGTCCTGAAACCTAGATGAAGACAGCAAAATATGAAGAGAAAAACTGAGAAAAAACTCCATTACCTCAAGAGCTGAATCAACTACCTATGCAACTAGAACCAACACTAATTAATCACAAATGTAAGCATTACTACCCAAAAGATGCTGAACTGAAGACACTAAATATGCCCAATTACCTAACTGGTACTTCTTTTCTCTTTGTATTGTATCTATCCTTCCCTATACATGATAACTGAGTATTACAAAAGGCCACAGTGTTGGTGGGCCTTATTCAGAAGGAATTAGTAAGTGCTTCATGGCATTCACATGATGCTAACCACAAAAACAAATATAGCGTCAGGACCAAACCCTCACAGTATCTGTAGATAGTTATATGGTAGAAGTCTACTCTACTAGAAAGAAATAATAATAATAAATTTACAATTTTTAAATTTTAACCATTAATTTACTTCTGTCCTTATTCTCTGTAAATATTACTACTGGAGGAAGAAAAAAACACCACCTATAGTGATTGTGTGTCTCTCTCCCAGAAACCACAAAACAATAGACAAATTTAACTTACAACCCAGAATAGATCACCCATACCCAGATCTGTGTAAGAGTTACTTCTAAATGAATTCTCTTTATCTTAGAGTCCATCAAGAGAACTTTAGAGCATGCATGAAGAGAGCCAGGATTCGATTTCTTTGATGTAATATTCTAACTTGAAGCAGAAAGGGCTGCTGTCAAGAAAGAAAATCGAGGGGGCCATATCTCAGAGGCTGCTGTCTGTGTCCTGGAATACCTTGAGAATGGCGTTTCTGCTTCATCTTCAGCACTGCTGGTGAGCTTCCAGTCTGCCCTCACTGGCGGCTGGAGTCCCAAGGGTGGCTGAGGAAGATGCTGGAGATGAGGATGGTGGTGTGGGTAAGGAATACCACCCTGACTGAGATAGGCATGGTGCTCATTCCACTGCTGTAGCCGCACTTGCTGCTGCCTTAATGTTTCTAGAGCTACGCTCCCATGTATACGCTCTGCAGAAACATTTGTGGAAAAATTATTTACACATTTGGGGTTTCAAGTTAATTTTTTCAAAGGTTTTTACAACATTTCCTCCACAAAGTCAGAGAAATGCCTACAGCTTGGTTTTGGGAGGAAGTACACAGTTTCTAAATTTGCCAGAAATCAGAGTTATGATAATTATGAAGTTTCCCTGCTTGCATAAAGATATAATGCAACATCAACTGGATGTTTAGTATTATATATCATACTTAGAACCAGATTCTGATCATCACAACGCAGTGGTTGATTTCTGGAGGCATTATCTGAAGAAATGAATTAATCCTGGCCTAAATCAATGTAGAATACATGTTATTTTGAGTAAAATACGGCACTCAATTTTTCATAGGCAAACTTACCTAAAGCCTCTCCTACAGGTAATCCTGGGGGGTTCTCATCAATGAAGTTATTCAGATGAGAAGGAAGGAGGGGGCCAGGCTGTGCAATGGCTCTCAGAGGACTATGGCCTTCTTGCAGCATGGGAGGGGGCTGCTGCTCAGGAATCACAGTCTCTGCAGGAGGAGACTGTGGTTGATGAGAAACTGCATTATGAAAAAAAGCACTGCTGGGTCCTGCCTGATAGGCAGGAGAAAGTTGAGGAGGTGGCTGCTGGGCCTGCGGATTTAACTGACTTTGCTGCTGGACTACCTGATTTGGTTGTGGTGGCATTTGATTTGGTTGTTCAGGCAAATTATTCTGCTGTTGATTTAACAAGGTGTGTTGTTGTGGAATTGGAAACGGTGGTCGTGGTAGCTGGGGAAGGGGGTGGAAATGACGATTGGGGATTGCATACTGTGCATGGGGAGCAGGAAGAGGAAGATTTATGTGTCTTGGGTTGAGATTATCTTTGCGAGGAAATTTGGTATTGGGATAAACAACACCAGGACGTGATTCAGGACTTCTGTTCTGTGGATTTGATTCCAAATCAACCTAGAAAAAAAATAAGAAGCCTTTTTTAACTGTAGAAGATCTGAATTCAGTGGTATTCTTTTCCCAACCCTAGCACATTAAAGAGATATAATATATTCTTAGCAATGCTGAATCAATCATTGTTGGGAATATTGTTTAAATTGAAAAAGGTGGCATAGGAAAAAAAAAGACTCTTACATGAGTCATAAAAAAAGACACTGCCATTTTATTAACATATCTACTTTAATTCCTTCAAGAATATGGTCTTTAATGTCACCCTTTTTACCTCAGATAATCATTTATTTCCTTCTGATATAAATCAACAAAATTCCTTGTTCCTTGCTTCTGATTTTGTTTTATACCTAATCTATTTCCTTACACTTATCAATATTAATAAAAAGTTTATTTTAATTTACACAACTTTAAAATGAAAATATAGGTACTATATCATCTTTGTATAACCCAGTTTCATTTCCAATTTTTGCCATTACTCAATATTGACATTCCTTAAAATTTGTTGAGGAACTAACAAGTTACATTGTGCCTGATATTGGTGATTTAAAAGCAACCATAAGGCCAGGGATTTAGCTGAGTGGTTCTGCTGCCTGCCTCACAAGAGCAAGGACCCGATCCCTGGTATAAAAAAAAAAAAAAAAAA
>NW_022900935.1:51388157-51400557 GCF_012274545.1 Fukomys damarensis | reverse complement strand
AAAAAAAAAAAAAAAAAAAAGCAACAATAAGATTGAGACTAGACTATAATCATACCCCCCCACACACACACCATCCTGGGGATCAGACTTGGGACCTTGCACTTGCCAGGCAGAGTGCGGCACCACTGAGCTAAATTCCCAGCCAAGACTATACCCTTTTCAAGAGCTTATAATAGGGGTCTGTAAACCATGTCCCCAAACCATATTATTTCTAGTCTACTAAACTTTTGTAAGTACAATTTAAGGAAATATAGCCACTCATTCATTTACATATTGTCTATAGCTGCTCTTGCACTACAATGACAGAGTTGAGCAGTTGCAACACAAACTATATGGCCCATTAAGCCTGAGATTTACTGTCCAGCCTTTGACAGAAAAAGTTTAGAGTCTACTACAGTATTTAGTACATGTAAATATGTAACTACAGATACTGTAAGAGGATGTGATATGAGATCCTAGGGCCTGAAGAAATTAAGGAAGGCTTCACAAAGGTGATAGCATTCAAAATGAATCTTACAAAGAGAACTGGAATATTCTAGAAGGGAAAGACATTATAGCTGAAGGTAACAGTTTATGCTGAGGTTGAGAGAGCACAATAAGTATTGTGAATTTGGGGAGCATGAGAAGTTTTGTGTGTAAAGAGCTAAAACTTCACTTGTTTTTATGTTAGTTTCCCTTTGTTGGCAAGAAAAAAAGTTCAAATGCATAAGATCCTGAATTATTCAACACTGAGCATAAACACTGATTTTAATCCCATTAAACAGTGGTAAACCACCAAAGCTTTTAAAAGCAGATAGTGGTGCTGTCCTTCTGAAATTTAAGTTTGATAAGTGGTGATAAGATGAAAAACAAATTATATGGTGGAAAGAGGAAATTTTTCTTTTCCAACTCTGACGATGAAGCTGCTGCAACAAATGGTTGTGAAACCAATCATGTCCTGAGTACATTTGCAACTCATATCACCTACCTCAAATGGACACCATTATATTTGACTGTAAGAGTCCTTAAAATTACTGGAGATATACACAATTATCTACAAAAAGAAGTGAGAAGGATGACAGCTCTGTCCCAGGCTTTCTAAGAAGTTCCCTTACCTGCTCTTCAACTGTCTTAGAACCTGATTAAGGTTCTTTATAAGCAAACGTTTTCCCCTATAAATCTTCATTTGGTCAATGACCAAGTCAACAGTAGTTTGGAATATGTCTCTGTCCAGAAGACACTATAGATAATGATTTGATCACATGAAGAAGACTGTGAGAAGATGTCAAGGTTATTTGTAGATAGGCTACAGTTTTAATTGCCTCCAACTCTTCTGTCTCTCACACAGGCAGGAAGCTAGGTCTGTGTCACAGAAATTTAACTCATGATTATGCTACTCTACGATTCTACTATGGGCTTAATAAAACTACAAAGTCTGAAGGAACCTATGAAGGAACCAGAATTGAATTCCCTCTTATCTCTCTCTTCTAAATACTGAGGCAGAGTCAAAGAGAATGACGAGTTCTTTTATTTATAGTCTTCCTACGCCCCAAGACAAAGCATCAGGGGGGAAAGAAAATGAATCATGTCTATCAGGTGATCTAGTCCTCTAACAGAGAAGATTCATAACAGAAATTTAAAAAGAAAGACATAAGAGATACTTAGCTCTCTTGGCTTTAGTTGCTCCAATAATACCAAAGATTCTCGCGACTGCTTTGTCCCAAGCTGCCTCTGACTACATCTGCTACTACCGTACCCCTAACATGCCATTTGTTCTCTCTGCATCCTCCCATTCATGTACCATGGTGATTTTCACTGCACCTCCCCTCTTACAATCCAGAAAAGGTTCCCCTGCTGCTTCATTCATGCTGTGGCTTCTCCTAAAGTATGAAATCACTCCATCAATTTTACCTGTCAGTCAGAGATGCTTATGGACATAAGTGATTTAACATAAAAAACAGCTGCTCGAAGCTAGGTTGAGGTTGAAGATGCAGATTTGGAAGTCATTATGGAGTAGGCATTTAAAATCACAGATTGGGCCAGATTGTAACAAGCAATCACAGAATGTAAAGAGAACTGGGGCAATGACACAACCCTGGAAAACCTCAAATTGGACTATGGACATAGAGTGAGGGTGAACAAGAAGTGATATGAGGGATAGGTAGTCATGGCAGAGAAAGTTGTGAGAAATAGAAATGTTGTATCAGAGAAACCAAAAGAAAAAAGATGGTCAAAGAGAGACTTGGAAAATTCTGCTCAGAATATGTGCCAAGGCTGGGGATTTACCTCAGTGGTTCCAGCTCCTGCCTAGCAAGCTCAAGGACTCAAGTTCAATCCCTGGTACCAAAAAAAAAACAAAAAAAGTGCCAAATACAAAAAGAAGTGCTAAATACCAAAAACAAAAACAAAAAAGCCCCAAGTAAGGCTACTGTTAAAGTGTGTTCATAGGATGTGGCTACTGGGAGCTCACCGCTCTATGAAATGTTGAGGCCTATTACCATATTAACCATATGGGTTAAAGAGGAAGTAACAGATGAATAAGGGAAATGAAGATCAAAAGTGTCAACCAATGTACTTCTGTGAGGAACTGGAAGAGATACTAGTCTTAACAGGAACTCTTCCTTCAGGACTGGTGATAAGGAAGTAGAGTGGTTAAAAGATACAGAAAAGGTAAGATATCTACAATGTACACAAACAGCAAAATCTTGATGGCGATAAACCTAAGGCAAAGTCACCTGATCATAAGAACAGGAAGTAGAAGGTCATCAGATTTGAGAAGATACACTGAGAACACTGGGCAAATGAACTAAGTACATGCAAAAGAAAAGTGGGAAAGCTCCATGATTGGAAAACATGAATTTCCAGGGACACTGTTCAACTAGTGGTGTGATTTTCTGTAACCAGTTCATAAGAACAAAAGCAAAGAAAGTAGATGAGCAGAAAGACAAAGAGTTAAATATTCACACAGTGGGTAGGATGAGAGAACAAAGTTAGAAACTGGGGGAAGTTAAGTCTTCTCCCTTTCTGTGACAACACTTCTCATTCTGAGGTCATTTCAGTCCTCATTTACTACTTTATCATGGAAAGTCTCAAAGTCTTAATATTAAATAACATTACTTGAGAAAAATATACAGGTTAAGAAAATATCTCAGCCAAAGAAACAATGACAGAAGAAAGTATAATATAACCCACTAATCCCTGTGAAATAAAAACTACAAAAGATATGCATAAAAAAATATATTTTTCTTTAAAACATCAAGATTCCAAGATGCCCAATCAGACTAAATCCATTAGAATAAAACACTCACCAAAGGTAAGTAGCATACCTGTTTTGGCTCTGCAGGCTTTTTCTCTGGTGTTCGAATTTTATTAATTTCAGCTCCAGGATTATTTGTATCACTTTTACCTAAGAAAACATGTTAAAATTCTTGTAAATTTTTTTCTAGCGAATGTGCCATTTCCCATAACTATCCAATATTAGAGAAGCAGAATATTTTAAACATTTTATATTCAATATTACTGATTTATGTTATTGGGTTTTGTTCTTAAATTTTCAGAGTTGCAGTTTCTCTGCAAGGAAGAAAATTTATAAATGAAGTAAACATCACGGACAAAGCAAAAGCTAAAAAGGGATAACCTTAAAAGACCAAACAACCCCCCTAAAAAACTGCCCAGTCTCCAAGAATTAAAAACTAGACATATAAAAGAACTTGGAATTTTTACCTACTCATAAAGACTCAAATGGTTTGTTTACTTATAAGTGCAGTTAAGCTAAAATGCAATCAATGCCTCAATCTACTTCAGTAAAGGAATCTAAAATGAATTAATGGTTTGGTTTTTAAATGCCATCCAAAGGCCCCTATGCTAACAGGCTGGTCCCTGGGCCATGACACCACTGGGAGGTTGAGAATCTTCCAAAGATGGAAACTTGTGGAAGGAAGTCAGGTCACTGGAGCAAGCCCATGAAGGGTCACTGGGACCCTAGCTCCTTCCTCTCTTTTGTATTGCTCCCCAGCCTTCAGGTGAACAGACCTCCTCTGTCAATTGCTTAGGCCAGAATGTGCTACTGTATCACTACAACTGGTCTATGGCAAGTGAGCATGGACTGAAATCTTTGAAATAATGAGCCAAAATAAATCTTTCCTCCTTATAAGTTATTTATCTCAGGTATTTTGTCACAGTGAAAGAAAGCTAATAAACTAAATAAAGATATTTTTAAAGAAATTATGTTAATACTGTTTAAAGGTATAGCAAACTAAATATAAGTAGATTATGAATAAAGGCAGTAAAATCAAGTATTAAAAGGGCTAAATTATGGCACAGCTTGACATCAGAGCACTTGCCTGACATATGCAAGGTCCTGGGTTCTATCCCCAGCACCATGAAACAAAAACAAAGAACCACAATTATAACAGAATTGAATAATTTCACACATGTGAAAAACTTCTAATCTACAAGAATTAATGGTTGCATGTTTTAAAATTTCCCTATGCAAAACCATTATTTCAGTAGTGCCACTAGAACTTTGCAAAGTGAATTATTATGCTAGAACAGCTTCACCAGTAAACTTCAAGAAATGGAAGCTACAGTATTAGATGAAAAAACACTGGGTAGAATCAACAGATTAGACACTACAAAAGAAAAACGGGAAAAAATTGAAGAAAAAAATGAAGAATATCCATGAACTTTGGGAATGATTAAACATCCTAATATATAGTTAATTGGAATCTCTAAAAAAGAGGAGAAACACACACACACAATGTATCTCAACATATAAAGGTTGAAAATTTCTAAATTTCATGAAAAGCAAAAAACAAAAGATCAAAAAGTTCAACAAACCCAAAGCACAAGAAACATATGAAGAAAACTTTGAAAAGGCATATCATAATCAAATTGCTAAAGCTAGTAATAAAAAACCTTCAAGTCAGCAAGAGAAACGTAAAGAAAAAAACAACATAAAGAAAACATAAAGACAGGGCTGGGGATTTAGCTTAGTGGTTCTGCCGCCTGCCTTGCAAGCATAAGGACCTGAGTTTAATCCCTGGTACCAAAAAAAAAAAAAAAAAAAAAAAAAAAAAAAAAAAAAAAAAAAAAAGAAAACAAAACTTTCCAGAAAAAAAAAAAAAAAAAAAAAAAAAAAAACATAATGACAAAGATCAGAATGACATCAGACTTCTCACTGAAAATAAGACAAGAGAAAAAACATAACATTATTAAAATACTGAATAGTGACTGCCAACCAAGAACTCCATACTTGGAAAAACTTTTAAAAATCAGAGTGAAATATGGCTATTTTCAGATATATAAATGCTGAAAATATCATCAGCAAACTTGAAATATGAAACATATACCAGTATAAAAAAAAAGAGGAAAAGGAGGGGGAGGAGGTGAGTGAAAGTCATTATCATCATCTCCCTTCAGGTACAATGAAAATGTTCTCAAGTGGAGACATATATACACAGGAAAAAAGTTTCAATGATAACTACATGGATAAATATGTAAGATTATTTTTTATTTTTGAAAAATTTTAAAAAGATAGTTGACGGTTTAACACTTAAAAATGTGTAGAAGGATAACAACAGCATAAAAACCAAAGAGAAAAAATGGAAAGCCGTAAGGTTCTTTTACTGTGCAAGAAGGAGTAAAAAATACATTGGAAAGTAGACTATAAAATATATACTATAATGCCAGGGATTTAGCTCAGTGTTGTTGCTGCCTGCCTCACAAGGTCAAGGTCCCAAGTTCAATCCCCAGTACCAAAAAAAAAAAAAAAAAAAAAAAAGTATATACTATAAATCCTAAAGCAACTACTGAAGTACTACTAACAACATTATAACTAATAAGCCAACAAGAAATCAACCAATAACAAATGCTGGTGGGACTGTGGGGAGAAAGGAACCTTCTTCATTGTTGGTGGGAGTGCAGACTGGTGCAGTCACTGTGGAAATCAGTATGAAGATACCTCAAACAACTAGGATTAGAAGTCCCATTTCACCCAGCTACTCTTCTGCTGGGTATCTTCTCAAAAGAATTAAAAGACTCATAACCACAGTGATATACATTCACCCATGTTTATAGCGGCAGAGTTTGTAATAGCTAAAACTTGGAAACAGCTCAATTGCCCATCAACTGGAGACTGGATAAAGATGATGTGGTATTTTTATAAAATCGAGTACTACTTAGCCATAACAAATGAGAAAGCAGAGGTATTTATATCTCAGTGGATGTACAATGAGGCCATACTCTTGAGTGAAATTAATAGGACACACATGTAAACACCAAATAGTTTCTCTGATATGAAAAACTAAAAGCGTAAATAAGGATCAAAATGTATAACTGATATTGTGTAATAGGAAGAAAAGGTCTAAAGGAGATGGGGAAGTGGGAGGGGTAGGGGAAAGGTAAGAAGGAAAAAGAAAAAATATAAGAAAAGCAAAAAAAAGGAGATAAAGTCTTTGTAAATAGGGAAGGGTGGAGGGGGTGATGAAAGGGCAAGGGAATGGAGAGAAAGTAAGAACCAAGATACATCATGTAAAGGTACAAGATCCCAATGATGCATGTAACTATACTGTATACCTAAAATGTACCAATAAACTTAAAGGAAAAAAAGTCAACATAGTGGTTACTTAGGGATAGGTTAGAGGTCAGGACTGTTTACAAAGGGATACAAGGAAACTTAGGAAGTGATGCAAGTATCCCATATTTTGATTTTGATAGTAGTTAACAAATATATTTTTGTTTTTGAGTTTGGATGCATTCCAAATTTTAATTTTCCTGGTACATTTAGGATATACATAACAGTAACATGCATCATAGGGAATTTGTACCTCCACATGATATATCTTGCTGCTTCTTTTTTTCCCATTCTCCTCCCTTCAACCCCTTTCCGCTCTTTATTTTTGTTTGTTTGTTTGTTTTTTGAGACAGGGTCTCACAATGTAGTTGAGACTTACTTGGAACTCACTATGTAGCCCAGGCTGGTCTTGAACTCACAGCAATCCTCCTGCCTCAGCCTCCCCAGTGCTGGGATTATAGGCGTGCGCCACCACGCCCAGCTTTCCACTTTATTTACAAAAGTTTTGTTTCCATTTCTTTCCTTTGTTAAAACTCATCAAACTGTGCATTTTAAAAAGGTAAATTTGGCTGGGGATTTAGCTCAGAGGCAGCATGCCTGCCTTGCAAAAGCAAGGTCCTGAGTTCAATCCCTGCTACACACACACACACACACACACACACACACACACACACACAAAATAAATTAAAAAAATAAAAAGGTAAATATTACTGCAATAAATTATTTCATAAACTTAACTAAAAAAGCAGTAAATTTTCTTACTTGTAATTCTGATAGATTTTCATAAGTAACTACTTCATACCAACTATCCCACAATAACACTAATGCTCAGAATATCACAAGAATATTGTGGGTTATCAAAAATATTTAACAGGAGAGGACGCTGTTCTATTGTATCTTTAAATAACTACTACTTAAAAGTCTCTAAATATTAAAATTTAATATATCTTAGGGAATTTGTGAAATCAATTAAGTGGGACCACTTAATCTAAAGAACCCTCTAAAATTACATGCAAAGTTTTTACCTACATATTTATTTGTGTCTCCTGGAGAGAGGATCCTTAAGTTTTTCATACCACGTTCTCTCTCAAGGAGGTCTAGAATCCACATTTATCATACTGCAGACAGAACTCTGCAAGTCACCGATTTGGGAATAGAAGTAAAGTATAACAACCTACCATTTCGATTTTGCTCATGTTGATCCTTCTCAGGATGCTGACTCTGTGGCTGCCCTATGCTGACAGGTGGGTGATGTCCAAGGCCATAAGGAATAGGAGAGCCCCGTCCATGTGTCTGTAAGAGGTTCATATTGTAGGCCATTGCTGCCTGATGTGTAATAATTCGAGGATCAACTGCAAACCTACCCTGGTATCCTGTCCATGGTACCTAGGTTATTACAAGAAATAAAATGACCGCATTCACTATATTTTAAAATGCAAACTGTTACAGTGCTATTAATTTTTTTAAAAAAGCAAACACACACAGATGATTTATTTTATAAAATGAGTAACTACATGATTAATATTACTTAGTAGTAAAGATTGGTAGAATCATCATAATGTCTTACACTGGCCAAAAATGGCTCCCTGAATCATTAGCATGTAAGGGAAAATGGTTCATTTTTAAGATTAGGAAGAAATTGAGGACTGAAAATTGGCAATTATTCCTTAAGGTAAGATGTCATTTTGTATTTTTGAATCACTTTCTTAAAATATGAATGTATATAAATCACATTATTACCATGAAAGTTATCTTTTTTAGTTCATAACTCCATACTTATGTAGTTTAATAGACTGAATAAGAGAAAGGGGAAAGTTAAAGAATTTAGTCTAAGGAGTCTCAGTTAAAAAAAATATGTTCCAACTTTATAAGAATAACCAAATCATTTAATGTTCATTTATTTTAGGTAAAATTCAAACAGATCATCACTTTTGATTAATTCAACTCTAATTTAAAATACAGAAATAGAAAACTTGCTCCAGTGTGTCTGGATATATAATCTCTGCTTATTAACATAAAAGGAATAAATATAATGATATCTGAACAACTGCCCTATTATTTTAGTGTAAGTATCTGAGGCAGACTCTTAGAAATTTTATGTAACAAAAGCCTTTTGAACTAGTAAAGTGGAAGTCAAATCCTAAGAGACTTACTATTTAAAGTAAATGATGCATAATGTTCCCAGGCTGTCCAGGAAGAATTAATGCAGTTAGAAGTCTAGATTCTGCAGGGAGTAGGAATGAGCTACATATTTCTTACTGACAATCACTTTCTTTTTTTTTTTTGGAACCGGGGATTGAACTCGGGTCCTTGCACTTGCAAGGCAGGCCACCGAACCGCTGAGCTAAATCCCCGGCCCAACAACCACTTTTCTTCGCTGCTATCACTATGAACTATCAGGCCAATATGGCTAAAAACTATTTGCAAGTAGGCATTTTTTCCTCTTTTAAGGTATGAGCAGGGTTGCCAAAGCTCTCTGGCCATGATCAGCTCTGCCTGAAATTATAGTACTTGACTTAAATGAAAGAAATTATTTCCCAGGCTAAAACTCCTCGATTTAAAAATATTCACATTTTGGGCCGGGTATTTAGCTCAGTGGTTCGGTGGCCTGCCTCACAAACGCAAGGATGGAGTTCAATCCCCGGTACCAAAAAAAAGAAAAAATTTTTTTTCACATATCTGAAAATTGTAAAAATTTGCAAAATATTAAAAAACTTTAAAGGAAATAAAAATGGGTTTATATAAGACACAAGTCTTATAAAAATATGGTCTGAGAAAGGATTCAGGAATGTATTTAAATAGTTTAGTAAGGTTTCAGAGGGCATGAAATTTCTCAGACAAATTCAGATCCAAGAGAACTAGACTAATACAAGCCTTTCTGCCTCCTCCAACCATCCCTTAGGAAAAGGCCATGACTTATATAAAATTAAAAAAAAAGACAAAATAAAAACATCACTTTACAAAACAAGAAACCAACTGACTGGCTATCAACCTTTTTAGCCCAATTTTTCTCAGAAAACAAACATTTTAAAATACAAAGGCTTCTTCTAAATCAAGGATCCAATTTACAGATTTCTTCACAGTCACCAGTAATCAAGAAGCAAATTGCAAGCAACAACATACATTCCTTTGGATATTTCAAAATTTAACTTTTAAAGATAATATTTACTTTAAAAGAAGCTTGTGGACATTGAAAAGTTGAAGAAAAAGAGAGATTGGGGGCTGGAGTGTAGCTCAGAGGTAGAGCACTTGGCCTAGCAAGCATAAAGCCCTGGATTTGATCCCCAGAACTGCCCCCTCTCCTGCCTCTGCAAAAGGTTGGTAGCTGACCATCAGGGATTGTGACTAATATAGTGAAGCCTATTTACTTAACAGAAAGTATTTCAATAGGAAGTATTTCAAACATCACTTACAGGTAAAGGCACCGACATAACTACATTCCCTCCATAGACAGCAGGTACATATAGAATACTTGTCCCAGTGTGAGGATCAATTCTCTGAACAGGGCTTGGAGATTTTCCCAAATTGGGGTGAGGTCCAAGAGGGGGTGGAGGAGTATATGCTCTAATAGGATTGCCAATAAGTACAGAAGGATTGGGCTGAACTGAAAGACAGACAGAAAAAATAACACACTCAATCACTATTCAGTTCACCTAGATAAAAATATATCCAACAACAAAATATCTTTTTTAGGTGTGTCACATAATAGAGTCAAAAAATTATCAATGAATGTGAAAGAATAAAGCATATTTTAAAAGTAACCATTTTATAATGTTCTCAAAATTAACTTGACCTGATTTAGAAATTTTTCCTTTTATAAACTAGTATAATTATAGATTTTTAAATCTTTATTAAACTTATTGGTACACATTAGGTATACATACAACAGTTACATTCATCATTGGGATCTTGTACCTACACATGACTTTTCAGGTTATTTTTCCCCTTTCCCCAGCCCTCCCCTAAGCCCCTCCACCCTTCCCTTTTTACAAAGACAGTTTTCATGCTTTTCCTGTTCACATATTTTTTCTTTTCGCTTTTTAGCTTTCCCCTACCCCTCCCGCTTCCTCTACTCTTTTAGATTTTTCTTCCTATTACACAATACCAATTATACATTTTAACCCTTATTTACACTTTTACTTTTTCACACCAGAGAAACTATCCAGTATTTATATGTGTGTCCTATTAATTTCACTTAAGAGTACGGCCTCAATGTGCATCCTCTTAGCTATAAGTCTCTCTACTTTCTCGTTCTTTATGGCTGAGTAGTACTCCAACCACATTAAAAACAAAACAAAACAAAAAACATATCTTCGTTATCCAGGCTCCAGTTGATGGGCAATTGAGCTGTTTCCAAGTTTTAGCTATGACAAACTATGCCACTATAAACATGGGTGAGCATGTATCACTGTGGAAAGATTCTTTTAGTTCTTTTGTGAAGATACCCAGCAGAGGAATAGCTGGGTGAAATGGGATTCTAATTCTAATTGTTTGAGGTATCTCTATATGAGGGGCCAGATGTGACCATAAAGAGGGAAAACCATGTATGCACATGCTTTCACTAAATAAAATAGTTCCCTCAGACCAGGGAAACATGATTCTTCAGAACAAAGTTTTAACTTGTAGTTGTAACACAGCCACATATAAAATAAAGGTTAAGCAATTATTACTTTAAAAGCATAATTCTGCAACATTTAAAATCATTTAAATAACTTTACCTTGAAATCGGCATGACCCAACATTTAAAGGACAGGAGTATTTTCTGAATATTTATTTTGCATAAAAGGCTTAAATGTTTTTCCTCAAAACTTCTGCATATACCATATGCTGGTACCTAAAAACTGTCCTCTTTTTAGGAATAACCTATCAACCTACTGACATTTAAAAAACATAAGACTTAACTGAGTTTCCATAAACTGTGTTTATGTGTGCACATAAGAAAAAGAGACAGAGAGAGAAAGAGGTTGAGAGAGACAGACATCTATTTCTCATGGTGAAATATGGGGTAAATCTCTATCATAAAGGTAAGTTTTCATAAGGCTTATTTTTCCACTTACCAATTCCATCATTCTGGAAGTGATCATTTGGGGTATAATGGAGGCTTTTCCCCTTTAAAGAAAAAAACCAAAAGTATAATAATTTAAACATGTTTAACATTAGAAAACAAAAATCCTTTCCTTAGCTGTATGTAAATTAAATATAAACACCAACTAAGATTTTAAAGCCTTGAGTAGATAATCAGTAACTACTGAGCTTCTTTGAGCCAGCTTTCTTTTTAAAGTTGAGAACATAACCATTTCAAATAACACTGCTGGGCCTTCAAAATCTTTGTTTTAAATTAAGGGTATCTCAAATTCCTTTTTTAATTGGGTTTTTTTATTTTCGGTACCGGGGATCAAACTCAGGACCTTGCACTTGCAAGGCAGGCACAATGCCACTGAGCTAACTCCCCAGCCCCATTAATGGATTGTTTTAATAAAAAGAAATAAGCAATAAACACAACTGAAACTTAAATTCTATTCCTTTGAGTTTTTCTGTAAGTTTCCTAAGAATTAAATGACAAAAAATAAAAGTTGTTTTTCAAGGAAAAAATTTTGGTCACCTACTCGAGGATAAGAACCTTTAAAACAGCAACAAGAATTATAAACGTGGCTTGAGATTAATAATACACTGAGTATGATTCATAATATTTTAGCCCAGGTGTGTTGGTGCACGTCTGTAATCCCAGCAATCGGGAGGCTGAGGCAGGAGGATTGCCCTCAGTTTGAGGCCAGCCTGGGCTACATAGTGAGTTCAAGGCCAGCATGAAATACAGCAAGTCTCTGTCTCAAGAAAAAAAAAAAAAAA
>NW_022900935.1:51366233-51388074 GCF_012274545.1 Fukomys damarensis | reverse complement strand
TCAAAAAAAAAAAAAAAAAAAGTATCTTAAAGTAGAAGATTTTCCTATTTATTTATTTGAACCAGGGATCAAACTTGGGACCTTGCGCTTATGAGGTGGGCCATGGCACCACCACTAAGCTAAATCCCTGGCCCAAGATTTTCTAAAGGAACAAGAAATATGCACTGTCATAAACTACCTGAGAGAATCTAGCTAATTACTAGATAGCAATTTGGCATATATACCAGAAGTATTAATGATGTACATACACTACTTTAACCCTGTAATTGCATTTCCAGGAATTTATCCAAATGAACCATGGATTTTGGCACTGATGTTCTTCAAGAAGCCACGGTTTATATGTGTGATAAATGTTAACAATCCAAATGTCCATCAATGGAGGTCTTATTGAATAAGTAATTCATATAATGATATATTAGTTTACCATTAAAAATTATGACATTTGAGTGGAAATAATATCTGGCAATGCCTCTGAACTTATGAACTAAAAAAATAATAATAACTTGCTCTTCCCACTAGCTAAATGTAACCCACACACATCAAGCCCACTGTGGAAAAGTGGCACAACATGCAACTTGTCTCTAGGTATAAACAAATTTGTTTGTATTGAACATCTGAAAACTAAATAAAGAGGGGATGTCTATAGGAGAAAGAAAATTCACTCTCTTTTTTTTGGTACTGGGGATCAAACTTGGGCTCTTGCACTTTGAAGGCAGGTAGCAGAACCACTGAGCCAAATCCCAGGCCCGAAAATTCATTCTTGACCAAAGCAAAAACACAGGGATACTCCATTTATCGATTTATCTGTCAAGGATATTAAATATTCAGATCAGCAGCAAACATGGACAGTTGTACGGTCAGCTCCTTAGTTATGAATGGGATATCTAGACGTAACTCTTAAAATGGGCCAAAAAAGAGCCAATAAATAATCATCATGGATCCATTAACCAGAAGAAAACAGATGCTTACAGTTATTGACACCAGCTTTAAAAGACTAACTTCTGCCACGGATTTAGCTCAGAGGTTCTGTCGCCTGCCTTGCAAGCTCAAGGACCCAAGTTCGATCCCCTGTACCAAAGGGCGGGGGGAATCAAAAACAGAACTAACTTCGGAATACAGAAGTAATAAGGACAAAAACTGAAAAGGCGCAAATGACAAACAATGAGATGGCAGAAGTAGAGGTAAGATCAGAAGCATGGCAATTAAAAGTGACAAAAAGAGCAATCGGTAGCACATACACTGATAGAAGAAAGGGACGCCAGAGACACCGACAGGTAAGATGGTTCCAGGAGGGTAATAAACCATTTAGATTTCTTAGCTGTCAAACCTATTACTGTAGCTTGCTAATGACCCTTCAGCCAGAGACAACTGTATAGAGAAAAAGCAGCAACTTAATCACATGTGGTAGGCAGAATGGTGCCCCCAAAGATGTCTACATCCTCATCCCTGGGTTCTGTAAATATGTTCCGCTATATGACAAAAGGAATTCTGCAGGTCTAGTTGAAGTTGTGATATTAAAATAGGTAGATTATCCTAGATTATCTGGGTGGACTCAAACTGTTCACCTGAGCCTTAAAAGCAGAGAAATTTCTCTAGCTGGAGTCAGAGATGCAGCAGCAGAGGAGGAAGTGAGATGTGACAGAGAGGAGTCAGATTCTGAATAAAGGGATTCAATGCACCTTGCTAGCTCTGAAATGTTGGAGACACCTCTGAGAACTCGTGAGAAGGTTCTACAAAATAAGCATGACATCCAGAAGCAAGGACATTAGTCCTACAATCACAAGGAACTGAATTTTGGCATCAACCAACAACAACTTAAAACCAGATTCGTTCCAAAGCCTCTAGGTAAGAGATCAGTCAGTCAGCACTTTGATCAATCTTGTGGGAGATGAAGCAGAGATACCAGTCAAGCCAAACCTGACATCTGACTTACAGAACTGTGAGATAAATTCATGCTGTTTTAAGTTACTATGTTTGTGACACTATGTTTGCACCACTAACACAGTTAACTATAGTCCAGGGCAGTGGCAGTAACCTATGGCACACATGCTGTAGCAAGATGTTTGTACCAGTGAAAGTTTTAAAGTCTGGTCTAGGATCAATGGTGAACATTTTAGAGCTTTCAATGATAGAAACAACAGTCTGCTGCAGTATGGGGGCCATAGGTTCACCGCCACCACCCTAGACTATAAAGGTGGAGGCATGTTAGACAATATACATCAGCATTCTGGGCACTGCATGGTATACTAAATGTACAGGCAAACTGAGGCCTATCTCATAAAAAGGCAGTGGCATGTCTACAGGCATAATTCACCACTACACAGTTCAATACACCATACAATTATCTAGCATATTTTGACTCAGTGGGTAACTATAAGACAGAAATTTACTTGGTCTAAACAGAATACAGCATTCGGTAGATCATAAATAAAATAATACAGCAGTAAGCCAGAGTTAGCTACTATGTATAAAAGTCATCCCAGGGCCGAGGATTCAGTACAGTGGCACCATGCTGGACTCCCAAGAGCAAGGTCTCAAATTCGATCCCCAGTACCAAAAAAAAAGTCATGCCTAATAATTCCAAGCTAATTTCATTCTAATAATAAACCTCAGAAAATATTCTTGCCTTTGGTAGAATGCCAATATCAGGATGTTTAGAAGCAAATGTAGCTCAAATCATCTACTGTTATAAGCAAATGTAGTTCACATTGCCTACTTTTTAAGTTACTGGAGATTGAACCCAGGGCTTTCACAGTATGCTACATCCCTGTCCTTTTTTATTTTATTTTTATTTGCTTTGAATTTGAATCTAAGTTGCTAAACTGTCTAAGATAGGCTCAAACTTGCTATCCTCCTGCTTCAGCCTCTCAGAGTTCGGCGACTACAGGCATGCGCCACCACACCTATTATCTACCATTTATTCACTTAAATATTTACTTCTTCAGCACTCGTCCTTTTCTATTTATTCATTCAACCAATGTTTTCGGAGAGCCCACCATATGTCCCACTTGGCCTGGTCACCAACACTCAGGTGAACAAGACTGACACATTTTCTTATGACTAGACAGCAAGTCATAACATTAGCAGCTAGATATTAAAAACAATTAAAGCCTATAAAATGATGATGATAGTCTTTAGAGGATCTCGATCTGTTTCCAAATATCTATCTTCTGAAGTGTTTACACTGTATGTAAATGAAACTGGTCCGTTTTAGAAAGGCTTCTCAAAACTATTCCCAGCAAGAGTCCTAGAAGGAAGCCAGAGGACAGGTGGAATGTGAATTCTTCAGGCTCCTGTGAAACACTACCTTTGCTATAACTGATGCTTGCAGCAGGTAAAGCACTAAAGGACTAGCAAGGACCACCTGCTCCCAGATCCCTCAATATTCTGTACCTCAGCTAAATCCTATTTTAGAACTGAAATCTTAGTGAGGACAATAAAGTTCTTTGACTACTACACATCCAGGGGTATATCTTGTTGTTAAATAGAACTCGAAGAAGGGTAGTTAGTCTTAGAGTATTTTAACCATTATACAATCTTTTGATGATTTTATTTACATAAAATCTTCATGGAATTTTTAATTCTATTCTAACATTAAAGATACTGATTTTAATATTTCTTACAGGAAGAACAGTTAAAATTAAGGAAATTTGAGCTAGGCGTGGTGGCACACGCCTATAATCCCAGCACTCAAGAAGCTGAGTCAGGAGGATCGCTGCAAGTTTGAAACCAGCCTGGGCTACTTTGTGAGTTCCAGCTCAGTCTCAACTACATAGTAAGACCCTGTCTCAAAAGACAAAAAACAAAAAATTAAGGAAATTTGAAAAAAATGAAATAGGTCAGTATCACATTTTCAAAAGTATCACCCCTTTTCTATTCAAGAAATAAATCCTCTCTCATCAAAAGACTCTAGCACATGAAATAAAATAACTGGGATCTGTTTCAAAATTATCCAGTGTGGGGCCTGAGATTTAGCTCAGTGGTTCTGCTGCCTGCTTTGCAAGTACAAGGTCCTGAGTTCAATCCCCAGAAAAAAATTTATCCAGTGTTTATATTTAGTGGAGGTGTGATGGGAGTAGTAGTATTATCCATGAAAAAGAGATGAGGTTAATAATTAATAGAGCTGTATAACAGGGGATTGATTCATATACTATTCTCTCTACTTTAAAAATTTTCCACAATGTAAGCTTAAATTTTAAAAGACTCCAGAATAAATCCAAACCTTATAAAAACAATTTTATAGAAATAAAATACTGGAGGGAGGAGGGAGATATGGTGACATGGATAACCTATGGCTCCCTATACCTCATTTATGCAAAATTACTGATTATTTATGTCACGTATATAAATGATTTTAAACAACCAGGTATATAAATAGTGGTGAAGTGATGACACATAAAAAATAACGGAGAACATCTATGGTGAAGATAATTTTTTTTTAAGTTTAGGATACATTGGGGAGAGGGTTGCTTTGGCCTTTATACAACTCTCACTGAAAGAAAGAAGCCACATTACATTCTACTGGGCATGCTATAACCTTTCTTCACTTATCAAGTACTTCCTGAGTACCCACTACGTGCAATGAGTGGGGCTGGGCGCTGGGAGTCATAAATAGCATACAGGATAAGATCTTTGTCTTTAGGGAGTTTATGATTTGAGAAAAACAAGTCAACTTAATATGTATTCTTCACTGTTAAAAAACTATAGTTTTCCTTAAAGTCAATACATACCTAGCACAACGGCTTGAATCTACCTTCATCTACAGAACATTAACTGATGCTTACATTGCTCAGTTAAGTAAGAAGGCTTTATTTAGCTACTCTACAGTAGCTAAATGTGCAAAGGCAAATAATTATTTTATAACATGATTTTATTTTAAATAAAAATCAGGTCAAACAAAGTTTCTGCCTGGGTTCTATTCTCTTATATCCTAAACCACTTGCTTCCCCCTGTAGACATGTCCCCCATTCTCTCATATCACTCAAATTTTATAAAAGCTTGCTGCAGTTTGAATGTGGAATCCAAAGCCCCGTATGTTAAAGGCTTAGTTCCCAGCTTGACATCCTGGGGAGATGACAGACTGTCTTCCTTTTCTTGTTGCTGAGACAAAATACCTGACACCCAAAGTTAAAGGAGGAAAGGTTTATTTGGCTCACGGTTTGCAGAGGTTTTAGTTCATAGCTGGCTGGCTCCAAGGCAGGGCGGCATGGAAGAGGGGTGTTACAGAGGAGAAACAGTTCATGGCAGGCAGAAGGGAGAAGACAGCAAGGCAGCAAGCACAAGTGACAAGCAGCAACCTTCTTTCTCTCCCTATCCTATCCAAGATACCCACCCTTAGGGCGGGTTGCACTCACACTCAAGGTGGGGCAGCCTTAATCCTAGCCTCACACCATGAATGAATCAATCCCAGTATCACATCCTTGATCCCAGTATCTCACACTCTAGATCCAGCCACCTCTGCAAAATCTCACATATGACCACATGAAGGTTTGAGGGACATCTAGATACAAGCTGTAACATAGGCCCTTTGAGAGGGGGTCTGGGACTGGCGGTGTAGCTTAGTGCTAAAGTGGCTTGTCTAGGCTGAACCACAGGGTGATCTCCAACAGATAATGAGAACAAAAACAATAAAAAAGCATAGTGAGAGGGCTTCAGGTCATTGAGGACATGCCCTTTGGAGGAGACTGGGGTCCCAGCCTCTTCCTCTCTATTTATTCTCTTTTACTCCCCAGCCAGGAGGTGAGCAGTTTTGATGTGCCACATATCCCTACCATGATGAGCAGCTACAGGCCCAGAGCAACCAGGCCATATGATCACAGCCTGAAATTTCTAATGCTGTAAGCCAAAATAAACCCTTTCTCTTCATAAATTGATCATCTCAAACATCTATCATAGTAACAGAAAGCTAACACAAAACTCTCATTAAACTCACATTTAAAATTTATGAGAAATTGGGCCAGGGATTTAGTTCAGTTGATTTTACTGCCTGCCTTGCAAGCTCAAGGACCTGAGCTCAATTCCCAGTAGAAAAAAAAAAAAAAAAAGACAAACTAAGTACTGCTCTGGGACAGAGATTATAGCAGAAAATAATACAGGTAGAAATCTGTCATAACTGAGCTTATATTCTTGGAGATTTTAAATACAGAGCAAAAAAAAAAAAAAATGTATACACACTTCAGCAATTTGCCATACAAATAAATGTCTGGAAGCTAAAGGGCAATACCTGGAGCACACCTCTTACAATTGTAGAGGCCAAAAGTAACTTGTATTAATCTCATGATAAATTTGGTATTAAAATATTTATACACGCTTTTCTTTTCCTGACATACACATTTTTTGGCGTACTCTATACATTTCCCCCACAATGTCTCACTATCTCTAGCCACCCAATCAATTCCTAAACATAACTTCTGTGGCAGAAATAAAATGCCCTGAATCTACCTATTTCTGACCATCACTCCCTCTATCTCCTCCAAGCACTACCACAGCAGACTGAGGGGATAATCTGCTTACATACGCCTCTAAAGCACCTGTCACAATACCTGGCACATAGAAGCTCATTTATGTAGAATTTTAATCCTCTAATTATGTCAAATCACTAAAGCATTAATGCACATTTAGTATAGTTTTATTAACCTAAGAATATATAATACTATATTAGCTCAGGAAGTAGTTCTCAGGTTACTATTTGGCTAAAAGACTTTCAAAAAATTATTCATAGCTGGGCATGGTGGCACACATTTGTAATCTCACTAGTCTGTAATCCCAGAACTCAGGAGGCTGAGGCAAGAGGATCGCCAAGAGTTTGACACAAGCCTGAGCTACACAGTAAGCTCAAGGATAGCCTGAACTACAGAGCAAGACCTTGTTTCAAAAAAAAGAAAAAGAAAAACATTCATTACTGCTTACATATTAGGTGTAGTAAAGCTCCACCATTACATACTTTTTAATTCATGTCACTAGGTTTTGATTTTTGTTGTGTGGGGAGGTGAGACAGGGTCTTGCTATGAAACTCAGGTTGGCCTTAAACTCACTTTGTAGTCCATGCTGGCCTCAAACTAGTGTCAATCCTCCCGCTTCCATCTTCCTGGGTGCTGAGATTACAGGCAGGCACCACCATACTCTGCAATGTTAATAAGTTTCATACAGTGCTGAGGACTATAAATGTACAAAAAACCAAGCGTATATCATTCATGCCATTCTCAGAGACTTCTTTTCAGGATACTAAATTTAGTTTTTTTTTTTTTTTTTTTTAACATTCAAGAAATGTTTTCAGCACTCTAGCAAATAAGCTATTTGCCCAAAATAGCTATGGCTCAAAAGTAGAAACAGCCTTACTGCCCACTTCCATACCCTGACTGGACTCAGGGTCAAAATGAGTCAAAAACCAACCCATCTTTAAGAAATTGTTCAAATTCTCTCAGTCAGAGTCTCTCTCTCTCTCTCTCTCTCTCTCTCTCTCTCTGTCTCTCCTCTCTGGTACCAGGAATCGAACACAGGACCTTGTGTTTACAAGGCAGGCGGCAGGACCACTGAGCTAAATCCTGGCCCTTTTCTTTTCTTTTTGCTACAAGGGATTGAACTTGGAACCTTGCACTTTCGAGGTAGGCAGCGGCACCACTGAGCTACATCCAAATTTTCTGTGTCAAGTAACATTCAAAATGAGTCAGTCATAAATAAAAGAATTATTTTCTTTATACAAGCATTGTGACTATAACATAACCCTTATAAATAAAATGTTGTGAGGACATGCTTTTGAAGTGTGTGACAATCTTTTAAACTGCATGTTTCCTCACATCTCACAACAGTCTGTTGGTAGAGAAGACTGAAAAATTACAATGTAAAAGGTTATCAGAAGCTTTTTGGTTTTTTGTTATCAGGAATCAAACTCAGGACCTTGCACTTGCAAGAAAGGCGAGGTGCCACTGAGCTAAATCCTTGGCCCACTTATCAGAAGTTTTTAGGTACTTAAAACTTTTTGAGGATGATTATGACATTAAGCATGGCAAAATGTCACACTGTGTTTTCACTTATATGTCCAAATATAAACAAGTTCATTATAGAAACTGCTGGCCACCAAATGTAATCTTCAATTTCAATACTTAAAGTGACTCAGGGCCCAATTATACCTCTACTACACTGTTCTCACCCTTGAACTTCTTACTGGAGGCTTTACCTTGGGTGGTGATTGCTGCTGTTTGTTGCTATTTCCTGAATGCTGCAGTCTTAGAGCCCGGGGAATAAATTCAGGAGCCAGTGGATTCAACACATATGTCTTCTTTAGTTCTAAAGCCTCTAACTGAGCCTTGATCTGGTCAAATGTGATCCCATGTAGGCTGTTATTTTCATGACAAAGCGTGATAAACCGCTCCCAAAACTTCCTACAGAAGACATTTATAAGATTGGGTTACAATTTCAGTGGATGAGATCAAAGAAATGAAAATAAATAACCAAAGATAATTTCAAACTCAATACCCACCAAGCCCCAAATTCTAAAGTCCAATAGTTCATGATTTAGATATAATCTTTCAATCAGTCATAAGATTTCAGAAGTTTGACATTCAAACCAATCATGACAAGTAGTATGATACATACAAAACCAGCTCACAAATAATTTTGACTCCTCAATGCAAGTAACATGCTCACTGCTTGGCTTACCAACACTAATGAAGAATGTTTCCTGCTATCTACAAAAATTTCAAAACTCCTGGTAACTCACTTTAAAGAAAAATTTGTGCTTCCAGGCACACTTATACATATATACATGTCTATACACAGTCATGTACCATATAATGATATTTCAGTCAACAACAAACTGAATATGTAACTGTGGTTCCATACAATGATATCACTTAGTGGCATCGTAACTATCTTCATTTGTGTAAATATACTCTTAACAATGTTCACAATGACAAAATTATCTAGCAATACCTTTCTCAGAATGTACTGCTGCAGAATGACTGCATACACATAACATACATATAATCATATCTATGTAATCTTATATAATCACATATATGTATATAATTTTATATATGTACACATACACACACACGCACACAGAGATGGGTGACACAGGGTCAAAGTAGCTTGGTGCTAAATGACTAAAAAAAAGCCAACTCAAAATAGAAATTTTTTAAAAAGTAGGTAATTCTCATAAGAATTCTTTAAAAATAACCAACTACTCCTACCATATTTTTCTCTTACTTAACTGATGCTTGTCACAAGCACAAGTTATATAACTCTAAATTATAAGAATTAAATTATAGAAAATACAGGAAGTTAGAACACTAATTTTAATATTGATTATTCATTTTCTAATCAAAAGTAATAAATGCTAAAGCAAAAAATACATTCAAGACTTCTGCAGTTATATACTGCCATTGTTTAAAATCTGAAAATTGATCTCCAACTAAAAATATTAAATACATATTGTGAAACATTTGAAGATTTTAAATTTTAAATGACTAGTACAAATATGAAGACCTGTGTTTAATATGAGGTTCAATAATATTTTACTATGATATAAAAGATAATGTGATATGGTTTCTTCCTAAGATATCCTATATTCTAGTTGAGAGTAGACAATCAAGATGGCTTCAAGAACCATAAATGAAAAGGTTTATATTATAAAACTTAGTACATGAATGGGAACTGGGTTATTCACATACTCACAGAATTTTACAGAGCTTAATTCTGAACTATGTTTCTTATATATACCTCCTAATTTTTTAAAGATGACTTTAAGAAACAAGTCCAGAAAAAATTTAGGCCAACATGTAAACAAAAAGAAAGGTAAATATACCAACATACCATAAAAGATTAAATATTTCTAACCATGTCACAAAAACAAATAACATAATTACTAAGAATACACACTAAAACACTCTACTCTTTTTTGAGACAACGTCTTACTACGTAGTTGAGACTAACCTGGAACTCACTATGTAGCCCAGGATGGTCTCAAACTCACAGCGATCCTCCTGCCTCAGCCTCCTGAGTGCTGGAATTACAGGTGTGTGCCACCACACCCGGCCTATACTTCATTTTTATTCTTAAGATCCCTGTGATACTAGTACTGTCAATAAATTAATTGAGAACACTCTAAATAATATGGTCTTTTTATTTTCTTTATAGTAACTTGAAAAATATTCTAAGGAAGAATTACCTCTAATACAACAGTCCAGATCTAAAATCCATAAACTTCCCTACCTTTTGACTGGAACAATCACAGCTTTCAACTGATTAATATTTATCAATACAATTTTACATATACTATTCAAAGTTTTTTAGTCTAATTGATAAAGTATTAGTTTCACAGAGTGGCATTTTGTGTTGTGTTGGAGTCCAAGACAAATCATGACATGGAAAGGATGAATTGTCTTTTACTCTAATTCAGTTTATATCAATTCCATATTACATATTTTTATTTCTAATTCAGAGAGCCAAATACTAAAAACTGTTCATTTTTAAGCCAGCTTCTTAAACTTCACACCCTGTTCCTATCCTACCTTCAATAACCTCTCACTAAGCATAAATTAATCAAGGTAAACAAGTTCCACAAGTAGCTTGAAATTTATTATTTTAAATCTTATTATCACACTAACAAAGCAAAACTGTCCGTAATTGTGTCACCTAGTAACTAACTCAACTTTGGGCAAATTACTTAACTCCTCTTTATACCTCACTTTCCTCATGTAAAATAGGGCACAAGCAATACTTTCACAGTATTCCTATTGAAGAAACATCTCTCACTTCTAGATATCTATTCAGAGAAATAATTTTTCCTACAAAAAGTCTTAGTATTAAACCCAAATTTTTTCTTATTTTCCTCTTGGTGAAAGCTCTGTCAAATATGATGCCCACGCTGCCAAATTTCCAAAAACTTTACTGAGGTATTTCTGAACACATATAATTGTAAGATGACATGAGAAATTCAACTACACTCATAAGGAGGGTAAGAATTCACCACTCATTAAAGTCTTCACCAATTCTCAGCACCTTCCCTAAAATGTTAACATATTATTATGTTAATCAGTTTTCTAGTAACGTTGGTTAGAGAACCCAAGTATTGCAATCATATTATAATATATTTTAGCTACTTCAAGGACACAACCTTCCTTCTAACTACTGAACAAAATTATGAATATAAAGCTTGGTTTTATTTTTATAAAAACTGTGCTTCTAAGGTCACTGATAATACACTGAAAAGCCACTTGACTAAAAAGAAATCACTTGAGGGCCTGGGACTTGGCTCAGTGGTTCCGCCGCCTGCCTCACAAGTTCAAGAGCCCGAGTTTGATTCCTGGTACCAAAAGGGAAAAAAAAAAAGAAATCACTTGGGCCAGGGATTTAGCTCAGGGGTTCTGCCACCTGCCTCACAAGTGTAAGGTCCTGAGTTCAATCCCCGGAACAAAAAAATAAAAAATAAAAATAAATCACTTGATGTCAAGTCATCCTGTGTGTAGGTATGTATGTAAATATACGTATGTACACACACATACACACATCTCTACACATACAGGAAATGTTTGCATTTCACTGTTTTAAGGAAAGGTATCAGTGAAAGGAAAGACCTCCAACAAAAGCAGTGGTATATATGTTGTCTGGGTGTTATCACCCTCCCCCTACCTCCCCATTCAGTGTCATTTTACAGGACACATTCATCACTTCCTGGGAAAGGCAGCACAACCACGAGGACAGACCTTCTGAGTTTTGAAATCAACCTGACATTTGTTTGTGTGAGGCACAGTATCAGCTATGTGACCCTGGGCATTATTTAAAATCTCTGAATCAGGCTGCCAATTTAATATGGAAATAAAATAGCCTCCTGCAGGATTGCTGGGATGACTGAATGAGGCATTGTGTGCAAAGTACACAAAGCAGCACCTAGCTGAGAGAAAGCTGTCAAAAAATGGCAATCGACACATTAACGTATTAGTCTCATGAGTGAAGCAAATCACTGCATTTATTTCAGACTAAGGGAAAAATTGTTTAAAAGTAAAGGATAATTGATTTCCAAGCTGGTGTAATATACATAGTAATCACTCCTTGAAAATTTGATTGATATTTGGGAATATTATGTTAATTTTTTGTAAATACTGAATGAAAATGGGAGGGGAAAGTCTCGATGAATTTAAACTATGAAAAACTCATTCCTCCATTCTTACAGGTTTGGATGATCACATTATATCCTTCAGGTTTACTTGTATTGTGAGACTGAGTTAATTTCTAATGAAATTAGCAAGGTTAAAGTTTAAGCATACATATGCTTCAACTACCAACTCCCTAGGATAGAGCTACGATTTAACTGTCCAAATGAAACTGTTAATCAACATTCTCATTTAGTGATGAAATGTATAATACCCCCCAACAACTTATTATCCCCCTGAAAATATTTTGCTTAGCATATGAATTAATTTGCAGTCTGTGCCACACTCCAACTGAGCAACCAGTAGACTCAATTTCAAGTTAAAAATTAGCCCTGGACAATTCTGACAGTGCAGTCTTAGAAAATACTCTCCACCTATTTGCTCTGAGAAAGTAACAATTATGTCAGAAAGAGGTTAAAAATGCTGATCTCATGCTATTCACAGCATGGTCATGGGGGTAATGGAATCTTTAAATATATCCAAGTTGATCAATGTTTGGAGTTACTTACAAGAATAGCCCAAAAACAATGTGATTCCACCACTCTAAGGCCTATTTATTGTCCCAGCAGTGCCTAGATATTTTTAATACACATCACCCCATAGTATAGTACTTCTGCATAATACATTTTAATCAAATTGTATGTGCTTTTTCATTCATCAAATCATAAATATAAACACAAATGGCAAATACCACAGCAACAATCTAACCAAATATACCTTCAATGTAAAGTAACTGGAGTTAAATTCTTGGAATGAGAGTTAAATTAATAGACTCCTTCATATATATTTAGTTCTATTTATTTGTAACTTGGAATTAACATATTCCTTTCTCCAAGCTTTGTCATTAATGGTTACAAATGAATGTCAATTTACTTTTCAAATATGAAAGACATGTTACAACAGAACTATTTAAAATCATGAACCCTAAGAACTTAGGTTTTTTTCTAAGTTTTTTTTTCCTAATGTAAGCATGAATTACAGCTCTCCTTGATTCCTTTGTTAATGCTTCCCCTTATAGAGGATATTAACTTATTTTGGAGTCTTAAATTCTGATACATGCAGCTTACTCTTAATGGTCCAAACTGCCTCTTTTCCCATAGAATTTTTTTTCTTGCTAGAACACAAAAACAAACAACAAAATGCTGCCGTACCTATATTGCAACAAAAAAAGTGATTTATAGAGAGATAAATTCTAACAGCTTCTGTCTACATCCTTTTACTGTTCTGAAATTACTGTGACATGTACTACCACACTTATAAAATATTAAGTAATCCCATAAGTGAATATTATACACTTCTATTCAACTGCTTTTTTAAAAAAAAATGTTAACACAGTTCTTCATTGCTTCAAAGGACAAGTACATTATTGGCTTTACACACTTAAAATTTCTATTAAAGACTAAGTTATATATAGAGAGAAATTTTTTAGTTGACACTTTAATCGTATTTTGTTAAAAATTGTTCCTCATATAGTCTAATGAGTATTAACAATGCTATTCAAAGTAATGATTATTTCTAACCCCTTAATATTAAGATCCTCTGAATTAACCAGATACAAAAAATTATTTACATTTAGAAGCCTTGAGTAAAAATGACTAAAGAAAAAATTCACCAAAAATTGTAACTAAAGTAACAATGAAGGGAGGAAAAGCACACAGCAGAAAATGCAAAATTTAATAGTCACCATAGATACCCACACCCACACCCCCAAAAAAACAATCCTCAAAGACCCATGAACTAGCTGCTGTCTCTTTCTAGAGCACTTTTACCCCAGGTAGGTCTATAGCTCAGAATCTTACTTCCAAAGTTAGCTTCTCAGTGAAATCTACTCTGAACATATCATTTACAATCACAAACCAGCCCAGCCCACACACATCACTTCTAACTGTCCTAAATTAGTGATGGTGAGACTGTTCATATCATTGATAAGTTCTAAAAGGTTTGCCATCACTGCCTAAATGTTCTATTTCTTTTCCATTAAATTTACTAAATAAAATAGTACACAATATTTATTGTCAGTCTTCATCTGCTACCCAAATCAAAAATAAGCCCAAAAGGGCAGAGACTTCTGCCTATTTTTTTTTTTTTCACTGATATATCTTCAGTGGCTAGAAAAGTGCTTAGGACATGTAAAGTACTCAGAATGTATCAGTGTCTGTTGAATAATGAATGAATACACAATTATAAATATCACAAATAGACCCAAAGTAATAGATTTTTGTGTTATCACTGTATTTCAGGTAATAACAAAATTGATTTAACTAGCCAACAGGTCATAAAAATAAATGTATACACAGGAATACAAATTACTTCACATTTCCCCTTCACTGCCTTAGTCAGTGACACGTAATTACCTGCATCTTCCAATAGAGCACAATGCAATGGGATCTCCCACCACGGCAACCAAGGACTGCGCTCTTGTGATGGCAGTATTGAGAAGCTTGTAGTTAGATAAAAACCCATAATCTAAGTCCTCTGTAGAATCTTCCAGAAGTTGCTCTTTCTTTTTAATTGGTGTCTGTTTATGTTTACAAGTATGTCTTGTACGTACTGTGCTAAGAAACAAAACTCTGAATTGTTTTCCTATAAAAAGAATTTTGAAAAACAGACTTGAGATTGTCATTCTGAATCATTGATATAATACAAGCACTGCATTTTTTAAAAATGTAATTCCTAAATAATAGATACTGACAAAGATGCAGAGAAACGAAAACCTGTGTAAACTACTAATACAAATTGAAAATGATGGAGCTGCTCTGGAAAACAATGTGGCAGTTCCTCAAAAAAAAAAAAAAAAAAAATGAAATCGCCATATGATCTAGCAGGGTCACTTCTGAGTATATAGCCAAAGAAACTGAAAGCCAAGTGTTGAAATATTAATATACCCAAGTTGATACCAGCATTTTCCACAATGGCCAAAAGGTAGATACAAAACAAATGCCCACAGATAGATGAGTGGATAAATGAATAAAGTATATTATATATACATACAATGGAGCATTCAGCCTAAAACAGGGCAGGAAATTCTGACATACTACAATATGCATGAACCTTGACAATGGTGTGCTAAGTGAGATAAGCCTGTCACAAAAAGAGGAGGTTTGAGCAAAAACCCAAAAGCTCTATAATCTGAAATACTTCTGATCTCTAATATTTCAGATGGGAGATATTCAATCTGTACTATGATTCCACTTACACAAGGTACCTAGAATAGTTAAATTCACAGAGGCAGAAAGTACAATGGTAACTGCCAGGGGCGGGAGAATGTTATTGTTTATTGGGCACAGATTTTCAATTTAAGAAAATGAAAAAAGTTCTGGAGATGGATGGTCACAATGGCTATATAACAATGTGAATATACTTCATGCCACTGAAATGGAGACATAAAAGTAGTTACAATGGTAAATTTTTATGTTATATGCATTTTACCATACTAAAAACATGTTGGTGCTAGAACCAACCTTTGAGATTATCTAGTCCAACGTCCTATTAAGCACAAGGACGTTTTCTTGAAGCACAGTAAGCTAGCCTCTGGCCAACCAGGGCAAATACTGCTGATTCCACCAGGAAGCATTACAAAGAATCAGACTTAAATGACAGTTGTTTTTTTTGTTTGTTTGTTTGTTTTTGGTTTTTTTGGTTTTTTGAGACAGGGTCTCACTATGTAGTTGAGACTGACCTGGCACTCACTGTGTAGCCCAGACTAGTCTTAAACTCACAGCGATCCTCCTGCCTCAGCCTCCTGAGTGCTGGAACTACAGGCGTGCGCCACTACGCCCGACTAAATGACAGTTTTTCTTATGTTCTTCTTATAATATTCTATCTATCCCTTCATTCTAGGACAAATCTTAAAAAATTTGAAAATAGCTTTAATATCAGTCCTTAATCTTCTATAAGGCCAAGCAATACCAGTTTTTTCAACCAATCCTGACTTTCATACAGTAGTTTCTAGACCATCAACCCTCCCAGGTCTCCTGAATGTTTTCTAGCTTCATTAGTGTTTAATAGTGTTCCTCCCAAAATACCCCAATTCAGCATAATTTAGACAGGAGGTGGAGGAGTGGAGCTACTTGTTCCCTATGACGTGGACACTGTGTCCACTCTTGCTATTGTGTATTACTATGAAACCTTTAGTGCTCACATCATAGTAGTGTAGTGCTTCATATATTTAAAAGCATAAAGTTTGTAGCAATTCAGCATAAGAATACAATCTGAAAGGTTTGGTGCTAACTATTCACTTAGGGCAATCTACAGATAAAATATCAATGAAGAAATCAGTTCTCAATACACTTTACAATCTGTTGTATGTTTTTATTACTGTAATTACATCATACAGATATTATGTGGCATTATATAATTAGGTCATGGAAAAATCCACTTTTAATACTTTTACTTGGATTTAAAAAATTTAACAAACATGTAAAAAAAGCTTTAAGTACAAAATCTAGCACTGAACAAATTTAGTATGTTTTTTTTTTGTTTGTTTTTGTTTTTGTTTTTTTGGTACCAGGGATTGAACTTGGGTCCTTGCACTTGCAAGGCAGGCCACGGAATCGCTGAGCTAAATCCCCAGCCAAAAATTAGTATGAAGTAAATACATCACTCCTGCTCCAGAAAAGTGACCTAAGATCTCTTAGTACTTTAAGATCTTTCAAAGAATTAAAATCAATTATAAACACACTAAAAACTAGGCATTTGAATACCAACACATTCCAATTAGTACTTACCTTGAACATTTAGCACCCTTTCTACGTTAACATCAGATAGTCTCTTTTTTCGAAGTTCAGCACGTATCCTAAACACTTGATCTGCGTATGGAGTCACCACACCAATGCTGCCATCATCTAACTTCCCCCATGCTACTGGCCACTTCCTTCTTAACTCTTCTACACGTTCCACAACTTCAAATACCTTCAAATATGAACACACACATACATATTAGCTATCACCAGTGCTTGCAGAAAGAATATGGTAAGTAAAAGTGACGTAAAAGGATCTCATTTACCAAATACCATTGTTAAAACTACTAAATGGGACTAACGTGTTCTTTACGTGAATAATTAATTTTTATTCACATTTCAAACAAAATTTACAATAGTAAATTTTTGCAACCAGTGAAAACATGAAAATCAGAGACAATTTGACTGGCAACTGGTCGATATTCTTTGTGCAGCCCCCGAATCTTAAATGGGCCAGCTCAAATCCCTGGTAGGAAGGAAAGTAGTGACGGGACTGTGTAACTAGGGGAAGAAGAGAAATAAGGTCCACACGTCCCCAGTGCTTCTCTGTCCATTCTCCAAATGAGGCCAATGAAGCCAGCCAAACTGCTGTAAGTTTCCTATGATGAGTGTAATGAAGTCCCAGCAGCACGAGACCTAGCAAGGGCCCCTTCTCACTGACAGAACTACACAAACCCGCTGACAGCAATCAGCTCACTCACTACTGGATCTAGAACAAACTTCAAAGAGACCAATTTTCAGAGTTCACTGCTTTCCTGCAATACAACTTTAGCCAAGCCATTCCATTAACTTTTCAATAAAATAGCAAACTGAGTTTTACACAACTGAGTTTTCTGGACTCCACTTATTTGGATAATGACAGGGTTTTAGTATGATTTGATCTATTTTTAACTCAATGAATTGATCAAACAATTTTAATGTTTGGCAAAGTAGGGAATAAAAAGGTTAATAAAACATGTTCCTTGCGTTGAAAGTGATTACTGTCTACTTAGAAAACAGTGACCTGGGCCAGGGATTTAGCTCAGTGGTGCCACCACCTGCCTTGTAAGCACAAGGTCCTGAGTTCAATTCCTGGTACCAAAAAGAAAAAGAAAGAAAACAGTGACCTAGTAAGATAAACACACATGCACACATACATATGGCAAGGTCAATCCAGGGTCAGGCAAGACTCTAAGGTACATACAGTAGGAGAAATTTCAAAACATGTCTTTTAAATACATTTTTATTTACCATTTATTAATATCTATTTGAATTTACAATATTAAATATGCTTGGTAAAACTCTACAGTTTTTATTTTTGCAAGACTGTGAAGATTAGGTTAGAAAGCACTTCCCATTTCTAGATTCAAATTCAATAAACAATGGTACTACGAATAAAGACATCCGGCCTGGGATATAGTTCAGTGGGTTCCGCTACCTGCCTCATAAGCGCAAGATCCTGAGTAAGATCCCCAGTACCAAATAAATAAAGCCATCCCATTGTTACAATGGACATAGCAAGTGCATCAAATATACACACTGCCCAAGAACTCTAAAGAGTGGACTAAAGACTGGTTGCTATTCTTACTACAAAAAAACAAGAATGAATGAGGCTAAGTGTACTACAATAAGAAACAGAAAAAAACAAGTAACTGTCTTTACATGGTCAAATGTGGGTGGATGAAACTTGGGAGACCCCTCTGCTGAATGTTTGCCTCCTTAAGTGCCTAACACTAAGCTACATAGCATTCATTGTCCCCCTACTTTATTCCTTTGTTTACACCATTACACTGTGTCCCAGGCAGCATAAAACTATAGTAAAAATGCCCCAAGCAGCACAGTGCCTGCCTAGCAAGCGCAAGGTCCTGAGTTCAATCCTTAGAACAAAAAAAAAAGCAGCCCATATTTGGAATGGTAATATAAGATGCTTGGAAAAATCTCTCTCCCAGATATGTAGATAACTTGTAGGATTACCAAAGTTAGCAAGGACTCTGGAAATTAATCAAAGAGCTTACAAGAAAGTAAGAAGCAATTATTCAACAAAACCTACAGAAACTCCCTAAGAATGGTGGGAAGCTAGGAATTCAAGCTAGGAACTGCACCCACCCCTCATAGCTCTGTCTTACATAACTGTTTCAGCAGCCAATTTCCATCAGAGCAAGTCTCATATACCCCACCTCCCTATAAGGAAAGAGCTATTCTAGGTGATTGTGGAAGCTGAAAAACACTGGCAGACCCTATTTTCCACAGGTCCATGCTGTAGAAGGCCTATACTGAGCAGTTGGCAGCAGGGGGATACCGTTTCCCCATCTCCCGCTACACAGAGAAGATCTAAGTGGGACAGTAGGTGAAGACTGCAGTCTCCCCTTCCCAGAGTTCTATATTGCTAGAGAACTGATCCAATAGTTTGGAAGCTGGGTAGATGGTTGTTCCCATCTTCCCAGAACAGAAGATCCATCTTGTATAGATGCAAAGGTAGTGATCATCAGCAGACACCAACCTTCCCTGGACTAGGTCACAGAAAGATCTATACTTCAAGGAGGCAACAGATAGCTGGCAGTCTGGGTCTGCGTCTCTCCCCTGTCCCTCTCCCCTTCCCTCCCCTATCCTCTCACAGCAGAGCTCTGGCCCCCAAATTGGATGCTGGTGAGACACCAGTGAAAAGCAAGTTCTTCCATTGTGTCCCCCACAATTGCTCTATAGGTTGTGCCCAGGACAGGGTAAAAGGAAACCTCACAAACATGCAACAATCTGTCTCTAAGGAGCCCAATGTCAGTGATCATACTGGGGAGCAATCTGTGATCTAAGGAGTTGAAAAATAATTGAAATGAAAAATTACCAGCAGGATTCAACAGTAAATTTGAGCTGACAAAGGAAGAAATTAGCAACTGTAAAGACAGAGAGACTATAGAATCTAAAAAACAATGAGAAAAAGTAATGGAGAAAGTGAAAAAAAGGGATACCATTAAGTTTATCAGCACACAAATGAGAAAACCACAACAGAAGAAGAAAAGAGCCTAAAAAATGTTGAAAGAAATGATGCTTAAAAACTTCCATCTTATGAAGAAGAAAAAAAGCACCTATAATCCAAACTCAATGAACTTCACATACATCAAATGGAACACTAAAATTTTGAAATTCAAGATAAATAAAAACATCTTGAAAACAACACATCACTTACAAAGATATTCCAATAAGATTAACATATGAATTCATATCAAAAAAACAATGGAGGGTGGGAAGCAGGGGGAAAATGTATTTCAATATGCTGAAAGGGGGAAAAATAAAACAACTCAACCAATAATCTTACATCCAACAAAATGTTTTGTAAAAGTTTTGAATGAAAGCCAAATAAAGATTATCCAAAACTAGATAAATAAAATCTGTGAGAATTCCTTACTAGCAGACTTACCATACTAGAAATACTAAAGGAAATTCTTCAGGCTAAAAGCAAATATCACCAAATAATAATTCCAATCTATAGAAAGTGCTGCTAAATTCCACATCACTGGTCATTTGAAAGATGCAGATGAAAACAACACTGAGATTCCACCTCACCCCACAAAGAATGGCTGCTATCAAGAAATCAACCAATAACAAATGTTGGCAGGGTTGTGGGGAGAAAGGAACCCTTCTCCATTGTTGCTGGGAGTGCAGACTGGTGCAACCACTATGGAAATCAATATGGAGATACCTCAAAGAGCTGGGACTAGAGGTTCCATTTGACCCAGCCATCCCTCTGCTGGGTATCTTTCCAAAAGAATTAAAGGAATCATACCACAGCAATATATGCACACCTATGTTTATAGCAGCACAATTTGTAATAGCTAAAGCTTGGAAATAGTCCATTTGCCCATCAGTTGGAAACTGGATAAAGATGTGGCTTTTTCTATTAAATGGAATACTACTCAGCCATAAAGAATGAGAAATTAGATTCATTCATAGGAAAATGGATACATATTGAGAATATACTCCTAAGTGAAATAAATAAGTCACATATGTGTAAATACCAAATAGTTTCTCTGGTATGAGAAACTATAATAGTACATAAGATCCTAATGAGATAATTGACAATGTGAAATAGGAAGAAAAGGGCTAAAGGTGTAAGGAAAGTGGGAAGGGTAGGGGAAAGGTAATAAGGGAAAAGAAAAAAATATGAGAAAATGAAAAAATGGAAATAAAGTGTTTGCAAAAGGGGAGGGGAGGAAGGGGTGAAGGGAGGGCAGGGACAAGGGGAAAAATGAGAACCAAGAACTGTCATGTAAAGGTACAAGATCCCAATGATGAATGTAACTGTAGAGTATACCTAGAATGTACCAATAAACTCAATAAAAGAAAAAAGTTTTAAAAAAAAAGAAAGTGCTGCTAAAAAGGTCATTATGTGGGTAACTGTCTTAAAAAATACATATAACAGCATTTCTTCTCCCTTCTACCTGGTCTAAAGAGCAACTGCATAAAATTATACTTTATACCATATATCAGAGAAAGATAATGTGCATGACAATAAGACGAGGCAAGTCGAAAATGATAAGATGGTACTCAAATCCACAAAAAAAGAGAATCAGAAAAATAAGATTAATATAGAAAAGTGTATAAATATGTACTTGTCCCTCTTTCTTAGAATTTTTTAAATACATAAGGTTATTGAAAGTAATAATTATAAGAATGCACTATTCAGTTTGTTCTATGTAAGTACACTGTATATAACAAAATAGCACAAAAAGAAGGAATAGAATTGTATAGGAGTAAAGTTTCTATGTATCATTGAAAGTTAGGATAAATTTGAAGTAGATTCTGCTAAGACATATATCATAAACTCTAGAAAAAACACTAAGTAAACAAATGAAAAGAACACAATCAAATGGATTAAAATATGACATTAGAAAATATGTATTTAAGGGGCCAGTGATTTAGCTCAGTGGTTCTAGTGACTGCCTCCCAAGCGCAAGGACCTGAGTTCAATCCCCAGTA
>NW_022900935.1:51332941-51366175 GCF_012274545.1 Fukomys damarensis | reverse complement strand
AAGCCTGAGGTAAAAAACTATCAATAGTAACACTGAATGTGAGTGGACTGAACAATCCAAAGACAGACTTTCCAGAGGTTTGTAATCCAAATGCAAAACAACAAAGGAGAACCCTAGAGTTATTCTCAGTATTTCAAGTACTTAAAGAAAAGTTTATCTTTTCCTAAAACTAAATGGCACAGACTAACAAAAATGTCAAGTTTCTTGGCTCTAGGCTAAGATTTTATCAAGTGGTACTGATGATTTTCTTGCACTCACTTCCAGCTATAGCGCTCTTACCAGTTTTTGTTTTTGTTTTTGTACTGGTGATTGAACTCAGGACCTTGCGCTTGAGAGGCAGGCGGCAGCACCACTGAGCTAAATGCCCAGCCTCTTACCAAATTTTAAAGGGCAAGATGAGCTGGGTGTGGTGGTACATGCCTATAATCTCAGCACTGAGGGAGGCTGAATGGGAAAATTGAAAGTTTAAGGTCACATTTAGGCAACTCCAGTGAGACCTTGTCTCAAAATAAAAAGGGCTAGGGAGGTACTTCAATGTAAAGGCTTTGGGTTCAATCCCTAATATTGGAGGGGAGACAAGTAGCTGGTATGTAGTAAAAACCATTTCTGTAAATGAAATGAATAAATTGTGAGATTTAAGGTTAGCAGAGCTCAGAGAACAGAAACCATACCCCTAAGGATAACGATGCACTCCTGTCTCCTTTCGGTTTCCTGAAGTCTCTTGCAATGACCAGAACCTTACCCACAGGTTTTGGCTTGCTAGCCCCTAAAGACTTCACCATTATTTTTTTGTCTCCTGCCTGATCTCATGGTCTCTCTGAAAGTTAGAAACTGGAAGAGGACCATATAAGCCAGCACGTGATGGGATAACAAAACCAGTATCTGGGACTGTATGATGCCTTTGGAGCAGAGGGTTCTGCCATAGAAGTCTTACTCATTACAAGTAATACCTCCTTTGAGTATACTCTATAAAATTTAATCAGACTCTGTTTTAGATGTCTACCGATAATGATCTCTATGGGAATAATGTCAATTTTTTAAAAACCAAGTCATGTAGGGGCCAGGGATTTAGGTCAGTGGTTCTGCTGCCTGCCTTGCAAGCACAGGGTCCAGAGTTTAATTCCCAGTACCAAAAATATATGAAATCATGTATTTTGTGTTTTATCACTAAGACAAAAAGTAAATCAATTTTTTGTTTCCTATAGGACACTGATCTTAACATACCACCGTATAAGAATAAATTTAACACTATTTTCATGTACATGAAAAAGGAACAAATAATAAAATGCCAACCCAAAATTTAAAATAAATGCTCAACAAAACCAAACCAAGAGATGTCTCAGAGAATGACCATGAAAATGACTGAGAAAATGTCAACTATATAAAAAAAAAGGAACTATGGATACCTCAGCATTATTATAAAAAGCTGTGCTATTTTTTTCTTGTACATCTTCCCCTCGTGCTGTAAAGAAAGTCAGTGGGTAGAAATCCTTGTGTGCTGGTTGCTTTCCACTGGCCATCAGTTTGCCCTCATAGAAAAGCTCAGAGGTATAACTGCAGAGAAAAGAAAAATTCAAAACTGTAATCTATCATCAAAATAATTCTACCAACCTCCCCCATAAAACTCCAGTCAAATTCTAATAACATAGCTTTATGTCCATGATTACAGTACTTTTAGTCCAAACATTGACTATTTATGATTCTAGTAATTTCTCCAAAAGTAACCATATTAGTAACAAAAGAGAAGGCTACTGGTGTACCACTGGTAAATGGGTTGATTTTGGTAAGGTATGAAGCCAGAATGCAGAAAGAAAAGGAGAAAAGATGACAGTTCAATGCTAGTTGAGACCTTTGTTCTATGAAAAATATACTAACTAGTACACTTTCTTGGTTAATACATACTTCTACTTATATAGATCGCACATTTATACAGTCATTTGCCACCTGACAATGTTTTGGTTAACCTATCGTAGCCATTATAACATCACACTACAATGTGTTGTGTGTTTGGGGTGATGCTGATGTAAACAAACCTACAATGCTGCCAGATGTATAAAAATATAGTTGATACCATCATTTACAGTACATCATACTTGACAATCCTAATAAAGACTGTGTCACTGATTCATGTATGTGATACATTTTACGACTGTTTACTGTAAAACGGTATGCTGTGTTACACCAGCTGAAGCCTGACACAGCTCGTTTATAGCATCTCCTGATGCATCAAAAGGCCAGGTCAGGTGACCGCCACAGACCGTTTAGGTTTGTGTGAGTACACACTAGGATGTCCAGTTATGAAATTCCCAATAACACATTTCAGAGACTATATTCTGTCACTGATGTATGACTACATACAAACATTCAGCCAAGGACAATCAAGCAAAGCATCCACTGCAGGACGTTCAAGGCTTCAACTGTAAAATGAACACTTATCACTGAAAAATATGCCATCTAGTATTTGACTTATTACTGACTAGAGAAATGACTGCCAACAGTAAGAGGAATCACATTTTGAGATACTGGTAAAATATTACATATCCATTGCTTTCAGAGAAACCTAAAAGTGGTCTTCACTTGTGAAACCTCACTGATATTATTAAATTATACTAAACTCTAAAGAAGCTTAAGTTTCTGGTGGGGGTAATGCCAGAAAGAAACACAAAGGGCTTCCAGACTGACACTAATGTTTCTTCAGCTGCATGCTGGTTAGGTGGTCTGTGCTGGGTATGACTGTATTTCAAGGCAGCCTATATTTAAAAGAAGTCCTTACAAAACTTCCTTCCTCCCTCCCTGCCTTATTTCCTTTCCTCCTTTCTTTTTTTTTGAGGGACTGGGAATCAAACTCAGGACCTTTGCTCGCCAGGCAGGGGCCAAGCCATTAAGCTACATAAATCCCCAACCCATTTCTTCCTTTCTTTTAAAATAGATTTTACAATATAGGAAAAGGCAGATAACTATTACAGGGGTTACCAATATATTTATTACAGCATGTATTTTTTTATATAGATTATATAATTTGTCATAGAAAAGTATGTCATAGCCAGTCAAACCTAAATTTTTAGTTCCTACAAATGCCTATTTTGTGAAAAATCACAACTATGATTTTTGGAGTGCTCCTTTAAAAATATAAAATTAAACCTAATTTGCAACATTAAGGACATCACAAAACCTGTTGGGAATAGTCTGTGCCTAGTAAGTAACATGCTGATTTGAGTTCCCCCACAGAGAACACAGAAAGGGTGTGAATCAGAGGGGACAGTTCACACCTACTTGATGATAGCTTCATGGGAGCGGTAGTTCTCACAAAGAAGGATCCTACACGGAAACTCGGCAGGGTAATGCTCATAAAGTCGATCAAGTAATGAAACATGAAGGTTTCTCTCCCTGGCAAATTCACTGTAAACAAAAGGACTGAGCTGTAACAGACAAAGATATAAAGAAAATTTAACACATAAATAGTATTTTCTAAACATAAAAATTCACAATACTAAAACTTCTGAAATACAACATGCTAAATGCTGAAGCACACAAAAAAATCAGTTACATATTTTTATTTTGTTTTGTTTTGGTATGTGAATTGAACTCAGGGCTTCACACTTGCCAGGCAGGCACTATGCCACTGAGCCACATCCCTGGCCCTGCTGTATTTTCTGTGAACCATTTTATTATTATAAGGACCTAGACTACAATTTCTAATTCTTCACAGCAGTATACCAATCCAGAATTTCTACATGTAAGTTTATAAAAGCCTCCTCTAAATGGTAACAAATAGTGGCTGCTTCGGTGACTTCAGGGAGGCATCCCATGCACCACTAGTGGAATCACATCAGTTATTTCACAAAAATTAATCAGTTTTTTAAAATGACATAGAGACTGATTAAAAGATTATTTTTAATAATTAACAAAACTCTCTTGATCTTATAAGGTATAAGGAGTCATTCTAGGTAGGTTATACTTTTTACTGTTAAAGAACAAAATCAAACTACTTCAGGTAAAAGAACAAAACAGATTTTATTCCTCTACATTCATCTTGTTCCTGGACGTCTTGACAGCTTTAATACCATGGAGTTGCAATCTTAAATCAACCAAGGCAGAAAAGAACTCCAAACTGCAACTCTATAAACAGCTATCTTTATAGAAAAACTGCATTTCTCTTTCTTTATATGTAGGTATTCAGATACATAAAATCTGAAATATGCTTCATGATTCTGACTATAATTTTTAACTAAGCTCATTGTTTATTATGATATTAAAAAATTAATCCTTCAAAAATAGGTATTAGAAACAGGGTATTACAATCAGATAATTGTAGGAAGAATAATTTTAATCTGATTTATAAAGAAAGAGGGCTGGGTGTGGTTCAGTGATACAGTGTTAGTTTGACATGCATGAAGCCTTGGTTTATTTTCCAGCAACAAGGGGGAAAATGTCAAATATTCATAATATAGAGAAACAAGCTTCAAATTAATAAACATAAAAACTGATAAATACTGAAAGATTCTCATTCATTCCAAATAATCTAAACAAAAAAGAGTGGTAGAACAGTAATTTTTCTTCATAAATACCAGTATTTTTCACCATTTGTACTGAAATACTTAAACTATAAATGCTTAAACTATAATACACGCATAATTTCATAGCATGCTTTGAAAACTGAATATTAAATATTAAAATGTAATTAAAAGAGAGAGTTCTTACCTGCATGTGATCACCAGCCAAAACAATCCGAGTGCTTTTAGTTGCTAATGCTAGAGGCATAATAGTTTCACACTCCATGGCTTGGGCAGCTTCATCTAATAGAATGTGTGTAAAAAAACCTGGAAAAAATAGGGTAAATACAGTGAAGCATATTATAACAGCAGTAAAGGTAGAAGTAGTTATTTTCTTTTTTTGCTAAGGAGTTTAGTTTGTTCATCTAAGACTTGTAAGTACTTTTAAGGTCTATCCTCAATTTAGATACTCATCAATTTAAACCCTAACTTTAAAAATCAAGGTTGGAAAAAAATGATATTTGTGTAAAGGAAAAGAGCACATTCTAAAAATGATAATAGTATAGTATAAGGGCACGGTATCACATGTCTGTAGTCCCAGCTACTCAAGAGGCTAAGGCAGGAGACTGTTTGAACCTCAGAGTCCAAAGTTGACCTGGGAAAGACAGTGAGACCCCATCTCATGCATATATATGCAAATAAAATATAAACCAGAAATTCTGTTGCCTATTTTCATTAAGTATCATACATAAACTTAACTGCATATGCTATACTTTCATAGCAGACTTGTCCCCACCACTGTCACCACTAACATGTGAGCAATGAGTGTGTAGCTACTTCATGGTGGCCATGATGTCACCAGGTCACAGGAATTTCTCAAGTCCTTCACAATCTTATGAGACCCTTGTCACAACTAGGTCCACTGCTGACCGAAACACTGTTATGTGGTACATGACCAGATACACAGACAGAACCTTTAGATCCTACTGTGTTTTTTTTTTAAAAAATCACTATTCTTCAAAATTAGGGATTGATAATAAATGTCAAATATGTACATTTTTAAATGTTCCCCAGATTAAAAACACCCACAGTAGGAAGCACCTTATTGTCTTGGCTGCTACTACCACTCATCTAGGGGCATGGTGCTGTGTATGGAAGAAAGAGGAAAACAACCCTTGCTCCAAAGACAGGGAAGAGGCAAAAATTTATATGGGGACCCCACTGCCAACTCTTCAGAGTAGGAGGCTCTCTACTGACATAGCAAACGATATAGAGTAGTTTTTCAAAAGAGTGGAAATAAAACCCTCTAGAAGCCTGTGGTAAAATATGTTAACCAGCTTCCTGCGGTTCCTTCCAACTCGTATTTCTATATCTATTGCTATGAATATTGAGAGTTCCAAATAATCTGTGTATAAATTTTCTAATACAACCTGTTTTTAAGCTGAGAACTTTCTAAATCTGACTGGCTGGCAGTAATAAACATCATCCATCAGCCAAACAAATAGCTAGGAGTAAAAATATAACTAAGAATAACTGTCATTTACTTACTGACATACCTAAGCATGATAATGGTCACATGTATTTTTCTATTGAAAATGTGTGTTTTTGTTCTAAATAATTAAGAAAAACTACATAAATGAAGAATCTAACCCCTAGACTGGAAAAATCTGTTTTTATTAGATAACAGATACAGTTAGGCTTCAACTAGGATCTGGATAAATCACGAAATTACTGACTCCTGATTTAGCTAGAAAAAGTAACTTGAACTAATCAAACTGACTTATGTTTGAGTCTTAACTTTCTTATACATAAAATAACTTTCCCTAGGGTTAATAGAATTAAATAAAGTATAAACAATTCCCAGAAGGGCCAAGTTCATTTCCCGTAAATATGATTCTATACTCTTGCTCTTCAAAGCCATCATTTTTTCCTCAAAAAAACCACACTGTCTAAGAGGTTTAGGTTTTTAATTTCTGTGGCAAATATTCAATAATCATAAAGTAATGAGACTGATTATTAGACATAACAAAATTTGAATTTCAAATAAGTGTTGTTCCAGTCAAAGAAGTCACTTGGTACAAAACATAACTCATTCTAGTGGTGCTGTCACTGTTTAAAGTCTTTCTCAGGGCCAGGGATTTAGCTCAGTGGTTCTGCTGCCTGCCTTGCAAGCACAAGACCCGAGTTCAACCCGCAGTACCAAAAACAAACAAACAAAGTTTTTCTAAAACTTTGCTTTTGTAATTGTCCTCACCAGCCAACTATGAGGTGCATGCACAAGAAAATATGTCTCATTATATAGAAGGCATGTCTCTTGTTTTTTTTAAGCCCTAATGATATCGTCCAGTTTGATCACCTACCTTATTCATCTTAAGATACATTTCAAAAAGATTTTGAAGGCTTTCAAAAACTAAATCTATCCCCAATTAAAAAAAAAAAAGGTTGGCCAATAATTCTTCATTTAAGATAAACAGAAGTTTATCTAGAGCCTCCATGCTACCCCTGGGCCAGGTGCCAGGAATGCAAAAGTGAAGAGAAGAGTCTCTACCTTCCAGGGTTTCATTTGTTCAAAAGAATGTCACTGGCTCCTAAAACAATTCCAAAAGGATATGGCAAAAAAGTACAAAGCAATGACAACAATTATAATATGACAGTAATAAATGAATATCCTTCCAAAGATCTACTTTAAAGTGATGCCACTTTTTGATGGCTAAATTCTGTCATATTTTTCAAAACAACCTGTCATCTCATATCAGTATTCATATGAGGCTGATTTTACACAGTTCCAGCACATAAATATAATAATTTTAATAATATATCATAAAAAAAATCTTCTATGATTGTTGGGTCAATACTATATAATGCAAAAGCAATTTAAGACAAAAACTTCAAAAAAATGTAAAAACAACAACACAGTCCAAATTTGAATCCTTCAGATAATCACTGAATAGTGAATTCCAGGTAGGTCTCAACTACATAGTGAAACCCTGTCTCAATAAATAAATAAGTAAATAAATAAGAACCACTTGACCAATTAGAGAACAAATGGAAAAGTAATCACAAAAATGTTTAAACTAGGAGCCAGAGATTTTTTTTCAGTTAAGAGCCACTATGTTTATTTAAGGTTTTATGGGCCCACAAAGTCGTTATTACAACTATTCCACTCAGCTACAAGAGCATAAAAGCATTTATAGATAAGAAATAGTAAATTAGTGAACATGAATGGCTGTGCTCCATCCAATAAAACTATTTACAAAAACGGGTAGTGAGCCAGATTTAGCCTCCTAGCTAGAGTACCAGCCCCGGGGAGACACTGTGTAGGCATACCAGGTTCAAGATCCAACTGACAGAGGTACTGGGAAGTATTCAAAGTAACCACCACCACTCGATGTTTAAGAATATCTTCCTTCTGTGGCATCTGAAAGGTGGAATGTGCGCTTGAGATCAAACAATACTGATGGACAACTGGGTGGACAGTCTTCACCCAGCGATTTCGGAAATAAACCCTATAAAAGAAGATTAATAGGTCAATTTACATTTATTAATATCTTAACATCATCTGATTAAAATATTAACATTGTTATTTTAAGACTATAATATCTAGAAATTAACAAAAAATCTATTGTCAATCCTCTACAGATTAGAAATCTGACATATCACTACATCCATTATTGCTGCCCCTTAGCAAAACAAAAGATTTAAGCAAAAAGTATAGGTACTACCACAAAATAAATAATTATTTTAAAGTATTCAGACTAAACTTACATTAGAAATGATATACACAAAGATGAGTGTTACAAGCATTAAAATTTTTAAGTTAAATATCTTTCCATTGTGGAATTACTTTTTTCTAGGACATCTTACAAAAACATATTAACTCCTATTTTAATTATTTATGCTAATAAAAATATGACAATATAATAGAAATTCAAAAGTTTTGGCATTTTAACTTTAGAAAAAAAAAAATGGGAGTACTGGGGACTGATCCCAGGGCCTTTGCATTGAGTTATATACCAAACCCTTTGTTTAGTTTTTATTTTGAGACAAAGTCTTGCTAAGTTGACCAGGCTGAGATCAAACTTGTGATCCTCCTGCCTCAGCCTCCCATAGTGCTGGACTTACAGGGCTGTATCACCATGACCAGCTACAAAATATCTTATACTGGTGTCTAAACAGACCTCTGTCTGAGGTTCTAGAAATTTAAAAATAAATTTAAATTTTGGGCCAGGGATTTAGCCCAGTGGTTTCACTGCCTGCCTCGCAAGTGCAAGGTCCCAAAATCAATCCCCAAAATTTTTTTTAATTTTGAACAATCAGAAAGCCTTACAGACTGAAAATCTTGAGAAAGTGTATCTTTTCCATTCAACAGAAAAATGCTAATAGGCACGATACTGTAGACTACAAAGATAGTACAGAAATGACTCAACCATCCACCCATCCATCTCTAATGCACTCGTATAACAAAGATCTATTGGGTATCTAGTATGTTACAGCACAGAGGAAGAATACATAGGGCTTGAGAATATCACAAAGGCTTTGGCTTTACATTGAGTTTAATGAAAAACTATCAGAATTTGACAAAGCAGTTATGACTTAAGTGACATAACTTGTTAAAGGACTGGACCACTCCCCCACACTTGGAGGGAGGGTTACACTTCAATGTGCTAGTGATGTTTAACAATCCACTTTGGGGAGGGAGCTGGGTGGTAATGTTTGCTGACTTACGTGGTGTAAAAACTACAACCATGGATACTAGCATGGTCACCCATATGACATCACTGAACATGGATAGGGGAAGAAGATATGGACATGATCAGCTCTCACAAGCCATTACAAGTTGGCTCCAACACATCATTGAGGTAGAAGCAGGAGATCAGCTGAGTTACTGCAAGGATCTGGAAAAGAGAAGCGGCCTGGACTAGGATGGTAGCAGTGGAGATCTGATGATGGACAGATTCACTTGATGCCTTTTTTGAGACAAGGTCGCACTGATTCAGGCTGGCCTTGAATTCACTATGTAGCCCAGTCTGGCCTCCAATTTGATCCTCCTATCTCAGCCTCCCAAGTGCTGGAATTACAGGGTGGTGCCACCACCCCTGCCTAGATTTACTATAAATTTTTCAAATAATGCAAACAGAATTTACTGATGAACTAGAGATAAAATTTAAGAGAAGGAAAAGATTCCATGCTTTTTTTCATAAAGGTGGTGAAATAGAGAAACAATTCAGGTGGAATTTTGAATTCTGTTTTGGACACATTCAGTAGACATCCAATGAAGAAACCTGAAAGCAGAACAATATACGGAGTTGAGGAGAATGCCTGGGTCAAGTGGTATGTAACTGGGATAATACTAAACCTTGAGAATACATGAAACCACCTGGAGATAAAAAAGAAACTAGAGGAAAGAGTAACAGATGGACTGCCCCAATATTGGGAAAAAAAGTGGCATACATTCAAGTGACTGGGAAGGAACAGTCTCTGAAATAGAGAATTGAGGAGAGTGTGGAGTATTGGATGCAAAATAAAGAGTTTCATGAAAAAAAACAAAGCTGAGTGTGGCACAAACCTATAATCCAGGAAGCTGAGGCAGGAGGATAATATGAGGCCAGGCTGAACTACACATTGAGACTTTGTCTGGGTGGGGGAGAGATGGGGGGCAGGAGAGAGGGACAGAGGGAAAAACGGGGAGAGAGGGAAAGAGAGGGAGAGAGAGGTCAAAAGCTGCTCAGAAGCTGAATAAAATGAGAATTTACCACGAGGCTTAGCAACAAGAAAACCACTGCTGACTACAAAACAATAGTTTCAGGGTAGAAACAGAGACCTGACTAGCTTAAATTCACTTAAGAGAACAAGAGAGAAAGTAGAACCAAGGAGTACAACCATTTAAGTTTTGCTTAAAGGAATGAAGATAAGGTCTCTTATGTTTTTAAAATACTGCAATAGAAAAGGATACAGGAGAGGAAAAGCTATACAGAGAGAAAAGAATGAGAGCCCATTTACACATGGACAGGTGGGTCTTACAAAGAAAGGAGAATGGATTAAGACAAATGGGGAAGGACTGTGGATGTAGCTCAGTGGCACTCTGCCTAGAACCTGACTTGATCCCAGTAAGTGGGGAGGGGATAAAAAGGGAAGTAGTTTTCAGCAGATTCAAGATGGAAGACCCCATAAAGTGAAATTATGCACATTCTCTTCTGACTGCTTCTAATCCTTCAGTGAAATTACAAAGATTACCAGCTGGTGGTTATTTTCACTATTATTTCTTTTAGATAGTTAAGAAAACTGAAGCCCAAAGGGCTTACAGCCAGGGCTCAAATCTGTGTTCCTACCGTCTAAGTCACATTTCTTATTTCCAATATGGATTTAACAATTCAAACACTCCAGAATTTGGGGAAACCAAATGAAATAACACATACACAATATGCAGCACAATATTTAACAACAACAAACAGAAGTCCTTGGGCCGGGGATTTAGCTCAGTGGTTCCACCACCTGCCTCCCAAGTACGAGGACCCAAATTCTGATCCCTGGTATGGTACCCCCCTAAAAAAAAACCCAAAAGCCCTCCACTTCCCTTCACCCATAGCAAAGTTGAAACTAAAATGATTATTTCCAATACTCAGCTGATAACCAATACACATTACACAAATGCAAAAAGTGACACTAAGATATCTAAGACAGATTAGGGTATGGCAAAACATGCTAGGTAAGTAGGCATGACCGGTTAATTACAAAACCCAGGACACATGCACAGAGCAGTTCCCAAATCCCTGCATGTGGACTTCTCCTGAGAACTCCAGCAGGCTTTCCATAGAATGGCCTAGACCTGACATCAGCCTGAGAACTTGGTGATACAAAAAGGACCATCCACACTGAGTTCTGCTATTGTGTTCAACCTTCCATGTGACCTGCCCTCATGCTGTCTTATGTACTTCTTTTCCTACTTTCACTTGACCCAAACTTGCTCTACAGAGCCTATTTCTTTTCCTACCTTTAATAAAACTTTTGCTACCATTTGTCCTTGTCTTGACCAATTCTTGGCTTAGGACAAAAAGAACCTAGAAACCACCCCCAGAAGGAGGCTCCAGCAGCCTCAAACCTAGTTAACAGTATGAATATAAACAGCCAAACTAATTAAGATTTGTTTTCTACTTCATTCAGAAGTATAGAGTGTGAGATGTTATTTTATTCAATAAGCTATTATCTGAAACAAAGGTACTTTTTACTAGACTTTGGGGAAAAATAGGAAGATCTACAGCATAGTGTCCCATCAGCCTAAAATTTCACTAAGAATTTCCTTTTCTCCATGGTCCACCAGTTGTTACTAGGTTGTTTTTTCTCATGTTAATGGTTCTCAGTTTTAAAGATTCTATATTTATTTGACTAGAGAAAGCTAACAAATTATTTTTGCAAACAAAGCAAAAGTTTTAAAAATTCTTTTTATTATCTAATATGATTATTATATAGCTTGTTTTTCTTTTCTAAACACTGGAATTGTTATATTAAATCTTAACTAACTAATTAAAAGCTATTCCTTAAATATTTATTTTTAAGAAAACATTAGTATGTAAACTAGTACGATCATTACAAAAATCAGTATATTTCTCAAAGAACTGAAATTAGAAACTCCATATGACCTAGCTATTATCCTTCTAAGTATCTTCCCCAAAGAGCTTAAGTCATCACATTACAATGATACATGCATGCCAATGTTTCTAGCACAATTTGTAAAAAACTAAATCCAGGAAGCAACCTATATATCCATCAACAGATGACTGGATAAAGAAAAGGTGGTATCCATATATAATGGGATACTACTCAGCTATAAAGAATGACAAATTTGACACTGTAGAGAAATAGATGCACCTGGAAAATATAATATTGAGTGAAGTAAACCAGACACACAAGCTTAAATACCATGTGATCTCTCATGTGAGTGAAGTAAAAACAAAAATAATAAAAGATGTATAGGAGACAAGGGGATGGATCTCTTGCAATAGGGAAGGAGTTCAAGAGAACAAGGGCAAAGGGTAAGGAGAAAGGGAAGGGGAAATAAGTAGAAAATCTGCCATGTACAGGAACCTAATAACTTCAATAAATGTGCACATTATATGCCATAACATAAGCTAAAATTAATAGTATCAACATGAATAAAAATTGGGCTGGGGAATTAGAAGAGGAGGAGGGGGTAGGGAAAAGGAAGGGGATTAAAAAAAAAAAAAAAAAGAAGAAGGGCTGGATGTGGTGGTGCACATCTGTAATCCCAGCAGTTTGGAGGCTGAGGCAGGAGGATTGCTGTGACTTTGAGACCAGCCTGGGCTACATAGTGAGTTCCAGGTCAGTCTCAACTACATAGTGAGACCCTGTCTCAAAAAAAAAAAAAAAAAAAAAAAAAAGAAAGAAAGAAAGCAGTATTATGTACATGTACCCACTCCCCAAGAAGACTATAAACTACATGTACTACAAAAGTACTAATAAAATAAAAACATTTTAAAAAGAAAAATGTTAGTATAAAGTTGGTGACCTTTTTAAATTAAAAAATCATATAAAAATGTTTTAATCCTTCAAGACAAAGTAGAATTAAATTCATTTTTCCCATTTTCCTTCAAGTCCATGCTTTTGGTTCAAGGGAAAACATACTCACTATAGATATAGATACTCTAGAAATGACAGAAGAATTACACTCTCTACTCTTTATAAGATCACTTTTTTCAAAAGATAAAAAATAAGCGCTGGTTCATTTGGAAACACCTCTAGCTGCCTCAAAGATAGTCATGAAATGCATCCTAAAGACTATTAATCCTATTCTACTTGTCTAAATACTCAATTTACCAGTAAGCAAATATTAAAGGAAAACTACAAAATTCAGAGCCACAATTTCGAACAAGAATTTTATTCATCCCCAAGCTAAAGCATTCATTAAATATGACTGTAGAACTAAGGCAGTTTTAGAAATCCAAAGCTCAAAAATGTCTCTTATTTACTTCAGAAGAGGTGAAAATACTATTGTTTGTATGAAAAGATATGCACAATAACAGCAAGGCAGAAAATCAAAAGAGAAGACCTAAGATCCACAAAGTGAAATTTAGTATAGGAGAGGAGAAAAAGAAGAAATTCTCAAGATGATGACAAAAAGAGGTGTCAGGATAACAACAAAAAATACTTCAGAAAAGAGACATAAGTTAAACACAAGAAGGTGGTCTCCAGGAGAAAAAAATGGCATTGATAAATCATCTAAGGGTTTTGACAATGTAGAAAGTTGTTCTGTTAGGCAGAGTTATTTATGATATAAAGATCTGATCATATTGTCTAGAAAATGAAGCAAATGAAATAAGCAAGTAAATAAGGATTACAGATGCTAGAACAAAAACAAAAAAGCATATAAAAGGAAATATTATTTGTTAGGAGCAAAAACTTTAAAATATCATTATAAAGAAAACACTAAAAATGAAATTACCTTAATAGTCAAAAAGATCTACAACCAAATTAAGATATAATAGTTTATATATGCCAATTATAGAGAAGTAGAAATAAATACCAGAAGAAACAACTGAAGGAGTCAAAATTATTTGTTCTTCATGTTTGACAGGTATGTTTGATTTAAAAATACGACTTTCTTATAAATGTAAATACTAATCTAAAACAAAGGTTAATTATTTGTGTCATTATAGGTAAAATAAATTGCCAATATTTGAATTTAACCTCTCAATTACAGATGGCTTTTTAAAATTAAAATGTTTAATCAGATCAGTAAAGCAGAATTTACTTTCAAATAGTACCTCATTTTACAAACTATCTGCTATGATTCCACTCATAACTCATATTTGGCTGGTGAGATTGTAATTTTTATTTTCTACTATGTGCTTTTCTATATTTTCCTCAATGAATATTTCACTGTAATAAAGGAAAGATTGGGTTTTCAAATTACTTGTTAACTAACTCCAAAAAACTACTTCATTCTCCAAGAGAAGAAAATTAAGTTCTAGGGCTGGGGCTTTAGCTCAGTGGTTTTGCTGCCTGCCTTGCAAGTGCAAGGACCCGAGTTTGATCCCTGGTACCAAAAAAAAGAAAAAGAAAAGAAAATTAAGTTCTAAATCTACTACTTTTTCAAGTATTTTCCTTATGCTTCCAGTTTTTTTTATTCATTAATTTTATTGGTACATTTCAGGTATACAATATGATGACATTCATCATTGGGAATTTGTACCTTTACATGATGTATCTTGGTTATTATTTTTTTCCTCATTCCTCTGCCCTCCCTTCAACCGCCCCACCCTTCCCCATTTACAAAGACTGTTTCCATTTTTCCCTTTTCTCCTATTTATTCCTTTCCCTTCTTTCCTTTCCCCTACCCCTCCCATTTCCTCTTCTCCTTTGGACCTTTTCTTCATATTTCACATTATCTATTATACATTTTTTGTTCTTATTTACACTTTTAGTTTCTCACACCAGAGAAACTATTCAGTATTTAAACGTGTGTCCTATTTAATTTCAGTTAAGAGTATGACCTCAATGTGCATTCTTTTAGCTATAAATGTCTCGTTTCTCCTTCTTTATGACTGAATTGTACTCCATTTTATTTTAAAAATTTTTTTTCTTTACCCAGTCTCCAACTGATGAGCATCTGGGCTGTTTACAAGATTTAGCTATTACAAACTGTGCTGCCATGAACATGGTTGTGCATATATCACTATGGTATGATTCTGTTCTTTTGGGAAGATAACAAGCAGAGGAACAGCTGGGTCAAATGGGACCTCTAATCCTAGTTCTCTGAAGTATCTCCATACTTACTTCCACAGTGCGTTGTACGAGCCTGCACTCCCACCAACAATGGAGAAGGGTTCCTTTTTCCCTACAACCACCCACAGCATTTGTTATACTTTCATTTTGTAAAATATTTAAGGTGGACACTGTCAAGAAGGTCATTTAAAACACATCTAATGTTTTTCAAAATCCGAGAATTGTTAGTGGTAACACTTTTAAGCTTGTAGTATAAAAATGGGGCTAGGAGTATGGCTCAGTAATTGAGCACTTCCCTGGAAGTGAGGCTCTGACATGAAGAGGGAATAATGTGTGTGTGTGTGTGTGTGTGTGTGTGTGTGTGTGTGTGTATGTGTGTGTACATACATATAGAAGATAACAATTAATTTATATAATTTCTAGAAGCAAGCTAATATATATATATATCCCATATGATTTGCTGTGGCTCATTCTTTTTTTTTTTTTTTTTGGTACCAGTGACTGAACTCAGGACCTTGCTCTTGCGAGGCAGGCAACAGAACCACTGAGCTAAATCCCCAGCCCCTATCCCATATGATTTATGATTCTTAAAATAGAAGATAGTCTGGTAATACGTAACTTTAATTCAATGGAATCCTATTAATGTACTGAATTCATATACACTAAATAAAAACTCAGTATGTTATGAAGACACTAACAATTGACTTGATCTCAGAAAAAAATCTCCTTTAAGACCTATTTAAAAACAACAAATTATGGGCCGGGGATTTAGCTCAGCGGTTCAGTGGCCTGTCTTGCAAGCGCAAGGACCTGAGTTCATTCCCAGTACCAAAAAATAAAAAAATAAAAACAACAAATGCCTTCAAATCTATCTACAATGCAACAAATGCACATTTTCTCCAAAAATGACTTCTCCCCAAGTTATAACTTCTGCCAGGAACAGATACTGATCCTAAGAATCGTAAACGGAAAGAAACTGTGTGTATGGAATATATTCCATTTTAAAGTCTCCTATCACTAAATAAAGTAAAAATAGGAAGTACATGTCACCTAAAATGATTTCTAAATCATTCTAAATCATCTCCATCCCAAATTTTTTTTTTTTTTTCGGTTTTTTGAGAAAGGGTCTCACTATGTAGTTCAGACTGCTCTGGAACTCACTGTGTAGCCCAGGCTGGTCTCAAACTCACAGTGATCCTCCTGCCTCAGCCTCCCGAGTGCTGGGATTACAGGCGTGCGCCACCACGCCCGACTTCCAAATTATTTTTAGCTTTTCAAATTCTGACAAATACAAGAATTTTACAAATTTTAAACCAGGCATGGTGGCACACGCCTATAATATTAGCACTCAAGGAAGCTGAGTCAGGACCACAAGTTTAAGCCCAGCCTAGGCAACTTCTGTGACTTAGGGAGATCCTGTCTAAAAATTTTTAAAATAAAAACAGCATGGGGATGTAGCTTAGTGTGAAGGCTCTGGGCTCAATCCCCAGTACTAAAAAGCAAACAAAGAAAAATAATCATCCAGTGTATACCTAAAAATATTTACTACTGTATTTATTCTGACTATTCTCCATTGTAACATTTTCCAAGGCTGGGTCTAGGCTGTATGTCACTCCGAAGACATCAAACTCTTCACCAGTTTTACTCCCTAGAGACATTCATTCTCACTCGTGGTCAAACATAGACACTTGGTGCCCTCTTGTGTTCCTTCCCTTGCACCGTGGAACTAATCAGATAAAGGTGATCTCCCCAGAGCAATAAATAACCCTAAATATTCTTCACTCCATCTCCCAAACCTGTTGTTGTTCATAAGGAAAATTACAAATTAATCTGAGCAAAGGTAATAATAGATGGCGTTAATATATCCTAAGAATTCAAAGCATTAATCTTTCTAGGAAATATATTTGTAACTTAACACCTTTCCCAAAGAGAAAGGCTATAGCAAAATTGTAGGTTTTCACATAGAAAATAGGTTTTTTCTCATTTATTTCATTACTCAAAAAAATAACATGAAACTTGGATTTGAATATATCTGAATATTTTTGTATCTTAGACTGAACCACTCTCGAGGTTTATAGAGATGTGATCTTCGGCTTAGAGACAATATTCTGTATTAGGATCTCTACCACTATCACATTACTCTACTAGAACACAACTTTTATTCTACATGTTTAGATGCACTACATGTTAGATAACCTCAAAAAACATTTTTATATAGAAATAACTAATCATAACCTAACAAAAGATGTATTGTAATGTTCATCTACGACAACCCTACCATCCTCAAATGTCAAATTACCTATGCTAAGTGGACCAAGATTTGATGGGGCTTTATTCCACTGTTTCCAAGCCAAGCACTATATGATAAACTGAAACTATCATGTTTCCTATGCAACACACGCTCAACACACAAACACATCACTCAACACACAACAGCCTATCTCCATTAGAGTAAAAACACTTATGGCAAAAATGCTAGCTATTCAATTTTCACTTATGAGCCAAAAAAATAAAAAAGATTTGAATCTGAAGTGAACAAAGTAGTTAAGACTATAAAGTGACGTAAACTAGTTATTAGTGAAGTTATTCTTCACAAATATTTTCATACCATATTTTCACCTACAGCAATTAATTACATTTAAGATTTTCTTATTAAATAGAACTGGATTTTACTTCTTTCTGCCTCAATTTGTCTTCTAAAATGAAAACAAAATTTAACAACAAAATCTGTTAACAGGCCACACTACTTTTTTCTCTCCTTTTTAAAAAATCCAATTCAAAAATCATTTAGATGACTTTGATTATGGTTATTAAAGAACTAAATAGCAATATTTCACTTTTCCATCCCTAGGCTCAACCAGAAAAAAAAGTGAGTGAATCACGTGGTTAGAAATTATCTATGGATAATGCTAATTTGTTTTGTTTTGTTTTGGGTTTTTTTTGAGACAAGGTCTCAGTTGAGACTGCCCTGGAACTCACTATGGTAGCCCAGGCTGGTCTCGAACTCTCAGCAATCCTCCTGCCTCAGCCTCCTGAGTGCTGGGATTATAGGCGTGCGCCACCATGCCTGGCTAGACAATACTAATTTAAACCTAGGCCATGACATATTAGTTTGTAAAATGGCAAAACTAAGTATTAATTCATATAATAATGAAAGCAAATGGTATAGTACATAACCACTTAATGACTCTTGTTTTCTGAAGAAAAGGATTTTTATTCCCCAAACCCTGTATTTAAATATATCTAGAGTGTCTAAATATACTCAGATGACATTTCTGTATCAATGTAAAATTTTCTTTGATACTTGTAGTAGCAAAAAGTTGTAAATGTCAATTACTTTTAGTTACAGAATTTCAGTATTTCACACTTTTCTAACATGTAGCTTTCAAGAAATTACGTGCATAGTCAGTCAAATTTTACTTCCAGAAAGAACTGTCATTGCATGACTACTCTGCCATGCAAATTATGTTACAATTTTAATTAATTTGACTTACATTAATCATATTGTTTTTAGTATACTAATGTTTAGAGATTCATATCAAAATCTACTCAAATTTTAACAACATTTTACATATGAAACTTAAAAAAGGATGTCTTTTTTCAGTTCTTAATGTTAAAGAAATGATCAAATTCTTTTATATTTTGCTTAATTTAAATGATTTCTTTAAAAGATGTATAACCTCTAAATGCCAATGCACAGTTAAAGATTTTGGTATTTCCAAAGTTACTAAACCAAAGAAAGTTACAGACACCTTTTCTTAAGAATAACAAAGTATGACAGATACATAATAAGCCTTTAAAAATACCTGAGAGGTCTCGCCTGGGGATTGCCTGCTTCTACATATGGATGTAAATAATCCTTTATGTAGAGATCAGCAGCACTATTAGAATGGGTGCAAATGAGAATCCTGCTGAAATAAATGGTGCAAATAAAAAGAATGATAAAACACAAAACTATTCAAGCAATATAATACCAAAAAAAAAAGTAGTGGCCGTCTTAATAGTATACATTCAACTACTCAGCACTCATATTATTCAATAATGCCTTTAGAAAATTATAGTCAATATAAGCTTAAAAATAACTTCCCCCATGTTATTTTTAAATCTACATATTAAAAAGTATACCTTTAAACCCAGCTCTTTGGGCTCTAACATGTAACGGATTCCTTAGCACATTTTTAAGTTTTGATGGCTATTTATTATTTTCTACATTCCCAATTTTTAAAGATTGTTTGAAAAGAATTCATATTTTAGTGCTCTGAGGTTTTGGTTTGTGCTTTTCCATTCTCTCTGTCTTTCTCTCTTTCTCACCCTCTCTCTCTGGTACTTGAGATTAACCCCAGAGCATTGTACATGTTGGGCAAGTGGTCTACCACTGAGCTACATTTCCAGCTCCCTAGGTTTGTTTTTGTTTTTGTTTTTAATTTTTAACAGTTGGGTGAAAATGGTCCTGCTGGCCCCCCTCACTGTGTATTTGAAATAAGAACAGTAGCAGTATCCTGCTAGTGAAATATAGATACACGCCCCATGCCCTCACCTAGACTCCTGCTGCTGCAGTATATGCTTGACCGCTTGAGCTAGTGTAAATGTTTTGCCCGTCCCATAGGGTCCAATGATAAGGACAGGCGGCAGCTGGATGGAAAGTGGAGTGGTAATGGCCAGAACAGCTTCCTTCTGTTTTGCATTTAGTCGAGGATCCAACTGTTCATCCCACTGCCTGTGGAAAATTAAGAATGTATGTTATTTTAAACATACGCATCTTACTAGTGAACAGAACATGATACATAGGTATCCCGATTTTCACTGAACTATTAAAATGACTGAAATAACAGCATCTATAACAACTAATGTTATTCTAAACCCATATTTTAGGAAATTACCCAACAGTCACAATAGAGTGTTTTACCATGTACATCAAAAGTAACTTTATTTATCTTGTCCAAGTGTAAGTACAAAAAATTTCTGTTAACTAATGTAAAGAAATTAAATGCTTCTAGTTCAGATGCTTCCAAGTTCATAATGATAATGTTTCAAAAATGTAATTTCCCGGGCCAGGGATTTAGCTCAGTTGTGCCACCACCTGCCTCACAAGCCCAAGATCCTGAGTTTGATACCCTGCAATCCCCCCAAAAAAAGTAATTTAATAATTTCCCTTTGTTACATAAAAAAATCAGAAGAAGCCAGGCATGGTGGCATGCGCCTATAATCCCAGCACTTGGGAGACTGAGGCAGAAGGATCACTGGGAGTTCAAAGCCAGTCTGGGCTATATAGTGAGATCCCATCTTAAGCAAAAAAAAATCCTTGCGAAAAATCAGAAAAATGTTGCTGGTAATAATGAAATATTCATTTATTTGCACAGCAAATAAAATCCAAAAGGAAAACTCACTGAATTTAAAATCCTAATCTATTGAAAGGTCTCTTACTAAAAAAGTTTAAAACAAGAGGAAAAGAAAAACCTGTAAGTCTCTGATCAAAAGTTACCAAATTTTTATAAATCTTAATTTAGAAAAAAAAATTTTAAGTATCCAAAACCAAACAATATGAAACATTTTCTAGTATTTTCAGACACAAATCATACACAGATATCCTTTTTTTCAGAGTCTATAACACCTGCCATGGTAATACAGAAGGCTACTATAACAAGATGTATCCTAGTAGTGTCCAATCTATGAGTTGGCTAAGTTTTGAAGATTTAAATGGACAGGAGATGCTGAAACAGATCAAGCTAAGTGGACAACCCACAGCATTCTTTCTCACACCTAAAATTAAAACACTAAATATCCAGAGAATTATGGTAAAAATGACAGGAATATGAACCAAAATAGGAAAAGTGTGTAAAGATCCTCTTAGAAACTAAACAAAGTACCCACAAAATAATCCTGAAATAGGAAGACAGAGTTTAGACAGGAAAATTCCCTGTGAGGCTATGTGCTACAGAATCAAAAGTTAGCTACAGAGGAATCATCACAATGCTTTTAGCTCTTAAAAAAAAAAAAACCTACAACGTATGTTCTTTGACCAATAATTTCATAACTCCCCTCCAAAATTTAAAAATATAAAATCTTAAACTCTGACCACATAAACATTGCATTACTTTTCTGAACTTTAAAAATTTTTAAGCTAAAACAAAAAGAAATAAAGAACACTGAGTAGTGGTAGTATACCATGTTTCTTGAAAGCTATTTATTAAATCTGAAGCACTTTACTTCAGAACTCCTCTGCTTTAACTAGTTTATTTACTATTGTTCTGCCAGTACCTAGCTATGTTCCATCTTTTATAAGTGAGGAAAGATTTTAGGTGATCCCTAAGTCCAGACTTGATACATGTAGTGGACACTGAAAAATGGCCTGCAACATTCACAGCATTCTTCTCTGCCTTCCTCTACTACTGGGCCTAGCCAGCTATGCAACACTCCATTTCCCAGCCTCCTCTGCTGGAATTAAGAAAAAGTCCCTCAGAAGCCCTTTCATATGCAGATGAAACTTCAATAATAATTTTTTTTTTTTAACTAGAAGAAAGTTCTTCTTGCTCCGTTACCTTCCTCCTCAGCTGATTGGAAAAGATGTGGTAAACAAATCTACAGCAGCCATTAATACAAACCATGAGACAAGAGCATCAAGAAGAAAATCGGCATGTTCTATTGGCAGAGGAAAGGGAGACCTGATGGCACTACTGCGCCCCTGCACCAGCCATAATCACCTACCTCTAGGCTTAATATCTCTACTTGATTTAGCCAGTTCAGGAAACTGTTACCTTCATCTACACCTGACCTCTATGATTCTGATATTTGTCCCCCATACCCTAATGCTTCCTTTATCTGTACATGGAGATGATGATACTTACAATCAAATAGTTACCCAATGAGATAATATATACCTGTACATAAACTATTCACTTACAGCTGTTTGGGAAAACAACTAAGTGATAATGCTACACTTAATTTTAGTTTCTATTACTTCAATATTCTCTGAGAATTCTATTATTTAACGAGTGTACACTTTTAAAATACAAAACAAAAAAAACACACTCTTCTTTCAAATCTGGGGACTTAAAAGAATGAGATAGATATAAGATTATATAATACATAGGTACAAATCTAAGAGATTAATGACAAACTTACAGGTGTAATTCTGAAATATGTCAATATCTCTTTTAATGCAACCCATTCTGTTTATCAATTGTTTCAGTGTAAATAAGTGCTTCAGAGCAGATCAGAAACTTTATCAATGTCAGTCATCTCTGTAATTTCTGGCAATGAATAATGAATATGTAAAGAAAGCCAATGATTAATTAATTAAAACAAATTGTATTTATTTATTGTACCACCGCTTATTATGGGAAAGATTTACAACATATATGCTATGAATCATCTTTGACTTTCACAATTTAAAACAATATAAAGTCTCTCCAAGTTTATTGACTAAAATAAAATAAAAATTCTTTCATTCTCAGAACCAAATTATTTCAAAGTCTTATCTTCCTCTGGCAAAACATTTGTATAATTAATTTATAGACTACATGCTCAAAAATAATTTCTCAACTTCATTTATCTATCTAATTGGGGGGGTGGTATACTCAAGCCTTTGTGCTTGCAAGGCATGCCGGGTAGAACCACTGAGCCAAATCCCCAGCCCTCCAGAAAAAATTTTAAATGGCTAATGGCTTCTCAGTATGTTCCTAGAACAGGAACTTTCTAATTACTATTTATATTACAGTACTAATAAGTCTTTCTGGTTGCAAGTTTTCCACTATTGACATTTTCCTGTTACGTTTACAGTTAACATAGGTATGTGTAAATATCTTATACATAATTATCAGAAGAGAACCTAAGTAAAAATACTTAAAAGTTTACCAGTATGCCCTCACATTTGAAAAGTTAATTTTAATCTTTAAATATGAATTTCTCATTAACTTGAATGTGTCAAATGTAATAATGTGCAAGACCTTGATGATATGCAAAATAAATAAGGTACAGTCTCTCATGTAACAGAGCTCATGGTCTAATAAGAAAAGTAGAAACAGACAACACTGAACCCTGACAAAAATTAATTGAAGAGAAATTACACTTGAAAGTACAAAAACATGCCTAGCATATGCCAGGCACTCAAAAAAATAATTATTGAAATAATGAAATAGAAAGGCTGGGTTCATCTACTTGAAAGAGAAAGCACTTGAACTAGATGATATCAGGCAAAGATTATTTCAAAGAGAAGAAATTATATAAAGAGAAAGGGTAGGGAGAAAGGAACATACAGAGTTGTTTAATGGGCATAGTTTCAGTTTTGCAAGATGAAAAGGTTCTAGAGATTGGAATACACACTTAAGGTGGTCGAGATGGTAAATTTTGTTATATGAATCATGCCACAATTTTTTTACTTTAAAAAAAGCAAGAAAAAGATAAAGAGACAAATATGTATAGAGCAAATCAAATAAACTTCAAAGCAATACAGCTAGACCATGGGAACATGGAAAAACGAAGTGTCAAGCAGAAAACATTGAAAGAACTCTGAAAAAATTCTGCTAGAAAGCAGAGTCAATGAAACCATGAAACAGCACTCTGTATTCAACTCTCACACTTTACTGACAATATCACAAAGTCTTCAGAGATTTGAGAGCAGTGAAATTACATGATTATTTTGGAAGACTAACTCTGGAAGAAATGCGCAGGTTGGAACATACAATTAGGACATAAACAGCAAGAGAGAAGGCTAACTAGAATGCTACAGAAAATAGTCCAGGCCTATAATAAGCCTTGGCCAGAAGAATGGAAAGAAAGGAATGAATGCAGAGAAGCTAAAGCAAATGAGAGCACAGGAGATATCACTGGATTTTCATAATTAGATCACAGTTACTTTCAGGACAGTGAGCAAGAAGTAAACCTAGATCACTTTAAACAAAGAATACTGGGGATTTAGCTCAGTGGTTCCACCACCTGCCTTGAAAGGGCAAAGTCCTGAGTTCAATCCCCAGTACGAAAAAAACTTTTAAAAAAAGATACCAGAAACATGCGAACTATTACCTCTCAAGAATTTTGACAGTAAAAAGAAGATACAGAGATAAGGCAGTTAAGGGCATGCAAAAACAATTTGAGTTTTGGGTTGTAAGAGTGTTTTATTTTTAGGACCAGAAAATATGAAATGTTAGGGGAACTGATACATGCCCCTTCTGGGCCTGGCTCAGATAAATGTCCCACATGGTCCTTTATGCTCATTCTTCCCGTCAACACTCAGAGAGCCTTGGAAACCAATTACTGAAAATGCCAGGCCGCCAACAGTACAGAACAGGCCCACCCTGCCATGGCTGAACTGACATAAGTGATGAATAAACTTTCTTAGTGTAGAGATTTCTTAAAAGGTGAAATTTTAAAAAGGTGGAGTGAGCTGAGCAAGACAAGGGCCAACTGGACAAAACCCAACGAAGAGGCACTTGGGAGGCTGAGACAGGAGGATTGCCGTGAGTTTGAGACCAGCCTGGGCTACACAGTGAGTTTAAGGCCAGCCTGAATTACAAAGTAAGACCCTGCCTCCCTAAAAAAATGAAGAGGATGAAAACAAATTTGTCTTATAAATATCACTGCAGTCGATTTGGAAGACAAAAACAGAAATATCTTCTTTAACTTCATATAAAGAAATATCAAAGAAAATTTAAGCAGAATAATTTTTACATAACTATTACCTTGAGAGCAGTTTCTAAATAATATAATTTACCCCACTTTGCTAAATCACAATATCATTTACATTCAAAAATTAACTATTCAAACCACTTTAGAAAAGCCCTAATTTTCCCCTTCAATTTCTACTCAGAAATATTCCTAAATTGTTGGCATACATCCTAACAAGTTAATGCTGTTAAGAAAAGCAGAAGAACTCATTTAGAAAATGAGGGAAAGAAAAGAAAACAGATCATGAACCTCAAATGTTTCAATCTAACCTTTCATTTAATCTCACTTCTTAACTATTAAAGTGTCTCCTGAGGAATATAGGCAACCCTTCTTATAAAAGTATGCTTGAGTTCCTTGATACAGACATTCAATTTAATATTAACATACTTCCTTCACTAAGACATTCCCTTTTTGTACCTGTTGGGACTCCAAGGTATAGTGGGAGTCATATTGATGTCTGGAAACAATACACCATTGTCCTTGATCCTGTCTAGTGCATAATGCATTTCACAGAGGGGTAATCGATTCAATTGAAACTGAAGTTCAACCTGAAATACAGAAGGCATTTTTGAAAAAAGAATTAAAGCAAACATTAATGCTGGCAGCTCACTAGAATACCTTGTAGAAACAACAGGGACAAGTTTAGAGTTTCTTTTAAAGTGTAGTCATATTCTAATAGTAAGTGGTATGGGTAGCATTTGCTTTGTTTATTTAGGGCCAGGCACTGTGATCCGCACTTTACCTGGATTATCTCATTTAATAGTACAAATGGTGCATATACTGTTACCTACCACATTTTATAAATTAAGAAACTGAGATGCTTGTAAATAAATCTCTAGATAAATTATAAAGAATACATTTGATAAAACAGAACATCTGTGAAATATCATGTCTTCAATAGTAACCAGCCTTTTTACACTGGTACCAATGAACTATGAATGAATAATAATCACCAAGTTTTATGTTTAAAAGGAAAGAAGTCAGGCTTCCAGTTAAATATGACAGACTGAAAACACAATTCAACTAAAACCCTTTAATACAAAGTACAAAAACAGATTCGACTACAGATGAGAGATGTTCCCAGGATATAGCTTTAAGTAGTTTCTCATGTGTTTTTCCATTGCTGATTTAAACTCTAAAAATAATTCAACCTATATACAACTGGAACGTTCTAGATGTTAATCAAAATTTCTTAAATAAATTTTCTCTGGGATTTACCAAAGGTCTAATTCTCAACCCATCAGTATAAGACTCCAAAGTGCACTGTTAATACTTTTGGTTATAGTATGTGGTAAATCAAGTCAGAAGGAGGCTATTAGCTGACAATGGGACTTCAGACACCCATGGTCAAGGTGTAACTTTCAAACACACCTGTGTGTCACAGTCAGGCCGAAGATTAAGTTCTTCACAGCATTCCCTGGATATCCGTAAAAATATATATTCTTTTGTTTTTTCTTCAATAGTAGCTTCATAAACCTTCTCTTTGGTTCCCTGGGTCTGTACTAACTTCTCTTTAGGAACTGGTAATAAATAAACAGCATTGACTTTGGTCATCACCAGTCGTCCAGCCAAAGTATCTTCAGAAAGTGTCTCAGTTAGCTTAAAACGACCAAAAAGTTGTCCATTCTGGGCATACTTTGCACCTCCAGAAACTCCAGTGAGCATGAAGCTTGCTAGAATCTGCAATTGCACTTTTAGGTTGAATCTAAATCAGATACAGAAAACTAGTTTGAATATTTTATATCAAAACCATAAAAACTACAAGAGTAAAACAAAAGTCAAATATAAACATACCAAAAACTGTAACTCCTATCAATTTCACTCTATAATGCTAAAGACAATAAGTATACTGGCTTTCTGCCTTACATTCAAGCTTTGCAAAAGACTCTCTTTCAATAGTGCTAATGAATAACAACCAGAATAAGCTTGTATTCATTGCAACAAGGAGGCAGAACTTTGGACCTTTATTAGACAACAGTAGGGTACTCACAATTTCATAGGTGCATGGGAGAACACTTGAAAGAAGCACAGAGAAACAACACTCACTGACTCAACAAGGACAAACACAAAGCAAGAGAATGAATGGCACTTGTCTTTTATCATGTGAAATTGGACTGGTGATGTTATTATGATAAAAAGAGACAATTCCTACTTAGGTTTAAAAATTCTCAATGAAAAAATCAAATTGTTAATATCTTTGTGGAAAAAGCTACATTTAATGGTATTAGTGTTTTCATATCTTCTGTATATATGACATTGAGTACCTTGCAAATCCTTAAGCAACACTTTTTAGAAACATTATAAATGTCTTTAATGGAAATGTGTACTATTTATATATCAGAAAATCAGCTACTGTAACTAAAATGCTATATTAACATTTTGAACAGCCATTCATATGAAGTCACAAATTACAGGAACATTAAATGTCTGGTCCACCTTAGAGGCATCAGTGACTAGTCTAGCAGCTAGTTAATAAAGCTCAATAAATTTTTTTCAGTGAATTTTACATTTCTGTAATTTTCTGATTTTTTTTCCAGGTATCATATTCTCATTTCAATCATTTTATGGTAGTCTCTAACAAATTCTTGAAATACTGTCTTATGCAATACATTAAAATTTCACTGTTATATCCATTTTAGAATCTGCTATCCCCAAACACTTGATCACCATTTAGCAGGCAAGAAAAATTAATCTCAGTTTTAGAGCAACAAGAGAATCCTCTTGTTGACATTCAGTTGTGCCTTGTGATAACGCTCTTAAAGTAGAGGAACGAGAAAAACAAAACACTAAGAAACACAGCTTTTTCCACAGAAGATTCAACATATATTCAAGACGAAGGTATTACAGACTTTCTACCACAAGTTCCAGCGACAATAATTTTTCTAAATTACTACAAATTAAAACAAATTCCATTAGCAATCTCTCTTAGGTATTAAAATAATATGCATTTTTAAACAACTCAGAAATACCTAAAAATACAAAATATACTTAAAAAATTGCAAAATATAAAATAACTTACATTTAACAAAAACATTTCTTCTTAAAAAGAAAAGCCATCTGTCCTCTGTTGCATGCCACATTGCAAAATCAATCTTTAAACTTAACATAATTTCTAATCTTTTGGGTAATTATCAAATAACCAACCAAATTTTCAAAAAACTTAAAACCATACTTCTAGATAATGAGAAATACAGCTCCATCAAACATATCAATAATTCTATTTCTTAAGTAATATTTTAATTTTTTTAAACTGTCAAAGCTCTGCAGTGAATTTCTTTGTTTTTTGTTGTTGTTGTTGTTATTGTTTGGTACCAGGGATCGAACTCAGGACCTTGCATTTGCAAGGAAGGCACAGCACCACTGAGCTAAATCCCCTTTTCATTGGATTTTTGACTACATGAACAACAAAAATCAACCAAAGTCACAAGACAATCCCTGGGTTAATGAAGCAGAGCAATAGCACCAAAGTCTAACTAACACAGGCCACACCTTTCTTCCTGATAAAAAGTGCACTCCACATTAGGCCTGTAATGCCAGCAGATAGCACTGAGAAGCCAGGCACAATGAATGACCTGATTAGGCATGCCATCACACACTTTAATGGACACAAAGCTTCAGCCAAAGTAAATTTCTTTTAAAAATACATCTCTTAGGATTTAACAGATTTCACTTCAAGGTAGAATCATTTAATGCACATCAACATGTGGCTGAGGATAAGTAAAAACAGATCTTAAAAGAATTCAGAATGCATTTTCCTTATTACTTATACACATTTCACACTGTAACACCATACTCTTAATTTCTGAACTGTTTTTAAGGATCATCTCTTTTTAAAAAGATAGATTCATTACTAAATTCAACCTCAAGTCAAATATATATATTTTCTCAAATGTTAGGAGCTTTCCTTTCAATCATCTACTTTCAAGGAAGGAATGCTAAGATGATTTTTTTTCAAAGGAACAGTTCAATCCTTATCAAAATATAAGAAACCAGTATGGATTCCCTTCATAACTACTTTCATTTTTAGTACTATTCTACTTAAATTGTCAAAATTCTTTCACTGATATAATCTCTGAACATTGGGAATATACTACCAATCCAATGGTAGATCTGATCACAATGTCACAAAGGGGTATTTCAGTGACTATCGAATACAACTATTACTGTCAAAACACATCCAAATTATTCAGAGATGAGTCCATTTACCCATACCATTGTTTTCTATGTTTAAATTAGGTCTCAAACCACAACAGAACAATTTCAACAATAACTTGGGTTTGCTCTGGTGACCAATATGGATTGAACCGACACACAAAACAACTCCATCAGACACAATAGAGCATGAACCAAAGACTAAACTAATCCTCTGATTGTTTTTGTACCACCAGTGAGTAAGAACATATTTTACAAGGAAACAACAAAAAAGATATGGAACCCAGATGTTAAGGCTGGTATCTAAATGATGTTCCCAAAGCTTCATGCACTAATAGGTGGAGCTTTTCAGAGACGGTTGGATCTAGGGTGTGTGGGTGTGGATTAAGGGAGTGTGAATATGGATTAAGGGTATGATAACTAAATTAGTCCACTGATTGGCTTAATATAGTTGTGGGTGTGGATAATGAGAAGACTCATCTTGGGTGTAGGTAGCACCACCCAAAAGACTTGTAGTTTATATGGAATAAAAGGCAAAGGGAAGCTTGCTGCTGCTGCTTCACTGCTTGCTGCCTTTTACCTGCCCTGCCATAAACCGTTTCTCCTCTGTGAGGCTCTTCTACCATGCCAACCTGCCTTGGAGCCAGCCAACTATGGACTGAAACCTCTGCAAACTGTTAGCTATAACAAAGCTTTCCTCCTTTAACTTGTAGGTATCAGGTATTTTGTTCCAGTAACAACAAGTAACTAGGACACCAGATTGTAATATAGGGTTCACAAAACCTTTGTTTACTCTCTGGCTCTTTATAACAGAAGTTATAAAAAATTTTTGAGCCCAAAATTAGACCACAGTTAAGTAGCTGCATTAAAGAACGATCAAAGTGAATTAAATTTAAGGCAAGAGTAAAACACATAAATATTATATATAAATGGTGAAGATGAAAATGATATTAAACTTTTTAAAGTAATACATTAAACTTTCTCAAAGGCTAGAAAATCTTTATAATGTTATCTGTCTCTGGTCTACCAACGCACAGATGCCCTCTGAGAACTCTATAAAAGGGTTTGCTTCACTGCCTTTGTAGCAATTCTGTAATGTGCTTCGCTTAAGTTTACAAGTCTCCCAAAATCAGAAGTATAATTTACCTGTCTTTATATCCAGGTTTACCCTGGGGTAAGAGTATCACAAGAAATTTTCCTGAATTCTCTGGTACAGTAATTTTCTACTTTTCACATATTAGATTTGTAGTAGTAAATTCTCATTTCTAAGATTCTTCAAAATTCCTGTACTGTTAGCATATATAACACATCGAAGGTGATCCTATATATTGGTCAATATTCAATTTACAAATACACTAATGAGTTAATAACTAATTTTAAAGATTAAAAAGAAACAAAGAAAGTTCAAATATACCTGTAAAAAAGACTACACACTATCTTAACCAGTGTCTATAATCTGTTTCCCCACAATCCCTTCGTTTCATACCTAAGAGCATTTTTTTTTATAACCTGAACATCAAGTGTTGGAACTGATGGGGTGCTGGTCTCTTTTTTCTTTATTTTTTTTAAGTTAAATATGTAGCCATTGAAGAATATTCAAAAGCAAAAATAACTTAATTAGAACATAAAATCATCTGTAATTTTACCAGAGTACTTCACCATAATTTTTTCCAGTGTTTTTATATACAAAAAAAAAAGTACACACATACACAGTGGACCTTTGACTTACAAATTCAATTGGTTCCCAAGGTGTGATTGTAATTCAAACTGGTTGTAAGTCAATATAGCTGAGATCTGGATGTTTACCTGGGTGCACACTATAGATAACAAGCAGGAGATGAATCTTTCATTAGCCTATTTAACCCAAGTTGTTCATATGTCAGGCTGGTCGTAACTTGAGGGTCCATTGTGTGTGTCTGTGTGTATATGTATATGTTATTTGTGACACACACAAAATTAGAATGGTAGTGGGTAGGGTTTTTATGATTAGCATGTTTTCATCCTTAACATTGTATTTTATACGGATTTTTTTTCAACCTGTGGCTTTGGTGTTTTGTTTTTCCTTTCCTCTCTCCTCTCTCTTGATATCAGGGCTCGACCTTGTATCTGCTAGCAAGGTGCAACGTGCCACTACGCTACATTCCCAGCCCTTAATATTACACTATGAGTATCTTCACTATGTTAAAAATCCTTCAAGGACATAATTTCATTAGTTATATGACAGTCAATCATATGACAATACCCTAATTGATTTAACTTATTTTTACAACCCTTCTAAAGACATTTGTGTACAGGTATCTTTATCTTCATTTCTGATTACAGTTATTTCTTCAGAAAGACTTCTCCTAAGTAGAATTATCTTACCAAATGGTTAATTTTTCTACAAGTCTTTAAAACAAAATGCCAAATAATAGCCCTCCAGAAATAGCATATCAACTTAGTGTGTCATCCATGCTCTCACTTCATATTGCTGACCTTTTCAGGATCGTCTAGGGTCTTGGCTTTGAAAGCCTTTGCAAGATGCTCTCAGATGAATTTTCAACCACTTCTTGTTTATTTTGTTTTTTGTTTTTGCTTTGTTTTGTTTTTTGACACAGGGTCTCACAGGTGGGCCTTGCACTCACTGTGTAGCTCAGGCCTGCCTCAAATTTGCAGTGATTCTCCTGACTCAGCCTCCCAAGTGCTGGGATTATGCCTGGCACAACCACTTAACTTCTTGATCAGTATTTGACCTCCACAGTGTTATAGGATTCCCTCTTTTTAGCCATTCATACAAACTTTCACTTTTAAAAAGATTATTTTAATATAAATAATCCATAAGCTTTTTGGTCTTTTGTTGTAAGTTCTAAGGTAGTAAAATGATTTATAAACTTACTAAAATATTAAATATCATGTAAGTTAATATAGAATTTATTTCTAAATTTGTTTTTTTTTTTTTTTTTTTTTTGTGGTGGTAATGGTAGTGGTGGTGGTTCTGGGGATCGAACGCAGGACCTTGAGCTTGTGTGGCAGGCACAGTAACACTGAAAATGGCCCCTGGAATGCTTTTAAATGCTATTTCATCCCAATATTTATGATCTGTCATAATGCTTTTACTTAAGAAAAAGGGTTCTATGATAATGTAAACAATATACTTACATATTGGTAATGTGAATGATGTACATGATAGAAGCTACTGTACTTGCTATTCAATAACTAATGATTTCATTAGAATAGTCTACAGACACAATCAATAAAAAGCCTTTTAAGAGACCATAAATTGAGGATGTAGTTCAATGGAAGAGCCCTTGTGTAGTATACAAAGACCTTGGGTTTAATCCCCAGCACCCAAACAAACAAACAAATCATAAGTGGACCATGATATACAGTTTTAGAATACAGAAAAATAAACTATACTATGACTTGGTACATTGTATATGAATTTAATTTGAAATTAAGTAATTTCAAATGTTAGAACTTATTTAATCTATAAATACAGTTATACAAGGTTTCTCTAAGTTTTTACTTCTTTTCTGAATCAACCCTCAATAAACATTCAGAATCCATTAATAATATTAACAGCAAGGTACAAATAAGGCATGTTGTACAAGAAAAATATGTTGGATAGGCTGCAATTAAATTTTTAAAAGTCTATAAAATATAGTCATATCTCATAGGTGGTTCAATTATTAGGCTCATCCTCACTGTATTTCTAAATTAGAAAGCTACTACTAAGTGTAATAACTATCTCAGCAACGTGTTTTTTCAAACTTTCATTTCTTTTTCCCTAAAATAACAAAATATGCTTTTGATTTAAACACTTGGTCATAACCTGTGACACATGGATAAAATATAAAACATGTTAAAGCATTTATAAATTGCTATAAAGCTATTCTAGTATCAAAATTTTCCTAAAGATCCAAATCAATTCACTCTTTCTAAAAAAAACTTTTTGGGGTGGTACTGAGGATCAAACTCCAGCCCTCGTGCTCATAAGGCAGGCAGAGGAACCACTGAGCCAAATCCCCCACCCACTGAATCAACTCACTCTTAAATAACTTTCAAAGTATGTTTTCTTCATTTTTTTCAACAAATATTCTCTAGGGCCGGGGAGGGGATTTAGCTCAGCAGTTTGGTGGCCTGCCTTGCAAGCATAAGGAACTGAGTTCAATCCCCCGTACCAAAAAAAAAAAAAAAAAAAAAAAAA
>NW_022900935.1:51314450-51332873 GCF_012274545.1 Fukomys damarensis | reverse complement strand
TTAAAACCCCCAAAAAAAAAAAAAAAAAAAAAAAAAAAAAAAGTCAACAAATATTCACTGAGTGTTTGTTGTGACTACCATTCACGAAAACCTCCTCAAGAGCAGGAACCACAGACTCATACTTTTAGCATGTGACAAAGAGCATATCAATCCCTTAGTAGATGCTTATTAAGGTCTCGTGAAATGAACAATGTCCTCAACACAGCTCTTGCCCTAACAAGCTCATATGCCATTCAAAGATAGAATACAGCTACCAAAGAACAACATGTTAATATCTGTCTTCACTTAGGCACACCTCCATCGCAAAAACAAAAATACTACCCAAAGGAGAGACTTAACAAAGAAAGAGAGGACAATATTTCTAAAGTAACTTACTTGCTGACTTCTTTATACTGGGCTATCTCCTCGATATAAAGGAGGTCATGCAATCTTGACTGATAGTTGGTCTTGGTCAATGATTTGTCTAAAACGGACTGGGTAAATAGCTGGTCAGCAGAGAGAGGAATTTGGTATCTGGTAAGAAGGCTCTTCTCCAAATCAGTAGTTTCATTAGGTTCAAAATCTACAATAGTCTTAGAAGAAGAATCCCAGCGCTTAGCTGTGGTTACTAGCTGTTGTTTTGCATGCATCAAGTATTCAAGATCTGAAGGGAAACAAAAAATATATTTATAAAGGAACACAACATTAAAATTCACAAAAAATACATCATATATTTTGCCAGAAGAGTTTTATATACTAGAGCTAAAATTCTTAAAAATAAAAACAAATAAGAACCCACTGGGAAAGTATTTTCCCCATATCAGAAATATTTTTTGTCTACTTGCACGAAATAACATTAATAGATATCCATGTAAAGAACATAAGACCAGGACATATCACAAATAGTTATTAACATTTTTTAAGAGCAGATTAAAACTCTTCAGTCAAGAAAAATCTGATCTGCAGGAAAAATGTTTAAGTTCCTTCTAAGATAATATTTTATCACTTTCCTCCTCTATTAATACCTATCCCATTACACAAGATCAAAAACCTGTAAACAGTTAAATCTTTTCTTGTGGTAAAGCACAGTGAAACTATTTGAACGTCAATTTACTACAAACAAAAATCTTTTAGACATGTACAATACTGTTGATTTCTCATTAAAGTGTGATACTATGCCATTTCTGAAAAAATCCAGTTTAGCCTCACTGAAATTATACTGTAAGTACAGCACAATGAAAGATGAGTAATTGTTCAAGTTCTGACAGCCTTTTTAAAAATGTAGTACACAACCAACTCATAATGAAAGCCTTCATAAGAAACTCCATGTGTGACCACCCCAGGCTCAATCTGTAGTGCATGTTACTTTCTACTGGATGGAACATCATTACACCTAAGAAAATAAACTTAACCAAAAGGAAAAAATGTCCAGCTCACTCAGTAGGCCAAGTTTAATACAGTATAATTCAAGGTGGTTTCACAGTTCATGTTAAAAATTGAGGAAGAAATAAAAAACCCAAAGATCAGTGAGTCTCCAGAGGACAAACACATTACCCTAAATTATCTTCGAAATAAGAATATCGGTATAATTGTCATGTCTTGTTTCATAAGTCATTCTGCAAATTTGAAATTTAAGTATGGTAGTAATCCACCAAAAGAAATTCCTCAACAGTAGCAAATAACCAGTGCTAATATCTTAACAAAAATAAAACCAAAAATATGAAGAACCCCAGTTTCTCACCTTTGTTCCTTGTTTAAGGCATTTTTACATGACAAATTTATTATTTCTCAAACTGCAACATAAATACAACTGTCATTAAGACATAAAGATGGTCTGCTCGTTAAAATTTTATACTTTAGAAATACTTTGGTATGTTATAAACCTATGGAATTTCTTCTCCTAAGATGTAGTAACATCTCAGAAACAGAACAGAAACTAGAAATACATTTTAAGAGAAATCTGAAAGAAAAAATTAAAGATGTATCTGTTTTGGCAATAGTTTCACAAGTTTCCTGAAGTAAATGAACCATATCTTCTTCCTAAATCACTCTAAAATTAAGCTCTTCCTAGTCATTCATTAGAGGATAGCTACAAAAAAAGATTTAAATTATGCCAATGACAACAGTCCTAAAACAGAATATAACATCACTAAAAATCAGGTGCTCATTATCACCCCAATAGAAGGGTGTATATAATTTTTATCTTAATCTCAGAAGTCAAAAAGGAAAACAGCAATGATACAACAGCAAATCAAATAACCAGCTATTTAAAAATAAAATAAAACTACACAATACTGAAGAACATACTTAGGATATAGAAAAATGAAACAATGGGAAAAAAAGAAAAATGGTATTACTGTGTAGGAATGGAAGAAGTATCTTGCATAATTATACCTTAAATTGTATTTTATTTAAATTAAGTCAGACTATGCGTAAGTCAATACTATATTCACACAGTTTAAAACGTCACTAGTTAGCCAGGCCTGGTAGCACATGCCGACAGTCCCAGTACTCTGAGAGGCTGAAGTAAGAGGTTTGCACATTCAAGCCTAGCTTGGGCAGCTTAGTAAACCCCTATGTCAAACATTTTGAAATTTTAAAAGGCTGAGGATGTAGCTCCTTTGATGGCCATGATTCAGGCCCCAGTACCATGCCAAAAAAAAACAAACAAACAAACCAAAAAAGCAAAGTCACTAGTTATTCCTGATTATTAAATAGCTGGGACATTAACAAACCTAAAAGAGTAGAACTTATTGAGAAAGCTTTTTATATTACCAATTAAATATGCAAACCAATTTATACAGAAAGTCTTTCTACTCTAGGCCTCTAGTATTCGGACATTTTGGAAAAACCAACATGAATAACAGTGTCTTTCTCATTTTATCTATATAGTGCCATGATTCCTATCCTGTTTTAGAGAATTCTTAAAAGCGGCATGAGGAGGTAGCATAACAATTCCAAAACAATTCTCAAGGTTAAATTTTATCTTATTTACTCAACTTTTAAATGACTATGTGTCAAAAAGTCATGAATATAAAATGACCAGTGGGCACTAAATGATTATGAAGACCATTTCTCTTTCCCTACTTTATGTGAAATTCTGCTCAATTCCTTCACTTGTAAGAAGAAACTTAACTATGCCTGTTTAATGACCCACCAAATTTATAATGCTTCAAGGTCATTAGGTCTTCAGAGTGCCCCTTTAAACATGAGAGGGAGGAGGTAAGGTTCCCCAGTGAGGACAATGGACATGACTGCCACTGCAGCTGGCTGTCATCCCTGTCTGCAGCACATGCATGCCTGCCAACATCTAAACCAGACCAACACTGCTCAGGACAGCCTTAGCCAGCACATCTTTGGTGTGTATTTTTCTTCATCCTACCTAAGGCTAAAATGAAAACAACTCCAGAAAAACAAAAAGCAAATAATTTAAGGCCAATATACTGAAAACCATCTAGACAACACTTAACACTGACTCATCGACCTATTTCTCTAACAATAAATATCAAAGTAAGCCCAACAGAAATTATAAACCTATGGAATTTCTTCCCCTGAGATGTGATAAACTAAGAAATACATTTTAAAAGAAATCTATAAGAAAAAAATTAAAGATAATTAGGATATACCTAATCTTTTAAAACTAATAAAAGGGAAGGACTGCTGCTGTCGAAAATAGAATTCAAGACCAGAATAACTAGTGTGACACAAGATACACTTCCCAACTTCCCTAACTCTTCTGATACTGAGAACAGCAGCTGCTCCCAGTTCAACCACAAAGTTACTATTCTAATACAGCATCTCAAGGTTTGCCAACTTAAAAAATATCTTTAGCACAATGGCTTATAGACTGAAAAAGAAAACAGTAAGAGGGAAAATACCTAGAGGTCCAAGTACCTAGCACTAGGGCTGACACATAAAATGCATGCAATCAATGACGTGGTATGTACAAAATTTACTTAAAACACTTAAATGTAACTAAGACTTACAGAAAATGAAATAAAATGCTTCTAATTCACAAATCAGACACCACACTCTCTCTTAGAAAATATTTTGGTCTTGACTGCCCAATATAACAATGCTATAAAATGCCAAAGTAATCCCAAACTATCACTCCCACCATCCAGCTCAGTACTCTTCCTGTTCCCAAAACTATTAGCTACAAGTAACCTGAGTATCCTCTTAGCTTCCTCATGCTGTCTGTCCCTATTTTCGCTCTCCTTATTAAAAAGGGTAACAAAAAATTAAAAGAGCAAAGTGTGACAGCAGGAACGTCTCAAAGATTTTATATATTTCTACTCAGTTACAATTAACTTTTATTAACACACTTTTTTAATCTATTTTTTTGCCTGGTGTGGTGGTGCACCCCTGTAATTCCAGCACTTGGGGGCTGAGGCAGGAGGATCATCATGAGTTCAAGGCCAACCTGGGGTACATAGTAAGTTCAAGACCAATCTGAACTACACAGCAAGACTTCATCTCAAAAAACCAAACTATATATAAATTAATAAATAATAAAATATATTTTTCTATTCTTTTCTGATCAAATTATATATAGGTATATAATATATCCTTAATTTACCATCAACCTTTGGGAATTACTGGCAAGTTGGGAATTACTTTTAAGACATACTAGCTTTTAACATATACTGCTAGACTCAGAAAAATACACAGTATATGCAACTTTTACATCTAACTATACAAGTAAGTTTTCAACATGTTGTCTCCGCATGTTAACAACACAATTTCAAATCAATATTTTAAAGCAAAAAATTCCAAGGCCAGTGATTGAGCTCAGTAGCACCATGCCTGCCCCACTTGGCAAGCACAAGGTCCTGAGTTTGAGTGGAAAAAAAATTCTGGAAAAAAAAATTCTATTAATCAAAGTTGTCGTATAAAGTATATAATTCAATTTGTTTTCTAAGAAAGGAGAAAAAATTCACTAATTTCCTTCTTTTTGTATATGTCTTTTCCCACATATTGTTGAGAAATATATCTCCAATTTAAATCCAAAAAAAATTTTTAGTATAGAACATTTTTCTGAACATGAATCTCACCAGCAAAGAAAAACACTGCATTAAAGTTATACATATTTCTTGACTAGTCTGTAGGATTATTATACAACAACTAGAAAAAAATTCATTCATGGCCTACAAACAGAAAGGTCTGGATCCTTCGTATATCAGGACAAACAGAAAAATTACAAGTTTTGCTTGTTTACTTTTTTACCTAACTCAAATTTTAATTAACTGGAAAAAAAAAAAAAAGGATTCTTAGTTCCATATTGAACATCAAACTGGGGAAATACAGGCTGCATACAACTTGATTTTGAGTTTCAATGAGTCATATACTAATGGAATGAAGTCTGACACCAACTAAGAGGTTTGTTGTTGTTGTTGCTTAGATGGGAGGAGTTTTGAACTCAGGACCTTGTGCTTACCAGGAATGTGGGGTACCACTGAGCTATATCCCCAGCCCCTACTGAGAGTTTGCAATCACAAGGCACACTGTAAATCTAAGAGGGAAAAGCCGGGCATGGTGGCACACATCTGTAATCCCAGCTCCCAGCTGTGAGTTCAAGACCAGACTGGGCTACCTAGTGAGTTCCAGGTCAGTCTCAACTACATGGTGAGACCCTGTCTCAAAAAAAAAAAAAAAAAATCAATCAATCAATCAATAAATAAATCTAAGAGGGAAAGAGCATGAAGCATTTCTACATTTACTTGTACATGCAAGTCTTTACCATAAGTGGTGCTATTAATTTCACTGGAACAAAGTTTAGGAAGCATTGAGCTAAAAGGTAGCATGGTCCAAATTTATAACTTTAAGAAAAAGTATATACATTTCCAGAATTAATTAAAGACAAAAACCTAGATTAAACAATGAACAGTCAAACGGAAGAACCAATAAAGGTATTTCTCATTCAAATTACAGTTTCACACTATCACTAAATTTGTGTGTGCAAAACCAAATTATAATTTATAATGAAATAAAAACTATACTGAAACAAGAACCCCAGACCTAATTCAATTTCCAACTGTACTTGTCTAATCTGAACCTAGAACGACATTTTTCTCCTAATTATATAACAAAAATGTTCCAAGAATGAATTGGCTGAGGCTGGAGGTCAAATGACCTGGGTCTTCACACTGAAATGATTTAACAATGTAATAATCTGCCTCGGTGCCTCCAAATGTTATCCACACAAGTATTCCAGCAAATGAAACAAAATAAGATGCTTCCACTTTATATTTTTATGACTCAAAATGTTTTATAAATTGTAATGGCACATAAATTTTTTGCTGATAAGAACTCTGATAATCAAAACTGCTGACTAAGAGAAAAGCAACAAACAAAATTGGGGGTGGTTACCAATGATTGAACTCAGGACCTTGCTTGCACTTGCGAGGCAGGCAGCAGCCCCACTGAGCTAAATCCCCGGCCCAACAGCAAACAAATATTATTTATATCCTGCTTTCATTTCTCCACAATTCTGTTAGGACTCTATACACAACCACACTAAGATATATAATCATACAATAAAAAAATTTAGGGCCAGGCATGGTGGCACATGCCTATAATCCCAGCATTTCAGAGGCTGAGGCAGGAGGACTGCCATGAGTTCAAGGTCAACCTGAACTACATAGCAGGACCCTGTCTCAAAAAAACAAAATTTAGGAAATTAACAAAAAAATGATAAGATAGTCAATGACATCCATTGAAAGAGTATGAAAACTTTTGAAGACAAAGCTAAAAATTAGCACAACAGGTCATCACCAGCATTGCAAAATAATTAAACAAGCAAATAAATGCTTATATCAGAAAATAGATTGTTTATAATTTACACTTCTTTACTGTAGTATTTATTTTTCCTGTTACTGAAAACAAATTTCACTATGGGAAATTATATTTTAATGCTTCCAAATAAATTAAGAAAATGCTTAACTTTTTCAATTACTTTTTGTAACATAATTACTTAAAAGTAAAGCCTTATTATTTAACAGAAACATGCAAAAAGGTAATCAAACTACAAAGCAGTTACTAAAAAAAAAAAAAAAAAAAAGATATAGTACCTATACTATCAAAAAGGGAGGAGTTATTATTATCTGTTAGTTCCCGCTATCATGTCTGAATGAAATATAAAATTTATTGCATTTACAAGCTGATATAGCAGAAACATCAGAAAAGAACTATTTCTTCCAGTTACCAGATTCAAAACATTAGTCCTCTTGAAACTCTTTGAAGCTCCTTATTTACTAAATGCCTACTACAAGCCAGATATTGTGTGAGGCTTATTTCTTGTCCTCAAAATACTCTGAAGATATGAGCCCAATTTTATAGATGTTTCCCCATGAAGCTCAGAGATGTTAAGTATTCCACCCAAGGTAATACAGGTAAATACAGAGAAAATTAGGATTCAAATACAATTCTATCTACTGTTCTTCCTCTCCAACTAGAAAAGTAGCACGTATCTGAGACAATAGTAGTCAACCTAACACTCGTTGCTCTCTTCCCCATTAAATCTTCATCATCATCCTTTCCCTTTATCAGCTGTTTTACCAGTATCACTTTCTTTCCACTTTGTTTTCTGAAGACATTTAACATATTATTAATTAGCCTTTATTAACGGATGTAGATTCTGGATGTTTTCTATAAAATGAGTCATGAGTTGCAGATCACCAATCTAAAAGCAAACTTCTAAAATACAACCACCTGTAAACCAAAAGCATCTTTTACAACTTATATTTGAGAGAGGGAGTACACGCTAGTCTCTCTTTAAGATTTAAATCCCCTAGTAAACCAGACATGGCAGCATGTGACTCTGGAAGCCTGAGTCAGGAAGATCACAATTCAAGCATAGCCTGAGCACTTAGAAAGACCCTGTCTCAAAAGTAAAAAATGGCTTGCAAGGTACCTGTATGAACACTCTGGACTCAATCCCCAGTACTACCCCTGCCTTCAAATGCTAAAATTTAAAAAGTGTGCTTTCTAGTAGTAGTCCTAAAGTTCTGGACCCTGAAAACAACTAAAACAGAAGTGAGCAAACTACAGCATGCAAGCCAAATCCAACCCACAGTTGTTTCTGAAAACAAAAGTCTACTGAATAGTGACACCTGTTTGTTTATGTCACCTCTGACTGCTTCCTCACAACAATGCAGAGCAGAACAGCTGTGATAAAAACGCTTTGCCCTGTAACATCTAAAAATATTTACTATCCTTTGGAGAAAGAATTTGCCAAATCTTATGCTTTTATCAATTCTCATACCTATTTGGCTATTCCAAGAGTATTAAGTAACATATCACAAAATACAAATAGATTAAAAAAAGGATCAAAGTAAAGGGGACTTAAGTTAAAATGAAGTCTGGGTAATATTAACACACATTCAAGAATATGTTACCTAATTGTAAAATCTGAACACAAATGTTGCTTTAACCTCATCTAGCAGAGGGAGACAGACCAACTCCACATGCCTACCATGTCCAAACAATAAAATCGTATCATTTGCTCGGAACAGAACAACCTTTTCTAGGTTTTCACGAATGGGATACTATGGTAAATAATGAAAAATATCCTCTGCATTATGTCAGGTATAGTTAATATCAAGTTTCATACAGGAGAGCTATATGAAGTGTTAAATAAATACTTAAGCATTTGTTAAATAAAATAAAAGCACCTATGAATCCAACCAAGAGCCAAAGAAATGTGGGCTAACACGCCCTTTCTTTTTGTCCTGTTGGCTCTAAGCGTAATATTTAGGTATAGGCAATGTAACAACCTACAAAAAAAGGCATCATCTTTCCCAGGTGCTTACAGAAACCAGGGAACTCTTTCCAAAAACACAGAGATCCCACTATAGGTACCCTGATCTCCTTAACAGTAGTGAATATATAAACTGACTCATGAAGTCTCATACTGAGAACTTTTCATTAAGAAAGAATATATTAGTACCAGCAAAGCCTACTGGGTCAGTCAGTAAGACATGGAAACAGACATTGTAAGTATACATACAATTAACAATAAAAAGGCATTCTATCTGAACTAAGACTGAAAGATTTTATTGCGCTGACATCATCTTATTTAAAAGAAAACTGGTAGATCATAACACACCTTTTCATCTACTCAAATAATTGGTTTAGGGAACCTCGAAGCAAGATTTGCCCAATGACTAAATGAACAGATCGGGGCGCAGTGTGAACCATTCTAAGCCCATTACACAGTAAATGAGTCAATTAATTTGGATTTTCTCATTATTCTCTCCCTGTCCAGGGAATATTTAGGGGCCAATACATATCTTTTAATGTTGCCTTTTAATACATCGCATCAGGGAAAAAAGTCTAAATATTACCTTCTGTAGAAGCTGCATCAATCATTACTCTTTGCATGAGTACTGGTTCCAATCCAAAGTCGAAAACTATGGTTTGGCGAAAAGTTCCAAATATTTCTGTGTTAAATGCTATCCCGACTTTATACACGTAATGATCTAATCCATTTTGGGCCATCTTTCCTCCTATCCATTCTTGACAGTTTTCTGGGACTTCTTGTGATACCTGGGTAGTACTATCTCCGGCAGATATTGCAATGATACTAAAATGAGGACGATGAGCATCATAAAGCAATGCTACACGATACAGCATTCTTGCAGGCTACAAGGAAGTTAAAATAATTCATTGAGTACAAGGGGGTGAAAAATCCAATTGTAATTGGGCTCTTCTATGAAAGTATTTCCATAAGGAATTGTTAGTTTCTCATGCTTGTACGATTATGTTCAAAATATAAACTGAGTGCATATGCTATTTATAAAGAAAAAAACAAAAAAACACAAGAATGGTTAAAAAGAAAAAACCCACTTGTTAAAATGATCCATTATGCTAAATCACTAGCCTCCCTGGCTCCTTCAGTGATGTGTTTAGCTTTCACTGTGGCAAAATCTATATCTCCCTCAATCTCTACCTTTCCATATCCTTTGTCTAAAAAAGTCTTATGAAGCCTCAAGTAGGAAGTCTTCATAGGAGGGGGAGCTACCTCTGAAAGCACTGGATTGGGTTCAAGACTGAAGCTAAACACTTCTAGAATTTACATCTCAAGATACAGAAGGTACAGTGGAAAAAACAACATAAAACTTTTCCACTGAGCACAGTCACTAAAATTTTTTATTTTATTCAGCTTAAATTTTGACTATTGTAACTAAGATGAACAGCACTTAACATGAAAAAATATCTCGTATTAAGAAGCCATTTTTACAGAATTTGTGATCTCATGAAATAAAATTTAAAAATGCTTTAATTGTTTAAATATCTTAGAACTGCCAGATTAAACAATTCAATTTTTAAGTGGTTAATTGTAAGCCATGAACTCTATCCTATGTTCCTTGGAAGACAATATGTCAGAAATGTCTTTACCAAATAAGTAAACAGGTAAAAAAGAAATATTTTAAACATCTACAAAGATCTTAGTTCAAAGTAAAAAAATATATATTGTACTGTCAATGACTAAAATACAAAGATCCACTTTAGTACAATACAGAACCTACAAAAGATGTACTTAGATTAAAACACTCAATCCTCTCTGAACACAGAAATATAAAAGTCGAAAAAAGCTTTGGGGAAACAAATAAAATTTATATTCTTTAATTAGCATAAAATTCATACCTTACAAGTGAGAGCAAAAGTCCATGTCTGATGAGATTTTTTGGTGTTGACAGTAACAGACAAGTCAGGATTATGCTCTACCTTCACTCCTTCTATACATTCACTAAGCTGCAAATAAAGAACAAATAATGTTATGGTTTTGTTACAAAAAACACAAAAACTTTTGACATAGAGTAATTAATGTCACCAGTGAAGATACTGATAGAACTGTATACCATGATATTTAATACATTTTTTTCTCAGCTAGCTTCACAAGAAAAAAAATAAGCTAAAATTTAAAAGGGAAGAAAATTAACCTCAACTAAAAAATGGCAATGAAAACCTGCCTGGAAAAAAAAAAAAAAAAAAACTGCCAGAAAGATGGCAATTAATATAACACCTAAAATTCTCCAAATAGTTTAGTTCTGTACTTAATTTTAACAAATGTGCTTACTTTTGCTGCTAAAACATCATTTTATATGGAATCACGTTCTTCATATATTAGTTAAGGAAATAAACCAAAACACGTATAGTACATGAAAAAGTCAAAATTCAAACAGGTTCATTGTTTAAGACAACCAAAAAAGAAAAAAAAGCAGTTTATTTTCCTCACCACTTTCTCAGGAGATAATGAATTCATCCATTTTTCTATCAAGGTTTCCATGTAACTGCCTGAGAGCTGTTTATTCTCATTCTGCTGTTTCAATTTTATCAATCGTGAAGCGTATCTTTTCTGCCATTCTGCTAGTTCTTCCTGGGAATGTGCTGAAGTACACTGGGCACCATACCTACAGATTCCTTGCTCTAAAAATCTAAGTGAAATAGGAAAGACTGTTGTATCATACATTATGTTTAACCATTTCAATAAAGACTTCCAGCATTTTTGCTCTGCCTCCTCAGTAACAACAAAAACTGCAATGTCCTCTTTATCACACTGTTTTAGATGACAGAGGGAGATACATTTTAGAGGCAGAAAAACACTCATAATAAGCAAAACATCGGCCCTATATTCAAGTGACTTGTTTCCTTAGTATTCTAATGGAATCCTAAATCACAAATATTTATGATCCCTCTCCCCACAAAAGACAGAAGTTACTTCCTCTGGGATACAAGAATTCTATTACACAATTCCTTTTAAAACGGATTTCTTTTAAAAGCAACACTGACATCAAGTGGATTATCTGCTCACACACAGCTACGTCCTACCTCCCAAAATGATATGACTTAAAAGAAAACATTTGTCTTTCTGAAAAAAAATTAATATTACTAAATTATCACTTTAAGGTTTCTACTTCTCACCTCAAATGTAATACTGTTACTCTTTTCTACATTACTATTACCTATATTTCACTGAAACTACTGGACAATTTGAAGCGCAATACATATAAAACATTTTATATTAGAATCAAAAATTTATTTGGCAGTCAGTCATATTCAGTTTTTCAAGAGATAAATACATAAATTTATTCTAAAAGATAGAGATAAAAATTTCTCAGTGTTTGACTCAAAACATTACAGTGACTATAACTAACAATAAATACACTTCAAAAAGCTAGAAAAGATTTCAAGTGTTCTCATCACAAAGAAAGGAAAAATATTTAAGGTAATGGGCATGCTTATTACACTGATTTGATTACTACACAGTAGATGTATTTCAAAATATTATTATTGTACCCTATAAGGATAATGATGTATCAAGCAAAAATAAAATTTTTAAATTTTTATATAAAGTCTATGTAAAAATTACATTATAATAGATATTTTTAGAAAAGTTATTAAAATAATTTGATATGCCTATATTCTTTATGTTCTAGTTTATATAATTTAGGGTTCAAAAACAGACTTTAAAAAGGCTTTATTAATTTTTTAAAAAAATTTTAAATACCCTACAAAATTATGGTTAGACCAGTTTTATTTTTTTGTTGTTGTTGTTTTTTTTGTTTTTTTGTTTTTTTGAGACAGGGTCTCACTATGTAGTTGAGACTGACCTAGAACTCAATGTATCCCAGGCTGGTCTCAAACTCACAGCGATCCTCATGCCTCAGCCTCCCAAGTGCTGGGATTACAGGCATGCGCCACCACGCCCGGCAAGGCCAGTTTTAAATCAATGAAAACATTTAAAATTGACAGATCTCTTAAGAAGAAACAAAAAGTATAAATACCAAAACGGACAGGAGAGATGTCATAGACAATTTTCAACTGGAAAATATATGTCCAGTAAGGATCACAAAATGAACCACAGTACATTATAAATGGTCAAATGGCTCACCACACTGAAAAGCTGAGCATATCTAAAGTTCTCCTGATGGTACAAATGGAGCACTTAATCTTAAAATAAGCTATTTGTTAAATTCTCTTATGTTTCAGAAGACACTGAAAATCATGCACTCGTGTGATATTTAAATATGGTGTCTTCATAGGCCAAATCTATCTTTCTGCACTTTGCTTTAAATTATTTGCCTTAAAAAAAGGGTTTCTATTCTCATTGGACTACAAATTTCCTCAGATTTCCTTTTCATAGGATTGTATTCTTTCCTATAATATGATTCCACTAGGATTTTCAATATTTACTAGTTTCATTCTCACTACTATAAAATCAAATTTGATACCTTTTTTTCTTTTTGTCTAGTACCGGGGATTGAATTCCAGTCCTTGTGCCCGCGAGGCAGGCAGTGGAACCACTGAGCTAAATCCCCAGTCCTCAAATTTGCTATCTTGACTACTTAATCATAAAAAAAAAAAAATCACATATTATATTTTCCTTCATTATCAAAAGCAATCCTATACTAAGAGTTTCCATCTAAAACCCCACTAGTTACTGTTTTAAAAAGAACTGATTTATGAGCTCACTTTTTAAAATGTGAATTGCTAATTCTTTCCACAATGATATACAATTATTAAATTTTGAAAAGTTAGCCCTTCAAATATAAGTTCCTCATAAATTCTATATAAAGATTACATGAAGATAGATATTTTCAGGAAAGTTATCAAAATAATAAGTTTATCTGTTTTATGCGCTACTTTAGTTTATATAATTTCAACTTTTATCAGTATACATAAATTTGACATTAACAAAAGACCAGCAATTAAATTCATACATAATAGCATAACTGGTATTGTAAAAGACTTTTGAACAAAGCCTTAATGACCTGCATTTAGATCACTGTTTTTTATAATTAAAAGAAGGCTCATGGATATGGTTTTTGACTTCTATTACTTAATGACAATGACCTTCCGTTTCAAACAGATAAATTATTTTATTCAGTAACATTATACTTTTTCTTCTTTCACATATTATCTCCTTTGACTATGATTTACTACTTTCCAAAAAGCGAAGGAAACCTGTCTATCCTTTCAACAAAGACACGTAATTGGTTTAAAAAAAAAAATTTCACATTACCTTTTACACAAAGTATATTCCTCGCTGCTTGTGATTCCCCTAGGTGGTGGGCGGAAATGCCAACCATTACAAGACCCTAGGGAGTAATCAGGATATAGTCTTATCATTTGAGGCTACCTAGTAATTCTGATATTTTAATGTGTAAGAAATACTATAATCCCTCTACACACATCATCCCAGATGATGTAAAAAGGACATATTGTCTCTACAAAAAAGGTAATCTACCAATCAATTGAGTTAAATACATTCATGATGGAAAATGCACAAATCACTGCAGAAGCAGCCACCCAGCAGTTAAATCAAGTTGGCCCTGGTTCTGTCCTAGCAACTGGTGGGCCTATCCAGTACAATCTTTTCCTAAGATCTCTGGATGGAAGTGGGCAAGCTTGTCATTTCCAGAGCATGGCATGTGTCTCTATCAGGAATTCTTTCAGGAATGGGAAAATGACTGCATCCTGGAAGGAGATCTTATATATAACAAATTCCACCTTCGCACACAGAGAAGCAGCTCCACAGTGTCATCCACTTTCCTTACGATGTCTGACACATGTCACAATATGATGTAATCCTTTTTTATAATTGAAATAAAAGTTCAACCACTTGAATTCTGAGATAGGAGCTGAAAATCAGGTTTATTTCCTTCCAAATACATTGAGCTTTGATTTGTTTACATGAGGCTCCAAATAAGCCAAGAAAAATAAAGGCTTAAGAGAGAAAAGCTAGAGCTATAGAGGCTGAGCATGATTTTGTATTTCCTCACAAGTCACTGTACTCCACCCCCTGGGGAAAAAAAAAGGCTATTCATCCAGGTTAAGTTTAAAAGTATGCTTCATCCCTTACTAGCTGAGTGACTTTGTGGAAATTGTTAAACCTCAATATATACTTCACTTCTCAAGAGATAGAGAAGGACCCTAAGAAGTCAGACATGGTTTCATAAAAGTCGTAACTATAGTACACAGCTTTTGGCAGGTATTCAATGACTTCCTTTTTCTTTTCCTTTCCCATTAGCAGTATCAGAAAGAACTCAGCTTTACAGATCAAAATTTCCAAAAAAAATACATATAAATATAATAGTCTGGGGTTGGGGTAAGATTCGTCCTTTACAGACTGCTAAGAATGATCTTTAAGGGCCGGGGATTCAGCTCAGCAGTTCGGTGGCCTGCCTTGCAAGCCCAAGGACCCGAGTTCAATCCCCAGAACCAGGGGGCGGGGGGATGATCTTTAAATTTAGTCCTACATGGAGGCAAGATGATTTAGGTGACCTTTAGAGTTATCTCCTACCACTCTCACTGTTATTCTATGAAAAGCTGCCAGAACAAAATTGCTTTCACCACACCTATTTCTTAAAATTCAATTTTTACATTCTCTTCTGTATCTCTGCTTACATGTACTATAATTCAGTAAATTTCCTCCCAGTAATCAATACAATGAAAAGCCCAGAATCACAGCTATGAGAAGTTAAAAAAATGTGGCACTTACCCTCGTCTAAGTCTTCCACATGATATCCAGTGAGGACATTACTAGTTGCTGTCTGCAATTTTTCAAATGAAAGACATATAAGACAGTAAGAAATAACCAGGTAGTGCTGAATTAAATTTGGATATTTCAAAATTCAAAATAAAGGGGATGAAGGGAGGGCAGGGACAAGGGGAAAAAATGAGAACCAAGACCTGTCATGTAAAAGGTACAAGATCCCAATAATGAATGTAATTGTACTGTATACCTAAAATGTACCAATAAACTCAATTTTAAAAATTCAAAATGAAAGGTAAAGTTGGATTACTTAGAAATGTTTGATAACTTTTTTTTTTTTTTTTTAGTTTTTTAAGATAGGATCTCACTATGTAATTCAGACTGCCCTTGAACTCACTATGCATCCCAGGCTGGCCTCAAACTCACGGCAATCCTCCTTCCTCAGCCTCCCAAGTGTGAATTGTTTGATAAGTCTTATAAGATATTTTTTGCTCTGTTCTATGTTACACTGTATTTTAAATGGAAAAGAAGCATTTATCAGGAACTCTTTAAGAAAACTGATAGGAAAAAACAAAACAAAACTGATAGACACTTCTCCAACTAAAATCAGTCTAATAAATAGCAGATCAGAAAATCCTAAATTTTGAAACTCACAAGGATAGTGACTTTCATCCATTTGTTCATTTCACTTTCCTTCATAAAACCTACAGAATAACCAACTAGAGAGGGGCCTTTTCTCCTACACACCTAAGGCAGGCTACCACCTTGTGGCCTCGAAGCACTTCCTGCCAAGACCTACTTGATCTGGAGTGAGCCCTTCATCCACAATAGAAGAGGCCAGGAAACCACTCATTCTAACTTCCTTGGACAAATACCTACTCGGTGCTTCTGGCACTAACCTTACCCTAGGCCACTGACGGCAAACCTTTTAGAGATTGAGTGTCCAAACTATATAACCCAAAATTCACTTACTTAATCTCAAAGTGTCAATACTGCAATTAAACCTGAATACTAAGGTTTCAGTTTAGAAAAAATTAAGAATACATTAACATCTTTTGTCTTAGAAGAAAAACAACATGCATGCTACAGGTTTACCACCACTGCTCAAAGCTTTCCACCTCCAATTTCTACCACGTGCCAACCATAGCACTTTTCTTAATTATGCTACAGCATTTTACATGCTGGATCGCTGCCAGCTATGAAGAGATTTGATGTCAGCAGTATGTAACTGCCTTTCCGCAATCCCCCTTCCAGGCTATCTGGCATATGAGCGCTCAGTGATGGATGGATGGATGGATGGATGGATGGATGGATGGATGGATGGATGGATAATTAGATTACTTAAGCATTTCAAACACAATATGCCAAAACAACATTGACTGACCTTGCCCCAAACTCCAGCCTCCTCTAGTGCTCTTAATCTCAAATTAATGGATTCTTCTTCACAAAGAAAGCCAGACTGAAATTTTAAAAGCCATCTTGAACTCTTGCCTCTTCTATCCCGAGTATTCTCCAAATCTTGCCCAATCAGATCTAAAGTCTTTCTTTCATATGTCTCATACTCTCCAACCACTGCCACTATCCTACTCGTCTCACCTATCCCTGAACCAAGTACTCTATGCCATTGTTACCTAGCACCAAGTCACCCGAGTCTTTACTTTGCTATCCTTTCCTTTGAAATCAGTGCCTACACTCCTGTCTCCACAATTCCCTTGTAGTGCTAATCTTCCCTCTCCCTTTTATCTCCATTACTGTACTTACTGACCGCAGGTTACCTGGTGTGCACCTTAGCTACATATATCCTGGAATGGCCCACCAAAGTGCTTTCCGTGCAGATCTCAACTTTCTAGAACCCTAAACAGCACAAGTGCTCAGTAAATTTTAAACTCAATCAGAAGAAAACAATATCTTAAAATGAAATTTGGAAATGTCTTATACCATAGAAAGGATATCATAAATGCTAATCAAGTATATCTGAAATAATACTCATCATTTATATGTAGTTAACTAAACTGGATATTATAAGTTGGATTGGAATTAAATCACTAAAATGTTGTTTCTACAGAAAACTACCTTCTGGGCTGGGGATTTAGCTCAGTGTTTCCACCGCCTGCCTTGTAAGTGCGAGGGCCTGAGTTCGATCCCCGGTACCAAAAAAAAAAAAGTCACAAGAAAGCTACCTTCTGATTCTGTATTGTTACTTACTAATTAGCTTATGAAACATTACTCACTTTTTGTAAAATGAGAAATTGAGAATAAGAATACATAAACTAATAAATAAATCAGGAGTAATTATTCCTACTACAAACATTCTGTTTCATTAAAAAAATTCGTTAAATCCGGGCATGGTGGTGGACGGCTATAATCCCAGCACTCGGGAGGCTGAGGCAGGAGGATCGCTGTGAGTACGAGACCAGCCTGGGCTACATAGTGAGTTCCAGGTCAGTCTCAACTACATAGTGAGACTCTGTCTCAAAAAAAAAAAAAAAAAACAAAAAAAAAAAAATTCATTAAAATATCTCTTTAAAAAGCCAGGTGGAGCTGGATATTTAGCTCAGTGGTTCCGCCGCCTGCCTCACAAGCAAAGTTCAATCCCTGATACCAAAAAAAAAAAAAAAAAAAAAAAAAAAAAAAGCCACGCAGCTCATTCCTTGTATGCTTGCTATGTGACTTGTTTCCCCAATGGATCCCCATTTGATCAATATTACCTAAGTGACTGTACTTGCAATCTTACTAATTGACTAGATTTGTCCCACCTTCACCTCACCTCATGGCTGTGTCCCATAAAACATGTTTGAGAAGTTGAGTGAACAGGCAACCCATTTTCCCATGCCCCTTCTGTCTCTCTTAGACAGAAGCTTTCTTTCTCTCAATAAATTTTTCCTACGAAAGAAAGAAAGAAAGAAAGAAAGAAAGAAAGAAAGAAAGAAAGAAAAAGAAAGAAA
>NW_022900935.1:51304899-51314338 GCF_012274545.1 Fukomys damarensis | reverse complement strand
GAAGGAAGGAAGGAAGGAAGGAAGGAAGGAAGGGCGAGCAAGCCAGCCGTGGTGGCTCACAGCTATAATACTAGCACTCCAGGAGGCTGAGGCAGGAATATCACAAGCATGTGTCCAGCCTGAGCAACTCAGACCTTGTCTCCCAAAAAAGGAAAAGTAAATGGCTCAGGATGGAGCTCCATACAAAGACCCTGGGTTCGTTTCCCAGTACCACCCAGAAAAAAAGGAAAAAAAAGATCTCTTTAAAGTTTACATGCAGAGCCAGGGATTTAGCTCAGTGTGGTTCCACAGCCTGACTCACAAGAGCAAGGACCCAAGTTCAATCCCCAGTACCAAAAAATGAAAAATTTAAAAAATAATAAAAGTTTACATGCAAGGCCTATATGCCACAGTCCCACAACAACCCTTAAAATATTATTCTATTTTACATAAAGTATATCAGTATAAAAGCTAAGCATTTATTCAAGTATGAACATTTTTAATTTACTAAAATATAATTTGTCGAGGATTTAGCTCAGTGGTACTGCTGCCTGCCTCACAATTGTATGGAGTTCAATCCCTGGTACCAAAAAAAATAGAGAGAGAGAAAAGAAGAGGAGGGGAGGGGAGGAAAAAAGGGGAGGGGAGGGATTACTAAAATATATTTACTAAATACATAAGAGAAAGAATGGAAATGAAATGCCTTGGCCATAAAATACAACCTAAAACATCTGTAACTGCTGAAACACTAAAATACTGTGTGCACTAACCCTGCACAGTGGTGTTCACAGGTCAGCATCTGAGACCGACCACAGACCAGTTTGTTGTGATGCCACAGGTCTTCCACTGCGCATCGAGTGCGGGCCACATTACCAGGAGAGCTGATATGGAGCTCAGCCCAGCTGACTATGGGACACTGTTACTGTTTTTTTAGGGTTTTGTTATTTTTGCAGTATTGGGAACTGAATACAGGGCCTTGAGTGTGCTAGGCCTGCACTCTACCCCTTCGCTACATTCCCAGTCTTTTTATAATTTTTATTTTATGGGGGGGGGGGTCTTGCTAAATTGCCCAGATGGACTTTGAACTCGAATCGTCTGCCTCAACCTCCCAAGTAGCTGGGATTACCACCACACCCAGCTTCATATTTACTTTTTTGTTTGGTTGGTTGGTTTTTTTGTTGTTGTTTTCTGAGATAGAGTCTCACTATGTAGTTGAGACTGACCTGGAACTCACTATGTAGCCCAGGCTGGTCTCGTACTCACAGCGATCCTCCTGCCTCAGCCTCTCGAGTGCTGGGATTACAGGCGTGCGCCATCACGCCTGGCTCATACTTTTTAAACACTCTCTCTGTGTGCTCAAACCTCATGACAGAAGGGCAACATTGGTTAGGTCATGCCATTCAGTCATTACTGACACCTTCAGGGAAAACAGTCAATTATAACTGCTAGAAGTCATAAATTAAAAATCAAATCTATGACTAGACATTTCTAATTTTACCAAAGAATATTTATTATTTTGTTTTTATGAATCAGTCTTTAGTTCCAAGTCTTTATCCTCACTCATTAGTATTTGTAAGCTAAATATCAATTCAGCGCAGTCTTTAAACAGTAAATTGCTATTTTTAAATGTGTCATGTGCAATAATTAAACAAAGGTAGCATTGTTATTTAGCTTTTTCTAGATGGACCTTTCTTTTTGGCAACACTTAAAATTGAACCCAGGTCTTCACGCATACTAGGATAAACACTGTACCACTGATCTATATCCCCAGCCTGGAGTTTTTAAAAGAAACATCAACTCTCTAACCAAAAAGAATAGCATTCTGCTTACATAGACATTTCTACTACTCACCTTACACAGAAATTACAAACACAACTTAAGTCATTTCTTCTAATGATATAATCACAAAACAGTCAAGTGAGAGTTGTGTCCTTTTATGAAACAAGACTATAAATTTTTATTTTGTATATTTGCCTATTATTATCAGATACAAAGATGGTAATACAGTTGAAGCAATAAAGGAAGAGCAAATCCAAAAATCTTGATAGAATGAAAGGTCATTTACGTGCTCAAAAGTCTCAAACATTTATAATTACCTTGTTACTTCTTAGAAATTAGGGCCGGGGATTTAGCTCAGTGTGCCTGCCTTGCAAGCCAAGTTCCTGAGTTCGATCCCCAGTACCAAAAAAAGAAAAAACACTATACCCACACAATAGAGGAAATGGCTGTGACTTAATGAGAACTTACGAATCCTAGTTAATTCATATTAAAATAACATAAGACAAAGAAAATGACATTTTTTTAAATGTCTAATTTCAGCCATTAGTTTCTTTATCCAGGATCTGTAATCTGGAACTGTCTTCTCTGCTACTAGATTGGAAACGAGAATGCGACCCACAGGGGAACAAGGGGGGTGCCCAGCCTCTTCGCATCCCTTTCCTGGTCTGCAGCACTGTCCCTCACACTCCTCAAGAGACCAGGGCCTATTCAACTCTCAGCTCTTGTCTAATTATTCTGGATCCTGGCCACCTGATCCACTGATTTTTCCAGAAGAAACATTTATTGTTTTTCCTTAATATGAACTATATCTAGAGCTGTTTAATTAATTTACTTATCTGTCTCCTCCTGGGCCTCTACCTTTTCAGGTCACAAGGACCATTGATACCCATCCTGCTCAGTGCTATGTCTCCAGTACCATGCACAATGCCAGCACACAATTAGGTACTCAGGTCTTGCAAACAAATACCAAATCAGTCACTGTATGTGGACTGCCATTTAAAACCTGACAAAATGGATACTTTTAAAATAGGGGACCAGGGAATCAGCTCAGTGGTTCCACCACCTGCCTCACAAGCACAAGGACCTGAGTTCGATCCCCAAAATTAAAATAAAATGAAAAAAAAAATAGGATTTCTAAATAAACGTGCATTTAAATGCCTATATGAGGAATACATATAACTTTGAAATTATAAAGCTGTACATCTTTTCTATGACACTTTTGCCCATCCATCCCTGTGTCCTCCAAATCCTCCACTGGAGCACCATTAACCTTTATACACACGCATCGTTCCATCTCTTAAACCCACTCTCCAAAAATGTCCTTTTTTTGTTTGAGACGGAAGTCCCACTATGTAGTTCAGGCTGGCCTTGAACTCCCAGCGATTCTCGCAGTGGCCTCCTGAGTGCCGCAATTACGGAAGTGCTCCACCATGCTTGGCTAAAAATAATCTATTAAGTCAGACTTCCTTTGTTTAAAAAGATACAGAAAGTTTGAGAAATATCTTTGTGTTTGTTTGGGTTTTTAGTATTGCATTTTTAATATAGAATTTTCTCCAGCCAAAGGTAGTTAAAAACTGAAATTTCCCAATCATCATCCCCACTCTGAGGCTGCCAGAGACAACTGATAAAAGTAAGTGACAGAATAGAAGACCTGGCATGCAGGTGAGAACATGAGAAGCACTGTCCCAAAGATGGGACCAAACTAGGTTCCAGGGAAGGTGGCACCATCCCGCTATCCCCCTATGCAGCCCTCCCGCCTTCTTCTGCCTGATGCCACAGTGACTTTGCACTTTTTAACACAGAATGTTCACCAGCCAAAGTGAGTTAGACTTCGCCAAAGAGAGCCCTGAAATAGACTTACCTCCGTTTCTGTGAGAAGTGTTTTTAGTCTTGTCAAATCTTTTGTTACCATCCCATTCTGAAAGGGCACAACAGAGAAAAGTCAATATGACATTTAGCTCAATTCCTCTGTTGTTTCTAAAGTTTAACTGCAAAAAAACAATTGTTACCTCTCCCTCAGCCTCAATACCACCATCAGTGCTGGTAATACAGCTACATATCTACGGGGAAACTTTAAAAGGTTAAAAGGGAAAACTACCCAGTGTACCTTTTCTGGCACTGTGTTCACATCATATAAAAATTTAAAGTTAATGAAAAAATATATAACAGTTATCACTAGAGGAAAATATAAGCAAAGAGGAAAAAACAAACCTATAGCTTATTTCATTTTCCCTAAAACTAATGGGCTTATACATACAAAATGGTGAGCTCAAAAGTTATCCACAACTTAAAGAGATTCACATAAAATGATCATACCACTTTAAAGACAGCTTATTAATAAAGTTATTGAGAGAAAATATTCACCCTTCCGCAACTCAAATTTCACTTGAGATTTATGAGCAAATTACTCTTTACTACATTTTTTGTTTGTTTTCTACTGCACTGAGGATTGAACTCAGGGCCTGGCTCCTTTTACTAGCTTTAAATATAAACACCCAACAGGTAAAACTGTAAATGTTTAACTTATATATATAAGTCTTTTAAGGACAACATTATCTTAATTATAAAGAAGTTGAGTATGGCACATGCTTATAAGTCCAGCTTCTAAAGAAGGCTGCAGCAGGAGAATCAAAAGTTCAAGCATAGCCTGGATAAGTTAGTGAGACTCTTGCAAAACAAAATAAAAAGGACTGGGGATGTAGCTCAGCTCTTCCTCCCTGGGTTCAATCTCCAAAATCACCACCACCACAAAATAAAAGAGGGAGTCTAAGAAGGAAGAAGAGGATGAAGAGGAAGAGGAGAGATACATTCTTTGCCACCTGCTTAGAACTAAACAGCTATATAATTTTGCTATATCCACATCTGTGTACCTGATGAAATCAAGACACACTACCACGCTAAAAGAAAAATTTATTAAATAATACTGCCTTGGAAAATGTCTAAATTTCCCTGATGACTCAATATATTACACTCAACAATATACCAATAGTTTCCTAATTTCTATTTTTTTACCAAATATATTTCTTTACAATGAAATTTCAACTGTAGACTTTCAGTCTATATTAATTCAAAAGAATAAGGTTCAGAGAATTCACACTGTAGCAAAACATATAAGTATAGCATCATCAGAAATAGAATTATTATTTAGTTTAGACAGACTTAAGACATTCTATGAATAGCTGAACTTAAGAATACTATAAGAGGGCTATGTCCACATGAGCATGTTAAAGCCCAAAAATATTTTTAAGCTCTGTTAAATTCTATCTTTAAAGAAAATCAACTAGTTACCCTATACTTTCAAGTTTTTTAAAGCTCTTACAACTTTTAAATATATTATTGCAAACCACAAGAATCCGAAGATTAAACATTGGCTTTTTCAAAAGAAATGAAATCCCAAGATTCTCATGAACTTTGATTTCTGATAGGAAAAACTAAAAAGGAAAAATACACACTATTCTTTTCTGCAGTCTATCTTGGGAGTTGAATATGAATCTGTTTTCATACATTCATGAACTGAGCTTGTCAACATACCAGGGACTCTCCAGTCAGAGACTTGGCAAGGATGGTGGATACAGGTTGGAGCTTTCCTTTTAGCTGCATGCAGCAAAGCATGGCCCGAAAGGCACCCTCACCCTTGGCCAGTCCTTCTCCCAGCACTGCCATGAAAGAACAGCCATCATTAACCAGCTAGAATCCAATACACATCCTTCTTGATTACAACAGTAGTAACACATCATCACAAGCATAGTTTCTCATGTGCTAGAAGACTAACTTCAAACACAAGAGGAAAGCAGTAGTATTTCAGTTAGTTCTGTCCAAGACATACATATAAGGGAAGAAAATGAGCCTATCAAACTTACTATAACATATAGCTAGTTAGGATTATATCAACATCACAAACAGAACTAATCTTAAAGCTCTCTAGTTGATGCAGCTGGATAGAAGAAAGAACTCATACTCTATAGCACCACAAGGTAACTTTGGTCAACAATAATTAATTGTATATTTAAAAATAGCTAGTAGAGATTTTAAATGTCCCCAACACAAAGAAATGATAAGTGTTTGGGGTGACAGACATGCCAATTTCCCTGGTCATCATTACACATTTTATTACAAGTCATGAAATATATTATGCCTCATAAATACATTCAATTTTTATGTGCCAACCAAAAAGAAAAACTCCAGGTGGTTAATTTTTTTAAAGACTCTAGCACAAAAAAGAAAAATAAATTTAAAAGGCTCTAGCTTAGTGGTGATGTGTACCTGCAGTCCCAGCTATCAGCAGATTGAAGCAGGAGGATAACTTGAATCCGAAAGTCCAAAACTAGCCTGGGCAACACAGTGAGACCCCATCCGGGAAAAGATGGTGTCTTCAGAGAAAATCACTGTTTAACCTATGATTTCTAGTTAACTTTTATAAGCTTTTATAAGGCTAAATAAAATTCTCACACTTTGACAATGATGTAAAACCCTTTGCTATTAAAATGCATAAAAACTGAAATGGCAAATCTCACCACAGATATTCCTAAGCAATTAAAAATTAGCCTTTTGCCGGGCATGATGGTGCCCGCCTATAATCCCAGCACGCAGGATGATCGCTGTGAGTTCGAGACCAGCCTGGGCTACATAGTGAGTTCAAGATCAGTCTCAACTACATAGTGAAACCCCATCTCAAAAAACCAAAAAATAAAAATTAGCCTTTCTCAAAACCAGCATGATTAATTAAGAATCCAATTATCCAATGACCACAAAAAATACTACCCAAATTGCTGGTAAATATATTTAGATTTACTTTAATACAATCACAAGGGTCATATATATTTAACAATACAGATATACTCATTTTTATGCCACGTCATTTGAATGTATTTCTCATGGTGATTGCCAACGGTTCAATTAATAAAGCAATCTATATCTTTCTCTTTACTGATAAGTCCAAGATTCTATTCTTAGTTTATATATGTTAGCTCCTTTCACAAGAAAATAATATTTTGGAAATTGCACTTTTAAAAAAATAATTTCTGGGCTGGGAATTTAGCTCAGTGGTACTGGCACCTGCCTTACAAGCTCAAGGTCCTGAGTTCAATCCCCAGTACCAAAAAAAAAAAATTTCCAAGGTAATGTATGTTTGAATATAACACTATACTATATATAAAGTCCATGAGGATCTGTTCATAATATTTTGATTATACTGAATATACTCTTTCATCAAACAAATAACATTATAACCCTTCACCATAATTAAGCCAGGCACGGTGTTGCAATTCTATGATCCTACCAGTCAAGAGGCTGAGGAGCAGGATCACCATGAATTTGAGGTCAACCTGTGTTCCATAATGAATTCAAGGCTACCCTGAACTACACAGTAAGACCCTGTCTCAAAAAAAACAAAACAAAAAACCACATTAAAGGGCCAGGATATGATGATACCACCCCATCTGCCTCACAAATGCAAGGACCGGAGTTCAATCCCCAGTGCCAAAACAAAAAGCAAAAAAAAAATAATCTCACCACTTAACTTTACAGTCTTCACTTATTATTCAAGCTCTCCTATTTCTATCAATATTTATATAATCAAAAAAGAAAATAAATTCCCAGTCATTTAATTTTTGACAATAAATTAATGTGCCTTACACAGATACACATATATACATTTGGAGAGGGGGACAAAACTACATAAGCAGACTTTAAAAGGAGGCAGGCTTAAACCAAGTTTTTAACCAGAGGTTAAAATGACCATCTGTTACAGTATGACAGCTGGGTGTGGGTGGCATACATCTGTATCCCAGAATCACAGGTGGCTGAGGCTAGTTCGCGCAAACCTGGGCTACAGCTACATAATGAATTCAAGGCCAGACTAAACTATATAGAGACCCAGCCTCAACACCCACACACACACACAAAAAGTATAACGTAAACCAAAGAACGCAGTGGCAAATATCTCACGTAGTGTCCCTGTTGCCAACTTTTTGTTACACAGTACTTCTCTACCTCTACCCTCTGGTCTCTTCCCCTCTCCTTTCTAACTGTAATAAATAAAATATATTTGGACATGTGGGCTACAGCTTTTGAGGCATTTCATGTCGTTCCCACCAAGGTCTTTTATAGATAAAATGTTTCCTTTTTAAAATACATAAGGAAAATAAAAAGCCCTAAAAAGAATTCAATCCCTGGCACCAAAAAAGAAAATAAAATAAAAAGCCCTAACACTACTCCAAATTAGGTATTACCCATCTTTCCTAGACCTCTTCTGTATTTTACCTTCAGCTACCATTAGTATAATACAATTCTTTTTAAAATCCTGCTACTGCTTTTCTTTCAATATTTTGTTCTGGTCTTTAATCTGACCACAAAAATAATCTTTCATATAGTACCTCTGAGTGTGCAATGAACTTTAATTTTAAAATCTGTTTATTTCACCTGCATTTTCCTAAAAAAAATAAAGACTTCTGAATACCTTCCTTCTGGATGTTTTCATTCCATAGAAACACATGTCATTTCTCCTAATTTAATTTTAGAGTTTAGTTTAAATATTAGTACTAATTTTTTCGTAGCCCTCAAACCCCTTATTATGTACAAATATAAAATAATTCAACACAGTAAAAAGCTTTCAACAAAAGTAAACATAAAAACAAACCTAAAACTTGCTTTCCTAGAACATCATAAAAGTTTCTACTTCATCTATATACTTTTAAACTTTTTTATTTAAGGCACTATTAAAGTGATATTTGCAAGCCGGATGTGATGGACAGCAAGTTCAAGTCCCTCCTGGACAACTTAGCAAGACTGTCTCAAAACAAAAATGTTTCTGAAAAGGCTGGGAATATAGCTCAGTGCAAATCCCTAGTACCACAAAAATGTGAAGACATAGCCTGTGCTTAACAGAGAAAAAGGCAATTTGCTGCTTAGAGTGCAATTCAACTTCTTCTTTGTAAGAACCCTAACTTCAGAGATGCCTTATAGCAAAGTTAACTTCTGGTAACTTAAAAGTAAATTAAGATACTTTTTCTATAGGAAAAAAAATCTGTTTGACAATATTTTTCTATCTTAAAACTGTTGTCTTCTCCTCAGTTTCAAAAGTCACTATCTTATCTTCTCCTTTAAGTCCATACGGGTAATCCTGACTGTGGAAAAAGCAAGACTTTTTCAAATCTATTCAGGCACTCCCTTACCATTGTTTCCATGGCTAATTTGCACTTTTTTTTCCTCTTAACTTGCTTACTAAGAAAACCACAGATACTTTGCAACTCTTCTATTTTCCGTGCCTTATGGGAGACAGCTCTGTGCTCAAACAATCTTTAATTCTAGTTCCTCCTTTAATGAAATATTTACTGAGATTTTATAATGCAAGGTATTGTTTAATTTAAATATTTTTATGTATAAATGTAATTTCAGTTAATATAAAATTAACCCTAACATGTATTGCAGAAGTCAGAAATAGCATGAAATATACATATATAAAAAAGTCACTCATTACTGTAGAGTATAACTAGAAAATGGCTAGAGCAGGGCCAGGGATTTAGCTTAGTGGTTCCAGTGTCTGCCTCCCAAGCACAAGGTCCCAAGTTCGATCCCCCAAAAAGAGAAAAAAGAAAATGGCTAAAGCAGATATTCAGTCACACAACCATTATGAGACTCTGCAGTTGAGTTGACATTCAAAGACTATTCCTTAAACATTTAT
>NW_022900935.1:51295531-51304878 GCF_012274545.1 Fukomys damarensis | reverse complement strand
ATATATAAAAGATAATCCTCAAACTTAAATATTAAACTTTTACTTCTCTAACTTATAGTCTGTCACCAAATTAGAATTTTATAATTTAAATGTCTATTCCTATCAATTTAAATATAAGAATTTTATTGATATACACAATGTGGATGGATCTCAAAGGGCATCATGATGAGTGAATAAAAGCCATCTCTAAAGGTCATACACTATATGACTGCATTTTTATAACAATCACAAAATGATAAAATGATAGAGAGGAAGAGCACATTAGTGGTTGCCAAGGGTTGGGACTGATGGGGAGAGTAGTGGGTGTGCATATAAAAGGAGAAAAATCTTCATGGTGACAGAACAATTCTTGAACCTTGACTGGCTACATGAACCAGACATGACAAAACACAATACACATATTGCACTAATGTTAATTTCCTGGTTTTGATGCTGTTTTATAGACTTACAAAACATTAACCATTGCCAAGTGTGGTGGTGGCACATCTACAATTCCAGTACTCTGGAACGCTGAGACAGGAGGACCATAAGCTCAAGCCCAGCCTGGACAATTTAGTGATTCAGCAAGACCATGACTCAAAATAAAAAAATATAAAAAGGGTACACAGGCCCTGTATTCAATTTCCAGCCTATAAAAAAGATTAACCCTTGTAGAAAAGTAAGTGAATTATACATGGGTCCCTTCTATACAGTAGTCTGCAACTTCCCATCAATCTACTTTTTCAAATAAATTTAAATTTTCTGTTGAAAAGATAAAGGTTATCTAAAGAAAAAAAATTTTTAAAGTAAACATACTTAGTCAGGCATGGTGGCGCACGCCTGTAATCCCAGCACTTGGAAGGCTGAGGCAGGAGGATGGCTGTGAGTTCAAGACCAGCCTGGGCTATGTAGTGAGTTCAAGGTCACAGTCTCAACTACATAGTGAGAGAGACCCTGTCTCATAAAAACCAAAAAAAAAAAAAAAAGTAAATGTACTTGGATCTACAAAATGTAATTGGCCTGTACCTCTATTTTAAAAGCAGGTAAGTAGACAAAACACTAAAAGGAATACGTCTGTGAAGATCACAATTCTTATCTCCACTCCACTAGTAAATGAGTCTGAACCTCAACTTTTTCATTCCTAAAAATACAAAGGATCCGCCACCTGCCTCACAAGTACAAGATACCAAGTTCAATCTCCAGTACCAAAAAGAATACCCCTTTTCTAATCTACTTCTAAGTTTGTTATGTCTACAAAACCTTGAAGTATATACACAAGCAGCAGTTAAGGACCAAGAAGCAGGATGGCCTTTCAAATCAGAGTCCTCAATACAAAACTAGAGCTCCACTCTGGACTGGTCCTGTGCTCTTCAATAAGCCTGTTTCATCATGTGTAAAAACTAGAATGATAATATGATTAAATAACATTTCAGAGAACCTGATCCAGATACTCTGAATAAACATTGTTATCCTGTTAACTGTATTTTTTCAAAAAGTTTTTCAATTACCATAAAACTATACATGTTCTTTGACTTACAAAGAGATCATGTCCTGATACACCCAACATAAATTGAAAATAATACAAGCCAAAAATATATTTAGGGTCTGAAGGTGTAGCTTAGTGGCAGAATGCCTGCCTAATACAGTCAAGACCCTGGGTTCTCTTCCCAGTATCAGAAAGCAAAAAAAAAAAAAAAAATACATATACCTAAACTACCAAACATCCTAGCTCAGCAACCTAGCAAACTATAATACTGGTTGTTTGCCCTTATGATCTTGGGGCTGACTGGGAGCCAGGGCTTACTGTTGCTGCCTGACATTACCAGAGGTATAGGATTTCATGTTAGCCTAGGAAAACAAAATGTAACATTTGTCCAAGCAGTTTCTAAGTACATGAGTGCTTGTTGCTTTTATACCATCACGAAGTCAAAAAATTACAAGTGAAAACACTATTAAATCCAGAATTAGCTGTGCTTGACCAAAAGTCTTGAGAAGGTAAAGATGCAACTTTTTCCCTCAGGAAGAGTACAGATGGTTCATTCAAGCATCTTTCAATTTAACAGGTCATAGGTTAGCCTCTTAATAGAGCCTGGTGGTTACTGAATCATTTATTCACAGGTCAAGGATCACAATAAACCTGCAATGATGATCTGTGTGTGTATATGTGTGTGTGTGCCAGGGATTAAATCCAGGACCTTGAGCATGCTAGGCAGGTGCTCTGGCACTAAGCTAAACAGCCCAGCCCATGATGATTTCTTAAACTGATAAAACTATCAGCTAGGGCTTAAAATTTTTACAACCTGGTATTTATTTTTTTGGTTTTTTTTTTTTTTGGTACCGGGTCCTTGCACTTGCAGGGCAGGGGGCGAAACCACTGAGCTAAATCCCCAGCACAACCTGATATTTACAATGATTAACTTTTACCTATTTGTTAGGTGTAGAACAATACTCTTTTAATAAGATTATTCTCTTTTCATTTTACTTTCTCCATTTCTTTCATTCATTTCAATATAAAAAGATACTTCCTCTATTTCAAAGGCAGAAAAATCATTACTTTATGAAAGTTCTCCTGTGTTTTAGTTCAGATAAGGAAAACTGACTTAATCACTTCACTATAGCACTGAATCTGAAACTAAAATCCATGAACTTGAAGCCTATGTACTTTATTCTTTAGATGTCCTTGAATTCTCATTCAAAATCTATTTTTTAATTGAGACATAATATTTGTACATCTTTATGGGGTATCCATGTCTATTTATTTTTATTGAAATAAAATTCCAACGTCAAAATTTCATGACTGTAAGCCAGGTGTGGTAATGCACACTTGTAATTTCAGCATTGGGAAGGCTGAGGCAGGATCACCTCAAGTTTGAGGCCAGACTGGGACACATAGCAAGTTCAAGGCCAGCCTGAACTACAGAATGAGACCCTGTCTCAAAAAAAAAAAAAATTTTTTTTGTTTTTCATGACCCTTTGATTAGTTCCTGGTTTAAACAAATCAGCCATAAAAATATTTTGGGGTGACCAGGTAAATCTGATTTTGCATGGGGTTTTAGATAGCATTAGAAAATTATCATCAATTTTATTAGGTTAACAAAATATTACAGTTGATCATCATGTCTATAATTAATGGTTTTCCATGATAAAGATTGCCAGCCCAATTTCTTAAACCACAGTAGGCTGGAAGCAGGAAGTAGGAAAAAAGAGAAGGCTAGCTGCAATAAAGCATATTAAGAGTTGCTAGGAATGCAAACTGACAGCAGGACAGTAAGAGAAAAAACATCAAGATGGCACCGTATATGAAATGTAAACAAGAAGTCAAAAATCTGGGACACTTCAGATAGTAGCTATCCAGGGCTTCCCCTGGAAGCATCACAGCATAAGAAAGCAATATAATAATTAACGAAGCCTGAGATTCTTGTCTTTTTTTTTATTACTAACTGCCTAACCACAGCTTTCTGTCTTACACAAAAATAACCTTTAAATAAAAGATGAGAAGAAAACATAATTACATATAATATCAGAGCTCTGCAACTACATGAATACTCCTGGCCAATATTCCCAAATGTCTATTTCAAACAACTTTTGTATACATGTCTTTGTGTTAATTTAAAAAATGACCACTTTCCAAATTCTTTCTTAACACATATAAGGCAACAAGAAACGCCCAGAATGTAATTTAGGAACTCTTTACTTATTGCAAGCTAACCTATTTTTTACTTCTACAAACAGCACTGCAGTGAATACCACTCTAAATGATTTTTCCTTCTTTCAGGTTATTTACTTGAGACAGTATCCCAGAAATGAGATTAGCGGGTCAAAGGCTAAAGGTATCACCAAGCTACATTCCACTGCACAACACTGACACCATAGTCACGATATGTCATGACAACTTCTCATCTTAGAACTGACTATACTTTTATTTTGGTAATTAATTTCCTTAAAAAAAAAAAAACTACCCAATTTTAAAATGCTAAGTAAGACAATCAACAGAAAAATGCAGTTTTTCTGTATGTTCCTTCACTAATCTCAGTAACTTCTGTGATTTTTTTTCACAAGCTGTTAAACCTACTAGGACTTTTGTTTGCATCTCTACAAAATGAGAAGGGTGGTATCAATTTCACTATTCCCCAGGGAAGTGAAAATTAAAAAGGAACTATTTCTCATACATGAGATTGGCAGCATTTTAAGACCAATAGGTTTCAGTATTAATAAAATTCAGGGAAAGGGCATTCTCATGTATTGCTGAGGGTGTATACCTCTGAAATTAATCTGAGAGTGTCAACAAAAATTAGAAGTGTACATACTCCTTAACCTGGGAATCCAATTTTTAAGGTCTTTAATAAGAACGACAACAATAAGAATATGTTTACTAAGGATAATTCATGACAAACTAGAAAATGATTACCTCCTGAAAGTTAATCTACATGGGGAAATAGTTGAATAAATTACAGTATATCCACACTAGGGAATATTAAGCAAGATTTGGAGCTAGTATATTAAGTTGGAGAAATAGCTATGTGCCCATGATATAATGGTATGTAAGCAAACAACTACAGCACACTAGTATGATGACCGCAGCTCTGTGATCATCTCATTACAATTCTTTCATTTTTAAAAGTAAAACCCCATTAAGAATTGTATTTATCACTAAGAGAAAGGTGCAGAAGATACGGCAAACTAATAAGATTTCTTCAGGTGAGGGAAAGGCAAATTATTCCTTTCTTCATGTTCCTCTATACTATTTGACTTACTGATATTTTGTAAATGTCCAAAGACAGCAGGGATTTTTTTAAAGGAATATACATATGTGTATGTGTGTGTGTGTGTGTGTGTATGTGTGTGTGTGTGTGTGTATCTCATTCTAATTTAACTTCCAAACCAATATAATTCTATATTGGTTCAGAAAGACATCACAGATCTTTGGAAAGGTAACATTCAATACACTACACAAGTATATAATATAGTTTTGTAAAGTTTACAACAAAAATATTTAATATACAACACTTCAGCTCCAACCCTTAATTTTGCATAAATGAAATGCTGTATTATCCAAGTTAGTAAGCTATGCAAAAAATTCTCATGTTCAAATGTACACTGAACTCTTCTCTCACTTGGTCCTAGATTCAGCCTAGTGCAATGATGGCAATCAGGAAAAAATGGTTTTACAGTCTCTGAGTATTCAAAGAATAAGATTCTTATTAATCTCAGTTCCTGCCCAAAAGAAAACACAATTAAAAACATCATAGTGGTCTCTTCTTCTTAAGAAAAATCTTCTCTGCTCCAAGTACTAACCAGGCCTGACCCTGCTTAGCTTTCCAGATCAGACAAGATCACAAGTGTTCAGGGTGGGGTGGCCAGAGACTCTAAGCAAAATCTTTGGATTAACAAAGAAACATTTTAGGAGAGTAGGCCTTTATTCTGAATGTATTCAAGGTTAACATTTTAATTCATGTATGCTACATTTCTTAAATGTGCATTCATACTGATTAGAAATACACAAAGTATAAAAAGAATACACTGTCAATGTTCCCGGAGGTGGAGGGGTGACAGGAACACCAACATTTGTGAATAGGAACAACGAACGCCTGTACTCTTGTCTTAGCAGGAAAGATATCGACCTAATCAGTTATTAGAACCACAGGAAGATGGGGATTTTTATCATTATAATTACTTTTGAAATCAACAAATGAAAAAAAATCAAACCTTATACACTGCTCAATTAAATAATTCAAAATCTTCAAATCAGAAAAGAGTCCCGTTTTTATAAACATACCATGCCTACAATCTTCATCAGCTTGCCCATAGTTTTTCTGCAAAATAAAAGAAGATAAAATTAAGTAGTTCAAGGGCTGCTTCTGTCTGGTTTGATTTTGATTTTGTAGTACTAGAGATTGAACTCAGGGCCTCATGCATGCTAGGCAAGTGCTCTACCACTGAGCTACACCACCAACACCCCCAACCCTGCCGCCACTTTTAAAGAGATGTTACCAAAGCGAATCTCAGCTTTATTTCACAGTTGAATCGTGAATGTTGTAAACTTAATAGCCACAAAAAAAAAAAAAAAAAAACTTACTAGCCACAGACCAGAGCTAAGTCCTGTTTTCTGTGAGGATTATACAGCACTCTACAAACACACACCACAGTATACTGCCCCTAGTACACTGACTCTGGCCTGGAATTCTCACCTTCTCTCACCTCAGCTAGCCACAAGCTCCTCTCCAACCCTCCTCGGCAAACAGCTGGACTGAGAATCTGGAGCGGAGAAGAGAATTTCCACTGACTACTACCACCACATCTACTGCTGCCCAGAACCCTCTCTGTTCCTTCCACCCTGTGTCCAAATGAACTATCCCTGCTCCCTTCTCAAGTCAATCCTATCGCTGTGCAGATCTGTTCCTCTGCCTGCTCGAGGACACCACTCCAACAAGCCTCCTCCATTTCTCTCACACCTTTTGTTTGTTTGTTTGTTTTTGTCTGTTTTGAGACAGCATCTCACTATGTAGTTGAGTCTGAACTGGAACTCACTATGTAGCCCAGGCTGGTCTTGAACTCACAGAGATCCTCCTGCCTCAGCCTCCCAAGTGCTGGGATTACAGGCGTGCACCACCACACCCAGCTCTCTCACATCTTTGATATTTTACTTTTGGTTGTTCATAGTTATAAATAAACATACTGTTATTTTTCCCAGCTAGTCAAGTCTTTCTCTTGACCTCACTTCTCCCACTATCTTTTCTGCTGCCTTCTCCTAGCAGAACTCACGAGGTGCCCTTATTAAGGTACTCCCATGCCTCCTCTGAGTCTCCCTTAGCCCCTCTTTAATCAAACTGTCACCCACTGTTACAAGGAAGCTGTTCTCATGGCAGTCACCAGTGACCACTGCATCCAGTCAGATCCAGTTATATTCACACATACCCATCTAGACACTGCTACTTGTCTAGCAGCAGCCACCAACACTGGTGAACAATGGCTCCCTTTGACATATGCCCTTTCTTTGCTCAGCTCCCAGGACACCTGACTTCCGCACGGGTACTCCAGGATGCTCTGCTGGTTCCTCTTCATCTCCCAACCTTTCAACATTGAAGGACCACAAGACGAAACCTTAATCCTTTGTCCTCTATGTATCCACACTCATCTCCATGGTAATTTCATCCAGGATCTAGACTCTAGTTAGCATCTGTACCCCACAGTGTCTTCAGTTAATCTTTCTCTCCCAAATACCACACTCATACACCTGACTGCTTATTCAACATCTCCAACTGGGTAGCTAAATGACCTGTCAAACTCCACAGTTCTAAAACAGAGTCCACAAAACCTAGCCCCCATCCACAGCCTTCTCACCTCAGCTGAAGGAACTTCCTTGAAGGAAATTCTATTCTTCTAATTGCTCAGACAAAAAAAGATGACAAACTAAGTGAATACTGCAGCTGTCTCTCACTTCCTGCACTCAGTACATCAGGAAATATTATTTTTACATTTAACTTATAAACCAGAACGGGCTACTTCTCAGCATCTCCGCTGCTCTCATTTGGGCTGAGCTATCTCGGGCCTAGGTTACTCCTATAGTTTCCAAACTAGTCTCCTTGCATCTACTCTTACTCTTTTATCAACTATGTTCGACACACACTGAATTGTTCTTGTCAATCAGATAATGCCACGCCTCTGCTTGAAGTGCTGCCTCAGCTCCCAAACTTGCATAGATTAAGCGCTGAAGTCCTTGCACTGATCAGGCAAGCCCCACAGGCTTGCCCTTTCTCTTCTCCCCCTTGCACACCCTTCTCCAGTTGTGATGATCCAGCTGTCCCTTTAGGAAGGCAGGGATACTTCTGCCTCGGTCTCTACACTGTTTCTTTTACACCTCTACAGTTTCATGCGGCTCATCCTCTCCTTACCTCCTCCACACCTTTTCAATGAATCCTACCTTGACAACCCTATTTAAAATTACAATCTTAGGGCTAGGGATGTAGTTCAGTGGCACCATGCCTACCCTGCAAGCACAAGGTCCAGAGTTCAATCCCCAATTCCAAAAATAAATAAATATAAAATTACAATCGTATTTCTGCTTACTCCCAACATTTCTTGCCCTTAGCTCCTTTTATCATACAGTTAATCTATAGTAAACCAGGTATGGAGGTACACGTCTGTAATCCCAGTACTCAGGAGACTGCTGCACAAGGACTGAAGCCAGCCTGGGTTACACAGTAAGTTCAAGGCCAGCCTAAACTACATAGCAAGACCCTGTCTCAAAAAAAAAACAAAAACAAAAACAAAAAAAATACATGTATTTTAAAAAAACCCAAAACCCCCAGTGTTTACTTATCTATAATGACTATTATTTCTTTTTTTTTTTTTTTTGGTTTTTTGAGACAGGGTCTCACTATGTAGTTGAGACTGACCTGGAACTCACTACATAGCCCAGGCTGGTCTCGAACTCGCAGTGATCCTCCTGCCTCAGTCTCCCAAGTGCTGGGATTACACGCATGTGCCACCACGCCCGGCTATGACTATTATTTCTGATCTGTTCCTTTCCTAGAAAAAAATACCACATGGGCTGGGGATTTAGCTCACTGGTGCTAACACCTGCCTTGTAAGCACAAGGTCCCAAGTTCGATCCCCAGGACAAAAAACACAAAAAAGAAAAAAGTACCATAAAGAAAGGATCTTTCTCTTTTATTTCATTCATCTATATACCAAGTTCCTAGAACAGTGTCAACTACACAGTATACACTCTATAAATATTTGTTGAATGAGTGAATAATTCAAAATACTATCCCTCCTTACAATTATCAAAAGTTTAAAAACATAGGTGCTATCAAACATAATCAGCAATCACCAGGCACTTCATTCATATCTCTTTGGGCCAGAATTAGCTGCTTTGTACAGGGAGCAACAGCAATAGTCCCCACTCAATGAATAGGACCATTTTATGTGATTCTGCATTGGCCTTCCAACAATGTTTACTCACCAGTTGCAAAAATGAGGCGATTCTGTAAAGAAGACTCTCAATTTTGATGCGTTCTATCTCCAGCGGACACGGCCCTGTGAAGTCCGCCATGGAGTACTGGCCAAGAGAAAGGAGGGCCTCTGTGCAGTACTTGAGGGCCATGTCATAGTCCTGCCTCTTCAGTGATTCACATGCTTGTTCACATGACTTTTCAGCTCTTCTGTCTTCCATGACTCAGGGACAAAAATCCTAAAGATGGGGAGAGAGAACAGAGAGATTTTAAAGACTTAATAACTGTAAGTTCTAGGTCCACTCTCATCTCAACCAGCTTTATTATCGATCTGAATTGCTTCTTTCAATTAGTCTCCTGACTAAGCAGTAGTTAATGATGCTACAAAAACTAGACCTCTGGGGCCGGGGATTT
>NW_022900935.1:51282576-51295487 GCF_012274545.1 Fukomys damarensis | reverse complement strand
AGCGCAAGGACCTGAGTTCAATCCCCGGTACAAAAAAAAAAAAAAAAAATAGACCTCTGCTTTATATTTTATGAATTCTTTGCTAGGAGCCAAGCCAAAATGCCAACCTTAAACCAGTAATATATCAAATTGATAAATGATAAACTGGTAAATTTGTAAGTGAAATATGACTATAAACACTGCAAAGTACAACAAACTACATCAGAGTCCCATTTTTTTAGAAGTGCAGAAATGCTTCATATCTAAAATCTATTTCAGCCTCCTAATATCAGTCTCACAATTCTGTTAACTATGAGTGCAGAAAATCAAAATCTATGCTGTATATTTTTTTCAACCTACTGAAAAAAAATGACTAAAATGAAAGTTTAACCTGTCCATTAATTTGATTCAGGAAACATTTCCTGAGGCCAAGCCCTGTAGTAGCAGTCACGAATGCAAAGATGGAGTAGGCAAAGATGGTCACTGCTTTCAAGAAACTCCAATTCCAGCAAGGGAGACAAAGCACAAGTAAACAATTACAAGAAGGACTAATTCCATCCACCCAAAGCCATGGGCTGGCCTCGAGAGGTGACCAGGAGCTCACCACACGAATAATGAGGGACCAAATGTAGCTTTCAAACAGAGAAGTCTACGAGAAATCACTAAAGGGAGAAAATCTACAACTTAAACTCAAAGTGCAGGGGAGGAATTGGAGGAGCTATGGAAGATCTCAAAGGCCCCAACAAGAACTGAAAGCTCTGTAGGTGATAGAAAGATTTTATATAAAGGAGAAATGTATCAAATGTAACCTATGAAGAGCTGGTTAAAACAGAAAGAAATAAGAGGCATCATCTAATAAGTCACCCACTAAACTCATTCAAGTAAGAGGCAATGACAGTAAAAGCGCACTTTTCCTCAGCTCTACCATTCACATAGTAGGAACAGAAAACCCAGGCAGAAGCCAGGTGTAATGGGGCACACATGCAATCCCAGCTACTCAGGAGGCTGAGGCAGGATGAGCAAAAGTTTGAGGCCAGCCTGGGCAACTTAGCAAGACCTTGACTCAAACTAAAAATAAAGAAAGGTTAGTGATGTAGCTCAGTGATAGAGCTACCATGGGTCAGGCTCTGGGTTCAATCCCTAGTACCACCAAAACAAAATCTTTATTATTATAGTGATTTTGCCCTCTACACATAAGAACATCATTACAACATAATTACCAACTTGTGGTATAAACCAGACTTAACTAGTGACATTTTGAGCTAGATAATTCTATTTGTTGGCAGTTGTTCCATGCACTGTAAGATATTTAACAGCACTCCTGGCTTCTATCAACTAGATGCCAACAGCACATCCCCTGACCTGTGATGACCTAAATCGTCTCCAAACATTAACGAATGTCTCCCTGGGAATGAAGTCAGCCCTAGTTGAAAACTACTGATAAAGAGAAGCATTTAATGTTTGTTTACCCAGTAACAGCAACAGCAGATAATAAATCCAGATACCAAAATTAGCAAATCTAGGGTACAAAACTCCTATGTCACACCTAGACAGATATTACAAAAAGAAGTAGTAAGAAATTCAAAACTGGTATTGCACAAGCTAAAAAGATTTTCTGGACAAAGACTATATCATGGTGACAAAGAGTACAGGCTCAGAGCCAGAGGATCTGTTTTGAAAATTTACTAGGCTATGTGATCTGCAGCAAGTGACTTAACATTGAGCATCTCAACTGAACCCTAACTTGGTGAGAACTAGTGCCTACCTCCTAGGGTTACTATGAGGATTAATCAAAATAATATGCACAAAGTGCTTGAAAGACTAGCTGGCATGCTGGGAATTTAGCAAGCGCAAGGTCCTGAGTTCGAGCCCCAGTACCAAAAAAAAAAAAAAGACTATCTGACACATAAGTGCTCAGAAAGTTTTAGCAATTGTTATTCCCCTTAATGTCCAAATTTTCAATTTGCGTAAAATGGAAATCACTTTCCTGATCTCAATATACAATATACAATAATGTATTTACAGAAAATAAAACATTCTAAGTAACTACTTTATCTACTTGACAGAGGGACTTATTTTCACCTATTTTTTTCCATCTACGTAAATAAGTAATGATTATTCAAAATAGTCAGTGGAGAAGTATATACATATGCCACTGGTAAAGACTAGTTAAACCCTAAAACCAGCTATGAGGAGCAACCAAAAAAACTACCATCAACATTAATCACCAAGCACATTAGTCAGAGAGATCTCAATAACATTAGTATACAAGTACAAATGAAAGGCAGAACTATTAACTTCAGGAGCTTTGGGGAAAAATGACTTAATTTACAGAGTTAGTGGCTCTCTTCCATTAGGTGTGGATGCCTCCCTCAGAAGTGGATGTCAAAGTTTCTACCACAATCACTTTTGTTAGATATGGCTCAATAATTAGTTTCAGGGGCGCATGCCTGTAATCCCATCACTTGGGAGGCTGAGGCAGGAGGATCACTGTGAGTTCAAGACCAGCCTGGGCTACATAGTAAGTTCCAGGTCAGACTCAACTACATAGTGAGACCCTGTCTCAAAAAACCAAAAATAAATAAATAAATAAATAGTTTCAGGAATATTTTCCTACAGCATAGATCTCTATTCAACTTTCCTCCAATTTTTCAGAACAGCATTGACCTTGCTATGCACACTCTCTCTGAAGAAAGCTAAAGTGTTTTTTCCTAACATAAAATAACTCTTTTTTTTTTTTTTTTTGGTACTGGGAATTGAACTCGGGACCTTGCGCTTGCAAGGAAGGCAACAGAACCGAACTAAACCCCCAGCCCTAGAACTGCTTCTATATGGAGGTCAGCTCCAAGATATACTTCATTCTGTTGCTGACTCCCCTGTGTAGGATACATAGATAAATCCACATCTGTAGCATGATCCATGTGATCCTGCTGCCTAGACATGACAGCCAGATCCAAGGGCAGGCACTGAACAAGCTGGGTCTAAGGAGGCTCTCCCATGGGGACAGAGAGGCCTAGGGAATTGAAGTCATATTTAAGCACAACAATATAGGAAGAATCACTATATTCATCCACTGCTGAGATCCACCCTTGTCTTGATTCTTTCTCTTCCTATTAAAAAGTATTGAGGGCCAGGGATTTAATTCCCTTTTCTGATAATAAAAGAACACAATTTCTCTCCCCTACTCAGTCCATGTGGTTCCAGAGGAGCAAACTTCATCAGGAACACAAGAGTAGCGTGCTTTTTTTTTTTTTTAAGCTTTTGGGAATGATACAGGTGCTCTGTTAAATCTAAATCCAAAAACCTACAGGGGTTCAGTACACTTCAGGCATCTTTCTAACATACAGACAGTGCCAGCAACTGAAGTCTACAGAGGAAAAGGTAGAGTTTATTCATAAGAAACTGTCCTGATTACATCACTTGATCTCTGAATTCAGCTAGCTGCACCTAGACTTTGCAGTTAGGTAAACCAAGAAATTTCTTTCTAGCTAAAGTCAGACAGTTGGAATCAAAGCAGTCCTAATTTATTGAGATAGAAAATGAGCTGTCATGTAAGACAATATATATACATGACTATTAGTAATAGTGGCCACTGGTCATTGATTACTAATAGGGAAAAGTAGGCAACTAGTGTGGGGTTTTTTTTGTGGGGGGGTACCAGGGATTGAATTCGGGTCCTTGCGCTTCCAAGGCAGGCCACCGAACCGCTGAGCTAAATCCCCGGGCCGGTATGTTATTTTGTTATTTGACCTCCTGAAAAGAAAATATCAGCATTTGTTTCAACACTTTTATTATAAAGCTGCCTCAGTAACAATAAGCATTTAATGAATGCTTACTGTGTTGCAGACATTGTTACATAGACTACACTTATGAAATCTAACAAACCTCACAATGACTCCAAAAGTTGGACATTATTGTTATTATCATTCCCATTCACAAATGATGAAACTGAGGCTCAGACTTAAAATACACAACCAAAATTACACTGTAACTGACACAGGCATGATTCAAATCCAGCCACTTTGATACAGCCCCAACTTTTACCTAATACTAACTCTGAACCCACAAGCAATCAAAGTTATAATGCTCTTCCAATGCAGTGGAAACAAACTCAAGCAAAACCAAAAGCAGCAAAGGTGACTATAAAATGTCACCATTTTAATTCTGGAACAGGGTTAATGACTTATTTCCTACATAGTTATACATTATAAAAGTATAACTTCATTATCCATATTAGTGATTACCATTTCAAAAAGTGGAAAACACAAAAATCTAAGCCAATCGTCTCCTCTAGTTAAGTGAGTCCTATGTATCCCAAGACTATGTTCATTAGTGTCACCCATAAACTTATTTTAAAAATCAACCCTTTTTAGCACAATCCAACAAAAGAACAAAATTGATATACTGGACTTTACCAAAATTAAACATTCTTGATCTATGAAAGACACTGATAAAAGAATGAAAAGACACGCTAACAACTGCGAGAAAGTATTTGCAAATCATATATCTTAAAAAGGATTTGTATAAGAATAGACAAAGAACTTTTTAAACTCAATAATAAGAAAATGATTCAATTCAAAGTTGGGCAATGCTGGGTGCAGTGCACACAAGAGCAATCCCAACACTCTGGGAGGCTGACGCAGGATCAAAAAAGAAAATCACACAAAACACAAAAAAAAAAGATCTTCGACATCAGCAGCCATCAAGGAAATACACATGATCAGATGTGAAGACATGATCAGATGCCACTACATACCTATTAGAGTGGATTAATTTTAAATATTGGTAGGCCAAGGGTGTAACTCAGTAAGTAGTAGGGTACTTACCTAGTACATACAAAGGTCTAAGCAAGTCTTCAGAATCACATTTATCATTATAAATATCAAGTTGTGCCAGGGATTTAGCTCAGTGGTGCCGCTGCCTGCCTTGCAAGTGCAAGGACCCAAGTTCGATCCCCAGTATAAAAAACTGAGTGTGTGTGTGTGTCTGTGTGTGTGTGTGTATTTTATATATTTTTATATATTATTTATATATATACTTCTGGGGGGCCAGGGATTTAGCTCAGTGGTTCTGCCACCTGCCTCGCAAGCACAAAGTTCTGCGTTCAATCCCCAGTACAAAAAAAAAAATTATCCTGGGACTGGGAGTATAGCCTAGCATAAAGCACTTGCCCAGCATGTGCAGTGCCTTGGGTTCAACTCCCAGTACCACAAAACAAAATAAACATTATGCTAAGTAAAAGAAATCAACCTCAAAAACCTACTTACTATATGACTCCATTTATATGACATTCTCAGAAACAAACTATAAGAATAGAGGCCAGATTAGTGGTTGCCAAGGGTCATGAATTGGGGCAACATAACTACAAAGAGATAAAATGAGGGAGTTTTGGGGGTGATAATACTGTTTGGTATCTTGACTTGTGATGATGGTTGTACAAACTGTACATATGTTAAATTAATAAAACAATTCACAGAAATGTCAAAGTTAGTGTGTTTTAAAATTACTTATAAAATGTAAATCTGTGTCCCAAGATTTTAGAAATTTCAAAGTCGATACAGAAGTATAAGTATGTTGCTAATAAATGGAAAACTCATGCTTTCCTTCCTTATATATAGGTTTTAGCAGCAAGAATGATGCCTCAGAAAGAACACTGTCAAATAGAACAAATAGAGTTCACTGGCACAAAATATAGGATACTTTTGAAGAATGCCATCATTAGCTAGATAGCTAGCTGGCCTAGGACCAAAAGTAAGAAAAATGAAATCAATAGTATGCCACAGAGGCAGACTGGCCTAGACCAAGACATTTTCTGTGGCAGATAACAAGAAGACATCATTCTTCTCCCTCTGAGAAATTCTTTGTGACAGTAGAATGACCACCAGACCACCTTGAAATCAAGTCATGAAATTCACTTTTCTGTAAAAAGTACTTAGAGCCAGGAATTTAGCTCAGTGGTTCTGCTGCCTGCCTCACAAGCACAAGTTCCCAAATTTAATCCCTGATACCAAAAAAATTAATTAATAAAAATAAAAAGTACTTAAATTTCTTAAATTAACTTCCCTTGTTAACATAGTCATGGTTCTCCTTGATCTCAAAATACCTGATTCTTTTACTTGATTAGAGACAGGCTTTAAAGAAAAATGACAGCTTGCACTCAGGAGGCTGAGGCAAGAGGATCACTGTGCGTTCAAGCCCAGCCTGAACTACATAGACCCTGTTTCAAAAAAAAAAGAAAAATGAATAGTGATCAAGTAGCAGAAGTCAGCAGTACTGTAGCAAGTAAAATTTCTTCAATCTAAATTCAGAATGATTTCTGCATTTCATATGTTTCTATTAGGACAAAAATTATTTATTTCATCATTTAAGTGGAATGAACCAAACTGTAAAGCCTTTAGAGGGCTGATGAGTTATCATCACTCTCTCCTTTGACAGAAATTACTAGACCACCCCAAGATTTCTTTACTTAATCAACTAAACAATAAAACCACAGGAAAACTTAAAAATAAGTAAAATGCATGTTCCTTACATAAATAACAAAAAGATTCAAAAGAGAAGGACTACTGGAAAAAAACTGGGGATCCACATTTTTTTAAAGTTAATAATTTGACTTTAATTTGCCTAACATATTGTTATTTGCCCTGTGGAAACTCAATTATTAACCTGAAACAAGACTGTTACTAGAAAGTAACTATCTTGTAACCACAGAAAGAAAAACCAGATTGATGAGTTACAAAAATAACCACATGACCTAAACCAATATCGTGAGGAATTTTATCAGAATATGCCCTTCCCAGTTCACTCTCCCCAAGCAGCAGAAATGCCATGGTGACAGTGTAGCTAGAGTGTGTTATGCTTCTTCTGGAAGGAAAACAGTTAAGCACTATTACTCTAGAGAGGGCACAATGATTCTGAAATGACTACAAAATTTTGTTCAGGCTCATTACCAAGTAGCTGGGACATCCACAATCTGGCTTCCCACCATTTCTCAAACAAACCCCAGGTACAGTGACTCTGAAAATACTATTCTCTGACAGAACGTCCTTTCCTCTCCTTTCTATGGCCCTGTATCTTACCCTGAACCTTTGAGGCCTACTTCTCTAAAATGCTCTCCTCCCAAAAGCAGCTTTATTTCCTACAGAATTATTTGGCATCTTAGCTGGGTGTGGTGGTGCACACAAAGAATCACAGTACTGAGGCTGAGACAAGAGGATCACAGTGAGTTCAAGGACAGCCTGGGGTACACAGCAAGACCCTGTCTCAAAAAAAAAAAAAAAAAAAAAAAAAAACAGGGGCTAGGGATTTAGCTCAGTGGTTCCACCGCCTGCCTTGCAAGCACAAGGACCCAAGTTCGACCCCCAGTACCAAAAAAAACAAAAAACAAAAAAACAGAAACAGATTTAGTCTCTCTTAAACCATCCTGAATTAAATACTGTATATTGTATGTTTTCCTGTTCAGTACAACTATATTATAAATATGACTCATTTTATGCCATTTTTATCCCCATGACAACCCTTAAACACATTTAAAATTAACACTTAAACCATTTAGTAGTACTTTAATTTAATTTCCCAAAGAGATGCCTATAATAAACAAAATGCCAAGCATTCCAAGAACTACCCTGTACCAAATTCAGTTCCCATTAGAATGCCATGTCATAAAGAGGAATGCTATCTTATTTTTCAATTTATCTAGTTTCATTCAAAACTGGAATCTGTGATGGTTCTGTGGGAAACACATACAAAATATTCTGCAAAATCTTATTTACTGTACTGTACTCAATACTGAGCTAGAACTGCATTTTTCTCTAAAACATAAAATCACTGAGAATGCAAAAAGCATTTGGAGAGATTAAGCTTGAGAGAAAACTAGAAACTAAGGTCATCAACCATTTTCTATTTTGAATAGTCTCTTTCATAGAGGTAAATTCTTCCTAAATTCCAAAATAAGTGGACTTCAGTATAGCAAAAATGTTTTAAATACATGGAAGAAATATCCCGATAGAACTTCTACCATCTGTTTTAGTAACTAAAATGGTAAAAACAAGAAAAACTCAATTTTCAGCAACAGCTAAACTTAAGATTTTTTTCCATCTATCACCTTGATTTTTCCTGATTCATTTTTCAGAACTGCTAGCAATTCTGGAGATAGCCTTCTGAGTTTCAATAGCTCCAAATCATTTCCTGAGGAGTTTGATCCTCCTCTCAAATCATTTAACAGGTTTCATAATCAATAAAGATATGAAGAAACAAAAATTTCATATCTGAGAGGCAAGCAAATTATATTAAAAGAATGAATTCTAACAGGGGTTACTGTTTGTCTTTATTATAAAACATTTTCTATGCTTTGTATTTCATTTTTCCTTCTAGATTATCTGTGTAGACATGTAATCACATAAGTCATCATAATTCATAATTGAGCTTTTCAAACAAAACATAGACAAATATAAAAGGGCCAACTATATAAACTAAAAAGTGCATTAACATCAACATCACCACTCCATCCTTAAAGGCTAACTTCAATCTACCAACAGTGTTTTAAATATTTCCAGATGAAAGAATATACATTCATTCCTGTGTGAAAAGTCGAAAAACAGATTATAAATTAATATAGTCTCGAACCCCATTTTTATAAAATAATTATAGGTACTGAATATTTTATATAAAGAGTGCATAAGAAACAAAATATTAAAAGTCAGCACCTCTTTCCCTAAAACTATTAACTCCAGTCTTATCATGAGGAAATCATCAGACAAATCCAAACTGAAGGATATTCTAGGAAATACCTGACCAGTACTCCTAAAAACTGTCATGAAAAACCAAAGTTGCACAAACTGTCACAGCCCAAAGGAGAATAAGACAGGGTATGTGCTTCTAAAACAGACAAAAGACATTAGTGGAAAAACTGGTGAAATCCAAGTAAGAAAATTAATTAACAGTAATGTACCAAAGATGGTTTCTTTAGATTTGACAAATGCAGTATGAAAATTTAAAATGTTAACAATGGGAAAAATTGGATAAAGAGTTTAAGAACTCTAACCTACATTAACAACTTTTCTGTAAATCTAAACTTATTCCAAAATTAAAAGTTTATTAAGAAATAAGAATGGGTATCTCTGGGTGGTAGGATTATAGGTTTTAAAAACATTCATCTGTATTTTATAATTTTCAACAAGCTTCATTGTAATGAAAAACAAAAAGACTGAGTCTCAGGAGACTTCATAATTAGCCCAAAGACACAAATTCGAGGCGGCACAGGAATTTTGGAGTTAATCCTAATTCTTTTCATCCTAAACCCCATCCAGAAGTACGGGAACACACCCAAAGAAACCATTCAACTCTCCTTACTTACAAATACATACAAAGGCAACAAAAGATTTCTTCATTTGCTCCAGTGTAACTGCTGAGAAGGGAGAAACAGATGAAACAGCATTGACAGCTATTAAGTGGGACAACAGGTACGTGGGATTGATACACATTTATATTTTGAAAGTGTCCACCTTAATATTTTCTTAATTTAAAAAAATGTTCCCAGGGGCCAGGGATTTATCAGTGGTTCCACCACCTGCCTCACAAGTGCAAGGTCCTGAGTTTGATCCCTCGAACCAAAAAAAAAAAAAAGTACCCATTCTCCGACTCAACTAAGGCACTTCCAACTCTCTCTATTCAACACAGCACGTCCTAGAGAAGCTATCAGAAAGTGTCAGTCTAGCTCTGCTGTAACTGACAGTGAGACGGGCCTGATTCCACTTAGTCCTAGGGCCCAAACTTCCTTAGCTGTTGCTCCAATGTATCTCTCAAATTCCTTCTAGGGTTAAAATTTTGATTTGAGCCGGAGATTTGGCTCAGTGGTTCTACCGCCGGCCTCGCAAGTACAGATCCCCAGTATAAAAAAAAAAAAAAATTTATTTTTTTATTTCAACTTTCTGCTAGCTCCTTAAACTCAACAGTCACAACCAAATTCATCACTTCTTTATACTAAACATCTAAAACCCATCCTTCCTCCTGACTTCCTTGTTCTTGATGCCCCATTCTTCCATGCTCCCAACCCTAACAAAAACAATCCTATCTCTGACTTGAGATATGTAAACTGCTTCCCACCTTATCCTACCCCACCTAATCAGTCATACCTCTCCCTGTTCAACTTCTAAAACACCTTTCCCAAGGGCACCAATTCAATTCAGATCTTCACCATCTCTCACTTGGCCCACTACCTTGAACCCAATTTGGGTCCCTGTCCCTTAATTCTCCTCCCTACCAATACATTATAATCATTCTTGGTGTGACATTTAAGACCCTCCAAAATTCAATCCTGTGGCAGCCTCATGTTCCATTTTGTTCCTTTCACATATCCCAGGACCCAGTACACCCACATTTCCCATACTACCTCTAGACATGACCTTCTTTCCAATGCTTCTCGTTTTTCTGAGATTTAAAGGCTACTCCTCAAAATAAATAAAGGCTACTTCTTCCAGGGGAGTATTCCTCAATATCCCTGAGGGCTGTTCTCTCCCCACCCCTGGCTTAATCCCTAAGCACTTTGTCTGAATCCATTTTACAATACCTATTATATTAAATTCCTATTAGTTCTTTCATTTTGTGATTATCTGTACAAGATGATCAATTCCTTGTCAAAAGGAACAATGTTTTATTTACCTTTCCAACCCTCAAACACAGCCATGGCATACTGACATGCCACAAGTGACTTAAAGATGTCTGCTTACACATGAGTGGTCTCAGCTCTCTAAGCAGCCACAAGGAAGACAAGCCAGAACGGTTAACTGGTTAAACCTCCAGTCTCCTCCTTCATCCCAATGTATGCCTTGACAGTAACTTGAGAAGCACTCAAAGGATACAACAGTGTATAGCAGTGGATGTCCAAAAATGTTGAGCTGAATTTTAGAATAATCCATCTGTTCCCCTTCAACCACTATCCCCAAGATCACTTACCATTTAGACCACGTTGTCTTACAAACATTTTCACTGAATATGCTCTCTTTATCTAATAATTACCTCTTTATTAGCTGGTTTTACTTCCCTTACCACCCAAAGCCCTCACCAACAGTTTATGGCATAATATAGCGAAAGATATGAACAAACAAGACTCAAATAGTTAAATTAAATATTACAGACAAATGAAATGCAAGTGCCATTTTACACTATTAATATAGCAAAAAACTTTCGGAAAAAAACTGGATTTCTGCCTAACTTATTTGAGGTAAAACAAGCACATCCATATATCTGTTAAAAGTACGAAGTGGTACAACACCTTTGAAAATAGGATGACAATATGTATCAAAAGCCATAAAAATGTTCATATCCTTTAAGATAATAATGAATTCCAATACTTATCCTAGAAACATAATTAGAAAGACAATATAGTGATATACATTAAAGCTACCAACATCAATAATTACTATCGGGGCTGGGGACAAAGTCCAAAGTATGATCCCTGGTACCAGAAAAAAAAAAACTACTATAAAGAGAGGTAAATTATAAAAACATAACTTGATGAAATTACTTTTGCACCTTTCCATATACAAACTAAAATTAATTATAACAACAATAACATGATCTATTTTTTAAATATTAAATTATTAGGCCGGGGATTTAGCTCAGTGGTTCCACCACCTGCCTTGCAAGTGCAAGGTCCCGAGTTAGATTCCCAGTACCAAAAAAATTATTACACACCATAATTAAAAATGAATTAAAAGTGTGTGTTTTCAAATGAAATCCGAAAAAGAAAATCAACTCTTTTAGGGTAATAAACCCTAATATTTAACAATTTATTTAATATCAACTCATTCAACATTAAGAATGTAATTCCCTCAAGGCACAGTGGCACATGCCTACAATCCACCAGCTGCTAGGGAAGCTGAGATGTAGCTCAGTAGTACAGTACAGATGGCTGAATCACCAATACAAAAGAAAGAAAGAAAAATTCCTATATATCCAGGAAACAAAGGGGCTCCAGGATACAACTTTGATAAAGACTCAAGAAGAGAAACCACCAGTTCCTTCTACTGCTCGCTCTGGCTTTGAATGAGAGCTTTTATGCTCTTCTTGGTCATGACGACCTATTAACTACCCAACATTCAGTTTTTCAAGGACCAACAATTCATTTCAACTGGTCTTCCAATCATCCCCGAGAACCCAAGGAAAACAAATCATGCAAAACAAATACTTCAAAAACAAAGAACCATGAGCAAGTAGCCAAGCCTAAATTTTACTGATAACCTTGAGAGTCTACGGTTCTGGGCTACATTAAAGTCCGTGTATTCTCCAGATCGGTGTGCTAACTCAGCAGTGAACAATTTCAGTGTAGAGGAAATATGGAATCATGGACAAATAAGGGAAGTAGAGACTGAGAGACCTCGATACAGCTAAAAGTCATAAAGAAAGAAAACAGAAAAAGAAAAAAAGCTTTTAAACTACAAAGAATAAAAGACTAAAATCTCCAGCTTAAACCAAATGCATAAAAAGTAGTGATATTACTGTAAATCTTACAAGCCAAAGTCCAAAAGGTAGGACGGCAAATTATTTTACTAAGACCTAAAGCTTTCTGGAGTTGGAGATGTCTAACAAAAGACTAGTGTTGAGAATACATCAAGAAATGAGTTTAGAGCTGGGCATGATGGCACACGCCAATAATACCAGCACTAGGGAATCTGAGGCAGGAGGATTGCTGCGAGTTCGAGACCAGCCTGCGCTACATAGTGAGTTCCAGGTCAGTCTCAACTACATAGTGAGACCCTGTCTCAAAAAAAAAAAGAAATGAGTTTAAAGTGAGGGGTAGAGCTCAGTGGCAGAGTGCAAGCTTACCCTGCATTCAATCCTCAGCCCTCAGCACCCAAATAAAAAATTTTAGCACTGAAGCTTAAAAGTACATTAAAAGTCTTTGAATTCTTTTCCCATAGTGCTCCTGTCTTTTT
>NW_022900935.1:51276101-51282564 GCF_012274545.1 Fukomys damarensis | reverse complement strand
TTTTGAGACAGGGTCTCACTAAGTAATTCAGGCAGGCCTTCTAACCCAGTCTGGCCTTGAACTTAGAGCAATTCTCCTGCCTCAGCCCAAGTGCTGGGATTACAGGCATGTGCCACCACACCTGGCCCAATTTCTAATTTTAATACTAAAAGACCAAGTTATAATAAAGGATCAAGATTAATTACTTTAACATTAAAAATACTCAAGACAAAGTTATCTTTAATTAGCAGATATTTCAGAAAAAAACAATTTGAAAGACTTGACAGCACAGATGGAGGCTGTCATTAGAAACAAAGTCCAACCTTTTGTTTCTATCGATATATATGTTCTGGGTCTTTGGATCCTTAAAAATGCTCATGTGACCTCAAAAATGTTCATGACCCAACATACAGAGTGGATAACACAATTCAATAATTAACCAAGTTCGTCAGAGCACAGGGTGACTAACACTCCAGAATGCAGATACAAAAGCTGAAGATCTCTCAAGTTCCAACCACATGCAAACTGAGCCTCTGTGCAGTTACTCATTCAGAACAGAAGTGGAAGACTAACCTACCCTCAACTCTTCTTCAGCCTAGTCTGACAGAGCAGCAGGCAGAATCTCTTCAGAGTATGTTCACCATCCAGTCCATTCCAGAAGGAGCCAATTAAGTCCTGCATCCTCAGATTACCACTGTTTCACTATTGCCCTATATCAAACCACTCTGTCCCTCCTCATCTTTTCTGGCCAGACATTTTTGATGAGATGAAGTCTTTCTTGTCCCTTTTTCAGGCATTATCAAGTTTTCCTTTTCTAAATCTATAACATTCTCCTAAGTCTTACTTACCTGCAGTTCACTGCACTGGGTATTTCCCAAATAGCCCATCAGAGCTCTTTATAATTTCTGAAAGAAAGAAAAGAAAGCTTTCAAATATTGAGTAGAAAACAACACTGGCTAATGCCTCAGTTCGGAAGTATTTGTGTCCACTATGCACAGTCTGGTCTTCTGGCCTGCAGTAATTCAAACAAATATAGCATAAGCAGCAGTGGACCAAAAGTCCTGAGATAAGCCTTCAGAGATAAAAAGTTTGCTTTAATATTGCTACTAGTGAGCTGTATGACCTTGGTCAAGTCACTTTCTCCAGGTCTATACTTCCTCATGCAAAAATTTAATAAAGCCAGACTAACTAGAGATGCCAGGGCACAACCTTCCCAAAAAGAATACCAGCTCCACTATCTTATTGGTCTGTGGCATTACATAAGTTCACATTCAAGCCTAAATTTCTTCCCTTGCAAGACATAAATAACAACTGTCTTGTTAGTTGTTGTAAGAATAAGAGATAATGAGTTATAAAAAGCCCATAGTAATTATATTGTGCAGCTTATCACAAAATTCCACAGGTGGCAACTCGTTACCACCATTCCCCTCGCCACGAGATTACCATGAATTCAATTCACAAATATTTCATTAGATCAACAAATCAAAACTTTACCAGCTGACCAGAACTGAGTGTTTAACAATTCAATTATAGTTATCTTAATCTGATGCTAGTTTGAGTATCACTATGAACATCTCAGTAAGAACAGAACAGTCTGCACAAGTTCAATAAACACACATCTCCTGATTTCTCACTCTAATTTCACTATTGCCAGTATACTCTGGGAAAACAGGTTTTTCAAAGCAAAGGAGAGTAAAATTACAGACAGAGGAAGAACAGAGGGCTTTCTTTTTTCATTTTTTACTTTAAGAACTGCTCAAATTAGTTTACCATAAGCATACATGATTTTTGCATAAGGATAATTTTTAAACATTAGTTAAATATACTGTCTCCTAAAAGAAAGCTATGTAACAAAAATATTTCCACCATAACAAGAATTTCCACAGAAGAAAACAAAAAGGGAAAATCAGATGTGCCAAGAATACCTAAAATATGGCAGAGAAATAAAAATCACAAATACTCATTACTTCAGATTGAGTTAGTCAAAAATTATGCCATACATTCTTTGAAGAATCTGATGAGGAATCAGCTTTTTTAATTCAAAAACAAGACAAATGCATAAACCCAGGTTTTAGACAGCTTCCCACTCTCAAGAGGAAACTGACCCAGTACAATTTATAAGGATAAACAAGTTGATATGACTATTAGCATGAGCTGGGAAATTTTCCATTCCTTTTGGATACTGAAAAATTAACAAAATGATTATATGTGTGTGTGTGTGTGTGTGTACAGTAATAATATATATTTATATATTATACATGTATGTCTGTTAGATCTGTAAATCTTTTTTTTTTGAGGCAGGGTCTCACTATATAGCTGAGACTGACCTGGAACTCATTATGTAGCCCAGGCTGGTCTCGAACTCACAGCAATCCTCCTGCCTCAGTCTCCCGAGTGCTGGGATTACAGGCGTGCGCCACTGTACCAGGCCAGATAGGTAAATCTTTAAAGGACTCTGAACTCTATCAGAGTCAGGATTACTAAAAATTATCTCAGCCACCTTCAAAGTGGTAGAACATTATATTTCATGCTTCTTCTAGTCAGTGCTACAGAAGCAATCCTGACACATCCATGAATTGGTAAATTATAAGCAGTATGGCTATAATCTCCATTAATATACTTCTAGGTAATATTTCAAAATCTTACTTATAGCCGGGGATTTAGCTCAGTGGCTCTGCTGCCTGCCTCACAAGCACAAGGACCCAAGTTCAATCCCTGGTACCTCCAAAAAAAAATCAAAATATTACTTAGAAATTTGAAGCATGTTCACCTAAGTCTATGAAAATAAATGACTCTGATACCTGGCTTATAATATTTTAAGTAGTTCTTTTCAGGTGATTATTGTTGATAACTTGGCCCCAAATCTTTTATACTTTGAAACAGGCAAGGAGACTTATTTCTTGTACTGAGCTTGTATTTGGATCTTAAATATAGTTTAACACACAATTTTGGTCTAATTTCCATTCAATATTAATGCCACCCTTACTTCTTATACCAAGAACACAGATGCATTTGAACGATTTGGTCTACTGACTCCTAGGTCCCTCTGCACTATTATTAGCCTTTCATAAATATGCTGTCGATTTTTAAATTACACAGGACCCTTTGTAAGAAGGAATGGTTTCTCCTGTTGCTTTTGGTATCATTTCCCTCTCCTGTGAAAACTGGACAATCTATGGACATACATAGACTTTAAGACAATGTAGACTGAATGTTTGCCATTAGAAAATGAACTTCTTTCTAACAAGTATAAAAATCAAGTCTATCAACTGATAGAGAGGTACAAGTCTGTATTTTCTCCCAAAAACTACTGCCTTGCCTAAAAATAGTGTCCTAGCTTCCTAGCCAAAGCACAGACTAGAAAAGCTATATATCTTTATTCAGCTGAAACACAGAGACTTCTACTCCAGCACAACCTACAATACTATGATATTTCTCATTTTAGAATATGGTACTTTGTGTAACATGTTTGGTAGTCAACCACTAGCTTCACTTTGAAGTGAATACTGTCACTTGTCTATATGCGTGAAAATGGAAACTGCCTTCACATAATTCAGGCCAATCAATAAACAGCCACACAAGATTACTTTTTTTTTGTTTTAAAAATAATTTTTATTTTTTAAAGTTAATATATGCATTATACAAGATTACTTCTTAAATATTCAATTTAAACTACAAATGAACATCTCCATAGACAAAAAGTACATCATTGATCCCTTTCCATAGAACAATCTATAGGTTTTTCTGTTTGTTTTTTGGGTTTTTTTTGGTACCAGGGATCAAACTCAGGACCTTGTACTTGTGAGGCAGACGGCGGTACCACTGAGCTAAATCCCAGGACCAATAATCTATAGGCTTTAAAGAAACAAGATAAAAAGTTCCATGGGAGATCTAAGGCATGAATATCTCTCAATCCAGAATCTGATATTTGTAGATACTTGTTCTGCCAAGTTTAAAATTATATGTAATACACGTAAGCTCTGCTGAGTTTCAAACAAAAAAATGCAACGCATGTGCTTATAAAAGAATCTTGATCTATGTCCACTTTCATTCTCCAATGTTGTATGCATATGTGTGTGTAGTTTCTTTTTGTTTCTTGAGACAGGGTCTCACTACCAAGTTTAGTCTGACCTTGTTGAACTCACTATGTAGGCCAGGCTGGCCTCGAACTTGTGGCGATCCTCCTGCCTCAACTGGACAAGTGCTGGGATTACAGGAGTGCGTTGCCATACCTGGTCTGTGTGTTTTAAAAGACACAATGTCAGTTGCATGCCTCAATCTAGAAAAATAAAGCATAGCTTTTTCTTCTTAAACAGATGTTGTAATAAATAGGAAGTTTGTGAAAGAATTTCAAAATCCAGAAGACCAGATATTAAAGGGGGGGAAAATGCAATAACCAATTAATTGACCATAATTACTTATACTTTTCTAAAGTAACCATAAGATATTTCTAAAGTTGAGAAAACCGGTTGTGAAAAATGGAAAATTGGCAAACTTCTCTCCCTCTCCCTAGCAAACAAGTTGTTCACTAACACTATTATCAATAGTGTCCTTTTGGGCCAGGGACTTGGCTCAATGGTTCTGCCACCTGCCTTACAAATGCAAGATCCTGAATTCGATCCTCGGTACCAAAAAAAAAAAAGTGTCCTTTAAACCCAAAGCATTACAAGTTAGATTAAATAAAACAATATTTAGAATTCAGACACTATGTGTGACCAGAAAATGACAAATTAGACATCCCTAATAAGTTCAACAGAACTCAATACTATCATTTTTATTTCAAAATAAGTACTGTACTTCAGAGAAAAGTACTATTCCACTTTTAAGAAAATAAAATTAAGTACTGGGGATTTAGCTCAGTGGTTCCACCGCCTGCCTCACAAGTGAAAGGCCCCGGGTTTGATCCCTGGTACCAAAAATAAATAATAAATAAAAATAAAAGTAAGAAGCTGGGGATATGGCTCAGTGGTACACCACTTGCCTATTACAAGTGAGAGGTCCTGGGTTACACCTCAGCACTACAAAAACCTAAACATTTTTAAATTTTTTTAAAAACTGGAGTGAGGAACTTGTCTAAAATAACTCTTGCCCCTTGCAAGCACAAGGACCCGAGTTCAATCCCCGGAACCAAAAAAATAAAATAAAATAACTCTTGCCAGCCAGGGATTTAGCTCAGTGGTTCCACCGCCTGCCTCACAAGTGCAAGGGCCTGAGTTCAACCCCCAGTACCAAAAATAAATAAATAATAAAATAACTCTTTCCAATAAAAAGTGTATACTTCACAAGAACCCCATAAACTGTGCACAAACTCCATATTACACAATCACTTACACTCAATGTAGTACAAGCAATGGACATCAAAACAAAATTAAGACATCCAGTTAAAGTTACAAAAGGAAATTTGAAGAGGCAAATTATATTCCTGGAGAAGACACTGATCAAGGATAGCTACAAATAACATTTGGCTCTGGATAAGCTCTACTGTGTTTGAATATGTTGGCACCACTAAAAAGAGTGGCATTTGACATATTTTTCATTTCTAAATCCAACCCAGCTCACACCCCATTTGACTGAGTGATATATTTGGAAAATAAAGATGGCCCCATCGAATTACTAAGTTTCTGCCTTCCAGTTAAAGAGTTGATTAAAATAAAGAAGAAAAAATGAGAAATCATTTTTAACTGCAGTCTCACCTTACACATCTCACCAGCACTGTAGTTCATTAGTGATCAATTACTTCATCCAATTCCTGAGGCAAACAGAGAAGTAAAATGTGTCTATACAATACCAGAAACACATTATCAGGGGCAAACATTTTATCAGCCTGAAGTAAAAGGGCATCTGAATTTCAAATGGAAAGTTACAAAATGGTACAGTATGCAGCTCTGCAAATGTTTCTTCTATCTTAAAATGAAAACATTTCCTTTCGATAAAGATAAAAAATTTAAAATGTTAAATTTTTTTTAAAAAAACATGTTTTTCAGCCCTCATTGACCCTACTTTCAAAAAAAAAAAAAGAAGAAATCTCACTAATGAGATTAAGACAGAACACAATTTACAACTAGCCATGCCAACACCTCCCTCCTTCTCCTGCTCCAGTAATCCACTATCTCTTCAGTTACACTTTTTATTATATTAACGACTTGCCTGAAAAGTATAAGCTGTAAGGGAGAAAAAAAATGACAATTTTTCAGTTACAAACAAAATCTAAGGATCCTAATTCAAGAATCCGAAGGCCCTAGCTTCCCGCCCTGTCTGTGGGATCCTCGGCAAACTCGAAGGGGCAAAAGACTCAAATACTGTAATTTGGAGGAGAGGAACCAAAAGTTCCCTAGGTAAGACTGCAATCTCCGAACCCTATGAAAAGGGAACTCTTGAGGAATCGCCAGGAAGAGAGATAGTCTGTTTTTATTTTTGTTGATGTGTTTGTGGGCCAGTGAGCATTTCTAAAAAGGGAACGGGGAAGGGGGGACCAAAGTGAATC
>NW_022900935.1:51275226-51275572 GCF_012274545.1 Fukomys damarensis | reverse complement strand
CGGAAAGTTGCCAGGGAGGCCGGCAGGGCCCTGCGCCGGCGACCCGGCCCCCCACCCGCCTGCGGGAGTTTGCGTTTAAAGTCACCCCCATTTTTTAGATGTGGATTTGAGGTTTTTTTCTCCTGGCCACGGCCTCCCTTCCCCAGCCGTGGCCTCCACGTCCTTTCCTTTTGCCCCGCAGCCCTCCTGCCCTGGCAGACACCCCACGTCTGCATTCAATCAGCCCGAGGTTTCCCTGGCGCTGGCGGCGGCGAGCTGCTAGCTCACCGACTCCATGTGCGCGCTGCTGAGCACCCCCTGCTCCGGGTCTTCGGACGCCGCGCGGGCTCCCGCACTTCCCGCCCCC
>NW_022900935.1:51266088-51275203 GCF_012274545.1 Fukomys damarensis | reverse complement strand
CTCTGCGCGGCGGGAAGGGCTTCGGTCCCAGCCCGGCTCTCCGGGGCCGTCGGGCTCCGGGAACTGATCGGACACTGTCCCCAAGTCAACCCGCCATCGAAGCGCAATTGGGGGGATGAGAGAAGAGAATAAGCGAAATGTAACTTTTACCCCCTGTTTACTCAGACTCGCCCTCTCTTCCATTCGGCATGTGACGTGATCCGCGACCCTCTCGGTGGGGACCCCAACCCTAGGAATGTGGCTTCGGACTCCGCGGGGACCAGCCCGTTGGGGCCCTGGCTGGAAACTGAAACTTCGCCGGGGCAGGTAACTTGGGGCCCCGGCTTCAGATTCTGGGCGGGGCGCGCCAGGGTCGAGGGGAGGGTGCAAGGTTGGGAGAAGGTTGTGCCTGTAGCGGTCCATCTGCCCGGCTCCTACCGGGTGGCGACAAGTAGCGGTGGGGCCAGGGGTGGAGCTCGGGCACTGCTGTGGCTTGGGGTCAGGGAGAGCGAAGGGATGCAGAGTCGCCCAGCTGCGGACCGGAGCCGAACGCTGGAAGAAACAGGCGACCTGGCGCCGGGCTGCCGGGGATCCCAGCGAGACCTCGCGGGCATCCGCTCTACTCTCCGACGAAGCCCATCTCTCTCCCCACCACTCCCATTTGCTGTAGTGGCACAAAAGCCCCGTCCCGGAGCAGACAACCCCCGGCGCTCCGGCTTCCAGCCGCTTCGAGTGCCCCCAAGGCACAGAGATCAATAGGTCAGCCCGCCCCACCCCCTCCACCGTCTTCCCAGAGGTTGCAGTGTCTCCTTTGGTGACTTCGGAGGACCTGCTCCGGTGGCTTCCCTCCCCCGCCACACCCCCAATCAAGTTTTGGTGTACAAAAGGTTTCCAAAAGAAATCTTGACTTTCGGGTTAGGGGTGTGGCTCAGTAGTAGAGCACCTTTTGGCATGCGCGAAGCCCAGAGTTCAATCTCTAGCACCACCCCACCCCACCCCCAGGAAAAAAAAACGACAACAAAGAAAACTTACTGTACACCAAAGGTTACAAAACAGTATTCAGTACGAAAAGCTGTTAAATGGCCCTACAATTAGAAACACACACACACACAACACGCCCTTTCCGAACAGGGAGGGCTTTTGGTCGGCCCTAGAGTGGAGCCTGGGGTTCTACAGGACTCCAGATCCTACCCGAATCCCTCTCCAAGAACTTGGATGGTTGCAGTTAAGAGACCTGCCCCAAGGCAGCCAATAACTCCACCCGGCAATTGTCCAGCCTTTGAGAGAGGTGTGGACTCATTAAGGGATTGGCCCCCCGGGGTCACAGGTGAGGGAGGGAGTGGAGAATGAGTCACTGCCAGCCGCTTGAGAACGGGCTTGCGAAGAAAGACCTCCCCTGAGTCACCCATTTCTGAGCTCTCTCCGAATGAACTGGGAAACTGGAGCCAAAAGCCTGGTTCTTAGCGGCTGCTGCCCTGGACGCTCCTCCCAGGCCCTCTGTCTGCTGCCTACCAATGGAAAGCCTCTCCTGATTATGGAAGGCTCCAAAGTCCTCTTTCCGAGGTACCCCAGTTACTCCTCTTCCAGCACCCTTTTCAAACTTAGCCACTCCTGTGCAGTGGTTTAATGGTTGCCTTGTGTTTACATGGCACTTGAAATGTGAGATCTGAGCTTCTTTTATCAGTAAACACTAATAAACCTAGGATAAGGACTGTGTCAAACATGCTTCTTTGGTTTTAGGTAGGCTTTCTTTGCCTTGCAGAGGTACTGACCCAGAGAAATGTTTAGTTTGTGTCCTAGCCCATCCTTGTCCAAGACACCACCTGAGCTAGGACTGCCTCCTCACTCTTCCTGCGCCCCTCTGCCCCGAAGAGACTGTTGTCCATCTGAGCAACCTGGTGACATTTGTAAAGTGAAAGTCAGAGCTTATGACTTCTACACCTGCTAAAGGCTCTCCCACCATACTTGGAACAAGCCCTGAATTCCCAAGCGTAGCTACAAGCTCCTGTGAGTTGGCCCCGCCCCACCTTCCCTTCCTCCAGGATGGGGCTGGGCTGGCCTTTTTTCTTCCTACCAGCTAGAATCCTGTTTGCCCCCATCTCCCTCAGCTTTTCATCATTCAGGTCTCAAGCTCTAAGGTGACCGAAAAGAAATTTTATGTCATCATATTGTATACCTAAAATGTAGCAATAAATTTAATGAATAAAAAAAATAAATTTGTGATTCCTCTAAACAAAACAGATCACACTACCTCCTACCAGTGGCAGAAATTGTCTCAGTTGTGTTATTTGTCTGCTCCACTCCCATTAGAGCACAAGCTCCCTAAGGGAATGTCCTTCTGTAATTTGGTCCTCTCTGTGCCTAGACCCGGGCCTGGCACTTAGATACTTGGCAAATATTTGTTGAGTAAGTGACCAAACTGTTATCAGAGGAAGGGAGTGGTGATGAAAGGGGGCTCTGAAGCTTGAAAAAAACTCTTTCCTGTCTTCAGACTGCTCTGGCCTTGTACTTCTTGATGAGGTTGGCAGATAGGAATGGGGGGAGAGAGAAAAGGCCTTTGGCTGCCATGGTCCTGGTTGTTCTGGTTCTGATCTGATGAACATACAGTGCATGCCTCTTGTCTCCCTTACTATCCAAGACAACACCTGGACTACTTGAGGAGGTCAAGGCTCGGTCCTTGGGGATTTCCTCTTCAATTACACCCTGCAGTCATCTCAAGGGTTTAAATTCCATCTTCACCAGAAGGACACCCAAACCTCCAGCTCTATCCAGAGCTTTCTCCTGAGTTTCAGACTCTTGTCGAACAACTTCTTGGCATCTCTAGATGGAGCACTTAGGCATCTCAACGACCCCATGTTCCTGAGACCAGGAGCTAGACAACCCAAACAATACGTAGCTAGGACACAGACTTGAGTAAAATGAGTTAAGCCTTGGGGAAACTGAACACAAGGGGAAGGGGCTCACTGATGTATGCTGTGAGAAGCTGGGGTTGCTCTCCTAATGTCCAGAGGCTTAGCTAAAAACAGGAACCACACTGTTTGAAAGGACAAGGGCCTGGATAAACAGGTAAACTCTGGAAAGTTGGGGTACAAGGGAAATCTGCCAAAGCCTAGCTAAAAATGGCTACGTTGTTCCATCATCTCATTTTTACATCCCCAACCAAAATAGCTCAACAATGTGCGTGGGAACCCCCAAATTTGGGCAACTCCTTGCAGCAAGAGCTCTTTTTGCTCTTTCTAGTAATTCATTCCCCAGTGCCATGCCCTAGACTTCATACTACCTCATCATCCTCGGGACAAGAGCCCAAAGGAAGGAGAGAACTGGTTCACACACAACTCAATTCTTGATCTCCCCCCAAACGTCCTCCACCATGTTGTTCTCTAGCTCCATCTCAAGCTTTTCCACCCTTGAAATCGGTCCACAATCCTTCCTGCATTTCTTTCAAATTCCACCTTCAATCTGTCTGCAAACCCTGCTCTGCCTACACAGTGTGTTCAGGAGCTGACTGCTTTCCATACCTTCCATCCTCGCTGTTCTGGTCCAGTCCACTGTGATCTCTTCAGCCTGTTTTCATCGTGGTTGCCACATGGGTCTTCTTAAGAACCCGGTGAAATCTTATCACGCCTCTCCACACAACCCTCTGATTCCTACTCATCTCAGTCAGAGGAGAAGCTGGAGTCCCACCCTGCATGCCTCTTCTCATCTCTCTGACCTCATCTCTTTATTGGTACCTCCCTCTCTTCCCCTTGTTCTTCTTTCGCTGTAATGAGTGGCCTCTGTTTTGAGGATCCACACAGCTCATGTCTTTGCCTCCGTCAAGCCTTTGCTCATTCCAGCAGGTCCCACTCTCGCCATGCTATGTAAAATTACAATATTCCAACCAGACACCGTGGCACATACCCCAGTTACGGGAGAGGCTGAGCCAGGAGGATTCTAAGTTCAAGACTAGCTTGGCACCTTAATGAGCCTGTGTCTCAAAATAAAAAATAAAAAGGGCCAGAGATCTATTTGAGTAGCAAGTAGGAAGGCACTGGGTCCCATCCCTAGTACCAAAAGGGGGAGGAGCAAAATAAAGAGATAAAAAGAAGACACAAAAGGGAAAGTAAGTGGCAGTAAGTCTAACATATGCACCTAGAGTAACAGAAGGAGATAGGGCAAAAACTAAAAACTAAATTAAGATAATAACTCAAATTTTAAAAATTAATGGAAGGCATTAACCACAACCCTATGAAGGTCAATAAAACATCCAATTAAGCTGTTATAGCAAAACTATTGAGAAAACAAAAGAAGGAGAGAAATCCTCCAAGCAGCCAAAGTGCCTTTAAAGCCACAACAATTATAAAACTTTTCTACAATAGAAATTGGGACAGTTGAATGTTACTTTTTCAAAAATTTGCCCAACTATAGATTTTCAACTCAGCAAAAATAGTCTTCCAGAAATAAAGTTAAACTCACAACATTTTAGACATACAAAACAGAAAATTTTTCACCAGCAAACTTACAGGAAAGTAAAGTACATACACTAAAAAGAATAATAATAAGCCAGACATCTTGGCACATACGTGTAGTCCCAGCTACTCCAGAGGCTGAAACAGGAGGATCACTTGACTGGGATTTTCAGGCCAATTATGGGGAACATGGCAAGGCCCCACGGCAAGAAAGGAAGAAAAATGCTTCCAGGAATAAAGCATCTAGAATTAATCCAAGCGCCCACGAGGTTGGCAGAACTATGCAGCAAGACCCTGTCTCAAAGAAAAAAAAAAAGAATGACAGCAGTAAATAGAAGTCCTTGAGGGCTGGCCATGGGGAAGTGAGACTATCCCAAGGCTCTCACATTATCTGGATAAAGCTCATTAGATCTGAGTACTAATTAATATTAAACACGGGTAAAATCCAAGGATGCATGTGCTACGTAGGATTATCACTAGATGAATTGTACAAGAGTGAATAATGTCCAATCTAATACAGCTGACGGACAAACTCAATGTAGACAAAACGTGTGAGTAATAAGCGTGATGAAATAGGTGGGATTTAAACCAAATTATATGAGTAACTAACTGTATTAATAAGTAAATTAATTGTTTTGATTATAAGATAAAACTAGCTATTAAATCACAAGCAAGGTCCTGAGTTCAATCCCTGGTACCCAAAAAAAAAAAAACCATTAAAGCTAGGCATGGTGGTACAGGCCCCATGATCTTATCACTAAAGAGGCTGAAGCAGGGCATCACTGCAAGTTTGAGGCCAGCCTGGGCTACATAATTCAAAGCCAGGCTGAATTATGTAGTGAGACCCTGTCTTAAAAACAAACAAGAAACTATCCACAGACTATCATGCAGAAAAAAGAAACAAAGATATTAGAATAAAAATAAGCTAAAGGTAATAGTGTCGATGAAGACAAACTAGGCAAACAGTAAAAGGCAATCTACAGAATGGGAAAACAATTACAAATCTGGTAGAGGTTATATATAAAGAACATACAAAAGGAACAATAACGATGAAAACCCAATTTGAGCCTGGTTTTCAAATAGGCAAGGTATTTGAACAGTCGGTCTGTCCACGGAAATACTATAACGGGATATAGCACAGTAGCAGAGCGCTTGCCTGATGAGGTCCTGGGTTCCAATCCCGGTATCAACAAAAACAAATATGCCAGTGAACAATAAGTACACAAAAAGATGCTCAATATCCTACTCAGCAGGGAAACACAAATCAGAATCACAGCCAGATGCCATCTCACACTCAGTACAACGCTATTACTAAAAAAGCTTCTTAAACCAGAAAATGTTCCAGGGGTGTATCTCAAAGGTAGAGTGCATGCCTGCCATGCCTGAGGCCTTGTGTTCCATCCCCAGTACTGCAGTAAATAAATAAATACAAACCAGAAAATGATCCACATTGGCAATGATGAGAAACCAGAGCCCTTGCCATTGCCAAGAGGGAATGCAAAACGGTATAGTCACTACGAAAAGCAGTATGACAGTTGCTCAAAGTTTCCTTTCCTTTCGTTTTTGGTCCCCCCCCCCACCAGCACTGAGAATTGAACCCAGGGCCTCCAGAATGAGCTACGTCCCAAGCCTCCCCTTCTTTTTTCTTTTTTGTTACCAGGGATCAAACTCAGGTCCTTTGGTTTGCAAGGCAGGCAGCAGAACCACTGAGCTGCATCACCCGCCTCCCCTTTTCTCCTTTCATTATTGTGAGTCAAGATCTGTCTAAATCACTATGTCGTCCAGGCTGGGCTCCAACTTGTAAATTGTTCACCCTCTGCCTCTGAGTGTTACAGTCACCGACATGCATCATCTTCAAAAATAAATACAGAATCATCGTATGATCCAGCAATTCTCCTTCAGAGCACACGCCCCGAAGATGTTAAAGCAGAGATTCAAACAGGTAGTAGTTGTACACCGTGCTCGTGGTAGCATCACCCACAGTAGCCAAATGTGGAAGCCACCCAAGGGTTCACAGGTGGATGAATGGGTTAATACAACAAGAACTGTCCACGCTGTGGCATTTTATCAGCCTTAAAAAGAAAGGAAATTCTGACATATGCCGTCACAGGAGTGAACCTCAAGGACACTATGTGCGTGAAATAAACCAGACACAAAGGACAAATACTTTATGATTCCACTTTTGTAAGATTCCTAGATCAGTCAAATTTATGGAGACAGTAAAAGAGCATTGCCAGGGGCTGGTATTGTTTATGAATACAGTTTTAGTTTTGCAGGCTGAAAAGAGTTCTGGAGGTCAGTTAAAAACTATGTGAATACACTTAACATTACTGACCTATATCCCTAAAAATAGTTAAGATGATAAATTTTACATGTATTTCACTGATTTTTAAATTTTTGAAAAGATAAACCATGCCAAATCTAGCCAAAAGATGCCAGGGATTTAGCACAGTGGTACCGCCCCCTGCCTCGCAAGCACAATGTCCTGAGTTCAATCCCAGGTCCTCCCTGCACCAAAAAAAAAAGCTAGCCAAAAGAAAGGCTTTAGGACAAAAAAGCATTTTAGAAATAGATGCACAGCATAATAATAATATGCTCAATTCACCAAGATGTATAACAATTCTAAATTTGTATATACCTAATACATATACCTTCAAAATATACAAAGCAAAAAATGCTTGGAATTATAAGACGATACAGACAAATCTGCAGCTGTAGTGGAAGTTATATATGTCAGTAACCGTTAGAACAAAGAACTGTAGGAGCAAAATTAGTAAGGAATAAATATGAACAACTGGATAGGCAAACTTTAACCAAAGGACATACATAGAATAGTGCATCCACAACTGTGGATCACAAATTCTTTTCAAGTATATATGGAATGTTTATCAAATGCTAGGCAAGATAGCAAGCCCCAACAAATTTTAAATGATCTAAATCATGCAGAGTACATTCTCAGACAATGATGCAAGTAAGCTAGAAAATAAGAATAAGAAGTTAAGTTGAAAATACATGTTTAGTGGCCAAGCTTGGTGGCTCACGCCTGTAATCCCAGCACTCAGGAGGCTGAGGCAGGAGTATCACTATGAGTTCAAGACCAGCCTGGACTACATAGTGAGTTCCAGGTCAATCTCTACTACATAGTGAGATCCTGTCTCAAAAAAAAACACAAAAATAAAAATAAAGAAGAAAATACATTTTTAGAAACTTCATATGTACTCCTAAATAACTCCAATTTTAAATTCATAATAGGCATTAGAAAATATTTTAATCTATAAGATAACAAAAATATTACATTCACAGGGAGTATAGGGTAGTGGTAAAGAACTCACCTAGCATGCTCAAGGCCTTGGGTTAAATCCCCAGCACCACCAAAAAAAAAAAACAAAAAAACTATATCCCCAAATTATATGTAGCTAAAGCTATGCTTAAGATGGAAAGCTATATTGTTAAATGTCTATATTAGAAAATAAAAGAGATTAAAATAACAGCAAGTAAACAAGGCACACACCTGTAATCCTAGCACTCTGGGAGGCTGAGGCAGGAAGCTCATAAATTCAAGCCTGGCAATTTAGCAACATAGGGAGACCTTGGCTCAAAACTTTAAAAAATAAATAAAAAGGACAGGGATATAGCTTAAAGCAAAGGCCATTGGCTCAATCCCTACTACCACCCTCCCCCCCACACACACAAAAAAAAGCAACATATCCTTGCTGATAAGTTAGAAAAAGAACAGTTAAGGGTCTGGGATTTAGCTCAGTGGCTCTGCTGTCTGCCTCACAAGCGCAAGGACCTGAGTTCGATCCCTGGTACCAAAATAATAAAGTCATCCAAGGCTGATAGAAAAAAACTTGTTTCCAAAAATAAAAAAAAAAAGAAAAGAAAGGATTAAAGAACAGTTAAGCACAAAGTGCAAGGAAATAGAATAGAAATATAGTCAGAAATTAATTGTTTGAAAAAGCCAATAAAATGAATAAACTTGTGGTGAGACTAATTTTTTTTAAACCACAAACAAGCTGCACAGCGTGTTATACTTCTGTAGTCTCTGTACTGAGAGGCTGAGGCAGGCGGATTCTTTGAACCCAGGAGTTTGATGCCATCCTGGGACAACAAGCTACCTTGTCTGAAAAAAAGATACAGAGAATCAATGCAGAAAGTAAAACAAAATATTTCTACAGATTTTTCTCTTTCTTTTTTGGTACAGAGGTTCAAACTCTGGACCTTGTGCTTGCAAAGCAGGCAGCAGAACCACTGAACTAAATCCCCAGCCACTACATATTTTTCAATCAAGTAAATAACAAGATAGGTGTGCTGGTGCACACTTACAATCCCAGCATTCTGGGAGGCCGAAACAGGAGGAACACCATGAATTTGAGGCCAACCTGGGCTATTTAGCAATATAGTGGACCCTATCTCAAAATAATAAATAAAAAAGAGCTGATGGTGCAGTTCAGTAATTCATTCCCCAAAACTACACACACACACACACGCACGCACGCACACACACGCACGCACACACACACACGGAGGAAGAGGGAGGGAAGGAAGAGGAGAAAAGAGGAGGAAAAGGAAAATAATGTATCACAATCAAATTGAGTTTATCATAGGGCTGGGATTTAGCTCTGGCACCACACCTGCCTGGCAAACACAAGGTCCTGAGTTCAATCCCCAGTACAAAAAAAAAAAAA
>NW_022900935.1:51259351-51266038 GCF_012274545.1 Fukomys damarensis | reverse complement strand
AAACCAAAAAAAAAAAAAAAAAAAAAAAAAAAAAAAAACGTTTATCAAGACATGTTGGGCCGGAGATTTAGTTCAGTGGCTCTGCTGCCTGCCTCACAAGCAAAAAGTCCTGAGTTCAATCCCTGGTACAAAGACAAAAAGACATGTTGGTACACACCTGTAATTCCAGCAATTTGGGAGGCTGAGGCAGGAGGACTGCTGGGAGTTCAGGCCAGTCTTTTTGTCCCAAAAACAAAAGGGAGGGGGGCCGGGGATTTAGCTCAGCGGTTCGGTGGCCTGCCTTGCAAGCACAAGGACCCAAGTTCAATCCCTGGTACCAAGAAAGGGGGGGGCACTTATTCTAAGAATGCTATTTCATTACACATTCAAAAATCAATCAATGTTGGGCCAGAGATTTAGCTCACTGCCTGCCTCACAAGAGCAAATTCCCAAGTTCCATCCCCCAGTACAAACCCCCCCGGCAAAAAATCAGTCCATGTAAATCACCCTCTCAAGGGAATATTAGAGAAGAATCATATGATCACACACACCCCATCCCCAGTACTGGTGATTTAGAACAGGGCCTCCCACGCTAGGCAAACTCAGAGCCACATCCTGAACTTCATAAGATCATATTAATAAATGAGGAAAAACATGGAATCGAATTCAACACCATTACGTATGTGCACATATGTGTATAAATATATAAATAGAAAGGAATTTTCTTAGTAAAAGGTAGCTACTGCAACAACAAACATCATACCAAATAGTGAAGTACTGAAGAAAGCTTTCCCTTTGAACTGGCAGCAAGAATACCTGCTTTGACCACTTCTGTTTGGTACCGGGGATCGAACTCAGGTCCTTGCACTTGCAAAGCAAGCGATGGAACCACTGAGCTAAATCCCCAGCCCCATGTTTGGGTTCTTAATGGAGGTCCAAGCCATTGCAGTAAGTAGTGCAAGAAAAAAATAAAAGGCATTCATATAAAAAGGAGAAATATCATTGGTTGCAAGATTACATAACTGTGTATGTAGAAAATAAAAAATACTGATTTTTCTTTTTATAATTTCCATAGTTCTACCTTTTCCAGAGTATTATATAGTTTTGCTTTGGCTTTTTTTTAATAATATGCATTAAAGTTTCTTCCACATATTTTCGTGGCTTGATATTTCATTTTCCTTTGTTGGGAAAGAATATTCTATTGTCTCAGTATACTACAGTTTACTTATCTATTCATCTACTGAAGAACATTGCTGTTGCTTCCAAGTTTGGGCAATTATGAGTAAAGCCTTTATACATATCTATGTGAGGGCCAGGAAATTAGTTCAGTGGTTCCACTGCCTGCTTCACAAGTGCTAGGTCCTGAGTTCAATCCCCAGTACCAAAAAAAAAAGAAAAAAGAAACAAAAGAAAGAAAGAAATCTATGTGAGGGAAAGGAGAGGAAGGGGATGTAAAAAGAATCAAGAATTGGTTATACACACATACCGGCTCCCCATGGTGAATGTAATCCTTATGTACCACAAACATGTACTAATAAAAATATTGTTCTAGCACATGTAGTGTTTCATGTACTTCAGTGGCTATGGAGAATCATCATTAATGATCTCCAGAAAGATGATAAACTGCTAGGAGTAATAAACTATGGAGATAGGGGTATGTCTCAGTGGTAGAGTTCTTGCCAAGCATGGAGGAGGTCCCGGGTCCAACCCCCAGCACTGTTAAAGAAAAGAAAAAAGGGCCAGAAACTTAGCTCAGTGGTTCTGCCACCTGCCTCTCAAGCTCAAGGACCAGAGTTCAATCCCCAGTCCAAAAAAAAAGAAAGAAAAAAGCAAGCCAGTTGTGAAAACCAGAGGCTTCTTTGCATGCAACGAAGCGCTCATCTCCTAGAGTGGCAAGACAGAAAAAGCTAAGGACCAAACCTGGTATCCAGTAGTCTAAGTCGCTAGACTTCAAAGAAGGTGAAACACTCAACAAGGGCAGATCTGTTATCACAAGGTCAGGGACCCGAGTAAGTACCCTGAGACACTAGCACTGGAATAGGACGTAAAAGTCATAACTCCAGAGTTACTCCCAAGACTCATGCCTGCCGAAGTAGCCCATCCTCCCAGGACTCCCCAGTAAGAAGCAGCACTCCCACTTGCAGGAGGACAATGAAGACGCCTCTCCCAGAGAATACATGTTCCTCTCAGAACTCCCACTATGCCTTTAGTCCCTCTCAGAACTCTGCCACTATCCCTTAACCAGCTTAAAGTCACAGAGGAGCCAGCAGGGGACATGCTGGGCCTGGGAAGGGAGGAAAGGAAATATACTCATAAAAGAACTGCAAAATCTAGCAGGATACACTGGCGGGATCCAGGGACTGGATTCTAAGGATGCCTGAGCAAGGAGGTCAGTGTACATGATGGGATAAAGAGGAGCCTGTTGATTTGGGAGTGTGAGATGGCGGATTTAACAGCCTGTGGACAGGCGTGATGGCCTGTGCCTGTAACCCCAACATTCAGGAGCCCGAGGCAAGAGGATTGCAAGTTCAAGATTAGCCTGAACTACACAGCAAGAGCCTCTCACTCACGCACTCAATGAAGCAATCAAATAAATAAATAAAAGCAAAGGCCCCAGGTTCAAACTCACTGGCATAGAAGAAGTGATGGCCCATGGTCAGCAACTTCGAAATTCTGGATTTTCCATGTGTTATGGTTTATCCTTAGATGCCCCTCCAACACCTCATAAGAATGGGGTGGGGCTATTTTGAAGGTGGCTGAATCTAGAGTGTGTGATTGATTCGTGGTGGGGCTAGGCCAGAGGGGACTAGGATTAAAGATGTGAGTGCTACCCACCCTTAGTCTGAATAAGATAAAAGGGGTAGAAAGATGCTCTTAAGGTCTGTCCTTGGCTTTGCTACCTTCTGGCCACCATAAACTGTTTCTCTTCTGCCAAGCCACCCTGCCTTAGAGCCAGCCAATTATGGGCTGAGAACTCTATGAACTGTAAGCTAAATGCCCCTTCCCCTTTAACTTTGGGTGTTGGGTATTTTGTCTCAGCAATGAGAGAAAAGTAACCAAGACACCATGATAGACAAACAGTACAGGAAGAAACTGAAAGCACTGAACAGCCAGAAGACGCACTAGATGTTATGTTGCACAGAAAGGCTCAAGATACACCATTCAGCAGCCTGGAAAGGGTATGCTCAGGAGAGGGTTTGGTGGGAGTTCTCCCACACAGGCCAGGGTGGAGAAAGGTCAGGCTTTTACAGAACCTGGCTGGTTGGTAGCAGTGGGAATGATAGGTCCTGAAGCAATGGAGGCAAGTTAATTGTGGTTCTTCACTGCCAGAAAGGGTAGGGGGCATATTTTAAATATAGGCAAGGTCAGAGTGGTCACCAAGGGTACTAAACCCCCAGAGAATTAAGAGCATGGTTATTAGAACCAGGCATTGTGAGGGACAAAACAGCTGGGCCACTCAGAAGATTACCACACAGCTTATACTAGCAGAAGAAATCAAGGATAGTTGGTTGCAAGGCAGAGAATGGTCATCACAATGTTATATCTTCTATATAACAAAAATTATATCTTCCTGCCCTATTTCTGGACCTAAGCCATTGGCTAAAGAAATAACTGGGTCCCTAAGAAAGATCTTGCAATGCAATATAGTTATACATGGCAATGATTCTCCCAACCCTCCCAAACCCCAGGGACCTGTGGCCATTGAGTAACCAGACAGTTATAGGTCTTGTGGGCACAGGATCTGAGTAGATACTGACACTTACAGACTTGAATCATCATCATGGTTCCCATGTTGGAGTCAGGGGATACAAGGACCAGGTAATGAAAGAAGCCTAGAGGAAATACAGCTTAAGGTAGACCCACTCACTGATCATTTCCCTGGTTCCTGAATGTGTAATTAAGATGGTTGTATTTGTCATTCGGTACAGCTGACACAGTCAGTCCTTGGCCTGTGAGGTAAGAGCTATCATAACAGAGAAGACCAAGGAGGATCTCCTGAAACTAACTCCATCCCCCAGCCAGGTTTGCAAATCGAAAACAGTATAGTATCAGGCCGGGGATTTAGCTCAGTGGTTTTACCACCTGCCTCGCAAGTGCAAGGTCCTGAGTTCGATCCAAGTATCGTATTCCCAAAGTGGATGGCAGAAATTTGTGCTACCCTGAAGGATCTCAAGAATGCACACGTGGTAAATGCCTAGCAAGTGCAAAGCATGGTTCTCTCCCTAGCACCAAATGCAAGTGTGATGGTCGCAGCCACAGATACCAAGGGGACACTTGAAGATATGTATAGACTGTGATAAATTGACTAGAGGCAAGTAGTAGCCCTCGTTGTAAACACCAAGCCAGATAAAGGATCTCTGCTGAAGCTAATTAATATAGACCTATGTATATAGTGTGGGGTCATTGTTATCCCAGCAGTAAAGATTAGAAACCACTCACATTTGGTGTGAAATGGAGAGAAAATGTACATTTACAACCTTGCCCCAGGGTTAGCTTAACATTCCAACCCTCTGTCATCATCCAAAGAGATCTTGAGCGTCCTGACATGCCACAGAATATCACCACCACGCATTACACCGATGACCTCATCTTGAACAGTCTGCATGAGCAAGAAGTGGCTGGAAGGTTGATGAGGTATCTGCACAGCAGAGTGCTGGAGATGAAACTTGCAAAGACACAGGGCCACATTCATACAATGTCTTGGAGCCCAAAGTTGGGAAGCATTCCCCCAAAGGAAAAGATGGATTTGTTCATGTTGTTAGGGGTCTCAGTAGTAGGGAAAGAAGCCATGTAAAATGGCCCACAGGGAGTACCCTTTTGCCAAAGGACACAGAAGAGTCTCATTGAACTAAAGCTATGGCCTGGACTCTTTGGTCAGCAGGTAACTGACCCTGATCATCTCAACGAGATAGGAATGCTGTTGTGAAATAGGCACAAGAAGGAATAGGTGTAGATCCCAACTGGTGCTTTTGGCATCTCTTGGTACTGACTCGCCCAACTGTGACTATAAAATGGACAGAAGCAGCAATGCAGCTGGAGAAGGACATGATGACAGGAGACCCATGGCCCTCAGGTAAGGATCGAAGTCATTCCATCAAGTCAGCTGCTGAGGCCAGCAAAGGTGAGAGCTGCAGCTGGGGAATCTAGAATTAGTAAAGGATTGTAACCCCAAGACCAACTGCAGTGGGAAAACATAATCCCTCCCACTCACTTCCCTCTTCTAAGTTTCCTCTTAGAAAAAGGCACACTGGAATCTGGGAGCTGCCCTGGGAACAGAGGTAGAGAAATGGATCCAAGTGGTACAAAGGATGGAGTGTAGACATGGGGAACACTCTCTGTCCTCCTTCAGGGAAAGGAGTGTTGCCCAACCTTCTGTCTTCAGCTTCTGCCTCAGTTGCTGCATGGAGCTTAGCCTAAAGTCCCACCTTCCAGCCCTTCTCAGGGGAGCCCACCTTTCATGACTCACATGGACATTTTCAGCCGGGGAAGGACACTCTGATAACAGGAATTACTCCGGATATGCGCATGCCAGTGGCTAAAGCTGTCAGGCCTGAATTTACTTCCTTTCTCTGCCCAGTTCTGCTCCTTACCACTTTCCTTCCACACGTTTTGATGCCTTATACACTCTTGTACCCCACCTTGTATCACAGCATCTGTTTCTGGACACCTCAACCTTCCACATCACGTTCATTCGAACATGGCTCGAAGGTGTCAAGAACTCAGTTCTTCACTTCCTCTGCATGTCTGTAGATTAAACAACCATCTCAAAATCTCCAAATACAAATTCTTGTGGAGCATACTAACCTAGAAAATATATTAGGACATGCAAAAGAACCAAGAATTAACAAGGTATTCATGCAGAAACACTACCTAAGAGGACTTGCTCTACCAGACACTAAAACACATAAACCACGGAAACAGGCAGTGTGACTTGGGTATAAATATACAAAAAGAAGAAAATAGGCCCCCAAATAAACACATCCTGCTTGGACACTGATTTACATCAAAGTTGGCACTGCAGAGCAGGGACAAGACGGCCTTCCACACCGAATGGTCCCATGAAAATAAGGTATCTGTATGGAATAAAGGAGACCTGCCAAGTGTGGTGGTGCATGCCGGTAAGCCCAGCATTCAGAAGGCTGAGGCAGGAGGACCGTCATGAATTTGAAGCCAGCTGGGCTACAGCGAGTTTAAGGCCAGCCTGATCTACATAGCAAGACCTTGTCTCTAAACAAAACAAGAACAATAAAGGAGACCTCACCTCCACCTCACCTCCACCCCACCTCATAAACTAAAATTAATTCCATGTCAATTATAGAGCTCAATGTGAAAGAAAACACAATGAAGCTTCTACAGCAGCATTAACAAAAGAAAATAGAAATATTCTATGATGGGAACTGCTCAACTAAGGAATTGATGTAAAATTTTTATTCCATTTTAGTTCACTTCTGTTTAAATAGCTACAGGTAGCTGTGAGGGACAGCATAAAATTAGAAGATACTGTTAACGAATGTCTTCATGGCCTGAGAGTGAAAAGGATCCTTTAAAAGATACAGAAACAACAACAACAACAATAATAAATTTTGCTCTGTTAAAATTAGTAATGTCAGGGGTGTAGTTCAGTAGTAGGGCTCTTCCCAGCACACGGTCCCTATTTGAGACTCAGGGTTGGAGCCCCAGCCCCAGCACCACAAAAAAAAAAAAAAA
>NW_022900935.1:51245068-51259147 GCF_012274545.1 Fukomys damarensis | reverse complement strand
AACAAAAAAAAAAAAAAAAAAGAGAGAGAGAGAGAAAGAAAGGAAAAAAGAAGAATTTCTGTTTCAAAAGATATCACTGAAAGGATACAAGTCACATGGGAAGAGATATTCAATACATGTAACAAGCAAAGAAGCCATATCTAGAATTTATAAAGAACTACACAGATCAATAAGGAAAACCACCCAAAGGAAAGACTTCAACAGGCACTTCACCAGAAAGGATATCCAAATGATCAATAGCATTCAACCTTCCTAGCAATCAGAGAAACACAAATCAAAATCAGAATGAGATAGCACTATGACCACATGCCCAGGAAGGCAAACATTTTCGAGGTTGATTCTGAGAGTAGCATTGAGGATATGGAGCCAGGAAATCTCTCCAGTGTAGCTGGGTGGTAGATGGAGTACCACTTCGGAAAACTGACACTGTCTACCAAGACCGAACCTGCTCTGTAACTCGGCAATTGCACCCTAGAAATGTGCCCAACAGAAAGAAATACAGGAAGCTGTGCATCCCAAGACACATACAAGGGCTACGGGTATAGCTCAGTGATAGATTGCTTGTCTGGCATGCATGAGGCTCTGGATTCCACCCCCCGCCCCATGAAAAAAAAAACATGTACAAGAATGTTCTAGCAGCAGCCTCCATTATAGACAAAAGTTGGAGAAGACTCAGACATGCATCAGCAGTAGATTAAGTCAACTTCATTATGCATTCAATAGAATGCCACGCCGCAATAAGAACAAACAACTGTGTTGCTCAGCAGCATGAATGAATCTCACAAGCTATTCTGAGCCAACACACAGTTGCACCAGAGTCCGTACAATGTGAGTCCATTCAGGTAAAGCTCAAAAAAGCAAGGAAAACTAAACCACAGCCTTGACAGGTGCGTGCAAAGCAAGGAGATGATTGCCATGCAATCGAGGATTCTGATCACCTCCAGAAGGATGTAGGAGGTCTGGGTGAGGAGTAAATGTTGCTGTGGTATGTTTATTCCTTTTTTTTTTTTTTTTCTTGAGGCAGGGTCTCACTATGTAGTTGAGACTGACCTGGAACTCACTATGTAGCCCAGGCTGGTCTCGAACTCACAGCGATCCTCGTACCTCAGCCTCACGAGTGCTGGGATTACAGGCATGTGCCACCACGCCTGTCAGTGTTTATTTCATTTTAAGAAAAAAATAAAACAAAATGCCATAATGAAATGTAAGAGAGTAACAATAGGTAATACACTATATATCATAATCTTAAAAGTAATTACGCAGAGTACAAGACATACACAAAAAAGACTCTCCCTTACAAAGAAAAAGATAACAGCACAAAACCTTCTTTTCAGTGAACTAAGAGAAACTAGTAGTATAAATGAATCAGATTAAATTACATATTAAAATGTTTTTGAAACAGTGGGATAAGTAATTTGGGGACGTATTTGAACTTCTCCCTACTTCCTGTTATCCATCTTCTATTTTGCTTTACATAATGTCTCACATAAGAGAAACCACATGATGTTTAAGTTTGTTTGACTTATTTCACTTAACATTATGTTCTCAAGTTGCATCCATTTACCTATGAATACCTCGAGTTTATCTTTCTTTAGGGCAGACTAGTACTCCCCTGTGTATAAATACATTTTCCATATCCATTCATTTGTTGATAGGCATGTATGCTGTTTCCAAGATCTAGCTATTTTAAATTGTGCTGCTATAAACATGGATATAAGTGTATCCCTGTAATATGATGATTTTTAACTTTTTGAGAAGAAGCCTAAAAGAGGAGCAGCTGGTTCAAATGAAATTTCTATTTTTAGTTTTTTGAAGAATCTCCACACTGATTTCCATACTGGTTGTACACACTCCCACCAATCATACAGAAGATTTCCTTTTCCCCATATCCTTACCAGCTTTTGTTTATTAGATGTTTTTGATGATAGCCATTCTTTCAGTGTAAGATGGTATCTCAGTGTAGTTTTAATTTGCATTTCCTACTACCCAGCAATGTTGAACATTTTTTCATATATTTATTGCCCATTTGTAATTTTGAGAAATGTCTGTTCATTTCAGTTGCTCATTTCTTTTTTTCTTTTTTTTTTCTTTTTTGGTACCGGGGTCGAACTGAGGTCCTTGTGCTTGCAAGGCAGGCAGTGGAACCACTGAGCTAAATCCCCAGCCCCAGTTGCTCATTTCTTAATTGGGTCTCTTTTATTTTGGGGACTCTGATTTTTTTTTAAGTTCTTTATATAGTCTAGATGTTAGTCTTCTGCACAAGAAATAGCTGACAAGAACATTTTCCCATTCTATAGGCCGTCTCTTCACTCTTCTGGTTGTATCCTTTGCTGTGCAGAAGCTTTTTAGTTAGATGTGATCCCATTTGTTGATTTTAAGTATTATTTCTTGTGTCATTTGGGTTCTCTTCAAAAAGTCTTTGCCCACACCTACATCTTCAAGAGCTGTACCTGTTTTTCCTTAGGGCTTGATCCATTTTTATTTTAGTTTAGTACATGGTGAGATATGTGGGTCTAGATTCAATGTTTCCATGTGGATATCCAGTTTTCCTAGCACCATTTATTCAAGAGGTCATCTTTCCTCCAGTACATATTCTTGGCCCCTTTGTCAAAGATCAAATAGCTGTTTATGCCTGGTGTTGTTTCTGCATCCTCTAATCTGCAACATTGATTTACATATCTGTTCTTGTGCCATACTATGCTGTTTTAATCACTAGAGCTTTGTAGTCTAAATTCAAGTCTGGGATTGCTATGCCACCTGTTTTGATTTTGTGACCCAGGATTGCTTTTGTTATTCTGGATATCCTCTGGTTCTGTATGACTTGTAGGATTCTTTTCTATAAATCTATGAGAAACGCAATTGTTATTCTGATTGGGATTGCATTAAATCTGTATATCAGTTTTGGAAATTTAGCCATTTTGATTATATTGGCTCTGCCTGTAAGAGGAATGAGTTATATCTTTCCACTTTTTGATGTTCTCCTAATATCCTGTTTCTGAGTGGTGTTGTTTTCATTGTAGAGATCTTTCACTTCCTTGGTTAGGTTAATTTCTAAGTATTTAAATTTTTTTGCTATTGTGAATGGTGTTATTTTACTACTTTCTTTTTCAGGGAGTTCATTATTAATGTTTAAGAATGCTATGAGCTCTTGTTGCCTTTACTACTGGGTGGATACCATGCTGTTTCTCCTCTTTGATGCTTGTTTGCCACCCCAGCCTTGGAGCCAGATGATTATGGCCTCAAACTTGTACGAACTGCAAAGCGAATGCTGAGGACAGAAGAATCAGATGACACAGGCCACTGAATTTCCTTTGTTTGGAGTACATGTTATGATCCCTTTCTGGAGCATGTCTACAAGTTCTATACACAAACATTTTGATGGTGAAGACAAGACATTAACAGGGGAGGTGAAAACCAGTCCTCAATGAATTGCTCAAAAAAAAAAACAAAACAAAACAAAAAAAACAGCTGCCTTCTATTCCCAAATATGCTTTACCCATAACTAAGCCTACATCTCCCGCCCCAGAGGCCCAGTCAACAAACGGCACACATGCTTCTTACCGACGCTTTTACCTGGACTATTCCCTGCTCACAGATTTCACCTCGGTTGTGAAGCGAGTTACCCGGAGTCTCTGTGCAGCCACCTTATCGCTCTGCATTAACGTGGTTTGGAGTAACATTCATACGGCGTGGGTCTTAACAAGATGGCGTGCTCAAGTTTACAGTTTCCATCCTGATAACTATCCCGATGGTGACTGTCCATGCTTGGTGTTTGATATTCCCGTCTTTCACCCGCTCGTTGACCCCGCCTCAGGTGAACTGGATGTGAAGAGAGCATTTGCAAAATGGAGGCAGAACCATGATCGTCTTTGGCAAGTATTAATGTATGCACAGAGAGTTTTCTACAAGATTGACACAGCAAGCCCCTTAAATCCAGAGGCTGCAGTACTGTATGAAAAAGATGTTCATCTTTTTAAAAGCAAAGTTGTTGACAGTGTTAAGGTGTGCACTTCTCATTTGTTTGAACAACCTAAAATAGAAGATCCTTATATCAGTGGAACAGACTGGAAGACACAAAAACAAATGCAGATGTACTCAGCTACCTCATCTTTGACAAAGGAGCTGACCATCCTCAGTGGAGGAAAGATAGCCTCTTTAATAAATGGTGTTGGAAAAACTGGATGTCAACCTGCCACAGATTAAAATTAGACCCTTATCTTTCGCCATGCACTAAATTAAAATCCAAATGGATTAAAGATCTAAATATTAAAACAGAAACATTAAATTTGCTGGAAGGTAAGTTAGGCAGAACTCTGGAAGACATTGGTATAGGAAAAGACTTTATGAACAAATCCTCAGTAGCACGGGAACTAGCAGATAGAATCAACAACTGGGATCTCATCTTACTAAAAAGCTTCTGTACTTCAAAAGAAACCATCAGCAGAACTAAGAGACAATCTACAATGTGGGAAAAAATTTTTACCAGCTGTACCTCAGACAAAGGACTATTATCAAGGATATATAAAGAACTCAAAACAATCAGTCCCCCCAAATATAAAGACCCGATCCAAAAATGGGCATCCGAAATGAACAGACATTTCTCATACAAAGAAGTGAAAGCAGCAAGAAAATATATGAAAAAATGTTCCACATCACTGGTCATTCGAGAGATGCAGATGAAAACAACACTGAGATTCCACCTCACCCCACAAAGAATGGCTGCTATCAAGAAATCACACAATAACAAATGTTGGCGGGGTTGTGGGGAGAAAGGAACCCTCCTCCATTGTTGGTGGGAGTGCAGACTAGTGCAACCACTATGGAAATCAATATGGAGATACCTCAAAGAGCTTGGACTGGAGGTTCCATTTGACCCAGCCATCCCTCTGTTGGGTATCTTTCCAAGAGAACTAAAAGAATCATATCACAGAGAAGTATGTGCACCCATGTTTATAGCGGCACAGTTTGTAACAGCTAAATTTTGGAGACAGCCCATTTGCCCATCCGTTGGAAACTGGATAAAGAAGATGTGGTTTTTCTATAAAATGGAATATTAGCCATTAAGAATGAGAAAATAGATTCATTCATAGGAAAATGGATACATATTGAAGATATACTCCTAAGTGAAATAAATAAGTCACACGTGTAAATACCAAATAGTTTCCCTGGTGTGAATAATCTGCAACAATGCATAAGATTCTAATAAGATTACTGACATTTAGAAATGGGAAGAAAGGAGCTAAAGGTGTAGGGAAGGTGTGATGCGTAGGGGAAGAAAAAAAAGGGAAAAGAAAAAAATGTGAGAGGATGAAAATAAAGTGTTTGTAGATGGGGAGCGGAGGAGGGGGTGAAGGGAGGGCAGAGGTAAGGGGAAAAATGAGAATCAAGACCTGTCATGTAGAGGTACAAGATCCCAACAATGAATGTAACTGTACTGTATCCCTAAAATGTACCAATAAACTCAATTAAAGCTGGAAAAAAAAAAAAGAAGATCCTTATGCTATTAGCTTTTCTCCACGGAATCCTTCTGTACGTGCTGAAGCCAGAGAAGATGCTGACAGAAAAAGCCTGAGGAACCGCACCATGAAAGTGTCCATGTTGCTGACCTGTCGTGGGTAAAGCCTGGCTCAATACAACTTTTCAGTAAAGAAGAAAAAAACAGCAGCGACTTATGAGATGAAGAATCTGGTACACCGTGCACTTTATTTTATTTGCTTTTTTTTTCCCCCTTGGTACCGGGGATCGAACTCAGGTCCTCATGCTTGCAAGACAGGCAGTGGAACCATTGAGCTAAATCCCCGGCCCAACACCATGCACTTTAATGCTGGACTCTGGCCTAGTCAAAGCTGACTGACGGCAAAGGACTGCCTGAAGACTAAACGGTGTGAACAGTGACTGTTTATCAGTGTTTCCCATGTTGGCACAGGTTCTAACAGCAGGTTTCAGAAAGTCTCTTTAAGTAATATGTTAATTCTGTCAAGAAGCATCTTAGGGTGGTTGTCTAGATCAGTACTCCAAATTATTGGGGACCTTAAGGTTAAGTATTTTTCTGAATGTCATACTAAAGGTAAGTTGCATTCACTTACACTAATAGAGCAGACCGAAAACAGCACTATTTAACAGTTTCTAAATCAGTTTTCAGGTGTACCTATGATAGGTTATGGAGAGGACAGGTACAGAGAGAGCAGATTCCAGAACTCAGCACTTTGAAGTGGAAGACTGAATTTCAAACTCCAGCCTCCTGTCTCAGTGATTTACAAACGGCTGTCTCTGAGAAACAGAAGAGTGAGAAGAGACCAGAATGCTTGTTCGTAGTTGGTTTTTCTTTTTAAAGCAAATTAGTTACTGTATTTTTCTGGCAGGAGGGAGGGAAAATGTGTTAAAATAGTTTCTAATGAAGTTAGATATTTAAATGATGAATGACTAATGTGTTTAGTAGAGACAAAATAAGCCAATAAATGATTGTTCTTGGTCAAAAAAAAAAGAATGCTATTGTTTTTTGGGGTTTTTTTGGGGGGGGCGGTACTGGGGATTAAACTTAGGCCCTTGCCCTTGTGAGGCAGGTGGAACCATTGAGCCAAATCCTTGGCCCTAGAACCCTACTGATTTTTGTATATTTATTTTGTATCCTGCTACATTGCTTAATTTGGTTAATTTTAGGAATCTTTTCATGGAGATTTTTGGGTCTTCTGAGTACAAGATCATGTCATCTTTAAATAATGATACACTGATTTCTTCCTTTCCTATATGTAGTGCTTTTATTTCTTACTCTTATCTAATTCTGGTTAATGTGTTAAGGACCACGGTGGTGACAGTGGATGTCCTTGTCCTGTTCCTAATTTTAGAAGGAAAACTTTCAGTTTGTCCTCATTTAATATGATGTTGGAAGTATGTTGGTCATTAAATTGGTGGTTTTTATCAGATTGAGATAAGGTCCATTTGTACTTTTTAAAAGAGCTTTTATTATTGGCTTTTATCAGATTGAGATAAGGTCCATTTGTACTTTTCGTTATTTATTTATATATCCTGAATATGTTTTTTTTTTAATTGAGTTTATTGGTACATTTTAGGTACACAGTACAGTTAGATTCATTACTGGGATCTTGTACCTTTACATGACAGGTCTTGGTTCTCATTTCCCATTTGTACTTTTAGAGGAGTTTTTATTATGAATGGATGTTGGATTTTGTTAAAGGCTTTCTCTGTGTCTATTGAGATGATCATGTCATTTTTGTCCTCACTTCCATTTATGTGATGAGTTATGTTTATTGATTTGGATATGTTGGACCTCCTTCCCTTCCTGAGATGAAGCCTATTTGGTCATGGTTTTTTTGTTTTGGGTTTTTTTTTGAGACAGGGTCTCACTATGTACTTGAGACTGACCTGGAACTCACTATGCAGCCCAAGCTGATCTGGAACTCACAGCGATCCTCCTGCCTCAGCCTCCCAAGTGCTGGGATTACAGGTGTGTGCCACCACACCCAGCAGTTCTTCATCTTTTTAATGATTTGTTGCATTCTGTTTGTCAATACCTTTTTAAGGATTTTGTGTGTGTGTGCGCGTGCATGTGTGTGTGTGTGTGTCTGTGTGTCTGTGTGTGTCTGTGTGTGTCTGTGTGTGTGTCTGTGTTCATTATCTGGTCTACCCTTTAGAATCAGGATAATGCTAACTTCCAGGTATAGCTCTAGAAGTATTCCTGCCCTCTGATTTCATTAGGAAGTTTGTGGATTATGGTGTTAGGTCTCCCCTGAGGTTCTTGCAGAATTCAGTTCTGACTCCATCAGATCCTGGGTTGATCTTAGTTAATAGCTTTGTTTTGTTTTGTTTTTTAATTACTTCTTCAATTTCTTTGCCTATTATCGGACTGTCCAAGATTTAAAGTCTTCTTGGTTCATGTTTGGTAATTCATGTGTATCTAGAAATTTCTTGAGTTATCTTTTATTTATTTATTTATTTTTAATTTTTGAGACATTTTAAGTTTTGAATCTTTCTGTCTAGTTCAGGCTGGTCTTGAACTCACTTTGTAGTCCAGGCTGGCCTCAAACTTGCAGAAATCCTCCTGCATCAGCCTCTGTAGTGCTGGGATTACAAGCACATGCCACTTTGCCCAACTGAATTTTCCAATTTCTTTGACATATATGTTTGTAAAGTACTTGTTAATAATTTTCTGGATTTCGGTAGTGCTTGTTCTGATTCACATTTTTCATTTCTGATTGCTTTGTGTCTTCTCTTTCCTTTTTTTTATGTGTGTGTTATTTGTTTCTTGGTTGGTTGGTAAGATTAGCTAAGTATCTGTCTATTTTATTTATTCCTTCAAAGAACCAGCTCTTTGATTCATTGATTCTTTGCTTTTTGGGTTTTGTTTTTTTTTTAGTCTCCATTTCATTGACTTCTGCTCTGATCTTTACAATTTCCTTACTTGTACAAGCCCTGAATTTGGATCATTCTTACTTTTCTAGAACCTTGAGATGTATCACTAAATTATTTATTTGGTTTCGCTGTTTTTCTGATGTGGGCATTCACAGCTATAAACTTTCCTCTTAGAACTGCTTTTATTATGTCCAAGAGGTTTCAGTATGCTGTTCTGGCATTACCATTTAATTCTAGGAACTGTCTTATTTCTTCCTTAATTTCCTCCATGACCTATTATTCAAGAGTGTGTTGTTTAATTTCCATACTTTTGCATAGTTCTTGTGGTTTCTTTTGCTATTGATTTCTAGTTTCACTGTTCTCTGAATTGATAAGGCACCTGGTAAATTTCTGATTCTTTTGCATTTCCTTAGGCATGCTTTCTTAGCTCATGTGTGGGCTATTTTGGAGAAAGTACCATATGCTGTCAAAAAGAATATTCTGTTGTCTCTGGGTGTTCTATGTATGTCTACTAAGTCCATTTGTTCAAAGCTTTGGTTTTACTTTGATACGGTATGTCTTTGTTGATTTTTTGTTTGGTTGATCTGTCTATTTGTGAGAGTGGGGTATTGAGGTCCCTCCTCATAATTGTATTGATGTTTATCTAATCTTTTATGTTTATTACTGTTTTATGAAGTTGAGTGCACCGTGATTTGGTACATATGTGTTTATAATTATCATTTCTTCTTATTAAATAGTTCCATTAACCAACATGTAATGTCCTGCTTTACCTCCTGTGTTCACCTTTGGTTTTGAAGTTCACTTTGCCTGAAGTAGGATAGCTACTCCTGCTCGTTTCTGAGTTTCTATTGCATGGAATGTTGTTTTTCCGTCCTTTGATGTTTAGTCTATGAATTTCTTTTTGTGCTATTTGTTTCTTGATACAACATACCATTGGATTTTGTTTCTTGATCCATTTTGTTCATCTGTGTTTTTTGATTGGTGAACTGAGTCCATTTCATAGATATAATTGACAGTATTGACTTACTCCTGTCATTCTTTTATTTTCCTTTTGTTGTTTTGCCTTCTTTCCCTTCTACTTAATTGCTAATCCTACTGATGCATTTATTTTATTGGACCTTTTGGCACTGTTAGCTTCATTTTGTCTTTCTAGAGTATCCTTGAGCATTTTTTTGGTTTGGTGGTCATGAATTTCTTTAAGTTCTCTTTGAAATATCGTATTTCTCCATCAATTCTGAAAGATAATTCTGCAAATCAGATATCAGCCTGGGTTGGAAGTTGTTTTCTTTTAGTTCTTGAAACACTTCATTCCGTGCTCTCCTCCCCTTTAATTTTTGTGATAAGAAGTGTTGTAATTCTGACAGGTTTACCCTTACAGGTGATTCACTGCTTTCTGTAGCAGCCTGTAAGATTCTGCTCTTGTGTGGATTTATGATATTTTCATTATTATGTGACATGGAGTGTTTTTTGTTCGTTTTCTGATCATGGCCACTTGGGGCTCTGTATGCCTCACTTATTTATATATTAAATTCTATTTCTCTGTCTGGAAAGCATCCTTCTATTGCTTAACAGGTTTTTTTTAATATCCTTTTTGCTATCTTCTCATTTTTCATTAATTCTAATTACACTTATATTAGTCTTCTTGGAGTCATCTAACGGCTTTGGGGTCCATTTCTCATGATATCTGTTTTTACGGTATCTCTCATGAAGTGATCATTGACCACAGCCTTGTCCTCTAGATCCGACACTCTGTCTTCACACTGATTGCTTCTGCTACCTATATTTCCAATCATATTTTTAATCTCCTGGATCTCTGTCTGGGACTTTTCTATGGATTCCCATTCTATTCATGTTTCTATGTTTTCCTTTGTGGTGTGTGTATGCGTGCGTGTGTGCTGGGGTTTGTGGCTTCTTTGGCCCAGTGCCACGTGCTCTGGGAGTGAAGCGCAGTATTCTTTATGGTCCCCAGGCAATCAGGATGTTGGCACACAGCACAAATCAATTGTCGGCAGCAGCTCTGTCACCCTGGCTATAGCAGTTAAGTCAGAGACAATAATAGTGGCAAATGTCAACCTGCTACTGACAAATTCTGAAAGCCACTTGTGAACTGCCCTTAACCAAAGCAGAGAGGCCTATATCACCCAGATATGGAACTCTAGTAATTCGGGCCATTAATTTATGCTGCATGAAGGCAGCTGTACCAGAGAGCTCAAGCAAACCCATGATGTGTTTTTTGAACCGATGTTTTGTGACCTGGCTCGTTGTTTGTTGAGCTGCATGTCTTTGTTTCATATACTTTTCTATAAACATTGTATGTTATAATTTTTAAAAGATTAGAAAAAGATGGTTTATTTAATATTAGGCTGAATATTGGCACATCTATATTTTTTTTCTCCTTTTGTAAAATGCACATACAACTGTCATCACTAATCTCTTCCTTTCAGATAGGTTAAAGTGGACCCTTGACTTACAAACTCAATTCATTCACTAGGGCTGGTTGTAACTCAAGTCGGTCAGGCTCCTCTACACAGCCTTCAAAGTCTCTTTCTGTATGATGTTAGGTCACACTTTCTTCTTCTAGGCAGATCTCAGTGTCCTTCGAGAGAAATTGGCCCAGGATTTCTCAATTAACCCCACACAGGAAAGGATGTTGTAATGTTCCTTCCAGAACTCTTTAAAACTTAAATCTGTATCTAAGCCCCTCTGGAAGCACAAGCAGCAGGCATTCAGGTCGTAACTCAATATTTAGCCATAAGTTAAAACTAAAATTCTAGTCATAACCCAAGTTGGTCATATATTAAGCTGGTCGTAACTCAAGGGTCCTCTGCATTTTTATCTTCTGGTCTCTGGACAGGCTGTTCATTGTTGAAGAAAATGGACAAGAGAAGTAGACTGCAGCAAGAGCTGGTGTAAGCAAGTAAGTCATTTAAGTGTGGCCGGAGAGAAGCAGTAACTTGGCAACAAGACCATCGGTGGACATAAGTGTTTTCCTGACAGGCCTAGAACCAACAGGATGGGACAGGCAGTGCTTTGCAAAGTCACAATTACCAGGGGCTGGGGCAGGGGAAAATGGGGGAGCACTGCTTAATAGTTACAGCATTTACTTTAGAGATGACAGAAATACTTTAGAACTACACGAGGGCCATGGATTTAGCTCAGCAGCACAGCACCTGCCTGGCAAGCTCGAGGTCCTGAGTTCAACCCCCAGTACCAAAAAAGAACAAGATAGAAGTGCGAGTGCAACAATATTGTTGATGTACACTAAATACCACTGGATTGAGCCCTTTAAAATGGATCATTGTACAGTATATGAATTTCACCTCGGTTTATACATAAAAATATTTGTTGGTGGGTATATTAAACAAAAGAACCTCTATAGTTTTCTCCTTGCCAATGAAGGCAGAAACCTTTCTAAAAGGAAATAAATAGAATTTTAAAGAATTTCTGGTGTCTCCAAACCTGTCTAGTGGCCATTTCTCACTTTTCAGTTCTCGCTAGTATCCACCACCTTTCAACCTTCTCTCCCGACCAGATGTGTTCAGTGCGTTTGTGCAAGAGCATATGGGCCCAGAGTAGGGAGTGTTGTTCATGCTCCGTGTGTACGGTGTGCATGTTCGCTGTGTGTGCCAATGTTCACGTGGTCAGTGTGTGCACACATGTTTTACAAGTGCACACGTGCACACATTCACAAGCACCTGTGTGGGCTTCCGTCTGCCTCTGGCCCTCTACAGGCTCTCTGCCGGCTGTCCTCAAGCTGCTCCTGACAAGAAGCCAGGCTTCCTGGGGTCTTGCATCAGCGGAGAAGGAAGGAAATAAAGGCCACAGAATGGTCGAGAGGGAAGAAGCCAACTCTAAAGCAGAATCCACACCTTTCATGACAGGTCTAGGTAGCATCTCTACATGAGGCCCCACATCCACAGACAAGAATACAAACCACATCATGCTGCTTCCTCTGACCTGCGCCACCCAAGGCAAGTTTCTTGGCCTCCCTCTGCTGTCGTCTCCTCACATATGAGATGGGAATAATAAAATAGCCTTCCTGTTGGTTGTGTGATTACCAGTATCTTCCCCCACCCACCCCTGTACTGGGGATCCAACTCAGGACCTTGCGCTTGCGAGGCAGGCATGGTGCCCCTGAGCTACATCCCCAGCACCGATTGCAAATATCTTAAATTGTGGCTTGGATAGAGCAAGTCTGTAAGTAGCAGCACTTCAAAAATTTTCATTTTTAGAAAGGGAATTTAAAAAGGTTAAAGTTCAATTAATGCTGTAATAATAATAGAAAATAAAAATTCAAAAATTCTTTGAAAAAGCTTTCAAAAAATAAAAAGGGAATTAAGCCAGGCACGGTGGCTCATGCCTGTAGTCCCAGATACTCAAGTCTGAGGCAGAAGGATCACAAATTTGGGGCCAGCCTAGACAATTTAGCAAGACCTTGTCTCAAAATAAAATGAAAAAGGGCTGGGGATGTAATTCAGTGGTAGAACTCTTGTCTAGCATGCACAAGACCCTGAATTCAATCCCCAATGCTACAAGAAAAAATAAAGAGGGTATATTTTTAAACGCCCATCTATTTTCTTCCTGACTTTTGCTTTCCACATGCTAACAATAACTAATATCAGACAAGGGAACAAATCAGAAATATCTTTTTGGCCAATTTTTGGAATATGTGAGTAAAACCAAAATTTCTCCTATAGGAAATCAGCATTAAAATGGGATAATATCGGGCTGGGGATTTAGCTCAGTGGTTCCACCACCTGCCTCACAAGCACAAGGTCCACAGTTCGATCCTCAGTACCAAAAGAAAAAAAGGCGGGGGATAATGTGTCTGAAGAAATATTCACCCTAGATCCTATTGCTACTGGAAATGGCATTTCAGACTTGCTGTAGTTAGGGTATGGTTTGAGTGTGTCCCCCCAGGGGTTCATGTGCTGAAATTTAATCTCCACTGCTTGGTATTAAGAGTGTGGAAACTTAATATAGCTATAGTGATTGGCGGGGGGGAGGTTACCAGGGATTGAACTCAGGACCTTGCATGGCAGGCACAGTGCCACTGAGCTAAATCCCTAGCCCTCTAGCTATGGTGATTAGAGGTGGGGCCTTTGAGGAGTGTTAGGATTAGTGAAGGTCATCAAGGTCAAGACCCCAGGATTGAATCCCAGTGGCTTTATGAAAACAGACACCAGAAGACACACACACACATGTGCTCCCTGTCTCCTGTCATGGGAAAACCCTGCAGTGCCTCGGGACTCTGCCAGCAAGAAAGCTGTCACCAGATGCCTCAAACCTCCAGAGCTGAGGGCCAAATGAGCCTCCTTTCTTTATAAAGTGCCTGATTTCACTGTAGTCATGAAAAATGGGCACATACAGGATCCGCAAACAAGCCCCCACAGTTCTCAGTAATTGAAGGTTCATTCAGCAAAGACAGCAAGACAGACGTTTCATTCCGCAGAAAGACAGATCCGTGATGAACCCACCCATGTAAACTTAGTCTCTAAAAGGGCTGAGATTGCTGGGAAAACACAAGACTCAGGGATGGGAGACTTAGTCTTTGGTCCCCCATGAGACCTTGGGCTAATTACTTAGTTTTTCTGGTCCTTCTTATCCATCAATTGGGATGCTGATCTAGGCAGTCTTTAAATTTCCTTTGACTCAGTGAACAAGGATTCCATTCTTCTAGTAGGAGAGAAAAACAATATTACACACACA
>NW_022900935.1:51241521-51244986 GCF_012274545.1 Fukomys damarensis | reverse complement strand
ATACTAAAGAGATAAGGATCCAGCTAGAAAAAAAAGCCCCCCCAAAAAAGAGGACCCCTAAGATCCTTCTTGAAAAACAAAGTTTGTTTTAATTATAAGTCAAATTCCACTTTGAGGGAAAAAAAATAACCTGTAGGCATTTTCTGTTCTATTTAGTTTAATTTTTGTCTCCAGCAGGTAACTCTTCAGCAGGAAGCTTCAAAAAGCTTCTCACACTTTCTACCCACAGGCCAGTTACAGACAGCAGAGGACACACTGAAAATGGATTCTTTTTACATAAAATCACTGCGGTGAGGAGTGGGGAGCATTCCCAGATCAAATGATGAGTAGCCCCTTGGCGCTGTGTCTGATGCTGTAGGGTTAATTCAGTCTGAAGAAAGTGACAAAGAGCAGAGCTTTTTTCTTTTTTTTTTTTTTAACAGATTCCACACTCATAACCAAGTACTTGGCAAGCTGCCCTCTCATATGTTGCGAAATAAAGTGTGGCCTTTAGTGTGTTCCTAACAGGCAGAGCAGTTTGTCTGATCACAGTGCCTGGGACCAGACGCACAGACACCAGGATGTTCTCCTAGGGTTTCCACTGCTTCAGTTAAAATCTTGCTTTCCCTTTGTGCTCACTGGAGAGGACAGTTCGGGTCTCAGAGGAGTCATTTCCTGAGAGTGACAGTGACCGCATGGCCACAACACCCTGTCTCAGCCCCAGCTACTCAAAAGGATTCAGATCAAGATTTACAAAACCTTTTGCAATACTTCCATAACCCCACCCTTTTTAGATTTTGAAATTATTGGCACAGGCAAATGTCTATAATCGTGAAATTCTCATGAGTGGAGTGGAGCAGATTTCTATAAACAAAGCAAGCTCCAATTTCTCCAGCCTTTTGTAGAAACATTTCTGCTAAGAAAGAGGTCCCCTCCAACCCTAGGAAACTATCATTGTAACTTTTTTGTTTTTATTTTTTTACTATAAATGAGGAGTTTTGTGAACAAACTTTGGAAGCTTCAAATACATATTTTACCCCAACACATCTTTTTGCCCCATAGACTTGAGCAAAAGGTAAATATCCAAGAGTCTCCCCACAAAAAAAGAAGTCAAGTGTTTATTGGATATAGGCATTTTTTTAAAGGAGCCTTAAAAAAATAAACATTTTTTAAAAATCTGTTGACTTCAAGTCCTTATGACCATATTTCACAGTAGTCACCAGATCTCCTCAGAGCCAGAACAACAGATCTTTCCATAAGAGCCAGTCTTGATGTTCCAGAAGGTAGCCTAGAGATATGGGTTGATTTATTAGTAGTTATTATAATTCCTCCTTGCACACAGTTGGATTTCTTTTAAATGGAGTTGAATTTTTTTTTTCTGACCCTGGAATCATGTTCCCTCTCTTCCTCAAGTTAAATAAAGGCTTTATTTGAAGTCAGGAGAGTTTCCAGCACGACAAATGACCATTGGAAGTAGATGACGCCTTTTGCTTGGTTGATCGGGTTTGGTTTTGGGTTTTTTTCACCAAATAAAGCTATCCTTACCAAAATTCTCCGTAGAGACCAGGACATAGCCAGAGCCCTGGGGACCAAAGAGCCAACAAGAAGCAGGGCAGAGCAGGGCTGACCTTGGCCTTCTGCTAGTTTTGCTCCACCCCCACCTCAGTCCCTTGCTTGCTCTCTTCCTCTTCTCCCACTTTTCCTTGTGTCCCTTATCTTCCCTTTCCTTCTGTCCAGCTACAGTGAAGAATACTTGCTAAAGCACAGCTCTTACCCTGACGCTGTCTTCATTCCTGCTTTCCAGATCACCCTTAAAAGTGGTTCCCACTGTCCTCCTCTTTGGAAGCATTTCCTGTCTCCATTTACATATCCTGTGTCCCCCCACCCTCAAATCTAATATCCTGTTTTCCTCCAGGCGGCCTCAATCCTGTCACGTAAGTCATTTGCAAGATCTTCCCAATGGAGTGCTTTTTATCTTGCATGGGAATATGAGTTTGTAGCGTACTCAGTATTTCTCTCCTTCCTCCCGGATTCTCAGATGGAATGTGGCTGTCCAGACCGCAATTCGCAAAGGTGCACTGCAACATGTGGAATCTGTAAAACCGGACTGCATAAAAATAAAATTTACCTAATCCACACAAAAGGCCCAGAATGGCCTTGTGAACAGAACCAATGTAAGGGGAGGAAATTCTGATGACTCAGACTCCTTTGGGCAGGGTGTGGCTCAGTGGGTGAGTGAGGGCTCAGGCATGCACTAGTCCTGGGTTCAAGCCTCAGTTCCCCAGAAGAAAACCCTTCCCACAGTTTTGACATGCTTATCAGACTCTCGGTGCCACAGAACACATCCTTACGGCTTTGGTGTTCAGAGGCAGGAGGATATAATGTTTTGCAACTTTGGGGGGGGCATAATTGTGATATATTACGAAGTGGTAGCCAGGGGCTTGTAGCTCAGTGGACCCAAGCCTGCCTGGCAAGCACAAGGTCCTGAGTTCGAATCCCAGTACCAAGAGGGAAAAAAAAATTGCAGGAACAGAGAGGGAGTTTTCATACAACCTTCACCCAAATTTTAACTTTCACCACATTGGCTCTATCACTCTATTTTCTGAAACATTTGAGAGCAAGTTTCAGACACATTCTCTTTTATCCCTACTTTGTATGTTTCCTAAAACTAAGGACTTGTGCAGCAACACAGCCATGCCAAGATTACCCACATCAGAAAAATGAACCTTCATAAATACAATTAGCTTACCTACACGTCCTTTAGATTTTGCCATTTGCTCCAGTAAAGTCCTTTCTGATACAAGAAAATAGTAAACCATGCATTGCTTTCTGTTGTTCTGTTTTGATTTGTGTTCTGCAGTTCTGGGGCCTCAGACGTGCTAGTCAAGTACTCCACCAAGGAGCTGCACCCCAGACTCGGGAAAATGTTCGCTTTCCCTGCCTTGCACAGCCTTGGCATTTTTGAGGAGCTGGTGATTTTGTAGAATTGTCTCTCAGCTTGGGAACACCTGACCCTTTTCTCATGGGTGGATTCAGTGTGTATATTCAGGGCAGGAATACCCGGCCTTCTCAGTGCAACAGAGCAGGAGGGGTTTCATGTCACTTCGTCCTGTCACAGTCAAGGTGGTGTATGTCAGTTTTCTCCACCATACAGTTAGTATTTTTCTCCACAAAATTACCAAGTACTTTGTGGGGCACATTAAGACTGTAAATATCTTGCTAATCATTCAACTTTCACATACTAATTTTAGCATCTATTGATGATTCTTTTGTGAAATCATTTACTATAACAGCAATAACACTCGTGTGTGTGTTTGTGTGTGTGTGTGTACGTGTGTGTGTGTCTGTGTGTTATATGCATGGATGTGGGTGGTACTGGGGAATTGAACCCAAGAAGTACAGGGCTCTAACCCCAGCCCTTTTTATTATTTTACTTTAAGACAAAGTCCCTGAGTTCGATCTTTGGTACCAAAAAAAAAAAAAAAA
>NW_022900935.1:51229218-51241320 GCF_012274545.1 Fukomys damarensis | reverse complement strand
AAAAAAAAAAAAAAAAAAAAAAGACATGGCAGACGAAACTTACACAAATGGGCTGGGGATTTAGCTCAGTCGTTCTGTCGCCTGCCTCTTAAGCACAAGTACCCTCATTTGATACCCGGTACCAAAAAACAAAATTGCCATTTACTTTAAGACAAGGTCTCCTTGAGTTGAATCGGGTGGACTTGAACTTGTGATCCTCCTGTTTAAGCCTGTGGAGTACCTCTTTCCTTTCCCAAGGAGGATGAAAGGTAGAGTGATAGAAAAGCAAACCCCGAGGCACGTGTTTGTCTCCATTAACATTATAAATTAAAATTGTTTTAACCTATTCTCTTCTCTCTCTCTCTCTCTCTCTCTCTCTCTCTCTCTCTCTCTCTCTCTGTAGTGGGGGCTGAACCCAGGCTCTTCACACTTAGCCACATTCCCAAACTCCCACCCTTTTTTTGAGACAAGGTCTTTCTATGCAGTTCGGGCTGCTCTTGAACTCACTGTGTGGCCCAGGCTGGCCTCAAATTCACAGCGATCCTCCTGCCTCAGCCTCCGGAGTGCTAGGATTACAGATGTGTGCCACCATGCCTGGCTCCTCAGTCTTTTTTATTTTGAGACAGGGTCTTGTTAAGTCACTAAGTTGCCCCAGCTGGGCTTGAACTCTCAGTCCTCCGGCTTTGGCTACGTAGAGCCCACAGATGTGGACTGTCATTCCTGGTTTTAAAAATCTCTTTTTAAGGGAGTCATGGTGGTGCACACCTGTAACCCCAGCTTCTTGGGAGGCTGAGGCAGGAGAATCACACTTTGGGGCTAGTCTAAGCTACACGGTGAGACCCCCCCATCTCAAAAAAAAATGTCTTTTTGAAGACAGAGCACGTGCCTGGACCCATCCTGGATCCCAGGATTCAACAGCTCATGAGATATCCAGTCTGCAGGGAGCACACTCATTTAACAGGGGAGTGCAGGTGAACAAATACTCCACAACACAGTTAGGACTATGCCCAGGGAAGAAAAAGCCTGGTCCCTTATGAGGCAGGACAGCAGCTGTTGAGCACTGTGTGATAATTCCTTTCTCTGACATAAAAGCATTCACTCACAATCATCTCTGTGAAGGATGAGTCGCTTGCTGGGAGGTAGAAATTTGAATTCTGTCTGTCACTAATATGTTTAAGAAACTTGGGTGCCCAGACAGGGGCAGATTGCAGGAAAGGGCTACAGAAGAACTAAGATCTCACTTTAAGGAAAGAAAGAATTCACCATGTGAGGCAGCCACCTGGCCTAAGACCTCCCTGTGCTGAGGCTCAACTTCCAGAGGTCTCACCTGACCTGTGTCACATATGAACTGTTCCCTGGTGTGTTTGACTTGTTTGTTGTTTTGAGCTCAAACCCAGGGTGTTGGCCATACTAGGCAGATCCTCTACCAAGGAACGGTAACTCCAGCCCCTGTTGACATATAATTATAGTTTATCAGCATTTGATTATTGATTTTTTTAACTTTTTGTAGTTCAGACCCAATACAGTTTGTATTTATTTATTTATTTATTTTTGTCCAAATATAGTTTTTAGGGGCCAGGAATTTAGATCAGTGGTTCTACCACCTGCCTAACAAGTGCAAGGACCCGAGTTTGATGCCCAGTACCACCCTCCAAAAAAACTGGAACATATATAGCTTTTAGGTCTCAAACTAAAATTTTTTGTAGGCTCTTGCAAAGTTCATAGTTTGCTGTGCCCGGTGAATTTTTAAGTTGAAAAAATTTCATTCCTGCTACTCTATTTCAGAGATAAATATTTCTTAGCTAACCAAAATTTTTTCTTTTTTTTGTTTTTGTTTTTCTGAGGCCATCTCACTATGTAGTCTAGGTTGGTCTCAAACTCAATGAAATTCTCCTATCTCAGCCTCATGAGTGCTGGGATTACAGGCGTGCACTGCTCAAACTTATTTCTTTAACAAACAAAAAGCTTTTAAAGATATAATTTACATGCTATAAAATTCAAAGTACACAACTCAGTATATTTCAAAAGTTGTATAACCATCACCATTATCCAGTTTTAGAATATTTCATCACTTGTAGAGGAAACAGAAAGAAAGAAAAGAAAGAAAGAAAGGAAGAAACCATTTTGCACCAGTCCTTGACAAGTACTAATCTGCTGTTTTTCTTTCCTGGGGATCAAACCCAGGCCTTCTACATGCTGGGTAAATTCTCTGCCCCTGAGATACACCCTCCGTCCTTTCCTTCTCTCTAGAGATTTGTATTTTATGGACTGTTTGTTTAAATGAATGCATATAGTACGTGGTCTTTTGTGACTGGCTTCTTCCATTACACCTAAGGTGCTCTGTTTGGTTGTTTTTTTGCGGTGCTAGGCATCGAACCCAGCCCCCTCTCCATACACACACACACACACACACACACACACACACACACACACACACGCTAAGCACATTCTCTGCCACGGAGCTACGTCCTCAGCCCCAGCCCAGAGCTGCTGAGGACCACCCACGCCGCAGCAGGGTGAGCTCCGTACACGTTCCCTGGGAATAGAATGCCACTGCATCTGTGACTTGCTCCTCCACTGAGGGCCAATCGGATCGTTATCACTTTTCGGCCATTGTGATTTGATTCGTGCTGCTTTGTACATTCTGTGCAAGGCTTTGCATGACCATATAATTACATTTCTCTAGGAATGGAATTACTGGATCATGTGAGAACTCTTAACATTTTGAGAAACTGCCAAACTGCTTCCATAGTGATGGCAACATTTTCCATTTGCACCAACAGTGAAAGAGAGTTTTACATTCTCTCCCTCCTCACCAATACTTGTTATTTTTTATTTATTTTGTTTGTTTTGTTTTGTTTTGTTTGAGACAGGGTCTCACTATGTAGCTGAGACTGACCTGGAACTCACTATGTAGCCCAAGGCTGGTCTCGAACTCACAGTGATCCTCCTGCCTCGGCCTCCCGAGTGCTGAGACTACAGATGGGCCACCACACCCGGCTCCAATTCTTTTTCTTTTTTGGTACCGGGGATCAAACTCGGGTCCCTGTGCTTGCGAGGCAGGTGGCGAAACCACTGAGCTAAATCCCCGGCCCTTCCAGTTCTTGTTATTAATTGTCTGTCTTTATTATAGCCATCCTATGAGGGGTGAAATGGTATCTCACCGTGGTTTGTTTTCCCTTTTGTGGTGGGGGGAATTGAATCCAGTCAAGCACTTGACCACTAAGCCACACTCCAACCCTTTAAAAACTTTATTATTTATTTGTTTGTAGTTCTGGGTACTTATTTAGTTTATTTGCCATACAGGGCATTTGTTTTTTATTTTGAGATAAGGTCTTGCCACGTCACCCAGGCTGGCCCCAAACTTGCCATTGTCCTGCCTCAGCCTCCCCAGCGGCTGGGACCCACAGGTTTGTGCCCCACACCCAGCATCCTTGGATCTAGTATAGTCGTGCCCAAGCATTTACCTGCTGAAATTTTAAATTTTTCTTCTTATAAGTTACTTTCCATTTATTTCTCACTTATGAGAGCACTACACTGGGGAGTTGTTTTATCTCGCATTATGAAAGGTAGGTTATCTTATATATGATTTTTATTTAGGAAAATGGAGAAGGCTTTGCAAAATGTTTGGTCGAAAGGAGGGTAGTAAGTGTGATCCAGCTGGAGATGACTGAGCCAGACAAGGGTGTGATCCCCAGCCAACTTCACTTTTGTAACTCAGTGTGGCTTTAGGTCCACTCTCAAGCTCGTAAGAAAGAGCTGCTTACACGCTAATCAGTAGCGGGTAGACATCGGGCCTTAGAGAAAGTTCAGCAGATAAATAAACAAAGTGTCCAGAGCAGGAAGAGGGTGAGGTGAGGCCTACCCAGGACGCCCCCCAGGCCTCAGCAGCCCCTTCCTTCCTGTGGGTGAGCACCCAGCCCAGCAAAGCTGCCTCTCTGCAGCACTGGTTCCAAGGACCAGTAGGTTGAAGAGGACCAAGGCGGCCCCAAGGGGCAGTCGCTGCCCTCCCCTTTCTCTGTGACAGACATCTTGGCTTTCCGAGGGCCCCAGCAGGTCATAGACTCCCCAGTGGCCACGGTGATGAGGACAGGTTCTTTGCCTGAGGGTCTGTCTGGGCTGGTCCTCCCAGCCCCATCTGAACTCCAGCTCGGGACCGCCGCCCGCCCTTCACCTCCTGGCTTTCTGTCCTGCCAGCCCCAGCTTCCCTGGCCTCCCAGCTTGCGCTCCAGGGTGCCCTCTCAGGCGCTGCTTGGCTGAGGGTTGAAGCAAGTATTCTTGTGTTGGCCAGAGGCTCCAAGATGAATGCAGGATGTAACCAGAGTATCGTGCCTTCCTTATACCTCCAACTCCAAACCCCAAGCATCCAGCTCTTTGCTGCAACTAAAGCCTAACTGCATGAGAATTCTGAATAGGGCTCCATTTTTATTCTCCTGGTAATTTAGAAAATATCCAGTATGGAAATTATCCACAATAGAAAGAGAATTCTCTTGAGTCCCCTGCCCCTTGTCCCCACGTCCTCCTTCCCCCTCCCAGGCCCGCCCTTCCTCTCCCTGCACCGCCCCCCACAGGAATGTTCCATTCCCAGGAGCCCCCGAATGCTCCCTCTCCGCGTCTTGCGAATTTCACAAGCCTCTGATGTCAAAAGGGTGTTGATGGCTTTTCTCTGCAACTTCTGCAGATGGCTCCAGAAGCTTCGCACTTCCTGGCTCTCCCAGGACCAAGACGGAGCTCTGGTTTCAAAGACCGGAAGCTAAGGGGGCGAACGGGGTCAGAGGTTTGGCTTGTTCCCCAGTACGTTTAAAATCCAATATACCTGGCCTTGATTTGTTTCCTTCCAAAACCCTCTTCTGCCTGGGTTCCGTGGAGGTTTGTGTTCATTCTTTTTGTGAACACAGCTTTGATTCTGCTTTCTTTTTTTTTAGACTGGGGATTGAACCCAGGGCTTTGACAGTGAATTATGTCCCCAGCCCTTTCAGCTTTTTCTTATTTTGAGACAGGGTCTCACTACCTCACTAAATTGCCCAGGCTGGTCTCAAACTCACAGTATTCCTCCTGCCTCAGCCTCCCAGAGTGCTAAGATTACAGGTTCTTCCTCTTCTTTCTTCTTATTTTTTTTTTTAGACTGGGGATTGAACCCATTTTTTTTTTTTTTTTTTTTTTTTTTTTTTTTTTTGTACTGGGTCTAAACTTGGGACCTTGTGCTTTCGAGACAGGCAGCAAAACCACTGAGCTAAATCCCCAGCCCCAAAACCTGCTTCTTGTGAATGAATTAAACCCATTGGTGAGCAGATGTTATCCGATTTTGGGGTGCTGGAGTGTCTGTCTTTTTGTCCTGAACAAAGAATTAGTCAAGAGAAACACAAAAAGTAGTAGGGCTTTATGTTTATTAAGGGTAGGAAAAGAAACACGCTCTGCAGAGCAAGTTTGGACCAAGTAAAAGTAGGAAAAGAAATACTCTGTAGCCAGGCATGGTGGTGCATGCCTTTAATCCCAGCACTCAGGAGGCTGAGGCAGGAAGATCCCTGTGAGTTCGAGACCAGCCTGGGCTACATTGTGAGTTCCTACATAGTGAGTCAACTACACAGTGAGACCCTGTCTCAAAAAACAAAAAGAAAAAAAAAAAAAAAGAAGAAAGAAAGAAAGAAATACTCTCTAAGCAGTGATGGTTAAACTTTTAGAGCCTGAGTACCCACACTACAACCCAAGCCCACTTACTTACGGCAAAGCGCCAATACTGAGATGCTCAGCTGCCAGGGCAATGCTGAGAGACTGGGCTCACATGCTGACAGAGGGCTCTAGGTGCCCACGTCATCCAGCAGGCGTAGGTTCCACACCACCGTCCTACAACGTGAAAGGAGCCCCAGCTCAATGGCGACTGTCCTTGGTGCGCCCCACCCCTCAGGCTGAGGTCGGGTCTAGAACGTCCTTTTCCAGTTGTCCTGAGGAGGATCAGAGCTAGCGCTCCAAGTGCAGGGCTCCCGGAGCCTCACAATCAGCTGACCAGTCCTACTTCCCCATGCAGCGTCTGCGCCCTGATCTCCTGTCTCACAGGCGCGCCTTTCTGGCCCACAGCTGTGTGGAAAGCGCTCTCTCTACCTGGCCAACAGTGAACCCTGGGAGCCTAAATGCTAGGAAGTTTCCCACAGGTACTTGATGACTGCAGACCCAGGGCCTCGCCTGATCTACACCTGTTAGGGGCTGGTGCCTTTCATGTGGTGCCCGAATGCACCTTATCTCGGCAGTGATTATCACTGGTGTTTTGATTGGCTCCTCCCCCGCCCCAGGCCAGGGAGGCCCGCTTATGCCCTCCCTAGTGAATCTCTATTAAATAAAATTACCATGACACAGCTGCAGCAATAACAGTGCAGGGTGGAAAGCCATCACTTCAACCATCCACACAAAGGTTTGAAAGCATGACATATTTATGGAATCAGAGTTTTACGTGCAACAGGTGCCTTCATAACGAAGACCCAAACACTCCGGGAAAATTGCTCAGGGAGGCATGAACAGCCGTTTAGAAATGTGATGGGACAGAAGGGAGTGACCCCATGGTAATAAGGGGGATGCAGCCAGGCCTGATCAGTTTCCTCAAGGGCTCTCAGCTGTTGAGTTTCTTCCTCCCAGCTGAGGGGCAGTGTCCCTCTGCAGTAAGGAGGGACTCAGGACCTGCTCTCCCACAAGAGTAGTCAGAGAACTGTGGCCAGATCCTACCCAGAGAGGTGGAGGAGATTTAGAATGATAAAAGTTTCCCTTATCATGGAAGGCACATTGAAATCTGAGAACCATCATGAAAGCCCATGACCACCCTTTCAAGGGTTTTTGGAAAATTTAGTCAAGTACAGTACATCCTAATAGAGATATTTAGATACAGGACTATGAAGCCATTTTGACTAAAGAAAATCTTATGAAACTATATTTAGCTGGCTGTGGTGGAGCACGTCTAAAATCCCAGCACTGGAGGCTGAGACAGGAGGATCGCTGTGAGTTCGAGACCAGCCTGGGCTACATAGTGAGTTCCAGGTCAGTTTCAACTACATGGTGAGACCCTGTTTCAACACACCCCCCCCTTAAAAAAATTGATCAGCTGAGTATGGTGGCACACACCTGTAGTCCCAGCACTCAGGAGGCTGAGGCAGGAGGATTACTGTAGTGCAAGGCCAACCTGAACTACAAATCAAGACCCTGTCTCAAAAAAAATAAAATAAAAAAGAGGACCCAGCCTGACCCCTTCATCAGTGCTTCCCTTTCCTTGTCTTTCTTACTCTTCTTTGTAAAGGGCCGATCTGATCCTTGTCAGCTCCTCAAGCTAAAGTCTCTTATCATTTTTCTCTCACTTTCTAAAAAAAGCTTTTCTTGTTTTGTTCTGTTTTTTTTTTTTTTTTTTAAGATCTTCAGAGAGAAATGATAGCATAAAAGGTGAACAGGCGAAGTCCAGGGATGGGATTCAGATCAGCAGTAGAGTGATTGCTAGGCCCTGGCTTCAGACCTCTGCACCCCCCAAAAAAACAACAAAACACAACTGTGGTCCATCAGGCTTGAGTTTGTTTCCTTTGTTCCCAAGCCCTGCTCACAGGGCCTAGGTGACTTTGTCACCTGCGCCTGCCGCTTTCCCAGGAGTGGAGCTGCACAAGCGCATGGTCTGAGGAAGTAGTTGCCAGCCAGGCTTCTCTGGGGAGCAAGGTACAGGTGAAAGGGGAGAGCAGGGGACCTGGAGGTGGCGGAAAAGGGTCTGCACCATTAGAATGATGGGCGGTGTCTGTCTGTCTGTCTGTGCACTGCGTCAACATTGTCTAACAATGCAGGAGGCTGTTGGGGGTGAGGGTAGGGGGTTTGTGGGAAGCCTGTGCACTTTCCTCTTGATTTTGCTACAGACCTAAAACTTCTGTAAAGATAAAGTAATCCCAGCACTCAGGAAGTTGAGCGAGAGGCAGATCACAGGTTCAAGGCCAACCGGGGCTACAGAGTGAATTCAAGGCCAGCTCGTACAACATAACCCTGTCTCAAAATCAAAACAAAAATACAATAAGAAGGGGGCCGGGGAAGCAGCTCAGTGTCACTGAGCCTGCCTCACAAGCACGAGCTCCTGAGTTCCATCCCTGGTACCAAAAACTATATACATAATAATAACCATAGTAATAATAATCATCATGAATAAAACAGAACAAAAACAAGACCCTGGTACTTGTGGGGGGAGATGAGACACTGGCACTCCTGCGTTAATTATAAAATGTCTCGGGCAGTGGCATATGCCTGTTCTCCCAGCACTCTGGAAAGCTGAGGTAGGAGGATCACAAGTTCAAGTCTACCCTGACCAACATAGAGAGACTCTGTCTTAAATTTTAAAAATAGAACATGATCTAGGGGTGTAACTCAGTGCAAACACCCTGGGTTTAGTTCCTAGAACAAGAAAATAAAAAAAGACTGAGGAATTGGAGGGTAGTTTACTGGTACTGCATGCACTCAGCAAGGGTGAAGACCTGGGTTTGATCATCAGGATCAAAAGCAAAAAAATGAAATGCCTTGCACATTTCCCATAACCCACTTCACTGGAGACTATCCAGTAAGATAATCTTTCCATTAAAAGCTTGGCAAAGCAATTAAAAAGCAACCCCCAATGTCTGACTTGCCGAGTTTATACATTTTAAGGAAACATAGACAGTGGATTCCAGATTGATATTGAGGTTTTTTTGTTTTTTTGTTTGTTTGTTTTTTTGGTAAATTTCTAAGTAATATTTTTTTTTTTTTTTTTTGGAGGTACCGGGGATTGAACTCAGGTCCTTGCGCTTGCAAGGCAGGCCACTGAACCGCTGAGCTAAATCCCCAGCCCTGATATTGAGTTTTCACCCTGCAAAATAGCTGGATGCTTTCTTGCTGTTGACTGAAATTTGTCTAAAAGAATCTCGGACTCAGAGATAACAGTGCCCCAGGCCAGAGCAGATGTGCCCAACCTCTACTGGTCTTTCGTCCAAGTGTGGAACCAACAGCAGCATTCCCACACTCCCACACCAGCCACTGCGCCTCCTCCGCCTGCTCAAAGCGCAGAGCCAGGCCTTCCAGCTGGAGCAGGGTGTGGGCTGAGCCCAAGGGATGAGGGGAGCTTTTGTTTTGCTTTGTTTTTTCGTTACCTGGGATTGAACTCAGGTACTGAGCTAAATCCCTGGCCCGTTGCTTTGTTTTTTTTAGACAGGGTCTCACTGTGTAGCCCAGGCTGTTTTGGGATTGGTGGCAATGCTCCTGCTTCAGCTTCCCGAGGGCTGGGATTAGGGACGTGGGCCACCATGCCTGGCTCTGCAGGACAGCTTTTGGCTAAGATTTTCTCCCAGCGCAGCGGGCTCATGGGAGGAAATGCCTTTCTTGACTCACGCATTTCTGTGATGCCTGGAATGTTTGCCTGCATCTTTCCGCAGCACTAGGGGTTGAACCCAGGGCTTTACAGATGCAAGGTGGATCTCCAAACTGAGCTACAGTCCTAGCCCATTTATTTTTTATGGTAAATTTTTTATTAGTACATGCTTGTGATACATAATAAATACCTTCATTGTGGGGAGTTGGTATATATACATATCACATCATAATTTTTACTTCTTCTCCCCGCTCCCTCTGCTCTCCTTCTATCCCTAGATCCCCTTCTCAGCTGCAAGAGGTCCCCCTCCCTGCTTCCTATTCTATCATCTATCTTTTATTTTTCTCTTAAAAGAAAAAAAAATTGTTTTTTTTTTTTTTTTGGTACCAGGGATTGAACTCAGGACCATGTGCTTGTGGGGCAGGCACAGTGCCATTGAGCTAAATCCCTGACCCTATTTCTTTTTCTTTTTCTTTATTTATTTAAGTACCAGGGATCAAACTCGGGACCTTGTGCTTGCCAGGCAGGTGGCAGAACCACTGAGCTAAATCTATCTTTTATTTTTCTCTTAAAAAAAAAAAAAATTTTTTTTTTTTTTTTTTTGGTACCAGGGATTGAACTCAGGACCATGTGCTTGTGGGGCAGGCACAGTGCCATTGAGCTAAATCCCTGACCCTATTTCTTTTTCTTTTTCTTTATTTATTTAAGTACCAGGGATCAAACTCGGGACCTTGTGCTTGCCAGGCAGGTGGCAGAACCACTGAGCTAAATCCCCAGCCCTTATTTCTTTTTATTTTGAGACAGGGTCTTGATAAGTTGTCCAGACTGAGCTAGAACTTGTGATCTTCCTAACTCAGCCTCCCCAGAACCTGAGATTACAGGAATGCACCGCCACACCTGGCTGTCATTTTACTTTATTGGCGAATTCTTCGATACCTGAAGTAACAGGGAGGCAGCTGGATTCGTATATTTGTTTCTGCATTCAATCTATTGTGAGACCATACATCATACAGCTACCGGAAGACTAGTTACACTCATGAAACAATGGGTAGTTGGCATTAGTAGGAAACACTTTAACCTTGTGGGTGTCTTGTAAAGGTCTTGGGGATGCTTAAGGGTTCCCCATAATGCACTTTGATTATTGCTAGTCTTGGCCATTCTGGATTGGTGCGCTGCCTGGAGCAAACATCCTGTCTACGGTGGGCTACGTCGGGGTTGGGTGTCTGTCCCTTCTCCGGAGTGCCCTCCTTTGGATTTTTGTAGCCTCCTTAGTCTCTCTCTCCTCTTTCACTTCCCAGGGAAATCATCTTGGAACACCCCGGGCTCTGTGTCTTTACAGACATTGTGTTCCCCTCCACTGGCCAGTTTATTGTTTCAGAACATCCACTTCACCTGGGCGGGAGCTCTGTTCCGTTCGTGGGTGTCCACGCCTAGTAAGAGTGTGTTGAATGAATAAGTAAGAGTGATGATATAGAGATAACCTAGCAATACTCCAATTTCTATTCAAAATAAGTTATTTGGCAGAATTTTTGGTGGCTGACAGAGGTCAGGAGTTGGGAGGAATGGGGAAATTTTTAATGGGTACTGAATTTCATTTTGGGAAAATGAAAAAGGTCCTAGAGAGAGAGACAGTGGTGATGGTTTCACAGCAACGTGAATGGACCTAACGCCATGCAACTGAACACGTAGAAGTTGTGCAGGCGGTAATTTTAATGTTATATACATTTTAATCACAGTGGCAAACTTTGGTTCTTTCACCACCGCAAGTGTACTGGTCAACTTTCCATTACTATATTGAGATCCCTGACTCAGGCTGCATTTGAAGAAAAGGAGATTTATTTAGCTCACAGTATTGCAAGTTCGCAGTCCAAGATTAGGCAGGGAGGAGACAAAGGCTGCACTGACGGCCTCTGGCCAGGGACAGACTGTGTCAGGAACTTCCGGAGAGGTGAACAGTCACATCTCAGACCGGAAGCCAGAGAAGAAGCAGATTAGGGTTTCACAATCCTCCTCAACAGCACAACCGGATAAGGCTAAGGACTTCCCTCTGGGCCCCACTGGCTACAGGTTCCGTCACCTCCTAATTGCGCCACCCTGTGGACCAAGCCTTCAATCACAAGGAACTTTGCAGGAGGTGGGGGCACTCAAGCCACACTCCAAACGCAGCGGCAAATGAGATTACCTGTGACCCAGCTCACAACCGGGGAGGCTACATAGCTGCTGGGCACTGCTCATCTTCAACAAAGTTCTGGCGCGGCGTGGGATTGGCTTCATGTCATTCACAGTCAAGCGTTTTCTGTAGGGCTGAGTCGGCTACCAGTTATTTGCATGAAAACAGGGGAACGGTGCAATGCTTCACCTCAAGCTGTTTCTTACTGTCAAATACAATCCCAGGTCAAACCTCACTTCGCGCGTGTGTGCGCGCGAACACACACACACACACACACACACACACACACACGGAAACAGCCTGTCCGTCTTGGCTGCAAAGGCAAGGATTTTGGTTTCCTTGGCTTCCAAGCTGTTCTTGGAGCGGGGCCATCTAGGGAAACTGAGTCCGTCGAACTTGGGCTGGCTCCATCAAGGACACAAAAAACAGACTATCTGGCCCTCTCGCCAAGTGGAGCGGACAAAAGCTCCGTTGATGTGGAGCGGCCCGAAGGGCCCTTGGGAGGGGGCTTGGCGGGGCAAACAGCTCGCCCGGCCTGGAAGGGAACGCGGGGCTGGAGGGACCGTTTACACCCTGCACTTTCTCGCAAAGGACAGACAAACAGCAG
>NW_022900935.1:51194412-51229069 GCF_012274545.1 Fukomys damarensis | reverse complement strand
AATATATATATAATATATATAATGTATGTAATGTGTATATATATACATTCTGACTATATTTAAATTTTATTTTGGTATTGGGGATCGAACCCAGGGTCTTCCCTGTGTTAAGCATGCACCCTACCCCCACCCTGCAAAAGCCCAGAAGGAAATGCATTACAATATCATCAGTAATGTTCTCCGGGTAGTTGGATAAAGGGTCATTTTTTTTTTCTTCTTTGCATCTTGCTGTATGTTTAGATTTTTCTGACAGCTAGAATGTGCTGTTTGATCATCATAAACACATTTTGCAACAGGACATCATCTTCAGCTCCACCGACCCAGCAGCGCCTCAGCGCGAGGGAAGGTGTGTGCTATGGAAAAACGGGTGGGGAACGCTCTTCGGAAATACTTGGCAGTTACAACACCCTGGCTGCCGAGGGGAAACGTCTGGAAGGCCTGAGCGAGGGTCCACCCCTGCCTTCTCGCCTCAGAATTTCCCTGGTTTCCCTGATTAGTGGCCTGTTTAGCAAGAAATGCAGTAGCAGATGTTATTTTTTCCCCAGGAAAATGCTGTCCAAACTCCCAGAGCAAAAGGGAGTTTCTGGCCCCACTCCCGGCCCCCATCCCTCACCTGATACTCAGAAAGACTTCTGTTTGGTCGCCACAAGGGCTTCTCGGTGGATTCCAGAGTGGGGCCCAAGTTCTGGGCGGCTGCTGGCTCCATCCTGCGTAAGCCACCCCTCCTGCCTCTCAGCCAGGCCCGGACAACGTTGCTAGGCCAGCCGCCCTGAGGATAAGGACATAGAGTGCATCCTTCGGAAACACTTGTTGTGTTCCTTAGGAGGAAAAACTGAGTTCATCGGAGAGAGAAGAGAGTCGGGTGGGACAGTCATCTCCAGATTCTGCAAGAATCTATTTACTGGGTTTTTGCCCCCATGACTAGATTTCTGCAGTCCGGGATTTCCTAAACAATGAACGTCATTTTTTTTTTTTTTTTAGTACAGGGGATTGAACTCGGGATCTTGCGCTTGCAAGACAGGCGGTGGAACCACTGAGCTAAATCCCCGGCCACAATGAACATTCTTTACATAAGTACCACGGCAAAGCTTTGTTGTAGGCTCAGAAGAGTGCAGTCAGGGCCTCCTCTGGTTCCGGTCCCAGTTCAGAATCCTGCGTCGAGGCTGCGGAGGGAAGGAAGCCTGGAGATGAGGCCAGCCGCAAACTCCTGCTGGAGAAGATGGCAGGGAGACTCAGGGCCAGAAGCTGAGGGAGGCCGACCGGGAGGCCCGTGCCACTGCAGCCGCCACTAGCCCTTGGTGGGACACACGCAGGGCACAGCAGATGGGAGGAGGTAGAGTCTTCGGACATCAAGGTGGAGGCTGCCGCTGATAGGTGGAATTCGAACTCTGGCAGGAGCGGAGGGAGGACAAGAGGAGCCCAGGTAAAGAAGGGGCCCAGGCTCCCCCTGCTCCTCTGGTGAAATCAGGGCCCTTCAATGATCATCCTGAGCAGTGTGGATGTCCCTGTTTTGTTGCTGATTTTGTTTTTCTGTCCTGAGGTTTGAACTCAGGGCTTTTGCACATGCTACACAAGGGCTCTACCACTGAGCTACACACCCAGCCCTTTTGTTTTATTTTGCTCTGTTTTTTTTTTGTTTGTTTGTGTAGTATTGGGTATTGAACTCATGGAGTGCTGAGCTACATCCCCATACTTTGTATTTTTTGAGACAGGGCCTTGCTAAATTGCCCAGGCTAACCTTGAGCGTGCACACCTCCTGCCTCAGCCACCCAAGAAACCTAAGGAAACAGTTCTGTTCTAGTGAGCCGTCTGCCCTGCCTTTACCCCTCTTCTCCCAGGCACAGAGGGCTTCATCCTAAGAGATGACTGACTCCCTGTGGGGACCAGATGGCTGTTACAGATGGTGTCCTCTTGTGGCTGCACCTGCAGCCCCAGCTCTGCTCACCGATGGCAGGGCACTGGCCACACGAAGCTCAGAGAATTCGCATCACCCCTCCGCACCTCACAGGCTCCAGCTACCAGGAAATGACACCTATCCTCACCGGGGGTCCCGGCCCTTACCGCCCCTCCTCGGGCGGTGTCTTCAGCTGTCCTGGATGGTGAAGAGAACCGAACCCAGTGAGTCACAGTTTGTTATGGCCGGATCGTGCCCCCACAAGGCACATGTTTGACTCCCTTGCTCCAGGACCTCGGAGGGAGACGGGTTCGGAGGCAAGGCCTTCAAAGAGGGGACTGAGTTCAAATGAGACTGGGGGGGGGGCTGATTCCGAACAGTGCGGGATCCAGGATGGGTGGTGCAGCCTTTGGAAGGAGAGGAAGACACGGCGGCTGTGTGCAAGCCAAGAGGAGCGGCCTCAGGGGAACCAGTGCTGGTGCACCCTGACCTTGGGCGCCCACCCTCCAGAGCTGCCACACAGTCGTGTTTGTTTGTTTTTGTTTGAGACACTCTCCCTCAGGCAGTTCGTTGCGGTAGCCCCAGCCACAGTCCTTAGCGGGCCCCGGGGTCTCTGGGACCGCAAGCGGGGACGGGTGTCACAGCGCCCCCTGCTGTGTGTCCGGGAGGAAGCGCCGTTTAGGTCCCCGGGACGCCGAAGCGAGAGTGGAGCAAGACAGGGGCCGTCCCCAGCCCTGCCTCGGCCCCGTCCAGGGTCCCCCTTCAGCCAGCTCTCCTCCGTCCTCCCTTACGCCGCTCCGAGCCACAGAGGAAAACTGATCCCAGAGCCCGGGCTGCGGGTCCCGGGATCTGCTCCCAGTCCTGAGCGGATGGCAACACCCGGTCCCCTTGCCTGCAAGAGGACAGCAGCTGTTTCCCGCTGCTCTTTGAGAGCTTCCAGAGCGAGAACGAGTCTGTCCTTTCCTTCTGCTTAGGACCAGAGAAGGCGAGCATCCCAGATCCCAGCTCTGGTAGAGCTGCGAGGCCGGAAACAGTCGCCCCCTGGTGGCTCCGAGGCGCCATGCAGCTTCTTAAATGAGTTGGATGTGTTGGTGTTTTTGTTTGAGACAGGTCTGGCCTTCTAGCACAGGCTGGCCTCAACCTGAGATCTTCCCGCTTCAGCCTCCCGAGTGCTAGAATGAATTTCTTAACAAATAAAACCAAACAAGAAATTTGTTTAAAAACGTGAAATGAGCCTGGATGTTGGGAGGCTGTGGCAGGAGGATCACAAGTTGGAGCCTGGACCAGGAGCCACATACTACTGCCAGCTGCACCAGCCGGGCACAGTGGCACACACGCAAGGCCCTGAGTCCGATCCCCGGTGCTGAAGAAGAAGGAGAGAAAGGATTAGGGGTGTAATCTAGTGCCAAGGCCCGGGGTTTGACTCCCACTGTGGGGGAAGGTGGGGGGTGGAGGAGTGATCGCCTTCGGGGGTCTCGAGGGAGAGAATGAGCAGGACGTCCTGAGGGAAGCGGGAAGAGAGACAAGGAAGTGGGTGGGACTGGGCTGTCAGTGTGGCCATTGTGTGAACGGCAGAGTCGCTCTCGGAATGTGGAGGGTGCAGGGAGGCGGGGAAGTCGGGATTCTCTGGCCATGTCGAGGTGGATTGCCCTTTAGAGACCCGAGTGGGAACGAGTGGACAGCTGGATCTGAGACGCTGTCGTGTCTGAACCCCTGGGGCCGGAGAGAGTGCGGATGAGGAGAGGAGCTGAGGAGAGACCCTGGCGGCTCGCAGGGGTGAGGCGGCCGGCAAGCAGGGCGAGGCAGCAACTCCGGCACAGAAGTCCAGGGAAGGAAGGGTCCCAGTAGGGAGGCATTAGGCGAGCCAAGAATTGCTGAGAGACAGGTCAGGTGGAAATAAGACATCTGATCGCCGGTCACCAGCCTCCTTGGAGGAGGCATCAGGGTGAATGATGGAGGTGGAAGCCGGATGGTCCAATGCTGAGGAGAGAAGAGGAGGGGAGAAAGTAGGCCGGCTGAGGAAGCCCACGGGAGACCTCATTTTGTTTTGTTTTTGGAACTGGGCATTGAACCTAGAGGTGCTTTGGCACTGGGATACGTCACCAGACCTTTTTCAGTTTTACTCCTTCATGCTCCTGTGCCTCTCGTCTACCTAGGGGAATAGGGAGCAAACACGAATTTGCTAGATGCCAACGTGTGGCAGAGTGGGGAATTCAAAGCAGATTTACCCAATGAACACCAAAGGGGAAATTCTAATATAAGTGGTAAAATAACCCTGAATCCAGTGTCCTAGAGAGGAGTAGCTGTGACGTAATCATGTCCTAGGCCAGGACCAGACTTTGAGTCCTTCCTTGCTTGCTGCCAGATCTGTGGTTTCCTGTGTGAGAGACACTGGGCCCTGGGCTGAACAGAGAATCAGACGCACCGGACATGAACAGCCAACCTGCACTAACCAGGTTTAAACTCGTCTCTCCATGGCTGCTTTTGAGTTCCTCTCCAAGAGAGAAAGTGAGAATTCAGCGGTTCCATTATTCATTTTAAGCCGTGTGGCCAGACACGCATACGATGTGTGTGATCAGAAAACAGATGAGGTAGTTGGTGACCTTGCCCGAAAGAAGTGAACAGTCCAGGCTGGGCCTGGGGGCTCCGACCTGTAATCCCAGCAGTCTGGGAGGCTGAGGCAGGAAGATTATGAATTCAAATCCAGCCTGCCTAATTTAACCAGTTGGTGAGACTGGCTCAAAAAGAAAAAAAAAAAAAAAGTTAGGAATGTAACTCAGTGCTAAGGCCCTGGGTTCCATCTCCAGGACTACAAAAAGAAAAACAAAACAAAACAATCTCACGAGAAAAAACAAGACTGCTTGTTGACCAAGGAGGCTGGCAGAAAAGGAAGGATACACAGACACAAGTCTGGACTATGAAAAGGCCAAAAAAAAAAAAAAATCACAGCAAAGTAAAAATGTAGAAACTAAAAAGAGATCCAGGACTGCAGGCACAGCCCAACGTGTGCCTAGCAAAGGCAAGACCCTGGGTTCATCCGTCAGCACTGAAAACAGCAGCGCAGGCCAGAGAGAAGCTGCTGTGTAGCGGGACGAAGCTGACAGACAGGAGCACTGAGCCCGAGAGGAGCTTCTGTTTGGGGCTCCCGGAAGCTCTCTTCCTACCAGCCTCCCTTCGCGCCCCAGCCTCGGGCCTCAGCCACCCTCAGCTCAAAGAGGCGGAGACTAAGTCGACAGCAAGCTTGGGGAGATAGTGTAATAGGCTGAACAGTGATACCTGAGGTTCGTGTGACCTTAAAGATGTCACCACAGCTGCGTGTGTGGTGCACACCTGTAATCGCAGCACTCGGGAGGCTGACGAGAAGGACCCAAGTTCGAGCCTGGCCTGGGCAATTTAGCAAGACCCTGTCAAAAGATTTTTTTTAAAGATCAGGGATGTAGCTCAGGGTGAAAGCCTTGGGTTCCAACCCTGCTACTGCAAAATAAGTAGATAGGTGTAATCCATACAGGATGAGGTCAGATGGGAACAGGGAGGCCACAGACCCAGTGATTAGAGAGGACACTGAGTCTCAGCGACTCAGAAGAGACACCTAGACAAGGCCAGGTGAAGACAGAGGAGAGGCTGGAGTGACGTGGCCGTGGCCGAGGTACACTTGGAGCCGCCAGGACCCCGCAGGGGCAGGAGGGTCCTCCCCGAGGGCCTTCAGGGGAAGCAAAGCCCCGCCAACTCCTTGATTCTGGACTTCCGACCTGCAGAACTGTGCGAGAATACATTTCTGTTACACCACCGGGTCTGCGGTAGCTGCTTTGAGCAGCCCTGGGAAGTGTAAGCAGGATCATGTTGAAAGCCACATGCGGGCTGCTTTCCTGCGGAGCCGCTGGCCACAGGACTAGAGCAGCTTATTGGGGCTCAGAAGTCTGAATGGGAGTGGGGGTAACAAGCAGGTTTCTAACTCTGGTTTAAAAAAAAAAAGAAAAGCAAACAAGCTAGGCACAGTGGGGCACACCTGTAATCCCAGCACTCAGGGAGGCTGAGGCAGGAGAATCACAAGTTCGAGGCCAGCCTGGAAAACAATTAGCCCGACGGTAACTCAAAATAAAACATAAAAAGGGCTGGAGTATAGTTTAATGTGAAGGCCCTAGATTCAATCCTCAACATGGCCAAAAACAGCAACAAAACAAACTTCAAGAATCACCAGTAGTTTGGTAAATGACTCAGATTTCTGGACCTTCGAGCCAGAAAGACAGAGGTAAACAGGTGGCGTCCCTGCCTAATATATTAGGGATTAATGACATCTCCTGTGACCAGGTTAGAAGTTATCTTACTACTTCATTGGTTTTCTAAATCAAATGACATTCGAGTAGACATCCACAGGTAAGTAATCGATTGCAAGCCCACCCCGTTCTGAAAACCCTTTCCTCGCTCGAGTTAGTGTGAGAACTTGGATGTGGGAAAGGACCTGGCCCACGGTGTGGGCGCCAGCAAGCCCAGGGGCTCCCGCCTTCCCTGAAGCCCCTGAAGCCGGGCCTTGGCCTCTGAGGTCTCTGTCACCCCTGCTTCAAGCCTGCAGCCGGCACAGATCTCCAGGACACCTACAACCTAACACTGGGCCCTTCCCTGGGCCCGGGGATCAGCAGATCTCCTTCCCCTGGCAGAGATCAGCTCTCCTCCCTCATCCCTGCATTTGACCCTTTGGTTTGAGGAAACTGCTCGCAACCTGCTCGTGCCTCGCATTATTAATCCAGGAGCTGAGACGATTCTGTGGCCCCTCCAAGAACATCTTATAAGCCTTTAGGAAACAGAGATGAGGCAGACGGAAAGAGTTCCCTTGCAATGAATGACAAAGGGGAAAATACCTGTCTTGCCCCGGTTTTTCTGTTTTGGTTTTTTTCTGGTCCCGGGACTTGAACCTAGTAACCTTCAAACTGAGCCACATCCCAGCCCTTATTTATTTATTTTTAGGTTCAGGGAATCAAACTGAGGACCTTGCACATGTGAGGCAGGCAGTGGCACCACTGAGCTGAATCCCCGGCCTCTGTTTTTTGTTTTGATACAGGATCTTGCTAAATTGCCCAGGCTGGACTCAAACTTGGGCTCCTCCCACTTCAGCCACCTAAGCTGCTGGGGTCATGGGTGTGCGCCACCATCCCTGCTTCTGGTCTGTTTTTGAGTCTCGCATAATAGTGAGAACACCAGAGGACTGGCTCCGATAAGGTGTGTTCTACATTAGGAAATAGGAGAGATGGTCCCGAATCCTGGCTCCCTCCCTGCAGCAGCTCCCTCCTGGCTGGAGACGGTGAGGCTGCCGCTGTCTGTTTGCCTAAGAAGTGCTTTCGCCCAGTGTCCCTGGAAAGACCATCGGAGGGAAGTTTGGATGTAACAACAGGATGGTGACTCAGTGCTTCCGGGCTCTTCTCAGAGTGGGACGTGAAAAAGAGCCCTTAGCAGATTCTCTTTGTTAAATTCACCTTGAAGAGCAGAGCGGCTTAATTTTGTTACCCAGGATTCCGAGAAAACAGCTTTAGGCAGTACGTTGTTTATCAGTAAAACAGGTTTATTCATAAACGATGGTTTAGCGGGATACCGTTGCAAAATACATGGCATCTAATGCAACTCTATGAGGCAGTGGGGCCGCTGTGGTAACAGACAGGAGTTCTGATCCAGAAGGGGCACTGGAATGCTGTCCTCCGAAATAAAATCCTCTCCATAAACACTTACAAGTAGCAGGAGAATTTAAAAACTAGGAAGGAAGCGAGCGACAGCTACCTCCCAGGACAGAAATAGCCTCCTTGCAGACACAAAAGTTCTATATTTTCTGGTATTCCACCCAACTGCTGCCCGGGAACTCAGCGGAATCAAGTGCGTTCACATTGTTTTGCAGACTCCGTTTCCTCCTATTTTCAAAGTATTTTAATCACTTTAAAATAAAATTTAACCTTAAGGATTATTCATTTTCTGTTCCCCGCCCCAGCCCCTGGCAACTGCTGATCTGCTTTTGTCTCTACAGATATACTCAGCCTGGCTATTTCATAGAAGTGGAAGATATAAATATAAATATATGAATTATATATTACAAATTATGCCATATGTGATCTTTTGCTCCTGACTTCTTTTTTTCTCCTTTCTCCTCCTCCTCCTCCTCCTCCTCCTCCTCCTTCTTTTTTTAGACAGGGTCTTGCTTTGTAGTTCAGGCTGCACTTGCCTCAAACATGCAGCAATGCTCCTGCCTCAGCCTCCCGAGTGCTGGGATTACAGGTGGGCACCACCACCCCACATCCCCCTGGCCTGACTTCTTTTATTTAATATACTTCACATTTCATTCTAATATCAGTATTTCTGATTTTTCTTTCGGGTACAGGGGTCAAACTCAGGACCTTATGCTTGCAAGGCAGGTGTGGTGCTACTGAGATAAATCCCCAACCCATCTGATTTTCTTTTTGGTGACTAAATAATGTTCTACGATATAAATGTACTATAATTTATTTATCCATCTATACTGGATGGGCATTTGGGTTGTTTCCATTTCTTGACTCTCACAAATAGTGTTGCTGTGAACCGTTGTATGCAACATTTATTTGAACACTGTCTTCAGTGGCCTTTGGCGTGCACGTGGGAATAGAACTGCTGGGTCAGGTGGCAATTCTGTGTTTAACTTTCTGAGGATCTCTCCCATCGAACTCTTTTCCACCACGGCTAAAGCATTTTATGTTCAACGTTACCTTTTTCAAAATAACACTTGGTAGGTTACCAAATATTGTAATATCCAGTAAGTCGTCATTAACAATGATGTTTTAAATGAAGTTTGCTGATCAAGCACAGAGATAGGCGAAGGTGAGATCATTACACGATCTGAGGCTATTTTTTGCATGCTTCCTGAATTTCATGGTAGAAGGGATTCCTGGGTTCAGGACAGTGATTCCTGTCAGTCAAAGGCCCATTACTCAGCTATTCAGATCGCTGCCAGTGGGTAGCTTTCATGTTGAGACAGGGTCTCACTATGTAGTTGAGACTGACCAGGCACTCACTATGTAGCCCAGGCTGGTCTCCAACTCACGGCGATCCTCCTGCCTCAGCCTCCCAAGTGCTGGGATCACAGGCGTGCGCCACCACGCCCGGCATTTCATGTTTCTGCATTTCAGAGCTATCTGCTCCCTTCCTTTTTCCCTTCCTCCTTTCCTTTCCAAGGACTAGGGATTGAACCCAGAGCCTCACACATAGTAGGGAAGCACTCCACTTACCACTGTGCATTCCCAGGCCTTTCCAAAGATTTTATGTTAAAACAGGGTCTTGTTAAATTGCCCAGGCTGGCCTTGGATCTTCCAGCCTCAGCCTCCCAAGTAGCTGGGATTACAGGTGTGTGTCACCTTGTTGACACATCTTTTCTTTACATTACTGTAGTTCCACCTCTTAGTGTAAGTCTGGTTAAAGCGCTCTGGTTGTTCTTCCAAGTCCTTACATTCCGTCACACGTGCTGGGGACTGCTCTACATGTAGGGAACCTAGTTGCCCTCTGGAAGCTTATCTTCATGTAGTTAGATTTTGCTCTGCAGGGAACCATTACGTATCTGTTTACCTACTCGGGTACAGAATACATGGCTGCCATAGTAAATGTTTAGAGGAAGAATTGACTTCTCAACCCTTACTGTGATCCCTGAGGACTGTCAGAGGAAGAAAATCACATTACTCTTCTCTTTCAGGCTGTGCACTCTGAAAAGTAAAGAAAATGTGGCCTTGTGCAGCCTTGTCATGAAGCAGAATAGAAGATCTGCACTGAATCCTACATGATTGGAAAGCAATGTAGAAGCCTCAGGAGCCCGGCTCCTTGGTATTCCGTGGGGACCAAGGACAGGGTGCATTAAGGAGAAGCAGACACGACGTGTGTTTTAAGAAAAATCTTATTCCTTCCCGGCATATCATTGCTCTTTCTTGAAGGTGAGTTTGCTTGCTTCGAGGTATTTAATTCTTCAAATCCTTACCAATTTTAAGTGAATACAATGCTGGAACTTGATCACATAAGTCTGTATCCCGTTGCTTAAAACCTTTTTAACTTCTGCACTTGCAAGTGGAGTCGAGGCATTATGAAACCAGGAAGTTTTATTTTAGAATTCAACGGAAATGTCCAAAGTTCAAATTAAGGTGTAAAATTGAACAGGATACTAAATCTAGAAATAGATTTCTCAAAGGCAAAGATGATTGTACTGCACACTTGGAATCCTTGGCAGATTTCACTGCATGGTAAATGACGATAAGGCAGTAAGAGGGCAACAGAAAATGCGTTTGCCACACTTCCCTCACTCTAGGAGATGAAGCCTCCGAAGTGGGAGCGTTGCGGGGGGGCATTGTTTCTATGCCCTAAACAAAGTTTCTGGAAACTTGGCCCAGATGTGTTGTTTCTGTGGTTATAATCAATAATCTGTTTATTTAGCTATTTTTATTATGCACACTGAATAATCCTCTTTGTGTTTGTCCTCAGCAATTCCAAATGTGCTTTGCATTTTTTAAGTTATAAAACCCCAAGAAGCCCTTAATGGGTTTCAGACACATAAGACCACCTACCGCGAAGTCTAGAATGCTTCTTCAACAGAGCTTGGGCTACTGGGACTTACGCCCCCAGTCCACGCCCCGCATGAGTGAGACGCTGCTCTGTTCCAGAGCCAGGCAAGGCAGCGCATGCCTGTAATCCCAGCACCCAGGGATCATGAGCTTGAGGCCACTCTGGACAATTTAGCAAGCATTTCTCAACAACAACAACAACAGAAAGCCAATATGGAAACTGGATGAAGGGTACACAGAAGCTCAAATTTCCTCTAACTCTATAATTATTTCCTCCAAAGAGTCAATAGGCAGATATGCCCAACGCAATCGAACACAGGACCCCAAGTAGGTGCTTACATGCAGCCACGTGACTCACAGCGCTGGTCATAATAACCCAAAGGTGACCACCAACAGATGAGGAAGCACTTATCTTTTTTTCATATTAACTTCAATAGTCTACATATTGGCTTGGATCCGTTCTAGAGATGGAACCCATCTCTTTTGGGGCGGGGGCGGGGGGAGTGTGGTACCGGGATCGAACCCAGGGGGCGCTCTGCCACTGAGCCCCAGCCCCTGCAGCACAGGCAGATCTTAACAAGTCCTCCAAAATAGTTGACGTTCCTGCTGACTTTGACAGGCACGCTGACACGAATATGGTGGCTCCGCGGTTACCTTGAGGTTATCCTCCCACTGAGGAGGCGCTGACCGCGCCCCCCCGGGAAGCCTGTCACTGTGTAGGGCTTGAATCCCACCCCAGGTGACTGATAAGGCGAAGGATCAGAGCCCCCGAGAAGCTATCGATCTCCTTTAGCCCAAACACTGTAGCACAGCTGCAAAGGGAGCTATTGCTTGGGTGTGTTTTTGGTGGTCCACTGTCGCTCTGGAACTTAGTCTGGGTTTTATAGAGGCTAAGTTGAAAAGGTGAAAGGCTTTGGACAGGGACTGCCACCCTTCATCCACATCTCATCTCTCCCTTTCCCAGGGTGTGGTATTATTTTTAATTTTCTGCTTGGGCCAGCAAGGGGTTAAGAAGGTCAAAGGCATCTACCCCCGCCCCCCACCATTATGCCAGCTATATCAAGGCCAAGGAACAGATGTGGTCCGTTTAAATGATATATCTGGGGCTTTGGAAATCTGGGGCTTTTGGAAATGCTGGTCATGATCGAACACTTCGTTTATTACCTGACGTCTCTTTGCTAACCTCCTCTAGAGGAGGCTGTCATGAGGACAGCCAGAGACCCAGGCCCTTGATGTCAACTCAGGCACTGTGTCTAAAAGTCCTCGGAATGCTTCCATATGATTTTACTGGGGTCTTTTTTGTTTTTGTTTTGTACTGGGAATTGAACTCGGGTTCTTGCGCTTGTGAGGTAGGCAGCAGAGCCACTGAGCTAAATCCCCGGCCTTTGTTTTCTGTTACTATAACAAAATACACGGAGCCAATAATCTCAGTACCTGCCTGTAATCTCAGCACTCTGGGAGACTGAGGCAGGAGGATCGCAAGGTGGAAGCCAGCCTGGGCAATTTAGTGATATAATGAGGCCCAGTCTCAAAGAATAACAACAGGCCTGGGGATGAAACTCCAGTGTAGAGCGCTCCCTGGGTTCAGTCCCCATACCACGCTCCCTACTGCCCCACTCCCCAAAATTTAGGGAACACATCCAAACCACAGCACTCCCCTGGATCTATGGCCATGGGTCCGTCTGGGTCAGGACTGGGTAGCTGCTACTGTATACATGTGGAGAAAGTCAAGTTTCTTCTGATTGTGTCAGTTAAAACCTGAAGGGCTGCCCATTTATCTTGCCCCTGGAGAAGCCAGGCTTTTATGGACCATCTCTATGACTGTCTGGGTATCAAGAACCCTTCTTAGCATTCTTACTTTGCCCCTCATTATGACTTCTGTGCCAATCTTGTTTTTGATGGCTAAGTGTCCTGGCCTCAGTTATATTGGGGTCTTACCATCTCCATCGCTACCCAGTTCTTTAAGTACATTTCCCACCGTAAGTCCTGGCCTGCAGAGGAGCCTTTGTGGAGCTTTAGGGCAGGTGCATTTCTCACCTGAGCTTTCCTTTTTGCTTTGGCAAGTGAAGTGTTCCTTGGGCCTCCTGTGGGCCAGTTCTCTGATGGCTGGATATCAGGCCTTGTGTGTTATATCCATTCCAGCATGCTCCCTGTAGGAGTTTGTTTGATTGTTTATTGATATATTAATTTTTTTCCTGGTACCAGGGATCGAACTCAGGAACTTGTGCTTGCAAGGTAGGCATGGTGTCGCTGAGCTAAATCCCGGTGTCATTTTTATTTATTTTTAAAAATAGCACTGAGTATTTAACCCTGTGTTCTGAGTGACAGGGTTCTCAGTGCCAGTTAGAAAGTGATCTGGTTAAAAAAACCCATTGTAGAACCAGCTTTCCTAGATCACTCCTAGCCTGCAAGCTAAGCGTTCTACCCCCAGCCTACTGTAGCAGTCTTAATCCTCTTCCCCTCCTTTCCCTCAATAGTTCTAATATGTCCGTCACTTAGCATGGGTTATTGCTTTTTCTAAATTTCTGAAAGCCAACTTAAAAGCATGTCAGCACAAACTTTCAGGGCCCGTGCTAAGGTGTTTGTCTTAGTTTTTCATTGCTCTAACAAAATACTTGAGGCTGGGTGATGTATAAAGCAGAGATGTGTTTAGATCACAGTCGTAATGGGTTTTATTTGTTCTTGTTACTTTGAGAAAGGGCCTTACTAGGCGGTCCAGACTGACCTTGAGATTCAAGTGTTCCTCCTGCCTCAGCTTTCTGAGTAGCTGTATAGGTTTTTGTTTTTGAGACAGGGTCTCGCTATGTAGTTGAGGCTGACCTGGAACTCACTGTGTGGCCCAGGCTGGTCTCGAACTCACAGTGATCCTCCAGCCTCAGCCTCCTGAGTGCTGGGATTAGTGTGCCACCATGCCCGGCTTTTGAGAAGCCCCCAATCCAATCCAGTCAGGGATCTGACATCCGCATAAGGAGATATGGTTGACTTTCCAGCCTCCTCTGAAACACTGCACTTGCGATAATTCTCAGGTCTGACCCTCAGAACTTCTTATCCACATCTTTCTTACACACTGCCCTGGGGTGACCACTAGTTTTCACACTTAACCCCCAGGGGGTGATTAACCACTCCGAATCCTTATCTTCCTCCAAGTACTGACTGCCCCCCAAACAACCACTTAATCCCACTTAACGCTTGACTCTCCACAGCATGCCTGAGTGTGGGCACTCCCTCCCTCCACTGGCCAACCTGGCTCCAACCACTGCGCCTCCGCTGTTCACCAGGGGCTATCTGTGCTCCATCAGTATCACTACCAGAGGCCAGGGGGCAATCAGGTGACACCACCCCACTGGAGTCAGCTGTCCGGATCAGGTCCAGCACTGAAATAGCTCCTGCTTCCCCAGGAGCAGCCGCGGAGAGCTTTTTGCACAAAGTGGAGCTCACTTGGGAGATCGCCATTGGTGGACATCAAGGAGGGAGGATGAAGTCGAACAATGGTTTTTCACAAAGGCCTCTGGCAAAATTTCAGAATAATTCTCCAAAATTGAAAGAGCCTTTCAGAGTTGTCCCAACGGACAGCCAAGGACCAGGACTTTATATTCTTAAATTAGTCCTTGGGTTGGAGGCAGCTCGAGGCAGCTCTTTCGGCTGAAGTAACCTGACCAGTGAGGGGAGAGTAGGCAAGGACAGACTCAGCTGTGGGTCATTAACACTCCAGGAACAAGCCTTTCAGTTCTAAGGAAGACTGTGGGGGGGGGCACGCTACAGAGCCAAAGAAACAATGGCAGCTGGGTGTGGCAGCAGTTCTGGGAGGCAGAGGCAGGAGGATTACAAATTCAAGCCCAGTCCAGGCAATTCAGCGAGAGCTCGCCTCAAAATAAAGAACAAGGTGACCGCCCACCTGCTTTGCAATCGCAAGGACCTGAGTTTAATCCCCGGTACCGCCCCCCCCCAAAAGTAAGTTGAGCTACTAGGGATATAGCTCCAGGAGAAGGCCCTGGGTTTACTCCTTACTATATGGCCTGAAAGAAAACAAGGGAAAGGAGAATATTCACTCCTTGAAAAGTCAGAAATGACTAAAAGTGGAACGTGAAGAACAAGTTCCTGATTGTTTCTTGAAAAGAGACTTTCAAGTTGTTGAAACTGTCGTGTGGGAAACATCAAGAAACTAGTGGTTCCGGCCCCTGCTTCACAAGTGCAAGGACGTTCCATCCCCATACCAAAAAAAAAAAAAAGAAAGAAAGAGAAAAAACTAGTGTAACTTGGGAAGCTACAAATTTGGAAATAGTTTTATGTATATATATATATTTTTTTTTTGGGGGGGTGGACTTATTCTTAGGGGGAAAAAACCTTCTACAGTAATATCAAGTTGAAAGTGAGGACTGATTCCAGGGGTGTAATAATGGTTTAAAAAGATGATTAGGTTAAGCAACAACTTAACTTAGTAAACCATTTGTTTTCATTTAACATAAATGGCTGCTACAAAGGTTACGTTTCCAATCTTAGAGAAACAGCAAGAGGATGAAACATCTACAATGCTCAAAATAAGCCACTATTTCAATGTTAAATATTAAGCTCCAAAACTGGCAATGCTGCTTTATAGCCGACACATTACATCTCAAGAGGCAGCATCAACTCAGACCTTCACAGCACCTGACTCAACTGGCACCGGAGAAGTGCATATGACGGCGGCACTCACCTCTTCTCGCCTGTGTTCAGCTTTTCCTCCTAGAAATGTTGGTGTTGGTGCTCAAGACAGATGCAGGGCCTCATACTCAGGAAGCACTCCGGCCCCAGCTGGCATTGCCTTTTTCGTTGTTGTTGTTGTTAATCAACATGATTTAGTTCTTTCACAGCACTTATTCCTAAAATGAGTGGTTCTCAAAGTGTGGTGGTGGTGGTGGTGGTGGTGGGGTGTGTGTGTATGTGTGTGTGTGTGTTTCTGTGAAGTGTGGCAAGGGGAAGCCCAGCAGACTGCGGGCAAGCCCTATGCAGTGTCCTGATGCGCACTGAGTCAGAGACCACTACTGCTCACGGGCATGGTGAGGCATGGCCTAAATCACTGACCTTCGCATCAGAGAATTTGGGCAGGAAAACAGTTTGGGGGCTTTTGAAACAAACATGCAGTTTTCCCACTGTTTACAACATTTACATTTATCCAGGATTTGAAAGTTTATGTCTATATAAAAACCATACAGATGCTTATACCAGCTTTATTTGTAGTCATCAAAACTTGTAAGCCACAAAGATGTCCTTCAGTAGGTAAAACAGGTAAATTGTGGGGCATTCTGACAGTGGAATCTTATTTGGTGCTAAAATGAAAAGCCCTGCAGACTCGGAAGAAACATAAATGCGTACTGATGGACAGCAGCCAGTCTGAAAAGCCCACATATTATCTGATTCCAACTATGTGACTTTCCGAATAAGACAAGATTACAGAGGCAGTAAAAAGGGTTCTGGGGTTACCTCGTGTTCTCCAGAGAGCATCGTGGAGGAGTGAAGGCACATAATGGATACACACACTCAACTCCCCACGATGAATGTATTCATTAAGTACCCTGTGAACCACAAACACAAATGTACTAAAAAGTTGTACATTTGGCTGAAATCAGAGAATACACAAGCGCCAACCCTAACATCTCAATGTAGTAGCGTGGGTCTGGTGGGGATGCTGCTGAGGGGAGGCTGTGCACCTACGGAAACAAGGGGTACATGGAAACCTCTTCCCTTCCACTCCATTCTGCATGCACTGAAAACTGTTCTAAAAACCCACTCGCGCTAACAAAACAAAACCCCCAGAAACCAAAGGTTTAAAGATAAAAACCAAAGGTTTAAAGATGGCTTTAGGAGATAAAATTATCTGTACTTTCTTAAATTAAGAGAACTGAAAAATGACCTTTTAAAGTAGGAGTTTATTTTCTAGGTTTTCTTAAATACCCACAAATCTGTATTTTTATTGCTGCTATATTCAGAAGCTGGAAACAATTTAAAATATGTACTTTTATTATACATTTAACACTCAGAATGGAACTATGTGAGTTTTAAAGGTGAGCTTTTCAATGATTTAATAAGCATATGGAAATTAAAGATAATTATACCAACAGCTATTGGACTCTGTAATAAAAACATAAATTAGAAGGAAACACAGGAAATTCATAAAAAGAGACAAACAATGGCTCATCCCCTTCACCTGCTGTTAGCTGATGAAAACAGTATTGAATTAAATATAATCTTCATAATTAAATCACAGTAGTTTTATCCTTTCACGAATGCCTTTAAGTCCAAAATGTAAAACAGGATTAATTTAGGTTCTGAACATCTCTAATCTTGACTATCTTATGCTACTGGATTTTTTGCAGGGTGGCACTAAGAAATTGGTAAATAATCAGTTCGCTTGATTAATATTTGAGAGGAAAGCAAGAAATGGGCAAGAAGCTTATCAAGTGAGATTTGGCAACCAGGACACAAATATAAAAGGCACCAAATCGTTATATATGCAGAGGTGAACATTTCACGACCATCAGAGAAGCACTGAGACCACCCGCCCCCCGTAACACACTGGCCCCGCAGCCCAGGTGCAAGCCCAAAGGCAGCGGTCCCTGCGAAGATGAAGTTAACGAGAAGCTAGATTCAAATCAGCTCCAACTTTACTTGCAATTCAGCAGTACAAAATGATTTTTTCTATACTTTTCAGTCAAAATAAAATAAGGACCCTATTTTTATTGTTACAGTGAACTTGCTGTATTTTTCGTTGGCTTTTTAAAGATAAGTGACAGCAGATGATCTGATGTGACCGATGTACTGGATGCACAAATAAACTAGATCACTCTAGTGCTATATGGCATTACTCACAACTACTACAGAAGTTCCACAACTGTCCCCATTAAGGGAAATTATGAAAAATGCCATCTGTAGAATGCTTTAGTTTCTCTTCAATTGGATTAAAAAAGTAGATCTCACTTTCATTTAAATATCATTTTAAATAACTTCCTAACAATGCTATTTTCTATGAAATAAATCAAACTCAAAACACTTCTAAAATGTGTTTCTAATCAATCTCAGATGTTTCTGACTCTAAAACTATTTTATGTTAAAAAAAAGAAAAAAAAAAAAGGACGACACTTCCATTTAAATGAGGGTGGCCTGACATCTGCCGTTTTTTAAGCATTAAAAAATATCAGGTTTTCCAACACCACAGAATGGAACTAAGGCTGCTGTAGTGAAATAATGAATTTGGACTATTGATGACATAATTAAACCTATAAACAAAAGCCACAAGTCTTATAAAAATGACTTAAAAACAAGGATGGGGAATTTAGCTCAGTGGCACCGTGCCCGCCTCACAAGCACAAGGGCCTGAGTTTGATCCCTGGTACCGAGGGGAAGAAAAAAAAAAGTAAAATCAGTAGTGGTGGTGCTGGGTGTGATAGCACATACCTGTAATCCCAGTACTTAGGAGACTGAGGCAGGAGGATCACTACATGTTCGAAGACAGCCTGGGATACACAGTGAGTTCAAGACTAGCCTGGATTACAGAGCAAAACCCTGTCTCAAAAAACAAAGCAAGAAACAAACAAAAAACACAAAAAATGGCGGTGGTGAGAGAAAAGCCAAAAAAAGAAAGTCATTACTCCCATGTAGAGAGAATTTAAAACTCAAAAGCCCATATTAGCACATGATGTCACTTGATTTTGTTAAACAACTGGTTAAGTTAGGGGAAGGAAGACAAAAATAATCAAACTATTGTGACTGGAAATAATTTGATTAAAAGAAAAGTCTAACCAAGCATAGTGGCGCATGCCTGTAATCCCAGCACTTGGGAAGCTGAGGCAGGAGGACTACCGCAAGTTTGAGGCCAGCCCAGGATACGTAGTGAGTTGTTCAAGGCCAGCCTGAACTACACAGTGAGACCCTGTCTCAAAAAAACCACACCCCCCGCCCCACCAAAAATGTCTACTCTACCAGATCATTCCAATATACATTCCATCTAATGACCTTCTGCCACAATACCAAAAGTACAGATCACAACTCTATTCCAAAAGTTCTCATATATTCAATACTGCTTTTTCATTCTACTAAGTCACTGACAGCTTCATGACAATTTAAGAACCATGTGGTAGGCGCAGTGGTACACACCTGTAAGCCCACCTACTTGGGAGGATGAGGCAAGAAGATCAAAAAATGGAGGCCAGCCTGGGCAACTGCTGTCTCAAAAAATAAAAAAGGGCTGGATACACAGTGCAGTGCTTCCCAAATTTAATCCTCAGTACTGCAACAAAGAAAACAAAAGCAAAAAAACCACCTGTCAAATCACTACCCCACAAAAAGTTTAGAACCAGAAGTAACTATAAAAAGGAAATCCACATATACTGCTTTTATTATATGGTTGTTAGTTGATAAAAACAAGTAACTAAAAAGTTTTCAAATGATAGAAAAACACACAGGTAAGTTATGACAGAATTTTTTGTGTGTACTGAGACAATAGAAACATCTATTTTTGCACCAACTGCAAACACAGGATCAATAATGGAACTCGGGAACTGAAAGGTCAAAGGGAGCCTTAAACACATTTACTATTTTAAAACCTTAAACACAAGAGCAGAGAATAGAAAAAACAAAAATAAACAAACAAAAAACAACATATACACCATGTCAAGTCTTTTTTTTTTTAATGACTTCCTATTTTCTCTCTTTTCTAAAAGCATTAAGACCCTTATTGTAGATTATGTATCATCTCCTCTTTGGCTATGAGGTGTGTGGTTTTGTTAACCAGAGACATCAATGAGCTCAGTTTCTGAGACCAGTCATTTAATAAATTATTTGGATCCTTGGGTCTCTGGAAGTTGATAATTCCTGCCAACCTGTCGACTTTAGCAAAGATGGTCTTGTTAACTACTAAATTCGACAAAAAAGCCTCTGACTCCTGCAAGAGAGAAAGACAAAGTGGATGAAGACAGAATCATTACAGAGGATGAGCAAATTTTAAGGTTTTATTTTTAGTACTGGGGATCGAACTCAGGACCTTGCACTTGCGAGGCAGGTGTAGCGCCACTGAACTAAATCCCCGGCCCAAGATTTTTTAAATTCTTCATATTTTGAAGAGCTAAAACTCCTTATGAACAGCAGCTGCTGACTATAATGATAATGCCCGTATGGTAACTAATGTACTTGTATGACAATCTAAGCAGTGAACTGGAGTCTCCTCAGGTCCGGGCTGAACCCCAATCGCCTCCTCCAGGCTTCTGAACGCTGGAGCTGGGGGGACACAGCGGGTGCCATCAGCAAGCTGCTCTCCTCCCCTGGCTAGTTTCCTGGTAAAGGGCACTGGGCTACAGTTCACCTGCTCCTACAAGGGCTGGGTTAGAACATACGCCGGGCCACCTGCCAACTACACAGCCACGGATGTGACACTACTTCTAAGGAGTCGTGCTGTCATCTGCAGTGAAACCAACCAACCAAGGGTCGAGCCTTTTTACTCTTGATATTCCGGGGTTTTCTTTTTCAGCTAGACTTTGATGACTCCTTCTGGGGAAAGAAATGGCCCTTTAGGCCACGACCACACGCAGTTAACCCCCGCGTCGCACACTGCACGCGTGGTCAACATAAAACGCAAGCCTGACTGCGATGCTCCCCTAACAAGTCCTTTGCAGGCGAACAGCAGCCAAGTTCACCTCACGTAATTTATTTCTACAGCTTATTTTTGTGAAACCAAATTACACTTTGGACTTTAATCAATGTAAAACTAGTGTTTAAGTAAAGAGCGGTGGGGGGCGGTGACTCAGGATTGAATCCACAGCACTGAGCTACACCCCCAAGTCCCTAAGTGGAGACTTTAAATAGTGTAAAATAATCCTAGTGCAACTTCAAACTTATGATCTAGGCTATATTTTGGTGCTCAAGCTAGTTTGGAAAACTTTCTATCACCTAAACTAAAATAACAAGATATAATTGTTTTTTCCATTCAATTTTTACAAGTTGACTGATATTCAAAAGAATGGTTACAAATAATCCAGACAATGATGTTCATTACTTACATCAACAGACAGATCCAGGAGTTGTGCCATCCTTTTCATCGTGATCCGAGTGTAGTACTTGGCCATTATTCTAATATTCTGGGGACAGAGGTAGGGGGACCTGACGTCAGTAAGGTTGAAAGTCCTCTCATTTTCATATCCATATAAGTTCACTTACAGGGTAAGACTTGGTCCATACTAGAATGAAGCTCATTCTAAATTTCAAAAACAAGCCTGAACACTGAGATATTTTGGTTTCCATAGTTATTTCTGAATTATTGAGTACCTGACACAATTCTTTACATAGTCACATAATAAGCTAGTTTTAACTAAGTTGTAGTTATAAAAAATGGCAACAGTACTAAAATACTTTGGTAAGTACAAGAACCTAAAGTTTCTGCCTATTTATTGATGAGTTTGAGCAAGGTCTTGCTATGTAGTGAGGGGTGATCTCAAACCTGCTAAGTAAGCAGGCTGGTCTTGAATTTGGAATTCTCCTGCCTCAGTCGCTCAAGTGCTGGAATCACAGATGCGGCCATGACACCAAGCTGACAGAAATGTTTTAAAGGCTGCAACTCAAACTACATATATACATACATAAAACAAAAAATCTCAAAATCCTTATTGCTTACATCCTTCTCATTATTTAAAGGTAACTTGAAATTAAGTTTCCTAATTTCCAGGGGCAATGGCGAAATTAAAAACAGAGACTCCCTGTATTATTATATTAGTGTTCTTCTTCTTTTTGTTTTTTGGTACTGGGGATCGAACTCAGGACCTTACGTGCCTGTGAAATAGGTGCGGCACCACTGAGCTAAATCCCAAGTCCTATATTAGTGTTCCCAACAAAATACCAATAGCTTCAGGAAAAAACAGGGAGGCACGGGGACAGAAATGAAGTCAACTTCGCAGAAGCTGCCCCTTTTGTCTCTATCAGGACTGACAACACCCCAACCTCCTAGAAAGCCTGAGATGCATTCTACATTCCCCCTTTTCCTTTCAACTTTGTTTTTGTTGGGTTTTGTTTTTGAGATAGGGTCTCACTATGTAGTTGAGACTGACCTGGAACTCACTATGTAGCCCAGGCTGGTCTCGAACTCACAGCGATCCTCCTGCCTCAGCCTCCCGAGAGCTGGGATTACAGGTGTGCGCCATGGCACTCAGCTCTCTTTATCCATTACAGTGAACAATGACCACAATCTACTGATTTCCTTCCTTAATTCCCTTTGACACCCCCCCAACCTCTTGCTTGTTGCTTTAATTCAAATGCACATAACCGCTCATTTCGCATTTCAGCCTTACATTATCTTGAAATTCACTGTTCACACTCAGACAGAACTTTGTAAAATACAGGCCTAGACACTGTGCACTCAGTTAAAAGTTTTCATTACCAGAGTGTACAGATTTTATGATCTTTTTTTGATTTTTTTTATGATCTTCCCAGACCTCCAGGCTTTCCTGGAGTTCCCCAAATTCCCTGATGGTTTGTATCTCTGACCACGCCAACTGCCTCAGTGACTGTTGTCCCTATCTGCCTGAGGCCTGCGCCCTCCCTGCCAAGTCTCTCCCTCCTCATCAATCCTTCATCTCCAGGATGACCCTTCTCCCTTCCACACAAAGCCAATCAACTCGACTTGCTATGCTGTCACACCGTAATATCTTGGTATTTTAAATTTCTAAACATCTTTCTTCACGATTTTTAATCTTCTTGAAGGTAGAGAACATGACATGTTCTCCCATGTATCCCAGCACTTTGTATCACATCTGGTACACAGAACGCTCAGCAGAAATACCTGTTACATAAATGAAGCAATGTATCTCAGTTTACGGTGACACTAAGATCAAAGTACAGGTTTAAGGCATGTAAGCCATTTCCAAGACAGCAAGTGAGCATCAGTGAACACCCCTTCCCCTCATTCTTAGAAAATGCTTTCTCTCTAGAGGTTTTATGTTTAATTGATTTTTGGAAACAGGGTCTTATTGTACTGTTCGGGCTGGGCTTAAACTGCCTGAGCTTCTTGAGTAGCTGGGATTACAGGTACATGCTGTAGGACGTGGCCTTCCTTCTGGTTTACAGGCTATAAAATTTTGTATTCTTGAGAGGTACTCCCAAAATGAAAATGCTCAAACATGGTTATTTTTTTTAAAAAGCCAAAAGTGGAAAATAAATTATTCATTTAAAAAATTTAATAATAAAAATAAAAGCCAAAAAATGGGGAAAGACAGACAACATGGTTGAGACAAATTCTGATATGCTTTGGGAAATAGAAAGTGAACATTTGAACAATAAATGTACATTCCCCAAATGTAGGGCACAGGAGAAAAAAATCTTTCAAGAATTAAAAACATAGCATCCAAAAGAAACAATTGACCATCAAATTTAAAAAATAAACGTTTACAGCAGCACATGCTTGTAATTCCAGCCACTTAGGAGGCTGAGGTGAGAAGACGGTAAGCCGAAGCTCAGCTCAGGCAAGAACCTGTCACTAAATTGTAAGAAAGGGGGAGGTGGGTGGGAAAGGAGCTTAGTGCGAGGCCCTAGTTCAATCCCCAGTACTGCCAAAAAACAGTTTACACTCAAAATTATCAAAGTTTAACCTGAAGATGATCCAGAAAAGTAAATTCACTAAAGATCAAAATGAAAAATGCCATTTCTACCATGCCAGATCCTTACATGTTCAACAACTCTGTTCTTCAAATCTTTCCACCTCTTTTCACCTTCTTCTGTAGAGGCAAAAACATCAGTTGCAGGACTCTCGAGGGAACCTTTCCTTAACTCCATTCCATAGTCCTCCACGAGTGTGGACCAACGCATCAACTCCATCGTGGTGAAAAGCTTTAAAAGATCCCTGTGAATTGTATAAAGCTTAATATTCTGACCCTGTAAAGACTAAGCATCATCTAACACAGGTTTAGCATCCTTAGTCTAGCAATGCGAAATGCTCAAACTCTGAAGCTTTTTGAGCCCTGATATAATGCCACGAATGGAAATTTCTACACCTGCCTTCCTGTGTTTGAAGGCAGACTGTCCTAGGGTTAAAGAGCTGAATTTAGGGCTGGGGATTTGGCTCAGTGGTTCCGCCGCCTGCCTTGCAAGCACAAGAATATGAGTTCGATCCCCGGTACCAAAACAAAAAAGCTGAACTTGGGTGAGAATACATTTCAGAAAATGACTGCTTATTAGGAGCTCAGAAATTCAGTTAGGAATGATGGTGATGATTTTTGATGGCTCGCTGTATAGGAACCTTATCTTGTAAACAAAATTATTAAAAGATACTACATCAATTTATCTTCAGGCTATGTATATGAGGTATATAAAAACAACTGAATTCTGTGTTTAGACTATGCTTCCATCTTCAATTATCAATTATGTATATGATCTATTTCAAAATCTGGGGAAAAAATCTGAAATCACAAACATTTCTGATCCCAAGTATTTCAGGTAAGAGATGCTCAGCATGTATAACAATAACAAATTAAAAAAGTAAAAATCACAATTTTTATGCGTTTTTATTTAAACAAAAATGTGACTGTTAACTTATTCTACCAAAAGTATTTACTCTTTTCCCAAAGTAATACTGAATAGAGCATTCCGGTAGTTAATATTCTGCTCTCTTCTGTCCTATTTGTCAATCTCTGAAATAATCGTAAACATTTCAATGAACACATAAAATGGCTCTAAAAAATTAAAAGCCCATCATGTTCAAGATGTAGCATATCTGTTTTATATACAACAGATTTTTAGAAGTATATATTTCTGAAAAATTACCAAGTCTCACAATATAATGATAAAATTTCATAAAATGATTAACCAAGGGCCAGAGTAATTTAGCTCAGTGGTTCCACCGCCTGCCTTGCAAGCGCAAGGTCCTGAGTTTGACCCCCAGTACCAAAAAAGAAAAAAAAAAAAAGAAAAGATTAACCAAAAGCAATTAAACTTGATTAGCTTAGAATAAAGCGTTATCTCATTAAAGTTCATTTCTAGTGCAATACTGAAAAACATTTCACCAATTTATTATATTTAGTTTTGTTGTCTACCATAATCTACCAGTAATCAATGAAGAACTGTATACTTAGGGGAATAAATTTTGTTTCAAAATGGTGTTTCTCAGGGAGATAATCCTTTGTAAAAGGGAAGAGAGGGGAGGGGTTAAGACGTGTTATGTGCATGGACTCCTCACAATGAATGTAATCATTATACTACAAACATGTACTAATAAGAATTTTTTTTTTTGGTACCAGGGATCAAACTCAGGACCTTGCGCTTGTGAGGCAGTTGGCGGCACCACTGAGGCAAATCCCAGGCCCAGAATTAAATTTTTTGAGAGTGTTTCTGTTGAGAAGAGTATGCTAATTATAAAATTGCTTACTTGTATTTGGGAATTTCTTCTAACTTCTTGTCACCACTTATTCGGTGAACCAAATCTGACTGTTCATTGTCAAAAGGAGCCAGGATAACATAGAGAACAACACTTTTCAGAGCCTGAAAAAGTTGTACAATGCAACAGGTTATATGCAATATTAGAAATGTAATGGGAACTTTGGAAAGAACAAAAAAATTATGGAATGATTGTATATATTAATTTTTAATGCTTAAAAATATTTTGAAGCTGGGGTCTTGCTATGTGGTTCAGGCTGGTCTTGAAGTCACTATGTGGTCTAGGATACCACTGAACTCACAATGATCACCCTGCCTCAGCCTCCTGAGTGCTGGGATTACAAGCAGGTGCTACCATACCCAGCCTATTTATTTTTAATTTTGTACTCAAAAAGATTTAGGAGGAAAATCTTACAAGGGTACCTTTCCATGTATTATCTGTAACATTTAATTTTCATAAAACTATTATAATAAATATCTGAAGAAGAGCCTTCACTGACTTTTTAAAAATTGTATTTATTTATTTGTTTATTTATTTTTGGTTTTTTGAGACAGGGTCTCACTATTTAGTTGAGACTGACCTGGAACTCACTATGTACCCCAGGCTGGCGATCCTCCTGCCTCAGCCTCCTGAGCTGGGATTACAGGCATGCGTCACCATGCCCAGCTTCACTGACTTTTTTAAACATTCATTTTGACAAGTGCATAAAGCAGTAGTTCTTATACCAAGTTAAGAGCATAAACGTGAATACAGATGAGCTTTTAAAGAAAGGCTTGGTTAAAAAAATTTTTTTTCCAAAATAGCACCAAGCCTGAACCACTGTACCTGTGTTAAACATTAAGCCTTCACTTCTTCAGGTGATGCATGATTTAAATGCTTACCCCAATTAAATGGACACAGTAAGGGTATACTAAGCAGCAACACAACGGACAGAAAGCAGTGCAATATATCTGCCCAGAGTTTCTGTAGTTACAATGATTTGAAAGTGAAAAGATGAGAGTTCTTTCTAACAAAGACTGTCGTGAATTCCAAGGATAATGTTTTACCTGTTGCCACTTTTCATTTTCTGCCTGTATACAGGGAGTATCATAAATTGCTCTGTAGTGCTTACAAATAGACAGATAGGATCCCTCATGCTGATCCAGTTGAATCATTAAATTATAGTATTTCAACTTTAATTTCTGAAAAACAAAAAGTAACAAAATAAATTGGGGTTTAGGGGCTTTATTCAAACACTTTCCAAGTAAACAAGTAGTCAGATCTATGCTCGCCTCTGTGTTTTCTTCCTGGAAAAACTTCGTATTAATTTTCTTGCTGATGATCTGCGTCCGAATGTAATCCTTCACAGCAAGGCAGAGCCGCATCTGCTCCAAAATAAACTCCACTCGCTCTTTTTTTTCCATTGACCCATAGGTTTCCACCTAGCAGAGTGAATTCCACAAGTAAGTTTAGAATACTTACAAATTTTTGACTTACTACAAAATTAAGATAGATATTTAAAAATCCACCTTGCTAAATAAGAATTGCCATGCACATATAGAGGGTTGATGATTATATAAAAAGCTAATTACCTTCAGGAAATTACAATTTAAACAGTAACAGTAAAATGGACTTTCCCCCTGTTGGTGTACAATGTCTGCGAACTTTACTGCACTGGCTGGTTTGTGTAACCACCGTCACAATGAACACTGAGCACTTCTGTCACCCCCAAAACTCCCTCATGCTATCCTTTCACAGTTCATACTTCCTCTATTCATGAGCTCTGACGACCAGCATCTATTCTCCATTAGCAGATTTTTCTTTTCGAGAATGTCAACTGTAGGGCCGGGGATTTAGCTCAGTGGCATCAACACCTGCCTTGCAAGTACAAGGTCCTGAGTTTGATCCCCGGTGCCAAAAAAAAAAAAAAGTTAAATGTAGTATATAATCTTTGGAGAATGTATTTTTGTTTGTTTTTTTGGTTTGGTTTGGTTTTGAGACAGGGTCTTGCTATGTAGTTCAGCCTGGCCTTGAACTCACTATGGAGCCTGGCTGGCTGGCCTCAAACTCACAGCGAGCCTCCTGCCTCAGCCTCCCAAGTGCTGGGAATGCAGGTGTGCACCACTCTGCCTGACACTGGAAAATGTCATTATTCACTCCATGTATTGTTCTGAATTGTAAGAAGCATTCAACTCATGTGAATTTGCTCATTCTTTTTACTATTCAGTAGTAGTCCATTGTATGGACATAACAGGGCTTATCCAATCACCTACAGAACATCTGGGCTGATTCCATCCTTGGGCTATCACAATAAAGCGACTCTCAAGATTCGTAATAAGGCTTTGTGTGTGAAGTTTTCATTTCTCATAGGTTAAGTATCAGGACTGGGGTTCCTGGATCCTATTAAGGGTACATTTAACTTTATAAGAAACTGCCAAACTGCTTCCCAGACTGGCTGCAACATTTGTATTCTCATGAACAGCACATTAGGAGTTCTAGCACTAGGGATTTAGCTCAGTGGTTCTACCGCCTGCCTTGCAAGAGGAAGTTCCCAAGTTCAATCCCTGGTACCAAAAAAAAAAAAAAAAAAAAAAAAAAAAAAAAAAAAGTCCTAGTTACTTTGCATCACTGCTAGCAGTTGTACTGTTTTTTAATTTTAGCCTACTAATAGGTAGGTAATTACACCTCATATGCCTTTGTTTTCTCCTACTGACCAATGTGAAAAAAATTCACAGGCTCCCAATTTATATAACAGCTGAAACCATTAGATAAAAAAGCAGTGATCCAGCCAAGCGGGGTGGCACACACCTGTAATCCCAGCACTCGGGAGGCTGAGGCAGGAGGATCGGCGTGAGTTTGAGACCAGCCTGGGCTACATAGTGAGTTCCAGGTCAGTCTCAACTACATAGTGAGACCCTGTCTCACAAAACACCAAAAAACAGTGATCCTTTTTTAATTTGGTTAACAAGGCAGACATGACACCTAATACAGAATGCAGAGCTATAGCAGATGTACACAAATACAATGTAGAGAATTTATTACATTAACCACCATGAAAAAGGTCTTCTTTGGTTTTTTTGAGAGTCTTGCTACGTGGTTCAGACTGGCCTTGAACTCATGGCGATCTTTCTGCCTCAATCTCCCAAGTGTTGGGATTATAGATGTGTGCCATAATAGCTGGCAAAAAAACAATTCCAACAGTAGGTATACATATATTATAAACGGACTTATAAAATCCAGGAGGATATATTTACGAAGTAAATGAAGGCTCGACACCAGTTGCTCTGTAGTTGTTTTCCCCCTCATTACTGAGGATTAAACCTGGCATCTTGTTCATGCTACATAAAAGCTCAACACAGAGCTACTGTATATCCACAGCCCATTTTTGTTTTTATTTTCAGGTAGGTTTCTTTCTCAGGCTGGCCTCAAACTTGCAACACTCCTGCCTCAGCTTCCTGAGTATCCAGGATTACAAGCACACACCACTGTACTTCACCTCTCTGTTTCATTTTGTTTTGTTTTGAGGCAGAGTCTCTCTCTGTAGTTCACACTGGCCTCACATTCACTATGTAGCCCAGGCTGGCCTCAAACTTGCAGTAACCCTCCTGCCTCAGCCTCTTGAGTTCTGGGATTTCAGGTGTGCCCCACCATGCCCAGCTTCTCTGTAATTTTTTTTATTTAGGAAAATTAAACACACAAAATGAACCAATAATGTTGCATTTATACATCTTCACTCACTTTCCATATGTCAACTACTCTGAAGCAAATCTTACCTAACATATTTCAAATAAATATTTCAGTAGATATCTCTAAAACATAAATTAAAAACCATCTTATCTAAAAAATTCCTTATATTACCACCTCTCTAGTCAGTCTCCAATAGCATCGTATCTTTTTAATACTGAACTAGTATCCAAACAGATTCACACTTTGTCATCAGCAGCTAGAGTTCTCTTCTTTTCTGCAGTGCTGGGAATCCGACACAGGGCCCTGAGTGTGCTAGGGGACAGCTCTGGCTCGGAACTACATCCAGGCTTTGGTTTGGAAATTTACCAGTAATCAAATACTCATGAAGAATGAAGCTGGTGATTCACGCTGTGTAAGTAAACAGAACTCAAATGTTCAGATAATGGCACCAACTTAAGACAGATCTATGCTCTTAATTCTTCTTCAAAACTTTTTCAGCAGCCAACCCTAACTAGTCTGTGAGGACACAGTATCTAGTGGCCTGAATGACCTCACACCCTGTTGCAGTCTTACTCTTAGTGGTTCTGCATGAAGTGATGAGTTGCCAAAATAAATTACTTCCACCAAAAAATACTGCTGACTCAACAGTCTAACAAATGCCAACAGCACCTTACCTGTAACTCTTGTAAAATGGAGGCTGCTTCTTTGACGTCACCATTTTGCTCTTTTATGGTTGCTAATGTTTTAGTCAGTCGAGCACGCTCAATTTCAACATAAATCTATAAGAGGAATATACATCATCAAAATTCCTGCCAAAATGTGTGTAAATTTAAAAGAACTAAGCTATTCACACTACACATAAGAATGTGTCTTGAAAAAATGTGTCTTACTGATATTATGCACTTTATCTTCCACATATAGCTATGAGATGCTGTTTCACAAATAGAGCCATCATTTTAAAAGAAAATCTGTTATCTGCATTCTTCAGCTTTAAGACCCTAAATATGAAACTATTATGTTTGACAAATAACAGGCCCACAGGCTATATGAGTGGTTTCAGTGGCACAGAAGATGCTAAGTGGCTTAAAAAGATTTGAAAAATAACACACAAAGAAGACACGCAGTTCAATCCTACACTTCAGCCACTGCCCCAGATGTGCTTCACTGGGGGAGGGGGAGCTGGACTTAACGAAACTCAGGGCTTTATGCTTGCTAAGCACATGCCCAACCACTGAGCTACCCCCAGCCCGACCATCTTTAAATTTAGAACCACTTTAACAACATCTCATCTGCTAAGGTATTAGAGTTGCTCGTATTGTGTAGCTATAAGTAATGTCAATAGAGTTGTCATTCCCAACGAGTACACATTAGGGTATAACGCTCACCTAACGAGTCTAGGGCGGGGACACCTGCTGCAGCACGTGTGTCACAGGCTTCCCACCTTGGTCTAGGGAATGAGTTTTCACGCTCTGCAGCAATCTCTTCCCCACACCTCATAAAACCTTCATTTTCAACAATATCAAACTACTTACAGCTTCCTAAATACACCATGTTTCTAAATTGTCATTTTCTTTCTTTTTGAGATGAGGGCCTCACTGTATTCATTAACATATAGGAAGGTATTAGAAAGGGATGTCACAAAGGTAATGGCTGAACTAGACTGAGTGCAGTTTTGTGTGTTTCTTCTTATAAAAAAAAATGTGCCTCACTTACATAAAATGTCTAAATACATAAATATTTCTGAATGCAGATAAAGAGAACTTACCACTGTGACTTATGCCAAGAGAAACTCACCTTTCCTTCTGTAACCATTCGTAGGGTATCAATTAACCGAAGTTTGACTGGGAGGTCTGTGATTTCCTCAACGTAAGTACAGCACTGCTGAACCATTTTTGCAACAGCCTAAAATATTAAAAACTATTCATAAACAAAATTCACACCTCATACGAGATTTTAAAAAAAGGCATACTGATGAAAGGGCTATAGTTAAAACTGGGCTTCCTAGCTGGATGTGGTAGCACACACCTGTTATCCCAGCACTCGGGAGGCTGAGGCAGGAGGATCACTGGGAGTCTGAGGCCAGCCTGGGCTATAAAGTGAGTTCAGGACAGCCTAAACTACATAGAGAGACCCTGTCTCAAGAAACAAAAACAAAACAGAGCAAAAATCTGATCTAAGTGTCTCTAGACACTGAAACACCTGTAGAAGAACATCAAAGCACCTCAATTTCCCTCATAGCTACAGAGTACTGAACAGCCAGTAATAAATCAATGCAGATCAAAAAAACTTGGATGCAAACATGTCACCAAGCAGGAAAACATGGAAAAACTTTAGACTAATGGGGGAAGGAGAAAAGAAAAGCAGAATCCCACAGTGACATGAGTGATGACCACAGGATGCTGTTGTGGAGGACAAGAGCCTGTGAAAGAAACAAAAGTGGGAGGGAGGAGCCAGTCACCCTTCCCCACCTCAGTAGAACATGACACTGAAAGTCAAGACATTCTCCTGTCTTGTTTCCCTAGAAGTAACAGATGGAGACAGGACCACATTCCTTGTAGTTCTAACATCCCATGATCTAGGTCAGAGGGTAGCAAACACTGCCTACAAATTTTGCACATATATACTTGGTATATACCAAGTAACTATTCTCCACTTTGTGGACCATGTAAGTCTCTGTGACAAATATTCAACTCAGCATTTGAGACTCAAAAGCTGACAGAGACAACACATAAACTAATGGGTGTGTGTTTCAATAAATTCACTTACAAAAATAAGTAGCAGGTAGGATTTGGCCTTTCGTGCACCATTTGCCATTCTCTAATTTAGATTTTAAACAGCGTATCATATTAGGGTCCAGGCCAGGTGTAGTGGTTCACTCCTGTAATCCCAGCACTTAGGAGGCAGAGGCAGGAGGATTGCAGTGACTTCGAGGCCAGCCTGAACTACATAGTGAGTTCAGAACAAGCCTGAATTAAAAAGTGAGACCCTGTCTCAAAAAAACAAAATATATAGGGCCAGGGATTTAGCTCAGTGGTTGCACTGCCTGCCTTGCGAGGGCAAGGACCCGAGTTCGATCCCTGGTAAAAAAAAAAAAAAAAAAAACAAAACACCCCAATATATATATATTGGGATCCTGAATCATCAAGAATGTTCCATTAAGTATAATTTAAGATAGCAGAAAAATAAAGTCATTTGGAAAGATTCCCATTAAAAACATTTAATGTTGAAGTAGCTCAGGTAACATTTTTATCTGTCTGAGGGACCAGGGGTTTAGCTCAGTGGTTCCACTGCCTGCCTCGCAAGTGCAAGGACCTGAGTTCAATCCCTGGTACAAAACAAAAACAAAAAACTAACTACCTGAAAAACTGGCTACTCAGAGGCCCAGGGGTTTCAGAAAGCCAGAGCATTTTGGAGATATATTCACTCATACGTATAAACGCGCGCGCGTGCTTTTTCTCTCTCTGACTGCAGTCACTATGTTGCTCAGCTTGGCCTTGAATTCCCAAGCTCAAGCAGTCTTCCTGCCACAGGCTCCCAAGTAGGTGGGACTACAAATACGTGCCATCATGCCTGCCTGAAGCCGAGGATTTACTGCAAGGGTTTGTGACATTTGGTATTTCAGAAAAACATGTAAGTCCTGTAAAATGAATTATAATAATGACCTCTAGAAGAGCACTTGATTTGATAATTATTTCTTTTTTTTTTTTGGTACCGGAGATCGAACTCAGGTCTTTGTGCTTGCGAGGCAGGCAGCAGAACCACTGAGCTAAATCCCCGGCCCTAATTTGATATCTCTTAAAAGTTATGCAAAAATCCAAACAATGGCCAGACTAGAGATGTGACTCCATGGCAGAGCACTTTGCCTGGCACACACAAGGTTCCATCCCGAGCACTGGGCCTCCACCAAACAAACAAAAAACAGATGAGATAGAAATAAAACTATAATATCAATATTCTAATCTGAAGTGAACATCTTACTGCTCTCTGAAAAAATGCAAGTAAGACTCTATAGAGAGAAGCTGTGGTTGGTGTGAATCCTGGACTAAGGTGACAGTCAGTTTAAAACTCTTTAATTTGAAGGAATGTAGAAAAGATTTCTTTCCTTTGTGGTACTAAGGAACGAACCCAGACAGGGTCTTCACACTGAGTTTTATCACTAGCCGTTTTTTATTTTCAAAGAAGGTCTCACTAAACTGCTCAGGCTGGGCCGGAACTTTGGATCCTCCTGTCTCAGCCTCCCAAAGGGCTGGAATTACAGGTCCACCACGCCCAGTTGAAAAGGTTTCTAAATATGCTAAAACAAACAAAAAAATTTTTTCTTTGGTTAAAAAAAACAGTTACAGGGAAATGAGAGATACTGAGTCCCTAAGTGCTTTTCGTGTTTATGGAGATGTAATCCATTGCAGTCAAATTGCAGCCTGGTTTCAGTGCTGGTGTCCCCACCACCTGTTAGAGGGAGTCTGCTCTTCTTTCTCCACTTCATCTCTGCAATGCACTAACCAAACACTTTCTCTTCCTTCTGTCACAACTCAGCATTTTCTACCACGGTCCCGTAACTTACTATGTATTGCTCAATGTATGAGTGTCATTTTAAAAAACCAGCCTTAAGGATGCATATTAAAAGTGTGTTATGGGGCTGGGGATTTAGCTCAGCGGCACAGCATCTGCCTCGCAAATGCAAGGTCGCAAGTTTGATCCCTGGTACCAAAAAAAAAGTGTGCTATGATATCCCAAATTAAAACCCATTATTCTGTAAGACTAATGTATGAAGGCAGGAAAACTTTCTTAGCTCAAACAAAGCAACACAAAAGTGTACTTCAAGGAGCTAGGGATTTGGCTCAATGGCACTGCGCTTGCCTGGCAAGTGCAAGGTCCTGAGTTCGATTCTCAGTACAAAAAAAAAGTATACTATGATTGTGGCTTACAGCTTTATCACTTTTTTCTCATTGAGTTCGTGGGTACATTTTAGGTACACAGTACAGTTACAGTCATCGTTGGGATCTTGCACCTCTACAGGACAAGTCTCGGTTCTCATTTTTTCCCCTTGTCCCTGCCCTCCCTTCACCCCCTTCACCCTTCCCTATTTACAAAAACTGTATTTCCATATTTTCATTTTCTCATATTTTTTCTTTTACAGCTTTATCATTAAATCTGTCTTTACTAAACTACAGGCTACTTGAGGATAAGAATTTACATATTTCTTCACATTTCAAGAACCATAGAGATTAATCTATTTCTTTACACAAAAAATAACAGTTGTAGGTTGTAGTAAATAATGCCACCAGTAGCTTTGTATTTTGTGACTCTTTGAAATGAAATCTGTATTTTAGAAAATGTACTTTGGACAGTCCTAATACTGTAGTACATAAAACAGGTGTTGCTTACTATAACCCAGGTTGCTCCAAGACTTCTATATAAGCAAACCTTCCAAAACTGCCCCTTAAAGAGCAAGTCTCTAAGAAAACCAGACTATATCTAGCAATTGTTTCTGAAACAACAGACCAAGTACCAAAAGGCAAATTTAAATGAATTTAACATTCACATATATTAAACAACCTCAATTGACTCTATGCTCTTTTAAATTGTTCTGGGGATCGTACCTAAGGAACAGCAAGCCTCATTCCCGACCATTTTTATTTATTTTTTCTTATATTTTGAAACAAGGTCTCACAAAGTTGCCCAGGCTGGCCATGAACTGCAGTTCTTGCGCTCTGCCTCCCACGTAATTAGAATTCCAGGTGTGAAGCACCATTACCAGCTTCCTTGCTAACTATTATTAATATTGCCTTTGGTGGTGCTGGGGATTAAACCTAGGGCTTCACGTATGCTAGGCAAGGGTTTGATCCCTGAGCTACATCCCCAGCCCTTAACATTATATTATATGTGCTGCATGTAAACTTACCTTTAAAAACTGACAATTTTATTATATATTTTATATATGTATAAATGGATCTTATAACACCTTTTTATAATTTTATAATTATAGTAACTGACTTTTATAATAAAAAATTTAATGTACTTTAATGTTATGCTTACCCAAGCAGCAGTGTAATAAATAAGGCTTTAGAAAGTACCTTTGATATCTATTTTTGGTTCCACTACAGTATTATTATTTTTACTCATTAAAGCCAAAAAAATAAGAACCCAGAGGAGACAGGC
>NW_022900935.1:51184948-51193894 GCF_012274545.1 Fukomys damarensis | reverse complement strand
ATATACACACACACACATACAGACACACACATATATGTATGTATACACACAATATATATATATATATACACACACACACACACACACACAAAAATGAAACTACTTCTAAAGAATCAAATATATCTTATTCAGGGGAATCAGTAAACAGTTTAAAAAATCCAACTCGAGGGCCAGGGATTTAGCTCAAAACTTCCGCCACATGCCTTACAAACGCAAGGTCCTGAGTTCCCCCAGCACCAAAAAAACCCAAAAAACAAACAAACAAAAAAACAGAAAAATCCAACTCCACAAAAACACTAAAGGAGAACCTATATTGGTTCTCAAACAAAATCTCAAACAAAATGAGCAGTTAAAGTAATCTGTCTATATATGGCTTCAAATAAGTTATAGAGTAGTAAATGAGATTGTCAACTTAATAGATTATAACACAACTATTTAAGATTTTAAAAACAAAGATAAGGAGAAATAGGGATATAGAACAAATAAATACCATTATATAAAAATATGCAAAAAAGCCAGGTGTGGTGGCACACGCCTGTAATTTCAGCACTCAGGAGGCTGAAACCGGAGGATTGCTGTGAGTTCGAGACCAGCCTGGGCTACATAGTGAGTTCCACGTCAGTCTGAACTGCATAGTGAGACCCTGTCTCAAACAAACAAACAAACAAACAAACAAAAACAAACACAAAAACAAACAAAACAAAACAAAAAAAGCAAAAAAATATAGACAACAAAAACCATAAATGAGGGCCGGGGATTTAGCTCAGTGGTTCCAGTGCCTGCCTCACAAGCACAAGGGCATGAGTTCGATCCCCTGTACAAAAAAAAAAACAACAAAAAACCCAGAAATGAAAATAGTTGTGCCATGAGAAAATGGGAAGAATTTTGTTTTGTTTTTGCTTTTTTCTGGTACCAGGAATTAAACTCAGGACACTGTACTTGCCGGACAGGCATGGAGTCACTGAGCTAAATCCTCAGCCTGGGAAGATTTTTAATATATCCTCTCATGTTAAAATATTGATTTAATAAGTTCTCAACAGGTTCATAAAATAGTTTTCTAAAAGTCCTTATTTAAATGCAAATATATTTGCCTTTTGAGCAACCATGAACTCACTTGTTTTAACTGACTCCTCCTTTTTGACAAAAGCATAATATTTTCATTAAGCAAATCCCACTCTTTAGCCTCATAGCACATCTTCACTACCGCAACTAAAATTCGAGATGTAGACACCATATCTGAAGCCTGTAAGAATGAAAATATATTACAAGTCAGTCAAGTAAAATATTTAGAAGGAAACAAATGACAAGTAGGTTTTAGACTGTAATCTACTCACAGTACGGGTCTGTTTTTCTAAAGAGAGAAGGGTTTCAATGACTTCTTGAAGTCTTCCTTCCTAAAACAAAAGATGAAAATCAACAATGAAATAATACCACCACCACCAGAAACCAAATAGCTGACCTAAACTTCGATGTTTCTGAAACAGAAAAGGCAAAATCAGTGGCCTATTCTACAGGAAAAAGATCACCCATAACCACGCTCGCTTTATTATTCATGCTAATGCTTCCTCTTCTCACAGCTGCTTGGAGTCAGTGGTTTCCCCTGGGGGCCCACAAACTTTTTCCCTAATATATGAAAAAGAAAACATTAAGAGGCCAGGTGTGGTGGCGCATACCTGTAATCCCAGCACTGGGAGGCTGAGGCAGGAGGATCTCTGTGAGTTCGAGACCAGCATGGGCTACATAGTGAGTTCCAGGTTGGTCTCAACTACATAGTGAAACCCTGTCTCAAAAAACAAACAAACAAAAAGAAAACACTGGGCTGGGGATTTAGCTCAGTGGTTCTGCCACTTGCCTCCCAAACACAAGGTCCCAAATTCAATCACCGGTACCAAAAAAAAGAGAGAGAGAGAGAGAGAGAGAGAGCGCGCGAAAGCACTAAGAAAAGCTGAACATGTGACATGATGTCTCAATGGAAAAAAAAAAAAAGACCAGGTCTTTCTTTTGGATTCGAGTTCATCAAAGCAGAGTGGTATCAGCTATTTATCTTGTTTGGCACAGAGACTAAATGCTAGTCACAATGACTCTTAAGTATAAAAAGGGGGAAAACAAACACTTTTCTTGGTAAGTCACCATAACATTTTTTTTTTTTTGGAAACAAGGTCTCACTTTGTATATTTCAGGATAGCTTCAAACTTGTCACGATCCTCCTGCCTCAGACTAAATTCTGAGATTACAGGCATGTGCCACTACACGCAGCTCCAAGGTAATTTAAATTAGGTCTTTTCTCTCTCTTTTTTTGTAGTGTTAGCCTTGTGCATGCTAAGCACCCACCACACCACTGAGCTATATCCTTAGGCCAGCAGCGACAAACCTTTTAGAGCTTTCAATGACACAAACAGCCTGCTGCGACTTGTGTGCCATGGGTTTGCCACCACTGCCCTAGACTAAACTGTCATTTCTATGCACTTCAAATGTGTATTTTATAGTCACTGTCTGAATTTGTACCAGTTCAGAATGAATATTCTATGGATTCAAGTATATCATAAATGCTGGCTAAACATACAACAGAAGAAAGGAACGATGAACAAATCTATACATTTTCCAAAGCTGAAGAGTAATAAATTATAAAAGGTCAAAAAAATGTTAGAACTGGGCTGGGGATTTAGCTCAGTGGTTCTGCTGCCTGCCTCCCAAGCACAAGGTTCTGAGTTCAATCCCCAGTACCAAAAAAACAAAACAAACTGCTAGAGATTATTTATTTAATTCCATCACCTCGTTTTAGAAATATAAGACTGAGGACCAAACAGTTCAAGAGTCTTGCGAACTCATAAAAGCCATCATCAAAACTAGATCTCAGGGCTCTCTGGGGTCTCGTGTGTCTCTACTTCACTGCAGCTACTTATCTCCTATACTAGTGCACACCATGCCTTCTGCTTTATCTAAGTTGTCTCCAAAGGGAAAGGGCTTATATCTTGATAAAGTGCAAAATACGGTTTGTTTACAGGAATAGCCAACTCCTGTGACATCTGCAATTACTACGATCAGTGACAGTGACCCCGAGTGCAGTTTAATACACGACACGCTAATTCAGATGCTCGAGTGCTGAAGAACTGCACCTCCGTGGGAGGGAATCACGCCACGCTGGAGCCACGGACTGTATTCTCGGGTCATGCTCTAAGTTCAGCAGTCACTTAGCACCTCCTTTAACACTCAACCCTACTGACTCCATGACCTGCAGTTTCCCCAAACTACACTCTTTGTCAATGCGTACTTCAGGTGTTATCTCAGCGAGTGCATAATCCCCAAGAATACGGACTGCTTCTATCTGTGTTGCTCACCACTAGGTCACTGTGCTATCACACCGAGCAGCACGAAATTACGTAATGTAATTATGTAATGTGACGCTGCTTCTGCAGATATTCTGGTAAAAGCTTTTATACCTTGTACCATAGGTATTAATGTACGCAGCTTACCAAGTGGTCTGTTAAGTTCTTTTAGGCCTGGATCTTTGTGTAATTGTTGCTTCCCTTATACCACCTTGCACATAGTACAGGTATGTGTAGAATGGATGGACACTGACCCCAACTATTTAGCTAATCTTAATGGCTTCCAATTCTTTTCTTGATTCTTACTGCCACAATGAGAATGTGAAAAAACTGTATGGTTGTCAGTTCAGTGCTATTTGAGGGATATTACTATCAACTTCATTAACGTAACTCCCAATTCTCAAATCACCCCACTGCCCCCTGGCCCAGGCTTCTACGTCGAACCCTATGACTGAATATCTTCCTCCTTCCTGTCTATTTACAGTTCCTGAAATTCCACCTCTTGGATGCTGCCTTTCAACTCAGAGGGAAGGAGACGGTTGCAGCAATCCAAAACAAATTTGTTGGGACATGCAGACCCTGTGACTCACTGTTCTCATTAAAATAATCTTTGTAAATGAGGTAAGTGACTGAGTCTGCCCAACATAAATACATATTTGGTATTTATAAGTCTGTTTGCCTCCTTTAGGTCCTAAATGGATCCAGTCAGTTAATCTGTTAAACAACATAAACAAGAAAAAGGTTAATAAAAACTTAACCACAAATAGTTGAAATTTAAAACTCCTCGAACACTTCTATCTGATCACTTTCTTATGTGGTCAGATATTTTTATTTTTATTTTTTTTGGTACCAGGGATTGAACTGAGAAACTTGTGCTTGCAAGGCAGGCGGCAGAGCCCCTGAGCTAAATCCCGGCCCCTATCTGACCAATTTCTTAAAATGGTCTTTTATTCAAGCTGCTAACAATAAGTAAACTGTTTTACATTTTATCTCCTCTTTATTGTTACTATTGACCTTAAGAAGAAACTGGAAGTGACCAAAAGATGTGACGACAGCCTGGAGTGGTGATAAATGTCTGTAATTCCAGCTTCTGAGGCAAGAGGAGCACAAGCTCAACACAAACCTGAGTATTTAGCAAGTCTGTCTCAAAATAAAATTTTAAAAAGATCTGGAGATGTAGTTCATGGTAGAGCACTTGCCTAATATGTACAAGGCCTTGGATTCAACCCCTTGTGTTGCAAAAAAGAAAAAAAATAGTAATGAAGACATTAAAGGAGAGAAGAACAAAAAATATAGTATTCAGTTTAAAAATATAAGTAGCAGCTGGGTGTGGTGGTGCATGCCCATAATCCCAGCACTGGGGAGGCTGAGGCAGGAGGATTGCTGTGAGTTCGTAACTAGCCTGGGCTACATAGTGAGCTCCAGGTCAGTCTCAACTACATAGTGAGACCCTGTCTCAAAAAAAAAACAAACAAAACAAAACAAAACAAAACAGGATTTTAAGTAGCAGCCAGATCTGGTGGCATAGGCCTGTTAATCCCAGCACTCTGGGATTTAACTCAGGGAGGCTCAGGTAGGAGGATCACAAGTTCAAACTGAGCCTGGGCAATTTAACAATTCTGGAGAATCTTGTCTCAAAATTAAAAATGGGCTAAGGATATAGTTCACTGTGAAGACCCTGGGTTCAATTCCCAGTGTGGGGAAACACACACACACACACACACACACACACACACACACACAGAGAGACAAACAAAAAAGAATGTAAGTAGCCCTCAGATTACCATGTGTCAAATATACTATAATCAAAAAAGAATAATGCCGGACATGGTGGTGCACGCCTGTAACCCGAGCATATGCGAGGCTGAGGCAAGAGGATCACCATGAGTTTGAGGTCAGCCTGGGGCTACATAGTGAGTTCAAGAATAGCCTGAACTACACAGTGAGACCCTGTCTCAAAAAACAAATCAAGGGCCAGGGATTTTGCTCAGTGGTGTCACTGCTTGCCTCGTAAGTGCAAGGTCCCGAGTTTGATCCTGGTCCCCCCATCCCCAAAAATGGGAGAATAGGGCCAGTGATGTGGCTCAGTGAGAGGTAGTGGTTCAATTTTCTAAAAACCTTGTAGATATCAAAAACTGCTAGGGCCAGGGATATAGCTCAGTGTCGCTGTGCTTGCCTGGCAAGCGCAAGGTCCTGAGTTTAATCCTCAGTTCCAGGAAACAAAAACCAAAAAAACTTCTAAACACATTATCTTTAGAAAAGCCCCATTTAGTTTTTAACCCATCAACACAATGCAAGGTGAAGGGACAACTGTCGTCAGGAACTAGTACTGCTTTATTACCACATCACCCTGATGCTGGACTCTCACATACCAAACGCAGAAGCATCAGAATGAAATAGCTAAAAATACAGTCTCTGCTGCCAGGGTGCTCGGTCCGACTCCGAGATCTAGTACCATGTTACCTTGTGCATAAAACTTATACCTCTCTGATCCTCCATTTTTCTCTTCAGAGAAGTGAACATAATAACAGAACCCACCCTATAGGGTGGGTTGATGTAATGAGTAAAATGCAAAACCGAGAAACATAAGTTTTTACAAAATTAATCAAGACTGGAAGGCAACCACCTAATCAGAGTTGAATATGGTGAAATTGTGTGCAGCAGGGGAAAAAAATGTGTATCCTCCTGTTTCCTAGCTCTCTCTCCTCATGAAAACACACACAAACACACACACACACACACACACACGAAAATAAAAACCCTACACATAGGCTTTGTTTAGCTAACACACTGATTTAAAAAATAATCCAGGGCCGGGGATTTAGCTCAGTGGTGCTGCCAACTGCCCAGCAAGCGCAAGGACTTGAGTTCGATCCCCTGAACCAAAAAAATCCCCAAGAATCCAAATTATCTTTTATTTCATCTAACATTCTTTGTTTTAAAGACTATTAGACTTATATTATTAAGCTAACACCAGAAAGGCCCCTGGTATTTGAGTTTGCAGATCTTTTCAACAGTCTCAGCAACAATGTTCTTAGTATACGTCACACCTCTCATCGCTGGTACGACTGCAGCAGTGACAACTTGCTTTCTTCCTGGTCTATAAGCTACTTGAGGGCAATAATAATCTTTATACCTTCTGAAGTGTCCAGCACTGTCTATGTATTAATACAGTAGGCCGCTATAGAAGAAACTGGTAAAGACGTTTTTTTCCCTCCTAGATTTCAATTCTAGGCAGAGTTGTAGTTCTCTAAAGGAAATAATTGGTTTCTTCTTCATGGACACTATTATTCTATTAATTACAAAGTGGGGAGTTGAGGGGCTGACTTTGGCCTGCAGATATGTTTTGTTTGATCAATGCCACACTGCATCAAAGAGACAGATTAAGGTCCAGTTTCTTACTTACTTTCTTTTTTTTGGGTACTGAGAATCAAACTCAGGGCCTCGCTTGCCAAGCAAGAGCCGCCCTGTTATTCCACTTGGCTCACAGCACAAGCTCTAGAATACAACTGCCCGTGTTCCAATCCTGACTCCCCTGCATCACTAGCTGTGCGATATCTGTTGCATAGGGCTGAGGGGAGGATCAAATGAGTTAGTGCATATAAGCATGTAGAAAAGACAATAAATACCGGCTATTGTTCTCTGCCTGACCCGGTAGGCATCTGAGATTTCCCAACCTTATGTAATCGATGATTTTCTTAACACTAGTTGCTAGAAAGCTCTGAGATGGAGCTTTTCCCTCTCAGTAAATATTCTGAACCTAAGAAAGAAATACAGATCAATTTCATCATCATCTTTCTCCATCCCTGTTTTTGCAGAGGCCTATTAAAACCTTTTTTGGGGCTGGGATTTAGCTCAGTGGAGGCATGCCTACCTAGCAAGGTCCTGAGTTCCATCTCCAGCACCAAATAAATAAATAAATAAAAATAATAAAAATTTTTAAAGAAAACTATTAAGAAGTTTCTTTCAAAGCTGAGCATGGTGATGCAGTCTTGTAATCCCAGTATTTGAGAGGCTGAGGCAGGAGGTTTGCTACCGAATTCAAATCTAGCTAGAACTACATAGGGAGATTCTGTCTCCAAAAACACAAATAAACAAGTCTCTAAAAAAATAAAATGAAGAGCCAGGCATGGTGGCGCATGTCTGTAATCCCAGCGCTCATGAGGCTGAGGCAGGAGGATCGCTATCAGTTCAAGACCAGCCTGGATTACACAGTGAGTTCCAGGTCAGTCTCAACTACATAGTGAGACCCTGTCTCAAAAAATAAATAAATTAAATAAATAAATGAATAAATGAAATGAAAAGTAAAGGTTTCAGCCGGGTGTGGTAGCACAGGTCTACAATCCCAGCACTCTGGGAACATGAGGCAGAAGGATCATAAGATCAGTCCAGAACTGCTTAACCATGATGCCATACCCTAATGAGGCAGATCTCGTTTTGAATCCTGGATTCTACACAGTACTACCTGTAAGCTTGGGCAAATAATTCTGGGTCTTGGTTCATGTGTTAAATGATACACAAAGTTGCCTGACACAGAGCAGGTGGCATAAAAATGTTTAGGCTAAGTCAAGTTTCTGTTGCATCTCAGAGGGGTTGGAATGTAGCTCAATTGTAAAGCATTTGCCTTGCACACATAAGGCCTTGGGTTCAGATGCTAGCGCCCCAAATGAACAACCACGTGCTATTCCATGGTGGTTAAACAGAGCTTATTGCTTATTACTTCCTCTAAGTAGGTTATTCCGCACTTCAGTGCCCTGCTTGTCTTTCCTTCCTTAATTCTCCCTCTAGGAATAATTATTTCCTATCCCAATTTAATACTTATTAAAACCCAATACAAACGTCAACTTCTCAGCAGAGAGAAAGCAACAGCTTCTTTCCATGTTCCAGCAAAACTCTACACGTGTATGGCTCATCACCGTGCGTGACTGGACTAAATCGTTACGTACGTGTCCCTTCGGGACAGGGACGCCGGTTAACCATCTTTGTTCCACCACTTTCCTGCGTCTTCTCCAGGGCAAAGACCAGGCACACTGCCATGACTCATAATCGATTTAACGACAGATCCTGATTAGGCCACAGCGGTAGAGCCAACCTCTGACCTGGCCTGAATGTTGAAGCGGCCCTAACCTAAAATAAACGTTAAGCAGCATACAAGAAAGGCGGAGAAGTAAAACGGGGACCCAACTTCTACGAAGAAGCGAGCGTCCGTCTCGGTGAGGATCCGGGAGGAGCTGTAGGCACTAGCGAATTCGGCTTGCGGAGTCTCCGCGGCCGGGCCTCCCTGGGGTACCCCTCAAGCATGCTTGGGCTGGACAGGCGACAGGGGATGCGCGCTCCAGCATGCAGGCCCCCTGAGGCCTAAGCAGGCTCCGCGCCGTGACTCAGCCCCTGGCGCCCGCCAACAGCCAGCCGGCCTCCCCTCACCTTGGCCAGCTTCTCGCACTCAGGCAGACGCTGATCCACCGTGGCGCTGTAGTCCACCTCCATCTTCACGATGCGCCCATCGGCCCGCTCCGAACCGCCGTCCGCCATCGTCCCTGCCTGAGAGTCCCCTGGTGTCCCCCCTACTGCGGCCACTACTCGTCACTCACACCGGAAGCCGCCCGCGTACCCACTCAGG
>NW_022900935.1:51169775-51184880 GCF_012274545.1 Fukomys damarensis | reverse complement strand
TGGTGACGCGGTGGGCGGGGCTCGACGCTCTCTTGCTGTCGCCACCTGCGTCTGATTAAGTCTTTGGTAACATTTACCATCTACAATTTGGGGTGAGAAAAGCGAGTGTGTTAGAACCTACTGTGTAGTCTTACGCTCTTGCTTCGGAAGATAGTGTCTTAGAACTGTAGGCAATCATTTAACTTTTCTTGGATCTTGATTTTCTTATTTGTCCAAGAGGAGGCTGAAATAGGCTATGATGAAAAAAGTTCTAAGGTTTTATCTGATTAAGAATCTTGGTGGCTAAATCCGTGTGACTTCTGATCGCGTACAAGAGAAGATGTGGTAAACGGGGCGTAGTGGCGCACACCTGGAATCCCAGCACTCAGTCCGGAGGATCGCCGAGTTCAAGGCCAGCCTGAAATACGTAGTGAGACACTGACTCGAAAACCAAAACAAAGATGTATCAGTGAATCAATAATATAACAAGCAATATGTATTTTTGTTTTCATTTTTACTATAATCCGCCGTCAGTAAATCAAAGGACATTTTATACATCAAAGCATATCACATACGTGGGACAATTTAAATTCTTAAGGACCGAGGTCCGTACACCTGCCGTTTGTTATCACTTACACCCTCTGTGAACCTATAAAATAGTTTACGTTCCTTTAAAAAAGCTTATTAGTGCCAGGGATGTAGCTCAGTGTCACCATGCCTGCCTCACAAGGTCCTGAGTTTGATACCCAATACCTCCCCAAGAAGCTTATGACCTTTGAAAATAGAAATGGGGTTTTTTGTATGGCATGGTCTTATGATCAACAGTAGCCTGGAAAACAAAGGGGAAATTTTAGGGTGTTCTGTTATATTAATGGCTCTTATTTTGGCAATGTCACTTTATATGTCTCGAATAGATCTTTCATTACTGTCCTACAATGAAAATCATGGATTTTTTTTTTCAGTCAGGGTCTTGCTATGTAGTTCAGGCTGGCCTTGAACTCACTATGGAACCCAGGCTGGCCTCCAACTGGCGATTCTCCTGCCTCAGCTTCCCAAGGACTAGGATTACAGACTTATGCTGCCACTCCCCACTTAAAAATCATGGGTATTATGACCCATCTATAAGAAAAATAAGGTAATATTTTAGTGTAATGCGAAGAAGAAACAAATTTTGGAACAGCAAAGTAATACATATTTCAAAATATAAGGGCAAAAACTTGTCTGCAGGAGAAAATGCACAGAGGTAGGGATGTAACAAAGTAACTTAGTGGTAGAACATTTGCAGGTACAAAGATGTGATTCAGTCTCCAGCACCCACACACACACTATCATCTAGCCGCATTCATACACAAGAACTGAAACTGTAATAGGTGTGCTCTACCGGTGCTCAAACATTGTGGGGCCTTAGTGTTGGCAGTTTGATTTTTGCGAAATGCCAAACAACTCCTGACAATGTTCTTACTATATCAAATATAAAAATATAGCCAGATGTGGTGATACATGCCTGTAATCCTAATACTTGGGAGGCTGAGGTTGGAGGCTCTCTGGGAGTTGGAGGCTAGTTTGGGCTACACACAGCAAGAACGTGTCTCAAACAAACAAGTCAAACAGACGAAACACCAATGTATAAATAAAATCTTCATTGATTTTCACATAGAATTCTTAGAGATTTTAGTTCATATTAAATTTAAAATATAGCTTAGCCTATGTAAAATTTAATTAGATGGAACCTCAGGACATGTCAGTAGGTGTCCAGGAGGACATTCAAAAGTCTGATGGAAAGCTGGGTACTGTGGCACGCACCTGTAATCCCAGCACTTGAGGGGCAAAGGCAGGAGGATCACGAATTTGAGGCCATTCTGGGCTACATAGGAAATTTAGAGGTAGGCGATCTACATGGAAAAACCCCGTCTCAAAAACCTAAAAAAAAAAAAAAAAAAATCTGTTGGCTTCTTGAATTGCAGGCAGCCTAGCAAATCAATTGCAGGTCAGTACCTCCCTCTACCCTAAAATCATTGTGACAACCCTATATTCCCCTACACATTTCTGAAACACTCGCCCACATTGTTAAGATGCAGTAGGCTGAGGTGCTCCTTCCATATTCTGGCAGAAATTGGTTTGGCAAAAGGATCTGGAGGTTCGAACCTTGTGTGAAGAGTTTGAGAAGACAAGAAGTCACATAGGTGTAATATACTAGGCAGCTTCATAGTTTCCAGAACTCAAGGAGAGAGAGAGGAGGGTCTAAGTAGCAGCAAATAGGTAAACACTGACTGGATCCCAAACCAAACTGATGCCTTTCCTTATTAGGCCTAGAGGTAACAAGATAATAGAAATACAAAGAAACAAGAAATTGAAGTAGATAAAGAAGGAACTCAAGAGAGCTGGTCGTGGTGGTACACATCTATAATTCCAGCACTCAGGAGGCTGAGGCAGGAGGATTGCTGAGAGTTCATTGCCAAGCTGGGCTACACATGGAGTTCGAGGGCAGCCTGAGCTATGTAGTGACACCCTGACTCAAAAAAAAAAAAAACCAAAACCAAACCAAAACAAACCTCAAGAGAAGTCTGAGTAATAGGAAAAGTGAGAGTACTGAGTTAGAGACGGATACTTTGTGAATTCTTCTTGAGCAAGCCTGAGATTCAATTTGTAGCTTTATGGGCTGGGGAGTTAGCTCAGGGGCACTGCAGCCTGCCTGGCAAATGCAGGGTCCTAAGTTTGATCCGTGGTACCAAAACAAATAAATAAATACATAAATAAATAAATTTGTAACTTTGTGAGAAAAGTCTCAGAAGAAAAAAAATGGCAGTGGATGACCAATGTATCTATGAGACAGCAGAGCTATGGGCCGGGGATTTAGCTCAGTGGTTCTGGCACCTACCTCACAAGCGCAAGCACTTGAGTTCATCCCCCCGTACAAAAAAAAAAGCAGAGCTGGGTGTGGTGGTGCACCCCTGTAATCCCAGCATTCAGGAAGCTGAGGCAGGAGGATCGCTGGAAGTTTGAGGCCAATTTGGGATACCTAGTGAGTTCAAAGCCAGCCTGAACTACATAGTCAAACCCTGTCTCAAAAAAAAAAAAAAAAAAAGATGAGGGAGAAATGCTGACTAGCACAAGGAGTTTATGTAGAAGAAAATAGTGGAAATGGGTATTATGTTACTCATTATCGAAAATTATATGTCTATATATGAATTATTATGTTTGGTTATTTATGTGTGTATATATAATGTGCATGCACAGAGAGAGAGAGAGAGAGAGAGAGAGAGAGAGAGAGAGAGAGGAGAGAGAGAGGGAGAGATATATATATAGAGAGAGAGCCAGAAGTTTATATACGCACTTCAGGAAAAGAAAAATCATATGACTTTATTCAACAGATGCTGTTATCCTCGTATGCAGACCCTAGAGGATGTCATATATCACAGAAAACCCACTGCACTGCCAGCCCTTAGAGAAGACACTGAAAATGTGTGTACTGCCCTCTTGGAGACCAAGGTTACCCAAGTGGCAGTTCGCTGTACTAATAAACGTCTGGAAGCTAACGGCCGCCACTCTGAGCTCCTCTTGTAATTGTAGAGGCCACAGGTAACTTGTATTAATCTCACGATGTCTCAATAAATTTAGCATTAAAATACTTATCCAAGTTTGTCTTTTCCTGGTGTGTACATTTTTTGGCCCACTCTCTCATCTCTGGCACATTCAAGGAACCAAGGTTCCTGAATTTGCAAAGCGAACATTCTCATGGGCAAAGGACCGGAAGTAAAAGTAGATACGTGCTGTGGTGGGGGAGGCGGTAAGCATTTGGGAGGTGATCGAGTAAGGCATCACCAGTGAGCGGAGACCTGAGGTAGGTAAATGTATGGGTCAGCTTTTGGGACAAAATACCTGACACCCAGAATTTAGAAGACATGCATTGGGGTTTATGGTTTCAGTCCATGGTCAGCTGGCTCCAAGGCAGAGATGTCATGGTAGTAGGGTGTGGTGGAGCAAAGCTGCTCACTTCATGGTGGCAGCGGAGCACAGGAAAGTGTCCTGGCAAGAGATATACCCTCCAGGCAAGTGCAGTGGCACACGCCTGTGATTCCCAGCACTTGGGAGGCTGAGGCAGGAGGATCACAAGTTTGGGACCAGTCTGGGCCTACCTTTTAACAGCATGTTGAGTCAGGAACATCAGTGGGTTAATCCACTGACGTATATAGCACTCCCGTGATCCAACACCTCTCCAGTTGGCCGTTAAGATTAACCAGCATGGTAATCAGGGAGACTGATTTGTACATAGCTAGGGAATGAAGATGTCAGGTAGAGGCCACAGCAGGTTCAAAAACTGGGAGGCGAGAGCACCCAGATCGTGCCTGCACTGTGAAGGAGACCCAAGGAGGTCCAAGTGAACAGACCTGAGTGCGGGCTGCAGGAATAGGAGAGGGAGTTTAGGGCGATTTGGTCATTACACGAAGACTTGGTGTTTAATCTGAGTGAGGTGGGAAGTCAGTGTAGGTTTGGGGCCACCAATTGACATGAGCTGACTTATCCACTAAAAGAATCAGCCTGGCTGGGCCTGGTGGCACACGCGTATAATCCCAACACTCGGGAGGCTGAGTCAGGAGGGTCACAAATGCAAGGCAACCTGGACTACATAGTGAGATGCTGTCTCAAAACAAACAAACAAAGTTCTTTAAACAATTCGCTGATGGATGTGAGAGGAAAAGGATTAAATGTATCTGCAAGATCTTTGGCTTGAGCATCTGGAAGAGTAGAACTGCTACCGACCCACGCTGCAGCAGATCTGGAAGAAGTAGGGTAGGAGGGGAAGTGACAAAGCAGCTGCAATCTAGATGCACTTTAGAGACATGGCTTGGAATCCAAGTGACAGCGTCAGGGAGGCAGGCAGGTGGGTACCTACGGGTGTGAGGTTAAAGGAAGCCGTTGGGCTACGTGTCTGAAAACGGGGGCCATGGCCTTACTGGAAGATCTAAAGCTACGAGGCTTACGTTACAGAAATGTTCTTGAAATGTTGTGTGTAAAATATTTGTTTTTGCAAATTGCCTATTTTAAAGGCAATTAGGGGAATTGCTGTTTTCAAGGCTGTGGTGAATTGTTTTGTAGAGAAAATTACATTGTACTTTATCGTTAGAGTGCAATCTCGGTCCCCGTGGTGGAATTATTTCTTGCCAAGTGCAGATTGTCCGGATAGATGACGGCTCAGCTATGATTCTTTTTCTTTATTTTGCAATGGTGTGAAAGCAGTGTGCATTCAGTAGGACTCACACGTCGGCTTTTGAATTTCGGTCTTTTCCCACGCTAGTGACAGAGCTGAGATCCCTCTGGGGTGCTGGGCCGCAGCAGGAGCTGCAGCTTCCGTTGTCCACAACTGATGCTCGGCAGGACGTGGGTGCCCAGGAGGTCAGGTATATTCTGTTCCTTCTGTGTGTGACACTGTGTGGACACTGTGTGTCCCACCTGGGTGCTCTACCACTGAGTGACATCCCCAGCCTTTTTTGTCTTTCATTTTGGGTTAGGCTCTCAGTAAGTTGCCCAGGAGAGATTTGAACTTCCGAACCTTCTTGTTTAAGACTTCGTCAGTGCTGGGATGACAGGTGTCCATGCTATGCCTGGATTTTTTTTTTTTTTTAAATAGGGTTTCGCTAAATTGCCCAAGATCGCCTCCAACTTGTGATCCTTCCTGTTTTCAGGCTGGAATTACAGGTGTGCCTGACACTTTTTTTTTTAAATGTTTGACTTAAAGTATTTTCCACTTCTGAGGGGCCGGCTGGGGTTAGCGAATGGAGAGAGTCAAAGGCATTTTATTAGTTTCTTTTTGCTGTTGTAGCAAATTAGTGGGTTGAAACAATAGCAATGTATTCACTCCTGGTCTGGAGTCAGGAAGTCAGAAATCAATATCTTTGAGCAGAATCAGGATGTGGCAGCAGGACCCTGTCCCCTGTACAGGCTCCAGGGACGCCTCATTCCCTGCCCCAGTCCACTTCTGCCTCCCTGGTCCCATCTCCTTTTCCTCGTCTGTGGGCATCATTTCTCCCTCGAACTCTCTTTTACAAACAGTTGTGATTATCTTTAGGGCACACATACGTACTCAGAATAAGGGCCGGGGATTTAGCTCAGTGGTTCTACTGCCTGCCTCGCAGGCACATGGTCCCAAGTTTGATCCAACATACCAAAAAAACCCAAAAACTAGAATAAGCACTTCATCTCAAAATCCAAATTTCATCACATCTGCAAAGACCTTTTTCCATATAAAGCAACATTTTCAGGTTTCAGGGATCAGGATCTGATATCTTTGGGTGGTGTTATGCAGTCTACTATAGTCACCTGAATTTGTTTTTTTTTTTTTTTTTTTTGAGACAGACCTTGCTATGTAGTTCAGATTGGTCTGGAACTCGCTATGTAGCCAAGGCTGGCCTTGAACTCACAGCGGTCCTCCTGCCTCAGGCTCCTGAGTCCTGGGATTACAGGTGTGTACCACCATGCCCGATCACCTACATTATGTTTAAACTGAGGTTTTCATATAAATTGGTACCTTTTTTTTTTTTTTTGCCCTGATGGTTTAACCCAGGACCTCACGCATGCTAACCATAAACACTCTATCACTGAACATTCCCAGCTCCTACATATTTTTAATAGCAAACGTAACCAATTCCTTCCTTTTCTCTGGCATTATTTAATTTATTTATTTAGGCACCGAGGATCGAACTCAGGACCCTGCTCTTACAAGGAAGGTGGTGCAACCACTGAGCTAAATCCCCGGCCCTCACTGGCATTATTTTATTTTTTGGTACTGGGGATCGAACTTGGGTCTTTGTGCTTGTGAGGCAGACAGCGGAACCACTAAGCTACATCCCCGGCCAACTGGCATTATTTTAAATGTTCCACAAAAGGCGAGACTCTACCTAGGAGTGGTGGTGCATGCCTGTAGCCCCAACACTCAGAAAGATTGCAAGTTTGGGCAACTACTAAGTGAGACCCTGCCTCAAAATTTAAAAAGGGCCGGGGATGTGGCTCAGTGCAAAGGCCCAGGGTCTAGTCCCTAATACTGAAAAAATTAAAAAGTTTCCATGGTGTTATATGGCCAAGAAATATTTCCAGTCAGTGCTAACATCGATTGATGACTGCAGGTCTCATACACTTTGAGGTAAAGACACAGCTGCCTCTTCCTGAGGATGTTCCGGCTCAGGGTCGGAGTCAATGCCTTCTTTCATCGTTAACATTTCTCTCCAGTTGGGTAAAGGTTTAAATGTAGTCTCAGACTATGAACAGAATACTGACTGGGCTGGAATTCCTTTCCTTTTCTTTCTTTCTTTCTGTTTTTTTGTTTGTTTGTTTTCCTGTTTGAGACAGGGACTCGCGATGTAGTTCAGGCTGGCCTCGAACTCGAAGTGATCCTGCTGCCCCCCCCCGCCATCAGCACGTCACAGTGCTGCACTCTGGGGTCTCCTAAGTCTGAAATGAGCCAGTATCAAAGGCACACTGGCCCTAACAATGTATTTGCTCCTAATTGCTCTGCAGGTAATTAAGCTGCAGGGACTGGGCTGGGGATTCCCTGGCCCGCAGGAGGCTCTGGGTTCAATCCCTGCACAAAAGACATTGAGACAACGGAGGCCTTTAGTACATCTGAGGATATTCCAAGGTTTTGGCAGTTTCTGAAGAAAAACTAAATAAATAAAAAGGAGAATGTAGTAGAACTTTGACAGTGAAGTAAGTAGGACTGAGTACGTGAGGACCGTAGGGTAAAAATAATGACAATTCTCCAAAGAAGTCTTCGCCCACAGAGCTGAAGAAGAAACGTGCCACCCAGAGGAGAGCAAGGAGGACCCTCCGCAGGCCCAGGGAGGGGACCTGGCCTTTGGGTGGAGGCGGGCTTAGCAATAGCGGTCACCGGATTTACCTTCACTGCTGGCCGGGCTGGAAGTGGCTGCTGGATCGCTGTCCCACACGGTCGGGTCTGAACTGACTTTTGGCGATGAGGAAAAAAAAAAATAATGAAAAAATAAAATAAGAAGGAGCTAGAAAAAACAAGCAAGAATCAACAACCCCACGAGGTGATTTTAGCTGGTTGCTTTGAGGGAGTATTTGAGCTTCAAGACTAGAAAGGAAAAAAGATGTAAGTTTACCACCAAAAGCAGACAGCTTGGAACTGATCTGAAATTGGTAATTGCCTATTAATGGGAGAATTTCGAGGAGAATAAGAGAAAGGCATTTTTGAATAAGCCCCTGTTTTGTTTGTGGCACAATCAATAATCTTGGTAAAATTTTCAATACTTTTAATAAAAAAATAAATTTATCATTTCTTGCCAGAATTTTTCAGGTGACTAAAATTCTGTTGCAAGAACACTAACATGTAGCATGACTTCTTTTTACTCTATTCTTGCAGTTAATCACCACAGCTATTATTTTATCGTTTTGTTTGTTTGTTTTGTTATTTTATTTCTTGTGACAGGGTCTCACTATGTATTCAGGCTGGCTTTGACCTCACTATGTGGCCCAGGCTGGCCTTGAACTCTCAGTGATCCTCCTGCCTCAGCCTCCTGAGTGCTGGCATTACCACTCCTGGCTTGTAGCTATTATATTAATAACAAATTACTTATACTTTATTTTTGTTTGTAGCAGTCTAAGATGACGGTATAGCTTCTGAATTTAAAAAATCAATTCATAAAAAAGTAAAGCTTTTATTGTTAGCTTATTTAAATAACAATAAAGGCAAAATCCCTACACTTTTGGCTGTGGAACCTCCAGATTTTTCTACATGAAGCAATTTGTACCATACCATTGTTGATTCATTTTTATTTTATGGGCCTTTACTGCACAGCTACAGGCTATCCCACATCAAAGATATTTTCTGTATTTAATAGAAGCCTGATCAAATGGGTCTACACATAAAAATTGCCTTGGGATTTGATTTATACAGTTTTATTAATAAAGGATTTAGACCTTACTTAGTAGCCAAGCAAGAACAGACATATAAAGATTTAAACACACACACAAATGTATTTTGTTGGAGTTGATGAATTAATATTTAATAAAACAAAAGTTAATGGCAAAGCACTGATTTTCAAAAATTGCCCTTTGCGAGGTGTGGACTGCAGTGAGCTCAAGGCCAGACTGAACTACAAAGTGAGACCCTATCTCAACAACAACAAACCCTCCTTTCAAAAGGTGGGGCATAGCCAAAAACACATAGGAACCAACTAAAAACACCTACCAATGTCCAATTTGAGCATATATATTTACTTTTATTTTGCATAGGCATTGAACCCAGGGCCTTTATACCAAGTTATCTCCAATGCCCTTTTAATTTTTATTTTTCGTTTTTGTTTTTTTGAGACAGAGTCTCACTATGTAGTTGAGACTGACCTGGAATTCACTATGTAGCCCAGGCTGGTCTCGAACTCACAGTGATCCTCCTGCCTCAGCCTCCCAAGTGCTGGGATTACAGGCATGTGCCAGCATGCCCAGCTTTATTTATTTATTTATTTATTTTGAGGGAATTTACTAAGTTGCTAAATTGCCCTGGCTGGACTTGAACTTGTGATCCTCCTGCCTCAGCCTCTCAGAATGCTAGGATTGCATGTGTGTGCCAGTATGCCCAGCTGAGAAAGGGGTATCCTCATATCACTGGGATTTAACCATTTTTATTTCTTCTTTCCTAAACCTTTATCTTGAAAAGCTGTTCCTCCTTGGAGTAGCTACACATAGAGATATGGATGCTACACTAATCCCACATCGCCTGACTCCAGCAGTGTCAAATGCTGGGTGTGGGTTGCTGCATTTTTAACGGGTGAACCGGGAACGCTGCTGGTACATCTGGCAACGACCCCCACAACACAGACTCCCCTGTGCCAACGTGTCAATGTGCTGAGGAGGAGAACCCTACACTAATGCAAGCATATATGGGACAGATGTCCTGAGCAGCTACAGTGTCCTTTGTGCAGTGCCACGTTGCCCAGGTGACACAGACAGGCAACACACGTGTCCTCTCAGGATGCTCACCACTGTGCTGGGTACAGTGGTCTGCAGGAAGACCAGCTAGCCCAGCGTGGGTGCACAACAGAACCCCAATGAATGGGCCAGATGAGTGCTCTGGGTCATCCAGGAAGGTAAAGTTTCCTAGAATGGCCCTCTGTGTAGGAGGTACTGAGGAAGGGCAGAAGAAATAAAGACAGGTAGAAAGGAGGCAAGGACACTGTTATCGTAAAGTTGTGTTTTTAAGAGAACTGTAAATGGCAGGCTGTTCAGAGTGGTGGGACCAAATCTCCCGCTGTCCCACGCTGTCCCATGCGGACATGATCCTTCCCTGTTTGCAGCGAATCCATGCTGTGTACACGGCCCTCACAGAAGTCACACCACAGCCCTCTTTGTTCCCAGATCTTTGTCATTGTATTGTGTATTAAAGTAATCTTTATTTACTTGAGCAATGGCCCCAGAGTTTAAGAGCAGTGATACAATTTTATTACAATGTATTATTATTAACTATTCTATGTCACTCCTGGTTATTGTTGTTAATTCCTTTTCTTGCCTGATTTATTAATTTAACTTTATCCACTGCAGGTCTTAGAACACAACCTAAGAACAAGGGGAAATGTCTCTTATTTAGTTTCTAATAGGTTGTGGGAGAGGGGGACACACCTGTTTTCTTCCGATTTTGCCAACTGAGAAGACAATGGTTTCCCTGTGAGTGGAGGTTGGTGGTACACATCTGTAGTCTGTAATCCCAGCACTCTGGGAGGCTGAGGCAGAAGGGTTGCAAGGGTAATTTAGTGAGAACCTGTCTCAAATTAAAAAGTAACAAAGTGCTGGAGAATGTAGCTCAGTGCAAAGGTCCTTTGTTCAATCCACAGAAAAAAAAGAAAATTATATTCTGTCTTTTATTTTGCACTTTATTTATAACTTGGGTTTCTCATAGAAGGGAAACCATGCCATATTTAAGCTTGTGTCTGATTTACTCCATTTAACATTACGGCCTCAAGGCGCATCCATTCTCCTACAAATGATTGGTTTATCCTTCTTTATGACAGAGTAGTACTCCACGATATAAACACCACATTTTCTTTATTCTTTCATCTATTGATAGACACACAAGCTGCTTCCAAGATTTAGCTGTTCTGAACTGTGCTGCTATAAACATAGGTATGCACGTATTACTGTAATATGATGTGTTTAACTCTTTTGGGAAGATACTTAGAAGGGGAATAGGTGGGTCAAATGGAATTTCTAGTTTTAGTTTTTTGAGGGGTCTCCATAGAGGTTGTACCAGTTTACACCCCCACCAACCATGAAGAAAGATTCCTTTTCCCCGCAGTCTTTCCAACATTTACTACTGTTTGGATTCTGGAGTGAGATGGAATCACAGTGTTGTTCCCATTTGCATTTTTTCAGTGGCCAGAGGTGTTGAACATTTTTTCCATTTTTTTTTGGGGGGGGGTACTGGGGATTGAACTTGGGACCTTGTGCTTGTGGAGCAGGCGGTGGAACCACTGAGCTAAATCCCAGGCCCCATCTGTATTTCTTTATCTGAAAAGTGTCTGTTCATTTCACATGCCTACTTTTTAATTGGGTCTTTAAATTTTTGGAGAAGTCTAATCTTTTTAGCTCTTTTTTTTTTTTTTTTGTACCAGGGATTGAACTCAGGTCCTTGAGCTTTGAGGCAGCAGCGGAACCACTGAACTAAATCCCCGGCCCTTTGAATTCTTTATATGTTCTAAATATTGGTCCTGTCTGAAGAGTAGCTGGCAAAATTTTTCCCATTCTGTAGGTAGTTTCTTCACTCTCTTGGTGGTTTCCTTTGCTGCGCAGAAGATTTTTAATTTATTGTGATCCCATTTGTTGATTCTTGGTGTTATTTGTTGTGAGACCGGGGTTCTGTTCAGAAAGTCTTTGCCTATGCCTATGCTTTCAAGAGTTTTACTTATTTTGTCTTCCCGCAGATTAAATGTTTCTGTTTTAATTTTTGGATCATCGACCCATTTTTATTTTAGTTTAGCGCTAGGTGAGAGATAGGAGTCTGGGTTTTATCTTGGCCATGTGGAAAGCCAGTTTCCCTAGCACTATTTGTGAGTTTTTGTTGTTGCTGTTTGTTTTTCTTGGTGCCAGGGATCAAACTCAGAACCTTGGGCTTGCCAGGCAGGGGTGGCGCCACTGAGCTAAATCCCCGGCTCTTTCCTAGCACCAGTTGTGAAACAGGCTATCTTTCCTCCAGCGAAAGTATTGCGTAGCCTGCTATTCTTCTGGTCTTGTCATTGTTCCTGGGAACTTTTCTCTTTGTTCCACTTTTCTGCTCTTTGTACCCCACCCTTTTTAAAAATGCGTGAAGATCACAACTGCATGCAGGCTGCACGTTGATAATGGGACATTCCTACAACCCATGCCGCTGAAAACAACACCTACAAGGTTCTTTGTAAGTAAATGATGCGACTGCATTGGTTGAAAAGAAACATTTCTCCTTGCCTTTCACTGGCTGAGGACAGCCCAGCTTGAAACATTTTTAAGCAATAGCTCTTGACCAGTAGATGGCGCGCTCCTCACTCAGTGTGAACCAGTTATGAATGAATACACCCCGGGCACGTACCCCACGCCTAACCTGTTTGTAAGAAATATTAATCCAAATAAACTGGTGGCAGGGACAGGCTGAGGAGAGAGGGATTGTCTGAGGGCAAGGGGATGAGCAGAAGGGTCAAGGCAGAAAAGTGGAGGCCTTTTCCAGCCACTAGATTCGTCTCATTTGGCTCATTTGGCTGGAGCCGGGCTGGGCAAGGGTAACGAGCTAATGTGGGAGCCTTGCGCCTCCTGCCAAGTAGGCCAAAGAGAATTACTATACGGTTTGGTTTGGTTTTGGTACTGGGGACCAAACTTGCACTTGCGAGGCAGGCGCGGTGCCAGACCTAAATCCTGGGCCCCAATTACTATATGGTTTTGAAGGTCAGAGGATTAGAGCTGTGCTTGCAAGATTAGACCAGGCATGTGGATGGGCAGAATGAAAAGAAAAAGAATCTAGCAGAGAAGTCACCTCACCACAGAGGAATGGGAGAAGCATCACACACCTTCAGTTGGCAGTAGCTGTGGGTTCCCTATTGGCAGATTCAACCTACTACAGACTGACACCATTCAGCAAAAATGCTGTGTCTTTACTTAACATATACAGATGTTTCTGTTGCCATCAGTTCCTAAACCATGCAGTGTGACATCTACATAGCATTTATATTGTATTCCATATCATATATGATCCAGAAACCATTTACATAGGAGGACTTATGTAGGCTGTACATAAATACGATGCCATTCTACATCGGGAGCTGAAATCCTCAGTCCTTGGGATCCTTAGGGCTTCCTGGCACGAATGCCCTGTGCAGGACACAGAGGAGTGACTGGGCACAGCAATTTACAGTTTGGGAAATTCACAGGAATAATTCCTTCACCATGAAATCTGCCGGTGGAAATTTTTGTGTGTGGGCACCGGCAATCGAACTCAGGACATTGTGCTTGCGAGCCAGGCATGGTGCCACTGAGGGAAATCCCCAGTCCCCGGTGGAATCTTAAATACCAGAATTTATGTCTGGAAATGACTAGGCCAGGAGCAAAACCCACTTGTCCCAGTGTCCTCTGTGCAGGGGTATGTGGGGACCAGCTAGTGCGCTGCCTAGCTACGTGTGTGAAGATGAACGTGAGCCCTGAGCAAAGCCACTACACTTGTCCTCATGTAAGAAGCAGAAAAAAGAAAAACAGCTTGTGCTTCTTTTGGTGCCACAGACTTTCAATGTGTTATTATTCAACACTACAGTGTCAGATTTAGATTTTCCACCTCGAGGAATTTGGTTTAGCCTTAATTAGTCACTGTGAGTATTTCTGAGCCAACTCTGGGAAGTATTTATCTAGAAAACAGTTTTCACTAAAATATAAGCTGGATACAGGGCATCATTTTCTTAGCAGGTTTTGTGTCATGCTCACAGGGTTAGACATTTGCTTCAGCCATCTGGATGACTGTGGCCACAAGCTTATCATCATTATATTGTTTAATGACTTATTAGTCCTAATAAAAATTATTTATATATATATTTATTTATATTGATTTTCTGAGTCAGGGTCTCACTCTAATTCAGACTGGCCTTGAACTCACTATGTAGTCCAGGCTGGTCTCAAACTCACTGTGATCCTCCCGCCTCAGTCTCCTGAGTGAGGGGGTTTACAGGCATTCACCACCTCGCCCCGCAAAATGTTCTAATATTGAGGCCATCTGTGTCACCATCCAAGCTCTCTGAGCAGCTGCAGGATTTTAGAGTGTGAATATTTTTCGGAGAAAAGATGATGCTTATTGGTTATTCTCATTCAGGCAAATGCATTTTTAAAATCTAGCAATTTTTCAGAAAAACAACCTCAAAAAATACCAGACAAATGAAAAACAGACTTCAGCAGTTACATGCTGCTTCCTGAGTAACTGAAGAATGTGCTTCTTGTGGTTAAAATGAGGGATCTGTTTAATATGGATGAAATACCAACACCCCAGGCATTTTTGTTGACATTTCACTGTGACTTTTTGAACTGAGGCGTGCTGACACGAAACCCTATTTTTTCTGCTCTGCAAAGCCTATAGTCGGATCGCAGAGCCAGGGTAGGAGAGGTGATGGGCGAGGAGTTCATCCTTGCTCTTGTTCCATATTTTTCTGTTAGTACTTCATTTTCACTCACACCACTGCATTCCCTGTTTTGCAGGATTCCATCTCTGAACCCGATTAGGAAACCAAGAAAGGGACTTATTATTTTTCTTAGGGCTCGCACGTCCTATTTCTCCCAAGCATTACCTTTGCTCACGGATCCACATGAAAATCTTCCTTTTAGGCATTTCTAAAGACTTTCCAAAGGTCAAGGGTCACTTGTGTATCTCGAAACCAGAAGCTTCCCAGAGTGGCCGGGCAGGGAGAGATCCCTGTGCCCGCAGCCAGGGGCAAATCTGCAAAGAGACTCGGAGGGCAGAGGGGTCCAGGGCAACTGCTCTTTTCTGCTCTCCCCGGCCGGTGCCCGTCGAGCTCGGCTCCGGGGCAACCTCGGGTCCCGCAGCGCCTCTGGAAAGACATGCTGTTTTGTTTAAATCCTCCACATTCCTTGCCATTTCCCCATTGGCCGGATGGGGCT
>NW_022900935.1:51169123-51169363 GCF_012274545.1 Fukomys damarensis | reverse complement strand
CCCCCCGCCCCCCGCCTCTCTCGCCTGCTGCCAGGCATGTCCTGAGCTGGCGGCCGGGGCCGAGCCGTCTCCAGCGGGTCTCGCTTCCTGGCTCCCTGACTTTGCAACACCGCGTTCCAGGAGCACCGACCTCGGCGAGGGAGGAGGCGGGAGCCCCACACATCGGGACCCAGTCCCTGACATGCTCTCGGGAGAACCTGAGGAAGCCAGGAGCTGAGCGCAGCGCCCCGGCTGCTCCGC
>NW_022900935.1:51168401-51168694 GCF_012274545.1 Fukomys damarensis | reverse complement strand
GGTCCACTGCGGGCGGAGGGGAAGCCCGGGTGGAGCACCCGAGCCCCGTGGATGCAGGAGCAGGGCAGGGGCAGGAGGCAGTGGGGTCGCCGATTCCGGTCGTCACCCTGGCGAGGAGGGCGGCGTTGGGTGGGGCGGTGGGCTCCAGGTCGGCTCTTTGGAGGCACCCAGAAACCAGACTGCTGGGGAATCACAATGCGCCGGAGGGAGCCGCTGCGCCCCTCCCTCCAATTCCGAACGGGAAAGAAGCGGAGCCGATGGCCCAGGCGCTCTGTGGCCGGGGTGCCCGGAGC
>NW_022900935.1:51148816-51168142 GCF_012274545.1 Fukomys damarensis | reverse complement strand
GCTCGGCCTGCACGCGCTGCCCCTGGACGATTCTACCAATCTCCTGAAGTAGCAGGGAGCTCTATCATCCAGGAATGGTGACTCAGTGAGGGTTTTTCTGGCCCGGGCTTCCCTTTCGTTACCCCTTTCCTCCTCACCTTTTTGGTGATTTCACAACGTCTTTGCTTCTGTCCAGGGACCTCGAGGGAGCGTGAAGCCAGTCAGGGCAATTTGAAACTCAGCAGTGTGGTTTGGTGTGGCAACAAATAAAATCAGCGACCCAGACCTTATTTGTATTTAAACACAGTACATTAAACCTATCAGACAATGTTATTGAGCCACTACTTTGTGAAAAGGACCGGGTGGTTTTGCTTAGACTGGACCGAGGCTGGGCTCACAAGGGGCTATCTACGTTTGTCATCTGAAACAAGCCTGAAGGCAAGACCGTAGGACAATGCAGGGGGCGATCAAAGTGGCCAGGAATTTACAAAACGTACACGGGGACCCTGGCTGGGCAAGGCTTTGGAGTTGGCTGGCCTTGAGCAGGGTCTGGAAGGATAGAAGCCATGCGGGTAGCAGAGTTCGGGGTGCATCCGACCTTGTAAATGGAGAAGCAGCGCACAACTTTGTGGAGAAAGAGGAAGGCAGATGAGCGGAACTGGTGAACTGGAGTGTTTGCAGAAAGGCTAGCAATCCTCCCTCCTCGTGGGCTATGGATCTCAGATCTCGGGTGGTTCAGATGGGGCTAGGTAACTTCTCCGACCCTGCCTGGCACTGTATTGGTGGGTGGAAGTTGAGAATTCGGGGGCAATGTTGGAACTGCATGCAGTACGCAAACAATGCAAGATATAGTCAAGAAAAGAGCCAGTTCTAGAATCTTCTCGTCTACCAACAAAGTCTCTTTACCCTGTTGCTTCTCCTTTCAGACTTTCTTAAACAGAGCACCTCCCTGCTGTTTTTTTTTTTTTTATACCCACAAGTGCCCAGTGAGGTAATCACATTTGAGTGGTATAGGTGGAGGCTCTTAATTGGCCGACAAAATCAGACTCCACCTGTAGGATAATGTGTAATTATAAATCATTGAATGTATAATTCCTTTGGATTAAAATCAGCATGATTCAGTTCGAGTGAGATACTTTTCCGGAGTCGGTTTCTACTCTGTCAGAGAAGCAGAAGGGGGCAGTTGAGAAAGACTTAAGATCAACCGCATCAGACGGTGGATAAGGAAAGTAGGCCTGGATGGCCCCATATTCTCCACCTTGCGTTTTTGCCCTGTGTGCCCCTGACCTGAATACTGGAAACCAGGGAGCAACATCAGTGACTTCCATCAGCTAGACTTTTGGGTGCTTAAATTTTGCTTCACCCTTTGATTCGCACTGGACCTGGCTGAACCTGCGTGGAACTTCTGGAACTTGTTCCTGTTTAACCTTCACAGTTAATTAGTAGCACTCTCTGTTGAGTTTTTGCAAATGAAGCAAATGCCTGTGTCAGTGTCTGTTTTTTGTCCCTGACCCGAAACCATCTTCCCATTTCACTCCCTGCTGCTGGTGGGGAATTAGGGAGCTGATGTGTTATTATCCACATTTAGCAGATGTGTGTACTGAGGTTCGGCGGGGTTAATGTGCTCCGGGACACACAACTAGTTATAGCCAAGCCGAAAGGAGAGACCTGTTCTAGCCCATTTATTGCTTTTCCTTACTCTGCTCTTTGTCCATCACTAGTATTTAGTGAAAAGGAGAAGCATTTCTTGAAAACAGATAGATTGAGCCCTATCAACGAACCAGAAAAAAATCAGAGCGCTCTGAATTGTTCTAGATAGTACGGTCTTCTATGATTTCTCTAGCCTTGTTTTAACACTTGAAATGGTCCCAAAATGTTTCCAGGAGAAAAGAATAGCTCAAGAGATAAAAAAATAAAACTGAGCTACAGTCTAGGTCAGAGTGTTGGTAGGTTGTGTGCTTGTGTATGTTTGTGTGTGTGTGTGTGTGTGTGTTTATATTTAAACATTAATTTCAAGGCTAGGGGTGTAGCTCAGTGGTAGAGGGCTTGCCTAGCATGTGCAGGGCTCTGGGTTCCATGGCCAGAACTGGAAGAAGACATTTCAGGATAAAGAATTATGAGAAGTAACATTGCATGGAATAATTTTAATTAAAAAAAAAAACTCACTGGGCCTTGTCTCCTTGTTTGAGTTAAATATGGACTTTTCTGAACTAAATATAAGTCAGTTGGAAAGTTATGAACAGAGAAGGTCCCTGGGGGGGTGTTGGTTGCTATAAAGAGAAATTGTCATTGTCTTCATTTGAAACATTTGGTGACATAGATTCTAGCATTCTAGGCTTGGAAGAGCTGTTTAGTGGAGATAGTTTGTAGATGAGCCATTTCATTTTACAGAGCACCATAGGCTGTCCAAGACTCAGCCTGTTGTCTCATGGCCAAGGGCAGAGTCCAGGCTGAAATCCAGGTCCTCTGACGTGAAGCCATTTGACTGTAGGCCAGGGGGTCTACAATTTCTCCTGCCTTTTGGATTTTTTATTGGAAGAAAATATTACCCCTAAGCCCTCTGTGTGCATACAGCAGGGAGGCTGGGCGGAACTTGGTGGGAGGTGGCTTGGGGACCCTGACTCTGTTTACTTAGGGGATCCCCAGGGGTGATCCCTATTGCAAGGGTGGTTATGAGGCTCTATATTTGAAACTCCTTTTGTATAACGAGCTCACGCATTGTCCTTTCATGGTGTGCTTTTGGGGCTGGACTCTGGATGTGTGGTAGAATTCAAGACCTCCTCACCCCAGCTTTCCTTGGGGCTGCCGCTGGTCCCAAGTCTTACTCACCATCCTCAGCAGTCTCTGGAGCACAGTCTGATGACCGCCCCTCCCTGGCAGAGTGCTTATTACCAAGATAAGCAGTGAGAGCTAAGCACATCCTCACCTTATCTAAGGCAGGGATCCTTTATGTTTCATTGCTTTCTTTCATTTCTCTTTTCTGAGTACTAGAGACCGAATCCAGGGGCATACTCCCACTGAGCTATACTCTCAGCCTAACCCTACATGCGTATGTCTCATCTGTGTATCTATCTGGACATGGTCTTGCTAAATTGCCCAGCCTCCACTCGGGAGGCTGAGGCAGGAAGAATTGCTACAAGTTTGTGGCCAGCCTGGGCTACACAGTGAGTTCAAGACCAGCCTAAACTACATAGTGAGACCCTGTCTTTAAAAAAAAAAAGAGTAAATTGCCCAGACTGGCCTCAACTTTTTGAGTCTCCTGTCCCATCCTACTAAATAACTGGGATAACAGGTGTGCACCACCATGCCAGCTTTCTCTTCTCCTCTTTTCTTTCTTTCTTTCCTTTTTTCTTTTCTTTTTTTTTTTTCCTATTTAATGGTTTCCATCTGACTGTATTAACATGAATTTGTGTGCTTGCAGGGATTTACTTGCAGTCTGTAGGGATTTGGCGCACAATAAAGGAAAATAGAAACACTCTCCTCCCCTTCAGGAAAAGAGGAGGGAAAGAAAAGAAAAACAACTTTCCCTGCAGAATACTATGTTGTTCCTTGCCCTGGCGGGGAGCCAGTGCACTTTATCCAGGCTCTTCTGGGCCCCTGGAGAGCTTTCTTACATGCATTTCTGAGCACAGTTTTGGGATCAGGGAGGTGCCACCTCTTGAGTGACACGAATGGCGATGCCAAAATGTTCGGCCGCGCTCCTTGTTCTGGGTTTAAACGATTTTATTATGAAACACAGCTGCAGACAATGTGGGACAGAAGTTCCTGAAGGACAGAGATTTTGAGTTTGATATCGGCACCAGTGTGGTTTCTGGTACAACACAATACCTTTGTATAAGAAGCATAAATGTTTTTTAAAGAAAGTTTTGTTTGACTGTGTGTGGGTGTTTCTTTTTTTTTCCTCCAAAATTTCCGATTGTTAGCCTAGTTGAGACGGACTGTGGCCAGGGTCATGATTTGATTTCTGGTTTTTGCAAGAAGCTTCCTGTGCCTGTTTCACAGTCCGAGGCCCGTGTTTCTGGGTGCCCACCTCACAGAGGTGGATTTTGGGGGAAAGAGGGCAGTAAATGGCTAAGTACAAAGCTTTCACCACTAATGGAACAGAGAGGGCCAGTTGCCACCCACCCGCCCGGCAGATCGGTGCCAGGGACTTGTGCATGAAGGCCACCGTTTCCCTGGGACTGGGGTGTGATGCCTGGTACATGAAACACATTCCACACCCGAGAGAGAAATGCACACTACCTTAAATTCTACTTAAAAAGGGTAGTGATTTTTTTTCTCCCCTGTACTGGAAATTGAACCAGGGCTTCTTACACACTAGGCTAGTGCTCTACCGCTGAGCTACATGCCCAGGTCTTTTTAATTTTTATTTTGAGACATAAAAAAAAAACCAAAACAAAACAACAACAACAAAAAAAAGATAGGACACCATGTAGCCATGTTGGCCTTGCACTGGTGATCCTCCTGCCTCAGTCTCCCAAGTTCTTGGATTAAAGATATGTTACCATTCCTGGCTCCTACAGGCAGTTTTTAAAGCATTCCTACGCTCTCAATGGTCAACCTAAGCTGTGCCCATCCTCCCACAGTGTTTTTTTTTTCTTTTTTGGTTTTTTGAGACAGGGTCTCACTATGTAGTGGAGATTGACCTGGAACTCACCATGTAGCCCAGGCTGGTCTCGAACTCCCAGCGATCCTCCTTCCTCAGCCTCCCGAGTGCTGGGATTACAGGCATGCGCCACCACGCCTGGCAACACAAAGTGTTTTTTGCTGTTGTTTTAATGTTAAAGTGTGTGCACAGTGACAGTTCCATGTTTTTTAGGAGCAGAAATCACAAGAAAAGTCCATCCACCTTCACTGCTTTAGGCTCCTGTGTGAGGAGGGTGCAGGCATCCGGGCTGGCCTGCGTGGGCTCTGGTCTGTTTTCTGCGGCTTGGAGGTCTGTGTCTCTTGATAGGCAGCTGTGAAAATGTTTTCGAGGAGAGGGAAGAAGGAAAAACAATCCAGGTGCAATGTGTATGTACCAGTCACTACGGTGAGTGTGATCTGTAATGCAAATGCATAGCAATAAAGCATTTTTTAACAAACCCTTTTGAAAACTAGGTAACGCTTCTGCCCCTACATAGAGAAAAACTGAGTTCTAGAAATTAGCTGATTAATTGAAGTCAGGAAGGTTGCAAGCATCTTTTAGCAAATTCAGTCCACTGGGAGAGGAAAGCGAATTTCAGAATGCAGATTGCCAACTACTTACACTGTCTTACCCTGGAAATGAGGAATTTTGTGGGATTCCCAAGGGGAGATTTTCTTGGGTAGATTGCAAGAAGGATGAAGCCCAAGTGTATTATAAATACTAAAACTAAAAACTAATCACATCCAGACAGTGTAGCTTGAAAAAATAATCTCAGAAACTTTACTTTTTGTTGTTGCTTTTATGCTAGGGATTGAACCCATGGCCTTTACAGTGAACTACAACCCCAGACCTTTTTAATCTTTTTATTTTTTGAGAAAGTCTCACTATATGGCTCAGGCTGGCCTTGAGCTCACTGTGTGTAGCCCAGTCTGGCCTCAAACTCGAGGCAATCCTCCTGCCTCAGCCTCCCAAATGGTGGGATTACAGGTGTGCGCCACCATGCCTGGCTACAATCCTCAGACCTTTCTAAATTTTGAGACAATGTCTTGCAAGGTTGCCCACTTACCAAGGCTGGGGTTGATCTTCCTGCCTGAGCAGTACTTCCTCCCAAAGTACTGGGATTGTAGGCATGTGTCAGGTTGAACATTTTACTTCTTTTTTTATTTATTTTTTGGTACTGGGGATCGAACTCAGGACCTTGCACTTGCAAGGCAAGGGGCAGAAGCCCCGAGCTAAATTGCCAGCCCCTGAAATTTTTACTTCTTGTGTAGCATACAAACTTCAACCCCCAGAAAATTACAGTTCATCCGATCTATTGTAGCAGCACACACCTCCAGGGGCGCTATTTATGTGAAACTCAGTGGGAACGGAGACTTTGGATGGGGCTTCCACAAGCTACCTTCGCTCAAGGACTTTCCCAGCTTCTGCCACTATCGTATGCCAGAGCCTGAAAGTTCTAGAGTAAGTTTGTGAGTCTGGGAGGGGAAATGTCACCTCCGAATCATCTTTCTGGACCTCTCCCTCGAAAATAGGGTTCCCGTGCTGGGGATGTGCTCAGTGGTAGAACGCTTGCCTACCAAGATGGAACTGGGCTCCATCTCCAGCACTGCAAAAATAAATAAACAAATGAAATAACCATCCCCCAGGCAGAATAGCTGGGTCTGTTATTCTCCATGTCCACACCTGTTTATTTCCTTCATTGCATTTATCATGATTTGCGCTTGTTTTGTTTTCTTATATGTCATTCATTTCCATCGTTATCTTTTCAATATGTAACCCACATGAGAGAATACCCAGCTGATGTTTTAGTTTCTATTTCTTTGATACTAAGTCTGAAATAAAGCATTTTTTTCCCCTCTTACTGCACATCCCAGTGCAGACAGGCTGGGAGTAGCTGTGATTCTCCCTGGTCAGTGCTTAGACCCAGGGCCTGGCAGGGAACATACTTGCTCGATGGATGGATGGATGGGAGGAAGCTAAGAAAACCTCAAATCTTTTAGAAAAGCAGACCCTAATAGTCTTTCTTTACACTGTTTAAATTTTATTCACTTAAGTTTTACATTGCCTGAAATTTTACCAGTTAGATATTCCCTCCCTCCCACCCTTTCTTCTGTGCTGGGGAGTGAAATCAGGACCTCACAAAAGCTTTGCAAGCACTCCACCACTGAGGTACATCAACATCCCCAGAGAGAGTCCTTCAATATTAAAAACACCCTCCTTTTAAAATTCCTTATGATACCTCTGAGATCAATCATCCCTAGGATTTACTGTACTCTAGCTACTTTCCTCCTAACTTCTGGAGGAGTAGATCAGTTTTCTACTTGCCATGTAACAAACTATCAGCAATTCAATGGCTTAAAACAGCATTCGTTTTTCATCTTCCAGTTTCTTCTTTGGTTTTTTGAGGTAGGGTCTTGCTATATAGTTCAGGCTGGCCTTGAACTCACTATGTAGTCCTGGCTGGCCTCGAACTCATGGTGATTCTCCTTCCTCAGCCTCCCAAGTGCTAGGATTCCAGGAGTGTGCCACCATGTCTGGCTGGACACTCACTCTTGCAGGAGGTGAGTCCTGTATACAGATGTCTGGCAGATGTCTTTAAGACTTCCGAGTGTGGGCTTTATTCCAAAGGCAGCTAGCTGGCTTTTTAAGCTGGGTCTCTGTCTAGGATGGCAAAAATCCCACTAGGCCAGGCAGGGCAAATCTCCCAGAATGGCAGATGGTCACGGGAGTGCCCCACTGCAAAGGACACATGACCTTGGGCACTGGCTCTGCTAACAGCGGCAGAGGAAGAAGTCCGGGTCACCCACAACTTCCTGGCTGGCTGCCTGAGCAATATTGTGTAATGCTGTTTGTTGACTTAGAAACACCAGTCACAGCTCACCAAGATTTTGACACCAAGTTTTGAAGTGACTCATTCTTGCATTTCGTAGCACTTTGACAGAAGGTGTCTGCCCTTAAAACTCCTCTATGGGGGTTAGTGGAAGTCAACTCAGAGCTAGACGCGTATCCGGTGTAAATTCTTGGTCAAATCTATCTGATGACTTCACTTCTTTTATATCATTTATCTTCTTTATTTTGGTACTGGGGACCAAACTTGGAGCCTTGCACTTTCGAGGCAGGCGGCAGAACCACTGAACCAAATCCCCAGCCCCTCTTTTTTTTTTCTTTTTTTAAGTTCACATGAAGCATGGCCTTCCAAAATTCCTACTGTGTCCCAGCAAATCACGAGCACTATCTCCTCTTGATTCCTTGAGCACCCTATCTGACCATCTTTTGTTGTGTTGTTCGTTCCCAGACAGTCACCTTGAGAAGGAGTGGCCCAGCAAGTGTAATCTGATGATGGCCTGTAATCATGGTGTTTAAATACCTAATCTAAGAAGCAGATCTCCAGAGATTGCTCCCCCGGCTCCATGTCATTGACACACACTTGTGCCTTACACAAATGCTTGCACGTGTACGCACACACACCATTCAAATCTGATTATATTTGCAGTATCAAGACTGGATCCAGGGGCCGGGGATTTAGCTCAGCGGTTTGGTAGCCTGCCTTGCAAGCGCAAGGACCCGAGTTCAACCCCCAGTACCAAAAAAAAAGACTGGATCCAGGTGTTTCTGAGCACTACTCTGATTTTTTTTTTTTAAACACTGACAGCAAAAAGTCTGTGTTTATTTAAAAGCAAATTTGCTTGTGCCTGGCACATGCCCGTAATCCCAACACTCAGGAGACTAAGGCAGAAAGATCACGAGTTCAAGGCCAGCCTGGGCTGCATAGTAAGAAAAAAAAGAGAGAGAGAAAAAAATAGAAAATGTATTGACTGAAGAATCAGAAGTCATTAACAACTTAGATGTTCCTGTAATTCAGGTGTTTAAACCTTAAAATGCACTGGGCCTTACTTGTTGGATTCTTTACATTTCCCAACATTTTTCCACTATTTTCTAGTTTTAATTATTTTTGTTTTTTGGAACCAGGGATCAAACTCAGGATTTAGTTTGTGAGGCAGGTGTGGTGCCACTGAGCTAAATCCCCAGCTCCTCTAGTTTTAATTATTGGAACAAGGTCTGTCTGTCTGTTTCAATGTTAGGATCAAATCCAGGGCCTCATCCATGCTAGACAAGCACTGTATCACTGAGCTTTATTCCTAGTCTTGTTTATTCTTTTTTTAAAATTAATTTTATTGACACACCAATTTTTTTTTTTTTTTTGGTAACAGGGCTCGAACGCATAACCTTGAGCTTGCGAGGCAGGAGGTGGAACCACTGAGCTAAATCCCCGGCCTGTCTTATTTATTCTTAAAATGGCAAACTTTTACTTATCTCTTGTCTGACAAAAGTGTTATAACTGGTAAGGACAGCAGTGACACAGCAGTGACTGAGCCTCGTACCCAAGCTTCCAGAAGAGCCCCCTGTGGGGCTGGCCGTGCCTAGAGAGAGGAGGCTTCAGTCTCAGTCGCTATCTGAGCCATCTCTGTCTCCCTGGTGTCTCACAGAAGTTGCGAAAGTCATTTGCGCTGGCTTGGTAACACAGCAGTGGGGAACTAGGTGTCCCCACATATGCTGTGTGTTCAGTGTGACCTTGTAGTAGTTTTGCCTTAATGTTTATAATAAAGTAGTTAGCTCTGCATGACTCAACAATATATCCTATCAAAGTTTCTGTTTGGAAACTATGGGCATTATTATTATTACTGTTAATATTGAGATGGGGGCCTGCTGTGTTACCGGGGCTGCATGCAAACTCCTGGTCCTCCTGCCTCAGCTTCCTGAGTAGCAAAATTTCACTTTAAGCATTCATGGGGCCTGGGTTCCATCTCCACACTCTCTCTCTCTCTCTCTCTCTCTCTCTCTCCCTTTCTCTCTCTCTCTCTCTCTCACACACACACACACACACACACACACACACACACGTGGGGACTGTCACTTTTCCAATGCAAAAGAGAAACGAAGGAAACAGAGAAATTGCATTTGTGGAGTAACTTATGTCCCTTAGGCCCTGAAGCAGTCCTAGGAGTTAGGTGCCCATTTTATTTATTTAGTTTTTGGTACCGGGGATTGAACTCGGGTCCTTGTGCTTGCAAGGCAGGCCACCGAACCACTGAGCTAAACCTCCAGCCCTTAGGTGCCCATTTTAGAGATGCAGATTGTGGCCAATAAAAGGTAGACCTAAATTCACAACTGAGCCCTTCAGACTCCATAGCTCCACATTCTTAGGCTCTACCCAGGTCTGCCCTCTGAGACCTAAAAGTAGAAGAAACTTTTGAGGTTATTTAGTTCTATATCAAAAAAAAAAAAAAAATTCAAGCCAGGCCTGGTGGCTCATGCCTGTAAGCCTTGCTACTCAAGAAACTGAGGCAGGAGGGCTGTAAGTTTGAGGCCAGTCTGGCTAACCTAGTGAGGCCCTGTCTTAAAATAAAAAATAAGCCAGGCATAGCAGAACACATCTGTAGTCTCACCACTCAGGAGGCTGAGGCAGGAGAATCACTGAGAGTTTGAGGCCAGCCTGGACTACATAGTGAGTTCAAGGCCAGTCTGAACTATATAGTGAGACCCTGACTCAAAAACAAACAAACAAAGACTAAAAAGGACCGGGGATGTAGTTCAGTGTAGCACACTCCTGGGTTCCATCATCAGTAGCACACGCACACACACACACACACACACACACACACACACACACACACACACACACAGGCTCACAGTCCAATTTCTTAGAGATTAAGTAACTTATTCAGGATTACCAAAGGAAGTAATTAGGGATAGGAAGTTCTTACGTTTGAAGAAAACAGTGGTCTATAAGTTTTATTTCACATTAAAAGAACCTAAATCTTAAGTGGTTTTTATAAATGAATCCTATTCCTCTTTGGATCGAATACCTTTTGAAAACAGAACCACTCCTAGTCTTGGAAATGACCTCTTTTCACGGCAGTGAGAACCTTTGGCTTTCACAGGCATGGTTGGCAAAGATGATAGCTCATGAGTACCTGCCGTTACTTGAAATGTGTATCTGCAAAGAATGATGGCAGAAACAGAGGAGAGGCACTGTGTCTTTCACTCATTTAAGTGAAAACTTAAAACTCTGCAGGTGGAGGTAAGCAAACTGGAATGTATTAAAAAATGGTCAGGGGACTGGGGATTTAGCTCAGTGGTTCCACCACCTGCCCTGCAAGCCCAAGGACCTGAGTTCGTTCCCCAGTACCCCCGCCAATGATCAGGGCTATGTGGGGTAGCTCACGCCTCTAATCCCAGCACTGAGGAGGCTGAGACAGGAGGACTGCTATGAGTTCGAGGCCAGCCAGCTACACAACGAGTTCAAGGCCAGCTTGAACTAGAAGAGCAAGACCCTATCTAAAAAAAAATCCAAAATTAAAAAAAAAAAATCAAAGCCGGGTATGGTGGCACATGCCAGTAATCCCAGCACTCTGGGAGGCTGAGACAAATTTAAGGCCAGGCTGGGCAATTTAGTGACTTAGCAAGACTCAAAAAGTAAGAAGGACCTTGGAATGTAGCTCAGTGTGAAGGCCCTGGGTTCAATCCCCAGCACCCCAACGTATATATACATATAAATAAATAAGTATATGGATAAATACATTTAAAGAAATGTTATTCTGAAAATAGAGCTCTAAATGATTTTTTCAGAATTAAAAATTAACCTCAAAAACCTTTGCCATCATCAAAGATGTTAACAGCAGTTGAGATGGCAAGTTTTATGTGATATGCATTTAATAACAATTTTTAAAAACAAAGACCAGGGTGTACAGTTCCAATAAAGTATGGTCTGCTTCAAGTAGTTCATTTAAGGTTTATAGCATGTTTTTTCCACAGTGCTGATAAAAGAGCAAAGCATCTCCGAATATCTCCTGAAGAATCTGAAAAAGGATTTCTTGTTTCTTTTGAGACAAGAGTCCTGCTGTGTAGTTCAGGCTGGTCTCATTCTCCATCTTCCTACCTCAGCCTCCGAAGTGCGGAGCTCCCAAGCATGCACCACGCCCAGCTTAATTGTTTTTAACATTCTTGCTAAGTACACATTTTAGTGGCATCAAGCGCTTTCGTATTATTGGGCAGCCCTCACCACCATTATGTTAGTCAACTTTGTGTCCTTGTACCAAAATACCCGAGAGAACCAATTTACAAAGAGGAAAGTTTTATTTTGGCTCACAATTTGGAGGTTTAGGTCCTGGTCGGTTGAGCCATCGCTTTGGGGCCCGTGGGAGGGCGGAATGACACAGAAAGAGCAAGTGGGGGAGGAAGAGCCTGGTGTCACCCGGCTGTGGCGGGAAGCAGAGGGAAGGGGGCGGGGCTCCCTGTTCCCTTCCGAGGCGCCCCTCCCCCGCGTCTTCCCCGTGGGCACCGCCTCCTGCCGTGTTCGCCCCTTCTCTGCACACTTTAGGGTGGTGCCCAAGTCTAAAACACAAGGCCTTTGCAGACTTACTCAAACCGTAGCAGCTGTCCACCTAAGGAGTACTTTTTCTCTTGCAAAACTGAAACTTTCTGCTCAAGTTAACGACTAACTCTCCCTTTCCTCTCTCCCTGGCTGCTGCATTCTACTTTCTATCTCTAGCAGTTTGACTACTACGGAATAGGGAGGTGGCCAGTAGTTGTTTGTTTGTTTGTTTTTAAAGCATCGGATATATTATGTAATCATCAAACTCCTATATCATTTCTTGAAACAAACTAAAAACACTAAAGTAATGAATCCAACTAGATTTTTCTCCCCTGAATTCTGCCTTGTTTTGAGGGAGGAAACTGACAAGATGGGTTCTATCTGTAATTTGGGTGGCATTAATACACTAAATAGTGATCTACACCTTTGTAGCCACGGAAGTGCTTGGCAATTTCAGTTCAGGAGAACTACTATGTTGTCTTTTAGCAGAAAAAAAAAAGTACTTTAAAAAAAATCTTATTAAAGCAAAAGAAAGTACCACTTCATTTTAGAAGCATTTCAGACTAACAGGGTTGCCACCAACAAGTGTTCTACTAAAGTAGAAGACAGAATATTTGATGAGAGATAATGCTTTATTCCTGTACAAAGTGGAAATAGAGATCAATTAGACTTTCTTCCTGAGTAAGGAAGTGCAGCTAAAGTATTAGCTTTCTTTTAGAATTTTATAAATGTTTAACTCAGGAGAAAAAAAATAATTTAAGCTTGTATGATGACTTATTAATAAATTAATTTTGTCATATTTTCATTCTTGTCAGTTCTCATAATGATGTCTGTAAGTAGAGCTTTCAACTCACCAGCCAACAACAACTTGGATTTCATGAGCCTTTTTTTTTTTTTGGGGGGGGGGTTTTGGTTTTTTGAGACAGGGTCTCACTATGTAGTTGAGTCTGACCTGGAACTCACTATGTAGCCCAGGCTGGTCTCGAACTCCCAGCAATTCTCCTGCCTCAGCCTCCCAAGTGCTGGGATTACAGGCGTGCGCCACCACGCCCGGCTAGCCTTTTTTTTTTTTTTTTTTAAGAACAGCTTGTTATATATATTTTTAAAATGTTGGCCTTCAAGGTTTCAACGGGGCTGAGAAGCATTCTCCAGTGAATCCAGCACAACAGTGTCTTATGTAACGCTTCACGTAGTCAGACTATTCCACATCTACAGTACATAAATCACAGGAAATAGCATCCGTATTAAACCAGTGACTAGTGGTCAAAGCAGAAAAAGCAATGTGGGGCAGAGTTTTGAGAAAAGGGGCCGTTATCTTCTTATATTACCTTGCAGCAGCTCTTGCTACGTGGCCCAGGCTGTCCCTGAACGCCTGGGCTGAAACAGTTTTCCCCCAAGAAGCTGCAACTGCAGGCTGTGCCACTGTATCCAGCTTGAACAGGTGGTGGCTTTCTTGAAGACGGGCCTTCCATCAGTAGAGAATTTTGTGCTTAAGCCCCTGGGTGCGTCTCCGGGATGTGTGAATTCACTTTGCTTAGTGCCTTGGTGACATTGTCCCCCCAGTTTGGCGGAGTTTTTCTTGGCCTGAAATGATAACGGGGCTGACACTGATGAAGAGACTGGTGTGGCCTTTATGTCACTTGTGCATTACCATCGCGGACTCTTGTAGCTGCCATAAAAGCTAAGAGAGGCGAAGAGTGGTTTTCTCAGGACTTAAAATGCTGTAAAATTAGATCATGGTTTTGCCTCATGAAAGGTTTAAAGATATGAAATGTGGTTATTTACTCCTTCTGCCCCCATATGCAGAGTTCAGTACCCAGAACCGCATTCAACTGTGGGGTCAGCTGGAGACTCAAGGCCTGGCCTGTGAAGGCGGTGACAAACATTTACTTTTTCGCAGAGTGTTTTTGCCCGTCATAAGGAGGCATCACCTCCAATTGAAAAATCTTTAGTCAGGATTCAGTTCACTTCTTTCGGATTGTGTTGGATGGAAACTTGGACTCAGCTGAGGGTAATTTTGGTTTCAGGCAGGATGAGTTATGGTGCTGCAGATAGGGATGTACTTAGACCTGTTTTCTTGCCAAGATCTGGCACAAAAGGAGCTTGGTGGTTGTTTTTATTTAAAAAAAAAAAATAATTAGGCTATTAGTTGTCCAAATGGAATAATCCCCTTAAGCCTTTTCAAGAAAAACACTTCTAAAGGGGTCAAGTGTGTTTAAAATTAGCCATTATTTACTGAGGTGCTCAGAGTTTTGCCCATGGGCCTAGAGGAGGAGTTTGTCTTTTCATAGTGTTGTTGGTAACGTCTGTCAGAAACTATCGTATTTTTTAAAGAGGGAAATTCAGTGTCAGCTCTGAGATCGAAAGCAGCCGTATCTCTGGCCTCCCAGAAGCTTCACCATCCAGTCATCTATTTTTCATCTGCAGAGTGGCTTGATCAGGAGGCCTACGGTCTCCAGTTAAGAAGAGAGTAAAGAGCTGTAGGGAGGAAGTGGTAAGCAGGGCTAATGGATGGTGTGGTTTTGGGCTGGAGCGCAGGCCTGTGTTGCTGGCTGGTGGACTCAGGATCGGCGGGACCCTGGGCTGGGTGGAGCCTGCGCCCCCAGGCAAGAAGGCTCTGCCAGTCACCCCAAAGCACACCTGTGGGTGTAGCTCACCCCAGAGCAGAAGGATCAGCTGTCTTCAGGCTTTTGTTGGGTCTTTTTGGATCGCAAAGCCTCCTCACCTTACAATGTTGACGTTGTATGTTCCTGGTCAACCCTTTTTCCTTTATTTTGAGGCAGGGTCTCCAAATTACACGGGCTGCTCGCAGACTTTTGGTCCTCCTGCCTCCTAAGTACCATAGTTGGGATTACAAATGTGTGCCACGCCAAGTCATATCGTTGCTTGCTTTCTCTTCTTTGCTATACTCTTGAGTTTTATGCCCCTGAGCCAAAGTGGCCTTGAGTTGGAGTTTGAGTTCAGGTTCGTGTAATATGGTGGAGTTGGAAGACTGGAGTCTTTGCCGATTTTATTTAGCAACACTCCATATACCTCTGGCTCCATCGTAGATTTCCTTAGCTGTCAAACCACCCCCACCCCACCCCTTTTGCTGGTATTGAGGATTGAACCCAGAGCTTCACACTGAACTGCATGCCCAGCCCTTTTTATTTTGAGACCAGGTCACATGAAGTCACTAAGCGGGGTTCAAACTTGCAAGCCTCCTGCCTCAGCCTCCTGGAGTACTGGGATTACAGTGATGTACCCCCATGACGAGCTAAATGTCCTTCATTTTGCTTGTATGTATCAGGGGCTGGTCAAATGAGATACATAACCTAGCGAGTGAATATATAAGGGTTGTTGATCACGATCTGTTTGTGGCGGGTATGTGAATACCTGGTGGTCGTGCGGTGCCGTGCAGGAAATAATACTGCCTCCCACTTTAAACAACTTTTATTTTAGGGGAACTCCCCTGCGTGATTGATATTTTAGTCTCTACTTTCCAAATAACTTGTGCGGAAACCTGAGGTATCCTTAGGATCTGAGTCTACTCCGTAGGAATGTTGTGCCATAGAAATACAGATTAGTTTATTTCCAGCCCTGTAGGGGCTAAAAATTGCTCCTTTCAGTTTTATTCTCCAGCACCCTGATATTTGTGTTGCTATGGCGGCCTGTCTCTTGGTCGGGTGTCAGGATGGCCATTGAAAATAGATAAGCCAAAATAACAGCTTAACAGGTGGCCGAGCCCTGTAAAGTCACTTGTAAAACTATTTTGTGAAGAAGTCTGGTGCAGGGAAGTCACACAACTGTGACTTTCCCTGCGATTCATAGTTTAGCATTTTGGGGGACACATCCCTTCCCCATTTCATGTTTTATTTTTAGACCTTTTCCTCTTCAAGCAATGCCAATGCCAACTTCCTGTAGTAACACAAAGATTTCAGAGCATTTCATTTAGCAATGGATATCCTTTCCTTATTTTGTGTAATTGGAGCCCTCCTAAAAATAACCCTGCTTTTCCTAATGCGATTCTTATTATAGCCGCTGTCACCCCCTAGGCTTGAACTCGGGCGCCCTGCACTGAACAATATTCCCAGCCCGATGTACTCTTTATAAGAGGAAGACCTTTCTAATGCACCCCTTTTAATTGATCTATATTTACTGCCTATACGTGGGTAATAAAATACACAGATAAAATGTAGATGATAGGTCACAAAAGGACATCTTCACGGTCTGCTCCTCCAGGTGGCAGAAATCGCTCATTATGCTTTCACTTGCTAATCACGATTGTCTTCTTTTTGAGACAGGAGCGCAGAAAGAACCCGAGCATTAAACCAATTCAACTTCCTGCCCATTGAAGAATCTCTTGTGGAGTAATCTGTGTAGTGATCATCTTGCTTTTTTGATATAAATGGCAGCCACAGCAGGGTGCTGGTTGTTTAGTGGTGTGACTTCTCCGATGATGTTGCCCTCTGTGATTTGTGCGAGATACTTTCTCTTTTTTGGTACCGGGAATCGAACTAAGGTCCTTGTGCTTATGAGGTAGGCGGTGGAACCACCGAGCCAAATCCCCGGCCCCTGGGAGATTCTGTCTTAGTTTGTGTTGACATTTAATTGACGCCTACAACTTTCATGAATTGTTCCCCTTGCACGGACGGGCAAGCCCCTTCCCCGTCCTGACATTTCGAATATTTAAACAAATCCATAATGTTCTGTGGTCTTTTGCACTGGCTTAAATATGCACAATTTCTTCGGTTCAATGTATGAAGCAGTTTTGAGGCCCCCTCACCATTCCCGTGCTCTTCTTCACGTTGCCCCTTAGAAAATAAGCAGCACAACACCCTAGAGTGAGGGTCGGCCAGCTTTTTCTGTAAAGGGCTGGAAATATCCTGTACTTGCAGGCCATAAGGTCTCTGTCTCAGCTCCCTGGCTCTGTCTTGCTGACACGAAATCAGCACAGGCTACAGGACTGAAAGGGCGACGTTGTCTGTGTTCCGGGAACATTGTAGTTATGGACACTGACGTTTGAATTTCATATAATTTGCGTGTGCCACAAAATAGTCTTGCTGTGGTTCTGCGTTTCAACCACTTGAAAATGCAGAGTCCTTTCATAGTTTAAGGGCCACCCAAAGCCAAGTGGTAGACTGGATTTGGTCCACGGGCTGTAGTTTGCTGGCCCCCGTGAGGACCAACGCAGAAGCCACTGGAACTGTGACATCAACAGCACATGATGTTGTGTCCTTGCTGTGGCACTGGTGTTGTCATCCTGGGAAGCATTAAGTCACTCACTGCTCTGGGTAGGCATGCAATCCCAGGTGTCTTTGTCTAAGTCACTGACCTTTCAGAAACATGTCTAAATGCAGGTCATTAAAGCTGGGCATGGTGTCGCATGCCAGTGCCTGTAATGCCAGCACTTGGGAAGCTGAGGCAGGAGGATCGCTGTGAGTTCAAGACCAGCCTGGGCGACATAGTGAGTTCCAGGTCAGCCTCAGCTATATAGTGAGACCCTGTCTCAAAACAACAACAACAACAAAACCCAAAAAACAAACAGGTCATTATTGCTTACCTTTGTTACAGAAACCAGTACTTATTGGGTGCAGAAATGGAGCCCTCAATTGTATTAATAAACTTAAGAATGCATTATTCCCTACTTCCTCTTTAGTTTCAATTCTAAAAATGGGGTTCTTATTAGATATTTTGTGAAACAGTTTAGCTGAGATTACGAGTTAGCATGCAGAGGAGAAAATTTAGAAAGAGAGGGAGCCAATTTATTTTTTAAAAGTGTAAGTATTTGATTAAAATGATGTCTTTTTCTGTGGACACTTACATAGTATCGACGCTTTGCTGTCAGAGCTGGGAAAACACAGAGGCCAGGGTTTGAGGGAATTTCCGGTGTGGCAGACCCAATGTGGGAGTCTTCTCAGCTCTTCCTGCCAGGTGTGCCGCCATATTACAGATGGGAGAGCTGATGTGCAGAGTATTTGCCAGAGTCCCCTAGAGAGTCATTGGTAGGGTTGGGTTCAAGTGCAGTGGCCTTTGGTTACAAATTCCATTTGCTTATTCAACGCCACCATCCTTTTCTATAGCCAAAGAGAAACTGACGTTAATTCATTAATGGACTTGGTCTGGGGATGTAGCCTAGTGGTAGAGCACTTACTTAGCATGCTTGAGGCCCTGGTTTTGGTTCCTAGCACCACAAACAAAAATAGAATAGAGTAGAATAAGTAAAATCCCAAAGTGGATGTATTTTCTAAAATAGTTACTGGAATGATACATTTCTGCAACCTAGATCCCAGGAGTTCTCTAATCTAACAGGATTGACCTCAGTAGGAGGAAACTGTCCAAGCTAAACCTATCTGTATTCACCTTTCTTTGATGGAATGGGAAACATAGATACAATTTTAGATTACCTAAAAGCTGTTACACACCTTGAGGGAAACCATGATCAGTTTGAGGAAGCATTTCTGTCTACTAAGACTGTATCTTGCAAAAAGGCATTTCCAGATATGATGGGAATATGCAGAAACAAGATATAATGGAGTCTAGATCACAATGTGTGATACTCTAAAGCTATCACTAAAGTCAGGGCTTTGCAAATACATGACTTCCAAGTCAAAAAAGAAGCCTCTCACACAAGTCCTTTACAATTCACTAAACGTGCTGAAATCCTGCATAGAGCAGGGGACTTAGAGGGAGACGAAGCAGAGTTAGTTGGGAGCTGTTTCCAGAAGCTCAAGGTAAGATATATTTAATAACTATTTAACTCTGCAAAATGGAGAGCAGAAATCAATGGCTGGTGCTTAAAACCTTTGAGAAACGCATTCTATGTGGAAGGCAGTTTATGGCTTTCTGGGGTGGTAGCTAGTCATGGTTTGGAAAAAATAGGTTCCTCCTGGTCATTGTGATTGGTCGTTGGCTTTATTTTTTCTTTGTTTGTTTTGTTTTTCAAATGGTGTTGCTGGGAATGAAACTCTAGGGCCTTGCACCCTACCAATGAGCTACATTCTCAACCCCTCTGCAGCTTTTTAAACTTCTCTCTGTGGCTTTTACAGAGCTTTGTGTGCAGTGGTTGCTACTTGAGGTTGACTACGAGTTTATGGTCATTAAAATTCGGACTTAATTTTTTTTTAAATTCAGGCTTAATTTTGTATTGATTGTGGCTTGGGAAACAGTAAACAAATATTGCTTTTCAATTTCTGATTTCTGAAAATTGAATAATGAATAGATATGAAGCGATATCCCCACAAACCCATGGTCTAACCAAATAATTAGAATGGTACAGATTCATTTAATAGGCTCCTCCCAGAGCCTAAATCCTCTTTTTTTTTGTGGCGGGGGGACTGGGGAGGGTACCAGGATTAAGCTCAGG
>NW_022900935.1:51148119-51148623 GCF_012274545.1 Fukomys damarensis | reverse complement strand
TAAAAAAAAAAAAAAAAAAAAAAAAAAAAAAGGAAAGGAAGAGAGAGAGAGAGAAATTCATTGAGATATAATTTCTATACCAAAAAGTTCACTCTTTTTTTTGTTGTTTTTTGACAGAGTCTCACTATGTAGTTCAGGTTGGCTTTAAACTCACTATGTAGCCTAGGATGGCCTTGAACTCGCAGCGATCCTCCTGCCTCTGCCTCCCAAGTGCTGAACTACAAGTGTACACCACCACTCCTGGCCAAGTTCATTCTCTTAAACAAGTATGCAAGCGGAAGATGGTGGTACACACCTATCATCCCCAAGCTCTGTGAGCCTAAACTCAGCTGAGGCAATTTAGCAAGACCCTGTTTCAAAATTTAAAAAAATAAATAAAAAGTAAAAGCTGAGATGTAACTCAGCCTTGGGTTCAATTCCTAGCACAGTGCTTTAAAAAAATATATTCAGTGTTTTTGCATATTCCCAAGGTTGTACAACGATCACCACTCTTTATATATATAT
>NW_022900935.1:51087313-51147901 GCF_012274545.1 Fukomys damarensis | reverse complement strand
ATATATATATAGAACATTTTCATTTACCATGTAAAAAAACTCTAGTCACTCCTCATTCCTCCCTTCCCCCAAGCCTTGGCGATTACTAGTCTACTTTTTCCACCTATGAATTTGCCAGTTCTGGACAGTCTGTCAGGTAGGACTATATGACCTTTTGAGTTTGGCTTCTTTTGCTTATCATAGTGGGTGTTGCAGCCCGAGTCATTACTTCATTCCTTTTTTTGGCCAGATGATATTTTATCCTATTGATACACTTTTTTGCTTATGCATTTATTGATCGATCGATGGATCTTTTGGTTCTTCCCCCTTTTCGGACGTTAGGAGCAAAGGTGACATGAATGTTCATTTATAAGCTTTTAAGTAAATACGTGTTTTCATTTCTTTGGGGCGTCTACCTAGAGGTGGAATGGCTGAGTCATATGAAAGTTCCATGTCTAACGTGTCAACCACCTGCCAAACTATTTTCCACACCCACTGTACCATTTCACCTGCCCACCTACAGTGTGTATGAGAACTCCAGTTTACCACCACTCCTTTCTTTTCTTTTGTGTGGAACTAAAGATTGAATCCAGTGCCTTTGCGCTGAAGTACAGCCCCAGACTTTTTATTTTTCATTTCGAAACAGGGTCTTTCTACATCGCTGGGTCACTTAGGGTGGTCTTCCTGCTGCAGCTGCCCAGAGTGCTGGGCTTACAGGTGTGTACCAGCCTGCTGGGTATCTTCTGTGTCTTTTATTCTAGCCATTTTGCAGTGTGGTCAGCGGTTTTGATTTGCATCTCCGTAATGACTGCCAATGTGGAACATGTTTTCGTGATCTGACTGGCAACTTGTACCCTTTCTTTGAGGAAATTTCTATTCAAATCCTTCATCCAATTTTTAATGGGATTATGTGCTTTTTCTTGCTGAGTTGCAACAGTTCTTTATTACAGGTGATAAAACCTCATCAGCCATGTGATTTTCAGAGTTTCTCCCATTCTGCGGGTTGTCTTTTCACTTTCTTTGTAGTGATCCACAAAGCATGAAAGTTTTAAATTTTGATGAAGTCCATTGTATTGATTTATTTATTTAATTCTGGGGGGTGCCGGAGATCGAACTCGGGACCTTGCACTTACAAGGCAGGCGTGGTGCCACTGAGCTAAATTCCCGGCCCTGTTGTATTTATTTTTGCTTTAGTTCTTTATGTTTTTTGGTTTAACATCTAAGAATCCATTCCCTAATCCAAGATCACAAAGGTTAGTGTGTTGGTTGATTGATTGATTGAGGTACTAGGGATTGAACCCAGGGCCTTTGCACTGAGCTACATTTACAGCCTTTCCTTTCTGTCTTTCTCTCCTTTCTCTCTTTTCCTTCCTTTCTTCCCTCCTTCCCTCCCTTCTTTCCTTTCTTCCTTCCTTCCCTCTAGAGTCATCTTGCTAAACTGCCCAGGCTGGGCTTGAACTTGTGATCCTCCTCCCTCAGCCTCCCAGAGTTCCGGGATTACAGAAGTGCACCTCCAAGCCCGGCTGTAAAGATTTATACCTCTGCTTTCTTCTAAGAGTTTTATAGTTTAGCTGTTGCATGTAGGTCTTCGGTTTCTATTGAGTTAATTTTTGTGTATGGTAGGTGGCTGTGGTCCAAATGCATTTTTTGTAAGGGGTACCCATTTGATCCAGCACCATTGCTAAGAAGACTGATTTCACCCATTTTGTATCCTCTGTAGCTTCTTTCTCACACAAATCAACATCCTGATCCTGGGATTGATGTGTGTAACAACAAATCATTCATTTTTATAGCTCTGTAGTGTCCTTTATTATATCAATCTGCCATTGTTTACCTGTCCTTTGTTCCATACACATGGGTTTGCTCCTAGTGGCTCCCATCAGGAACCCCAGTGGGGTGAGCACACTGAGCACATCTCTCACTGCTTGTGCGAGTTGCTCTCTGGATTGCATGCTAAGATGTGTACATTACACATGTGGCTTCCAATGTGATTGCAATATTTACACTGCTATTGGCAGTGTATGAAAATTACAGTCATGGAAACTTCATTTTAAGTATCGTTTGTTTTGTGTCTGTGCAAAAGCCATCACTAATAAGAAAGAAACGGTATTTGCTAGTCAAATTTGCCTTTTGAGCTTCTGATATTTTGTTAGTAAGCGTTATGTTAAACAAGTGAAAGGCTAATAGCTGGAGAGCCTAGTATGCAATTAATACCTCTTTAAATTTTTGCAGATCTTTGCGTGGTTTGAGGTGGTGAAGGCTTTTGCTGATAGTACAGTAGTCTCAACTTTTCCGTGGTTGCAGTTACCTATGGCCAACTGTGGTTTGAAAATGTGAATGGAAAATTCCAGATATAAAGAATTCATAAGCTTTCAACTGCAGGTTATTCCGAGTAGTGCAACGAAATCTCATGGGACAGGAAAGGTGAATCAGCCCTTGCCAGTCTGTCCATGCCCTGTGTCCCACCCATCCGTTATGTAGTTATTTAGTAGCCCCCTGGGCTATCAGATTGCCTTTTGCCTTACTGCAGCGCTTCCATTTAAGCGACTCTTTATTCTGCTTAAAAGGCCGCAAAGCCCAAGAGTAAGAATGCTGGTAAGTTGGATATGTTGAAGAGGAGCTGGAAAGTGCTTCCTTTAAGTAAAAAAGTGGAAGTTTATCTTAAGAATGTACCTATACGGAAGAAACATAGGATCTCTAGGCTTTTCAGCGCCTTTGAGGCACCTGCTGTTTTGGATGAAGAACTTATGTGTTAATTAAATCAACTTCACAGCAGCCTACCGTTGCTCTTATGTAGGGCCTGGGGCAAGTGTATCGCGGGCCGGTACAGCAGACTCAGCGTGGGAGGGGGAGGAAAGCATGTCTTTCTCGGTTCCCACCTATTAGAGCCTAATGGTTTCACGAAGACAAAGTGGTGTCCCCAGTGATCAGACACGCGCTTCATTTTGTAGTAGCACAGACGGGAGGACAGATGATGAAGATGGGCACGTAGCGCTCCGAGCTCTGAAGGAGAGGGAATCGCCGTCTGGGGTTGGGCAGAGCTGCTGCGTGAGCGCCTGGGACTTGAACCGGGGAAGCTCAGCAAGCGTGGTCCGGGCAAGGGTGACTGATGGGGAGACGCACATTCCCGGGCAAGGGTTTTCTCGTCTCCCCGGCAGCACTTCCGTTTCTCCAGCCTTTCTCGGGTACCGCCTCCGTTAGATTGTAAGTTTCCTAGGAAGACCTTGGTGTTATGCGTCCTGAATCCTTCGGGTCCTCGCAGCCTGTGCCACAATAGTTTCAGCTCCTTCGTGTGACATTTAAGTTCTCCTGGGCTGACTTGCCTGGCCTCTTCCTTTGCCTGTAGCTTGTGCTTTGGTCAAATTAAACTAATTACACTTCCCAAATGCACTATGCAGTTAACTTTTACTATCTCTCTATTTTATTGCCTTGGCTCTCTCAAAAATCAGAGCTAATGAAATGTTGGTTATTACAATTACGTGGATGTGGTTATATAATGGCTTCGAGATGCCCTTAATAAATGAAATCGAAAATGTTCCATCTTGTTGAACCCAGAAACTCCTGCCTTTATTCTACCCAAAGTTTATAACATTTTCTGAAGATCGGGCTACACTTTTCTTTCCTCTAGATGATTCCTAAGGGACTTTGGTCAGCAGCAAAAAGGTCCACCTGAGACCTGAGAAATACGCCACAGTTGTGTCTGCTGGAATGAAACACCGAGTTTTAAAAATCGTGCTTTCCTGCAGACAGTGCGGTTTGTATGTGTCACGTGCTTTAACACGTGCTGCCATTCTTCAATCTTTATCGCTTGGAGGTTGGAAAGCAATTTGAACACAGCGCTCTCAGGGTTACGTATGGACGGTGGCACACTGAACGCAGTTAGGACTGGAGTTTTAAAAATCCAGGGGCTGACTTTGAAAAACGCGACTGGATGCATGTGCTGCGTTTGAAAGTGCTCCTAAGTCTGTACGGTAATGTTAGTTGGAGGTAGAGCCTTTGGGAGGTAAAGATTGGATGAGGGGGCTGGGGATTTAGCTCAGTGGTGCCGCTGCCGCCTGCCTCACAAACACAAGGTCCTGAGTTCAATCCCCGGTACGAAAAAAACAAAAACAAAACACCAAAGATTGGATTAGGTTATGAACATAGCTCCTTTGATGGCATCGGTGGTTTTATAGATCACCTTTGGTCAGTTGTGATACGGCAAGAAGGCCTTCAGGCTCAACCAGTTGCCCAGCAGATGGCTGGCACCTTACCTGTGGAGTTCTCAGCCTCCAGAACCATCAGCCAAATGAACTTCTATTCTGATGATTTTTTTTTTTTTTTGTACCAAGGATTGAACTCAGGACCTTTTGCTTGCGAGGTAGGCAGTGGAACCACTGAGCTCCATCCCTGGCCCTGATGATTTTTTTTCTTTTTGAGACAGGGTCTCACTGTAGTTGAGACTGACCTGAGCTCACTATGTAGTCCAGGCTGGTCTCGAACTCAGTGATCCTCCTGCCTCAGCCTCCCGAGTGCTGGGATTACAGGCGTGTGCCACCACATCTGGCCTGATGATTTTTAATGGTTATTATTGTTATTAATTTTATGGAGCTGGGTATCAAAACTTCTTTATAAATTATCCAGTCTCAAGTATTTTGTTACAGTAACAGAAAGCAGACAACATGCATTGCTATTTTATTTACGATGGAATTTTTTTTTTCATTTTTTTGAGATGGAGGCTCACTATTTAGTCCAGTCTGACCTCACACTTGCGGTGATCCTCCAGCCTCAACTGAGCGTGGGAATTACAGGTGTGTGCCACAACACCCGGCTTACAGTGACATTTGTGTGATTTCACCTGCAGAAAGACTAGACGAGACCTATATTTTTAGCCAAGAGCACACAGACCTGGGGAGATGAAAGTGGCCCCTGGGAACTGGGGCACACGGATGTGCTTCTGCTGCGATCGCTCTGTTGCGTCTTCTTGCCGTGGTTCCAGATGCAAGGGTGCTGATGTGACTGCTTTGGTCCTGCTGTTCCTGAGTTCAGTTTTTGCTGCACCGTAGTCCTCTTCCTGTATTGCCGTTCGTGAACAGCTCCTGTCCGTGGCCTCTGCCTTCAAAGGAATTCATTGTCAGAGCATCTGGCGCCCTCCTTGTTCCTCCTCCATGTGATTGTGGCAAGAGGAGTAGAAGCAGAGCTCACTTGACCTGTGTATCATTTCTTGCTTGCTACCCCTAAACCCAATATCCTGGAGATCTGTGGTACTGGAAGACCTGAATCTGCTGGGCATGGTGGGGCTAGGCCTGTAATCCCAGCTTTCTGGGAGGCTGAGGCAGGAGGGTCACATATTCAAGCCCAGACTGAGTAATTCAGTGAGACTCTGTCTCAAAATTTTATTTTATTTTCCTCACTGAGTTTATTGGTACATTTTAGGTATACAGTACAGTTACATTCATCATTGGGATTTTGTACCTTTACATCAACATTTTTAAAAAGCAGAAAAAAAAAAATCTGAATCACCACCACCCACATATACCTTTTGTAGTGCTGGGGCCTGAACTCAGGGTATTGTACGTGTTAAGCAAGGGCTCTACCATTGAGCTTTGCAGGCACGTGACCCTTTTATTATCAGGGGACGATTAGGCAATAGATTAAGATCTGCTTATGATTTTGATGACTCTATTAAGCCCTCAATACCTTTTTTTTTGGTACCAGGGATTGAACTTGGGTCCTTGTGCTTGCGAGGCAGGTGGTGGAACCACTGAGCTAAATCCCTGGCCCCTCCATACCTATTTTTTTAACTGAAGACTAAATTTCTAACTGGTTAAGTCAGTCAGCTCATGACAGTATTGCTCTTCCTGTCAGGGAGAAGACAATTTTATATTTAAGCAGAATATTCTGTCTTTGCTTAGTAAGTAGTGACCCAAAAATTACTATGCAGGAAAAGGGAACTTCCCCGTTTCATGCAAAAATTTCCTATCAGAAGAATTGTACTTTCCATTCTTTCTATAGGTAGGCAGATTTCTACATGGTCAGGGATATGGTATTGCTGGAGGGAAAAGCATAAAAGGAAAAATCAGTGACCACCCAGGAAGGTGTTGTTTTAGGAATTTTGCTTAATAAAGTCAGGATGAAAATCCATGCTCTGGACTGGACAAAAGAGACACAGGAGGTGCTTCAGATTGTGCTGAGATTAGCAGTCTAAACTTTGTGTTACCTATTCTGTTTTTTGTTTTGTTTTGGTAGTGCTGAAGATTGAACCCAGGTCCTTTACACTGAGCCACAAATATATCGCCAATCTTTTTTTTTTTTTTTTTGGTACTAGGGATCAAACTTGGGACCTTACACTTGCTTGTTGTGAGGCAGGTGGTGGAACCACTGAGCTAAATCCCCAGCCCAATTGTTTTTTGTTTTTGTTTTTATTTTGACACAAGGTCTCCCTGAGTCATTAAGCTGCCCATGCTAGGCTCGAACTTGCTATCCTCCTGCCTCAGCCTCCTAGTAATGCAAGCTTCCAAGGTAAGGGACGATTAACATCAAGGGCTATTCAGTGATATTTAGCAGAGACTGTGGCTACAAGTAAAAGCACACTTGGGGAAGAGGGAGCAAGAGAGAAAAGAAATGCAAAAGCAGAAAGATGGCAAGAGGAGATTGGAAAAAGCAGAGGCCAGGGAGTGATGGGGGGAGAAGCAGGTCCACAGGGTTGGAAGATGAAAGCTCTCCCATTAGTCCTCTTTGGCAGAGAATCTAGAAGATTCGTATTTCTGGGGTAGAGCACAGATATGGTACATTTCATCTGAGGACAGATTCATATCCGGCCACTTTATCTCGCGTTGCTGTGCCGAGCACCAGCTCGCTTCTCTGTTTCTTTGCTTCACATATGGTGAGGTCAGCACTAGCTTTAGACCGAAGAACCTGCAGATCCTTCGTGCTTTCTAGGCTCACTTTCAGTTTTGACATTAAACCTGGCATCAGGAAAATGCTTGGAAAGCTCAGGCCTTCTTTTCCCTGAATTAGGGGCAAATGGACTCACGAAAGCAAACACAGCCTTTGTTTCGGTGCTCCCGACCTCTGGCTGTCCAGAAGGCACAAAGTTATTGTCACAGACAAGTCACATCCTCCTTTAACTTTGTGCGCCACGGGCCTGACACGAGTCTGGCTTTGATTCCCCTGGAGATGGCAGAAATAGCAACACTGTTCAGATTGGAGCTAAAAAAAAGAAGAAGAAGAAAAAAAAAGGCACTCCGTGGAAGGGGATATATTTTATTGATCAGTAATTAGTGAATCTTTAATGGCATGCCTTGTATTAAAAATGATTTGAAAACCTTCAGTGGAAAGAGTCTCAAGAAATTTGAAGTCATAGCCTGACCTTATGCCCCTGAATGTAGACAAAAGCAAAAACCAAAAAAAACAAAAAAAACAAAACCAAGAAACCCCTCAAGATGTGGCCCAATTCTGGGGGTTAAGTTTTACTTGTGTTTTGATTTCCTGCCTTTTAATATATTTTCTCATCCTAGAAGCACTTGGTATCTCAGCACAGAAACTTATTTTTCAGTATTTCTTCTGATCAGATCAGTAACTTCTACTGATACAGTCCCTATACAGGGGTAGGAAAATCAGAAATGGCTAATGTGGGTGTCTAATTCATTATAAAGACACTTTGGATTCCACCAGCCGTGGAACTAGAACACACAGGGCTCCAGTCTTCTGGGGGCGCCCCGTGGAGGCCTTCTGGGTGCTGAGGGGCCGCACCCCTCTTGCCTTTCTGTCTTCCAGGTAGGCTAAGAGAAGCTTTCTTTTTGATTGCACTAGAACTTGGCAGGTGGGGAGCAAGCACTGTTGCTTTTCACCTCCTGTTGGAGCCCTTCACTCAGCCCATGTATAGGACGAATGCTTTTTCCCTCCATGCCAGAGACCTGGAAACAGAGAGCTCCCTTTTTTCTACATGCTGTTGGGAAAAAGCCAGGTTGATCTACCAGTTGGGTGCCTCTATCGGGGCTATGGCTGTGGTTAAATCGTTTTATATGAAGCCCCACCCTTTGGTGGGGAGAGGGAAGTTACCTTAATTTTCCTGTGCCTCGGTCTCTTTGTCTCCCTGAATTTTGGCAAAGATGCAGTGTCCGTTCATCTAGTTAGTGTTTATCAAGGTCAGAGAGGGACAGTGGAAAATGAGCCAGCAGATCCTTCCTGGATGGGGCGGCTCACAGCCTAACAGGGCCAAGGCAATTAGAGATCTTCCAGAAATAATACTGAGAGGCAAATTCCACATGTAGGTGATACACGCGGCCAACAGGATATGACCTCAAGTTGAAGTTAAGATTCACTCTGAGAGACGAGCCAAGAATCTGTGAACACTTAGAACTCAGGCAAGGTGAGGTGGTGTAACTTTCAGGAAGTATGACTCAGTTGTGACCACAACAATCAAGAAGGCTTACACCGAATCACCCGGGGAAAGGACGTGCCAGTTGGTCCTTCCAAAGAATGACAGGAGTGGCAGAGAGAAAAATAAGACAGCACATCCTGAGCCTGTCCAGGCAAGAGAAGAGGTCACAAGGGTCGATGCCGTCTGAATAAACAGCACATTGTTAGGGGGTTGGGAGGGGAGTGAAGCCAGGATTTGGAGGTGAAGTGAATTTGAACCCTGATTTTGTCACACAGGAAGCTTAACTTTGGAAAAGTCATTTCCATGCTCTGAGCTTCAGTTTGTTTATCTTTGGAAGTGGGTTAAACATACCTATCTCGCAGGGTGGCTGTATGTATGCACCTCAGCGCCTCCTGTGCATTATGCACTCAGCAAATGTTAGTTCTACTAACGGGATGAGCTGAGACGCGAACCCAGCTATGTCTTGATTCAGTCACTCCCGAGACCTCAGTAGCTAGCTTGCCTCTTTCTTTCTTTCTTTCTTTCTTTCTTTCTTTCTTTCTTTCTTTCTTTCTTTCTTTCTTTCTTTCTTTCTTTCTTTCTTTCTTTCTTTCTTTCTTTCTTTCTTTCTTTCTTTCTTTCTTTCTTTCTCATGAGAGAGAATTGGATAAGGAAAGAGCTCTGTTTTAATTGTGCTACAGTTCAACTGCTTTAGTGGCAGATTGATTTTAAAGGCCCCCGACAAACCAGAGGATTTTATTTAATAGAAATATTGCAAGGATGGCATTGAGATTTGGGTTTGGCTTTCAAATCACTCAATATAAATAAAGTCTTTTCTCTGATTTTTAAAAAAGTGGTCTCTAAGAATTGTAATGTGCTGGGGAAATGGAGTCAGCCTGTGGTATTCAAGGGAGATTGGCCCTGGACTCTTGAGGACATGTCTGAGGGTGCTCAAGTCCCTTGTTTTAGAAGGCATAGTGTTGGCATAGAATTTATGCAGTCCTCTCATACACTTTAAATCATCTCTAAATAACTTATAATACCTAATACAATGTAAACTCTATATAAATAGTGATACTGGATTGTTTAGGGATAATGACAAAGGAAAAACTCTGTACATGTTCAGGGCAAACACAGTTTTTATGTTTTTACAGAGTAGTTTCAGTCCATGATGGAGAAACCACAGGTGCAATCCCACAGACCTGGAGGGCTGGTGGTACCTTCTGTCATCAGAGGGCCTTGTCCCTACGGAGGTGATATTTGTCTGAAATTCTCTTCTGACTTCACCCAGCTGACATAGATTTCTTTTCCCCGCTAAGGGTGAGGACCTGGGTTTTGAATAGAGAGACAGTGAAATGTGTTTTCCGTATTTCCAACCTGCAAGGTCTACCTGTGTTTGAATGAAGGTGAATGTGTATCCAAAGTGTATCTTTGTGGGTTTCTATCTAATAGTTCAAGGGCAAAGGACACATAGGAGAAAGCTGTTGAAGGAAAGAGGAGTTTTTGGTGGCTCCTCTAAAAGCAAGTGCCATCCATGATGGGGCATGCCGGTAATTGTAGGATTCTGGGAGGCTGAGGCAGGAGGATTGCAAATTCAAGCCCAGCATAGTCACTTAGTGGTTCAGTGAGACTATCTGAAAATAAATACAAAAAGGGCTGGAGATGTAGCTCAGTGGGAAGGCCTTGGGTTCAATCCATAGTATTGCAAAAATAAACAAAGGAATAAATGAGTTACACATTTTGGTCCTGCAGCCAGAAATATGCGGGCAGGTCCCACAGGAAGCAGTTACCATGTTCCTTCTGGGGTGTCCTCCTCCTCATCTGGATTCTGTGCTAGAACAACTGGATCTGTTTCAGAGAAGAGGTTTTGAGTTGATTCCTCGCCGCCCTGAAAGTCACACGACTCTGAAATTGGTTTAACACCCATCCTAAACTCCTGGTGTGCCTGTGACATTTTACAGCTCATTCTGTGCCCCTTGAAAAATGTTTCTCCAGAAAGAATAACCAGTTCGTGACACAGGAATATGAGGACCTCAGAAATGGCCACTGTTTATTTCAGGGGTTGCCACTCGTTTAGAAGCCCATCGCCCACCAGAGATTTTTGCTGCATGCAGGCTGTGGGTCAGCAAACTTTTCCTTCCTCCTTCCCTTCCCCTGACCTCCCCTCTCCTTCTCTCCCTTCTCCCCTTCTCTGGGGTTTGAGGAAGTGCCCCAAAGAGGAGATGGAAACCTCAACTCACCCCACCTATGGAGAGGTAGGTTTTCTGACTCTCATCACAGAAAAATATTCAGGATGCGTGAATAACAAGCGTGAAAAGGGTTATTGGGCGGAATTAAAGGAGCACACGTTCAATTAGAAGAGAGTGGGTGGGGTCCTGAGCAGATAGGTGCAGATAGATAGGTCTGGGGGCTTTATGTGGTCTTGGTGTCGTCAGAATGGATGATCTAGGATTGTTCTCCTATTGTCAGGTTACCTGAGTAATGGGCTGGATTTGAATGCAAACCATCTGCATGCCTTTGACTAGTGATGTGCTCTCTACTTAATAGGGCTGCTTCCTTGATGATGGAAGTCAGTGGGAAGAAAAGCAGAAGCTTAATTTACAGTAAAAAGCACAGGTCACACACACACACACACACACACTCTCTCACAGAGAGACGGGAACATTTTTTTTTTAGGAAAATGTGTCTCTTTTTTATTTTTTTTTTTTTTTTTTTTTTTTTTTTGAGCTGGGCATGATAGTGCACGCCTGTAATCCCAGCACTGGGAAGGCTGAGGCAGGAGGATTGCCTTGAGTTTGAGGCCAGTTTGAGTTACATAATGAGTTCAGGGCCAGCCAGAACTACAAAGAGAGACCCTGCCTCAAAAAACGAAAAACGAAACAAAACAAAGAAACCCTTAGGATTTTTTAAAAAATGAGTTTCCTGGAAAGGAAAAAGGCATTGTCATCTTGGGTGTCTTTGTTTCCTGAAGGTGTAGTTTTTCTTTAAAGTACAATTTTAAAATGACGATTTTCCTTCTCCCCTTTCTACCTATCTTTATTTCTTCTATCTGACCTCATGAGGTCTCTGTTGCAGTCATTCATTTCTGCTGAAGATAGCTCCAAAGCAATTTTAGGGAGTAGAGTGAAGGAATAAGGGTGTATACAATCAACAGAATGTATATAGTCTACTTGTTTTTTTGTTTTTGTTTTCGTTTTTTTCAGACAGGGTCTCCCTGTGTAGCCCAGGTGGACCTGGAACTGGCAATGATTCTCCTGCCTCAGCCTCCCAAGTGCTAGGATTATAGGCATGCACCACCACACCCTGCTGAAACTTTTTGTACCTTGTAGTGTATTAGGAGGTCCACGGAGATGTCTCCTCGGCAGCAAATGGAAGTTTGAGGTCCCTGTGGCTCAGAGGTGCTGTCCCCCAAGTCTGTTCTGATTCTGTAATTGGCCATGGAGAGGGGCCTGGTTGTCGTGGATGAACCTAGGCTACTACTCAGGGCTCTGGGCAACAGGAGACTCTGGTTACTTTATTCCTTTGCCACAGTGCGCACTCCCCCCCCATTAGAACCTCCTCCAACTCCTCCAGAGAGTGTGTGAGCTGGATTTGCTGTCTTCAAAGTCATCCTTCATTACATACGAACATTGGCTGCACCTTCAGCTTGGCTGTGAACTGATTATTCTCACCAGGGTCTGTTAACACAAATTCCATCACTCCCATGGCTAAAAATAAACCATATTTAACACTTGGAAGCAAAATTCCAGGCAAATCTGTAATCTGATTTGATTGAGTCTTTGTTGGAAATGTTAATGATGAGATCAAACTCTTACCTCAAAGATGGAAGATTGATTCTCCCTCCGTATGGGCGAGGGGAATGGATAGAAATCAATTCCACTTATCAAAGGATGTAACCAGAGAGACTTATGGATGTCTGGCATCTGAAACGGCAGTAGTTCAGCTTGGTTCAGCCATTCCCCTCACTGTGGAGCACTGTCCTTGAAACCAGCATTCTGTTTAGACCATGCTGTTACGTTGGAGGACTTTGAAGTTTATACTGTTTGCAACTAGTGTATGCATGGGGCAAAACCAGGCTGCCCCTAGAACTTACAGATATTATTAACAGTTATCTGTGAGAAATGGGATTATAGAGAATTTAAATTTTTTCTTCTGGGCTGGGGGGGGTGTAGCTCAGTAAGAGAGCCCTTACCTAGCATGCATGAGGCCCTAAATCCAATCCCCAGAATTCTATTTTGGTACCCGGGATCAAACTCTGGTCCTTATGCTTGCAAGGCAAGGCGGTGGCGCCACCGAACTAAATCCCCGCACCCCAACCCCTAGAATTCTGTTTTAAAAAGTGTTTTTTAAAAACTTTATAATTTTTCTGTGTTTTATAACTGTTCCATAATGAATATGTATTACTCTAAGAAAAATAGTGCAAACCCTTTCAAAGTTCTTTGACAGTAGATTACAGTGAGTATATTTTACATACTGACCCAGTACAAACACACATGAATGTATTTATCACATTAAAACAAGTGTTTCAGGAAGCATTAGTTAACCTGTTCGTTACTTGTCCTTACTTCTTGCTGTTTCTTATTTGTTTAAATTCTATTTTTTAAAAAAAGGAAGAAAAGAAAATTCAGATGTTAACCAAATAAAATGATTTCTTGAACCACTGAATGGGTGAATTGGACAATATTGACATAAGTGCAATGATTGCCAATCTTGTATATCATGCGTCAGTAAAATTTCAAAAAGAATTTTGGGGGAAGTAATATAAAATATCTTTTTATGATACAAAATAGGGATATTTGAAAACTTCCTAAGTAACCATTTCTATCCTCCCCCAAGCCCCTACTACTGAGAATTGTACCCAGGGATTTCACACTGAGCTATAACCCCAGCTATTTTTATTTTTATTTTGAGACAGGGTCTTGCTAAGGCATTAAATTACCCAGCCGGGACTTGAATTTTTGATCTTCCGGTCCCAGTCACATTTTTATCAATGGTAACATTTGGGGGGGATCATGAACTCTCTCTGTTGCTTTGTGATACAAAAAAAAAATTGGAGGGTTGAAAGAAGCTTATTGTGAGTTTCTATTTTATGAGGAACTACCCACGTAATTTATTTTATTTATTTATTTGGTACCAGGGATCGAACTTGGGACCTTGTGCTTGCGAGGCAGGCAGTGGAACCACTGAGCTAAATCCCTGGCCTTGTAACTTATTTTTTGATAGTTTCTTGTCCAGTCTCACCCCAAGCTGATCCCAATTCCTGCCTTTTCCCATCTTTTAGTGTCTTGTCAGCTTCGGTATCCTATTTATTATTCACAGCAATGCAGTTTGGCTCCTCTGGCAGTTTGGCTTTAGGTATAGTCAGTGCAGTGAATTTGCAGTTTCTGAGTTGTGATTTTGGCTAGAAGTATTAATAAAGACTTGGACATCGAGCAGGATACTAAGAATAAGAAAAGAGTGTGCTAAAAATAGACCTCATGTGCTTCTGTTTAGTGACATGGTGATTTGTAAAATGTGGGGATTGCACACAAGGTCTTGCACATGCCAGGCAAATGCTCTGCCTCTGAACTACATCCATAGTCCCTTAAACTGTTTTCTGTGGCCATGAATACTAATGTACATATGTGTATATAATTTTATCTTAAAATTAGAAACACGTAGAAATGTATGGGACACACATCTCCTAGACTCATTTAACATGTCCAAGGGAGATATCATCATTCTGGAAAATCTGCAAGATGAATCACTAAAAAATTTTCCTCCTTTGGCTTAAGTCATGACTGCCTGGATGATCGACCGTGTGTGTGTTTCATCAGCACCTTTATTTAAAGTCTCTTCTTGGCTCGGCCACATTTCATCAGTTTCAACAAGCACAGACCACGCCCTTTCCGCCTCCCTTTTCCGCAGATGGATTAGACCTCCAGGAAAATTTAGCAAGCTGTGGCTCTCAGGAAAAGAGCTCAGTGCTCCTCTGAAGAAAGGTCTCTAAGATATTTTCTATAATGCGGCAATAGCTAACCTTTCTGTGCACTTGCTATGTTCGAAGGACCTCATTAAAGTCTTTCAGAACATCATTTAATCCTAAAAAATAAACAAAACAAAACAAAACACCTTCCCTCTCGTGAGTTCTTGAGAGATCTTTGTAAATATCAGCAGTTACAGTGGACTCTGTTGTACAGTTTAGGTAGGAAGTGTCTTATTCGGCTTGCTACTATTTATTGAGTGATTATTATGTGCCAGACACCTGTCTGGCACCAGATACACTATATTGGTTCGAACAAATTCCCTGCCCTCGTGGTGCTTACATTCTGGGAGATGTGAAGGAACCCTGACAAAGACATATAAACGTCTAAAACGTGAAAGAATCACAATGTCTTAACTGAGCTAAAGTGGGCAAAAGGGCCAGGGAGCAGGGCTGGGAGAGTGATGGGAAAGACTTTCGATGTGGCAATCCTAGATCTGAGACCTGGTAGAAGATACACATCCTTGCTGAAGGAGCCATTTGCTCCACCTGTAATGATTTTCCTTCTTCTGGTTTTTATAGTTTCCCTGTTACCCCCTCGCCATCAGCATCAACAAGGGATTTAGTGGAGCCAGGCTTCCCGACGGCAAAGGCCTTTGTTGCAGATTTCAGGGAGTGAGTCTGGACTGAGGGGGAGGCTGAGCCTGGGGGTCTGGGGGGTGCTCCTGGGCAGGGGACCCCCATCCCTGGGCAGGAGATACAGCCAAGAGCAGGCTGGTGCTGGTAGGGGTAGAAGCCTGGGGGGTGGTCAGCAGGGGGCCCAGGAGCTGCAACCTGGAAATGGCACTGCTCCTGGGGCTTAGGACAGAGCCCGGCTCTCCAAAGAGTCGGAGCAGAGCTGGGGCTGGGGTCACAAGCAGAAGCCGTGGTTTAGGAGAGCCTTCGTTACAGACGCTAACACGGCAAAAGAGCACTGTGCAAGAGACTTGCAGCCCAGGAATAATGCTGACACCTGGCTTGGGAACCACTTGTACTCTCAGAGCAATGTGACTCAGTCTATCTGTTCAGGAGAGTCTGGCACTTGCCTATGTTGCTGGCCTGTTATGCCTGGGAACTGAACAGTGAAGGGAAAATTTTCCTCCCCTTCCTCAGGCACAGTTTTCTTTTCCAGCTAACCTAACCCTAACCCTAACTGTATCCCGAACCCACCCACCCACCCACCTACCCTTCCATCTTGTTCAGTGCTGGAGATAGAACCCAGGCAGGGCCTTGTGCATACTAGGCAAAAATGCTCTATCCCTGAGCTGCATTCCCAGCCCAAATCAGTTTCTTGACCAAACTCTTTTATCTGATATTTATTTATTTTAATTTTAAAAACTTGTTTGTTTTTTGAGACAGGGTCTTGCTGTATAGTTCGGGTTGGACTCAAACTTATGGCAATCTTCCTGACTCAGCCCCCCTGAATGCTGGGATTATAGGTGTGCACCACCACAGACTTGTTAGTTGCTGTCTCAGCTTTAAAATCTAAATTAATTTTAACTGATATAGAAATGACATCCATTTCTATGTTACAGTTTTTCCTTTGTGTGGTAGATGAGCCTCTTAATGTTGATTTTTTTTAAAAAGTCAAGCACTACATTTAGTTAATAAAAGAAGTAGAGAATAGGATTTAAAGCAGCTGTGTTTGCTGTTGGTGTGACCGTTACAGTATCACATCTGCAGGAACAAAAGTTTTTGAAATAAAAGGATGACTTTCAGCTACCAGTGACAACCCACAGCCTCTACTCCTAGTATTTATTTACTTTTGTATCTATCAGTAGGGCTCAGAGACAATTCTGGGAAGCAGATGTTGAAGGTCTGATAATTATGGAAGCTAATTTCTCACAGAAATAGATATGTTCTCCAGCTCTCCAGCTTGGGCAGGGACATGACAATTACTCTTGGATATTTGTTTATAAAGGAAAAACTGTACTGTATTTGTGATATACTATGTGCTTTGTTTTATTCTTTTGAGACAGGGTCTCACTATCTAGTCCAGTCTGGCCTTGAGCTTATTGTATAGCTCAGGCTGACTTTGAACTCACATTCTTCCTGCCTTGGCCTCCCAAGCGCTGAAATTACCATGTGTCCCCATGCCTGGTTTGTGGAGTGGTTTTAAAGGCATCTATTTATTTATTTATTTATTTATGCCGGTGATGGAATCGAAAGCCTCATGTAAATGAGGGAATAAATGCCCTCCTCTAATCCCTTGAGTAGCCAGAAGGTCACTGAGAACTCAGAAATGACTGCTGGTTCCTGTAAGTATAAATTCGCTGCGGGTTTGAATTCTCACCCCACCGGTAACCTGCTCTGTGACCTCAGACAAATGACTGCAGCTTTCTGACTTCCCTTTTGTGAAATGCAGAAAATGCTTTCCCTTGCACAGTTTTTGGGTGGTTTAAAAATTATGCCTGTGAAACATAGGGTGCCTAGTGACGCCCATTAAACAATAGCTCTCAATAATTAGTAATTAGTTCATTGTGAATAGTCATCATGATACAAGCGGGTACTGCCTAAGCCCGCTGTCCATCTGCCAAGCTTAACTGGTTTTCCTAACTTTATAGGTTGCATCAGAGTATAGTTTTTCTGCCTGAGCTTTGCATACTCAGACATCTGTTCAACTGCTAAGCAAACCCATTTCCTGTTAGTCATGGCTCCTCGCCTGGGCCTAGCTATGGGCTGCAGGTTGCCATATCTGTATTTCCCTCTCAGAGCGTCTTGGCCTCCTGAGGTTGTCTAGCTCGGAAGGGTCCCAGGCTCCTGTTTACCAGGGCCGCCCCTCCGCCTTCCCCACCCCTGACGATTCACCAGGTGACTGTTCAACTCCTGGGCGCTCACACTGTCCGCAGCCTCTGGTTTGCAGGGTGGAGATGGGGGTGTGGCTGCTTTGCACCCGCGCCGAGCGGCAGTCACAGGAGGGGGAAGCGGGGATCGGCTAACACTGGATACTGCAAACTGGGAGGCAGCTCATTTGTTCTCTTCAACTGAACACGGCCGGTGGATGCTGCAGTGCTGTCAGCCTTTCTTGTAATCAGATCGTAGCTGCTGTTTCCAGAAAGTCAAGTACTCACTCTAGCTATTCTCCTTAGTCCAAAAATGGGAAATGAGACGGAAGAAATAACTTGGTAGACCTGGGAGTCTTCGTCATCATTGATGGTTGTTACTCTTTCAATAGTCACCCTCGCACCCTGCTGTTTCGAGGCGCGTCCTGTGCACTTAGATTTAAGCTCTGCTTTTCCACTTCACTAGTTAAGGGGAACTTACTGACCTGGGTGCAAAATGATACCGAAGAATTGGAGAATGAGATTTCGGTCCCCGGAGGGTTCGTGCTTTCGCTGGGTGGAGTAGATCCTCGTGGCTTTCCCACCTCGAGCTGCTTTTCCGCCCTTTGTCATCGGTCCCAGAATATTGGTGAAAGAACCTCTGAACGTGTGCTGTTGCTTTAGGACCGTCCCTCTTCATTTATGGAGTTCTCTGCTGCACATTCTGCCAGGTAAAATTGAGGCTTCGAGGCACGGGGGATATGTGTACCCCTTCGTATACACTTAACGGAATCGCCTCCCATCTTGGGAACCAAATAGGAAAAGTCAGTAAAGCGCTATGACAATAATTTTTACAGTGATGACATGCAGAGCTTCCTGTTGTCCCATCTGTTCGTTATTATTGTCACCCTTCTCGAGCCCACCCAGTAGGCGGGTAGGTGGGAATTCATTCCATGGACAGTCCCATTAAAATAAAGACAGGCTCATACAACAATCAACAGCCCGACTTTATTGCCAATTTAGATAATACATTTTTTCGTCATGGATTTTTTTTGATTCATTTTGATCTTTTTCACATCTTATATTAAAATACTAGTCGTCTAGATTGCTGAGTTTTTTTGTGTTTTTTTTTGCACCTGCTCAAAGTTTGTGCCCAAGGCGAGACCCTCCATCTCTCACGATGATCCTGTCTCTGGTCTGCTCTGAAAGCCTGCTCCAGGCACCCCTCACACAGCTGCCAGCGGGCTGCCTGAGAGGCCAGCAGCAGTGATCCTGCCTCTTCCTAGTCGACTCCTGATTACCTTAGAGCTGAAGTCTAGCCCCCTTGGCTTGACATTCAAGTCCCTTCCCACCCCTCACCCCACCCCAGGTGCAGCTTCTAGACTGTTCCTTCTCTCCCTCCCTTCACTAAACCTCTCCAAAACTGTGCCTGGGCTGGAGCAGGAAGTCTTCTGGGATTGTGCTCCTGTCTGCAAACCCCAAAATAGCCCTCTTTAGCTCTTGAGTTCTACCTCAGATACTCCCTTTGTATACACTTAACAGAATCGCCTCCCATGTTATGAACCAAATAGGAAAAGTTAGTACAGCTCTATAATAATATTTTAAATGATCACATGCAGAACTGCAAACCCAAGTAGATATCACTGTGTGTTTCCCCACAGGAAATGGTTTCCACTCAGTTCATATCTTGGTTGTTGTGCTCGCTATTGAATGTGATTTATATGTTTACCTGTGTCCTCAGTTCCACTGTCAGCTCCTCCGGGAGAGGGACCAGGAACTTTTTAGGTCAAATGAATAAAGGAATATAACTTGATACAATGGGAGAAAAGAGAAAACAGTATTGGCAACTACAAAATCATCCATAAAAAAATCATAGTTGGCAGAGAGGATGCTGGTCTTAAAGTCAGGAGGTCCTGAGTTCAAATCGTGGGGTCTTCAGACGACTTTGTGACACCTGAGTATCTTCAGATTTTCTGCTAAGGAACCATGGAAACGGAAGCCGAAGTGGACAGTGTATGAACCCACATGTACCCAGCACTCTACTACAACAGTAACTCATGGCCAAGTCTAGTCTCTGGTAAACTGCCTCTTTCTGTCCTCATCCCTGGATTGTTTTGAAGCAAATCACAGGCAACATATCACTTCATGTATAATTATTTCAGCAAAGACACGTTGCAAACTCCATGCAAATGACATGTAAGAGGGCATCACAGTGACCTTAGATCTTGGGGAAGGCCTCTGAAGCAAGTTGGACAGGACCACGAATGTGTATTTTGGCAGGAGAGGGCTGTACCTGAGAAGCGCAGTCCCGTGAGGTGTGGTCAGGAGATTATTCGCAATTGTTTTAGTAGGATGGGGTTGGGGAGAGTGTGTAGGAAGGGAAACCGAGGCCTGGAATCAAGGCAGCTTTCTGGGTGAGGAGAGAGGCTAGGGAACCTTTTGGTTTTATGTAATGACATGCTATTTTGAAGGGTTGCATTCACAATTGTGGGTTGAGGACAGCAGTGCTACTTACATATGCCCCTCAGCCCTGTCTCTCCAAGCACTTTCCTTGTTAACTAATTTCTCCTTGAACAGTGAGAGAGAAAAATTGACACAGGAACACTGAAAAAAACTAGTTCCTGTACCCCAGGCTTTGAGTCGGGGAGAGAAATGTGAACCCAGGTTTTCGGTGCCAGCTCTCTACCTAGCTGACCTGGCCACTGCATTTTATCCCACTGGGTTTAATCCTGGTTATGAATAACAGCAGAGCCTTGTTATTGATGGGAGCGGATCTCTGCTGCTGGGAGAATTAACTGAAGTCTTATTCCGAGATACCTTCTGATGCAAGAGGTCTTTTGAACTGTGCATAAATAGAGGCCATTGTTTAGGCTTTTGGAGCATGAGGCTTAAATTGCTCCAGAAGTTCGGGTCAGACTCCAGATATCTTTGTTTGACTGATTTTCTTTTTTCTTTTCTTTTCTCCCCCTGAGGTCACAAGTGGTAGTTCTGTCTGTATTGCTTTGGGTCCTGCTTCTTCAGCACTTCGCCAAACTAGGGCGCAACCAACCTTTTTTACTGGAGTCTTTTTGTGCTTGGAGAGGGAAGAAATTCCAGTTTCCAAAGAAATGAAATGGAAAATGAAAATATATGCAAGCTTAGCCAAGATGTTCCCTGGAAATAGGGCCGTAAGGAAGATGGTTAAACAATAATTTTGTTTCTGTTTACATTTTTTTTTCTCTTTTAAATTTAAGCTAAGAGAAATAGAAGGACGGTATAGAGGAAGCCTATTCACTTCTTGTGGTCCAGAGATCTCTGAGACTTAGAAGGACAAGGTGAGGTGCTTCAGCGTTGCAAAAGGTAGAGTTATTTGTACCAATCTCAAAGTCTCCTCTCACTGGCTTTGAAAGTGTTCATGTTCTCAGCTCTTTACCTTGGATCCTCGCTAGTGCATTACTTTTCTGACACGGTATGAGATGATAGGGTTTTGTGTTGCTGATGGTTTCTCTGTCACTGTAGTGGGGATTGAAGCCAGGGCCTCCTTGCCCGCACGAGGCAGCTGCAGTACCACTGAGCTATACCCCCGTGCCTTAAAATGATGTTTAAAATGATGGCTTCATCTAGGTGAATTCCAGTTGGTTCTTTGTGTCCTTGGTGCACATGCTCTGCTTAGTATGTGGATGTCTATGGATCTACCTGGGTTTTATCGTATGGAACCAGCTCTCAGAACTGCACCACTTGCAGAATGAAATTAAAACAAAACAAAGCAACAATAACAACACCAACCATAACAACAATAACGAAAAAATACCAGAAAAGAGTTAAAGGTGTAGTTTAGGGGTAAAGTGCTTGTTTAGCGTGCTTGAGACCTTGGGTTCCAGACCTTAGTCCTCAGCATCACAAAAAGGAAGGAAAAGAAAGAAAGAGGGAGAGAGAGAGAAAGTTTGGGTTCCTTGCCTTCCCCTGAACGCAGGAGGGGGAGTGTGACCCTGGGGGTGCACAGACCCACCCCGATTTCTGCTTTATTCCACCCTCACCTCCTCTCAGCTCACCTCTCTCTCTCCCCTCCGCCTGGCCTTTCTAGAACCACCGACCACTGTCTCCTTTTGCTCTTGGCCTGGTACTTCTAGTCCATCCCGTGATGTATTATCTTCTGGTGCAAAGTCCTTTGTCACCCTCCACAGTCAACATGACAAGCAGGCTGTATTTCTGTCCCACCAGCACCGACAGAGCCTGCTGTCCTGTCAGCTCTGGTTGCTTCCAGAAGTTAAAGAACGATGCTGGGAACCGCAGGCTCCCAACCGCCCACCACCCTGACAGCCCCCGCTGCGGGGATCCCAGCCCGGCCCCACCGGATTGAAACAGCTTCATGACGCTTCAGACAGTCAGAGTCGCTGTTCTGATGAAAACATACCCACCTGTACATAACAGATCCAACTATGCCCAGACTGGGGGAGAAAGGAGGTGGCACCCCTGTCTCCTAGAAACCGCCTCCCTTCACCCCGTGCAGCCCCACTGAGCTCCCATCCCCCTTGCCCCATAACCCAGTCCCGGTAGAAACCCAGACCCCAGGTTCCCTGGGGAGAGGGTGCCTTTAAAGTGTCAACTCTTCTCCATTTTTTTGGCCATTGCATAAAATTTCTTGCCAGCTCTCAGCACCTTTTGTCATTTACTGGTTTCGCCTGTTGGCCTCTCCGATGCTGGGCTTGCGGCTAAAGGCCTGGGTTCCACTCCCAGCCCTCCACCTCCAACAGCCCCATGCAGAGTAGGTGGCAGTTACTAAACTGTAGATACATGGGCATCAGTCTTCAAAGTATTTACTGAAGCTCTATTTTTTGTGGTACTAGGAAAACCCAGGGCCCTGTGCATGCTAGGCAAGCACTCTACCATCGAGCTACACATTTGACCCCTTTTATTTTATTTTGTTCTCTGGCAGGGCTGGGGCTCGAAGCCAAGGCTTTCACACTGAATTACATACATCTCTGGCCTTTAAAATTTTTAAAAAAAATTCAGATAGGGTCTTTTAAGTTGCTTAGGCTGGCTGCAAACTTGTGATCCTCCTGTCTCAGCCTCCCAGGGTGCTGGGATAGCAAGTATGAGCCAGTACACTAGGTGCTCTGCTTTTTAGGTGCCTAACAGTTTGTCTCTTTCGCACTTTCTCTCTGTCGCCTGTGCATTGTTACCCAACCAGTGAGAACCATTTGGTTGCATTTAATTTGTGCTTTCTGAGGGTCATGCGTCAAATGCTGACCTAGCAAAGTTCCTTACCCTGCGTTTTCTCCTCTCCAAGTTCCAGTTTGGAAAAGCTCAGTGTTTGGAAAAAGTTAAAAGTAACCAAGAGATTGTTCCTGACAATTCTGATACACACATCCTCTGAAGCCTGAAGATGGGAATTGTTAACTGAATTTGGAATCTGTCCGCTTGCTGCATCCTGATCATTCATTTTGAAGCCAGTTGAAGGTCTCAGATTAAATTGCCATTAAAATGAGCATAACACTTTTCTTTAAAGGGAAAAGAAAAAAATTAAAAAGTAATATGCACCTCTGTCTGTTTTTGGCAAATAGCAAAAAAACCATAAAGACTTCTTATCTTTACCTTGACAAAACATCTAGCCATGCTGGGAGGTTTTCCTTGCAGTAGATCTTCAACATTGTCACTATTATTATTGTCACTGTTGTTGTTGTTATAATAATAATAATAATAATAATAATAATAATAATAATTATTATTATTATTTTGTTTGGGTTTTTTTCTTTTTTTGAGATAGGGTCTCGCCATGTAGTTCAGGCTGGCTTTGAACTCACTATGTAGCTCAGGCCGACCTTGACCTTGTGGGGATTCCCCTGCCCCAGCCTCTTGTCTGCACTAGACCTACACAGTTATAGCATAGACATCTCAAAAACTTGAAACTCAACAACTCCTCTCTCTGTTTGAGGATAGGGAAATGGAACAGTACAGTAGTTACGGACAGGTAGTTGCCAAAATAGTCAAACAGGAATGCTAATTCATCTTTTTGTTTTGTTTTTTGAGACAGGGTCTCACTATGTAGTTGAGACTGACCTGGAACTCACTATGTAGCCCAGGCTGGTCTCGAACTCACAGCAATCCTCCTGCCTCAGCCTCCTGAGTGCTGGGATTACAGGTATGCGCCACCACTCCCATCTAATTCATCTACTTTTAAAAGATTACTTCTCCAGGCTTGGGGGAGCACACCTATAGTCCCTGTACTCTGGGAGGCTGAGGCAGGAGGATCACAAACTCATCAAGCCCAGCCTGGCAATCTAGAAATTTAGCAAGACCCTGACTCAAAAAGTAAAAAAGAGGGATGTAGTTCAGTGGGAAGGCCCTAGGCCCAATCTCTAGTACTGAGAAAAAAAAAAGTTCATCTTTTCATATTTAGTTCCTGCCGAAGTGGACATGTTAGGAACACAAACTTTTAGAATGAGATTGCGATGTGCTGGTGAGCGGTTGCTTAGGATACACAAGGCCCAGGTTTCCATCCCCAGATGGCAAAACAAACAAGATCTCCTTTTTTCTGCATTATCTCATGTTGTGAATATTTAATTCCTTAACCTTGTCTTTCTAGTGATGAGGTTAGTCAGGTAGCCAGGGATGACCAATAGTTAAAATAAGTATAATCCTGCACTTGTGATGGACGCGGTGAAGTCACATTGCATACTTGCTTTCAGGACTGAGTTTGGAACTGGTTTCCTGAGTCTCTCCTTTTTTAAAATCAGGGAATTAAGCCATTTGCATGATGAGCTCCGTGAATGCAAAATGTTTTTTCCTCGTGCTGCTCACTGATATTTGAGAACTCAATTTATGAAGAGCCAGCCAGCTGAAGGAGGCCACGAGCAAGGACAGCATTTCCCTTCCTCTCTCTCACCAAAGCCTTCACAAGAGAAGTTTTTTCTCGTTCTGCCAAAGGAGCCCAGGTGTTGTGTGTGCCAGGCTAGGGTGGGTACCACTGCGGGGAGGACCTACAGCCCCGGGCTGCAGACTTTCTTTCCAAAGTTGCAAAATCTACATGGCATGAACATTGACTCTCTCAGCGGCACCACGCCTGCCTGGCGAGCGCAAGGTCCTGAGTTCGATGCTCACTACGGAGAGGTGGTGGTGTGCGGTTCAGTGGCACTAGCCATTTTTAAGCGTACAATGTTGTACACCCTCACTGTCCATTTCCAAAACTCTCTCGTCATCCCGTACAGAAACCCTGTACCCTTTAAACAGCGACTGCCCAGTGCCTCCTTCCTCCTTCCCTGGTCACCTCTGTTCTCCTTTGAGCTGTGGGTTGTAGGCTCAAGCTGACAGCCCAAAAGAGACATCTACTTAAGTCAGTTCCAGTGAACTGAGACCCCATATCCCAACTGGGTATTTCTGGTCTGGGGCAGCCTTGGGACCCTGGTGTAAGGGCCAGGTCTCCCCCCCTACCTCTTTTTTTTTTTTTTTTTGGTACTGGGGATCAAAATCGGGACCTTGCACTTGCAAGGCAGGTGGTGGCACCACTGAGCTCAATCCCCGGCCCTCTAGGTACCTCTTGATGCACTTTTTTTTTGGGTGGGGAGGGTTGAACTGGGGGTTGAGCCCAGGGAGTACTAAAATAATCTCATCCCCTTTTCACTTGAAGATGGGGTCTCCACTTGGCTTGAATCCTCCTGCCTCAGCCTCCCAAGAGTATAATGATACCGAGGGTCATCTCTGTGGTAGCATGTTTCAGAATTTCATTTAAGGCTGGATACTGTTCCATTGTATGTACATAGTACATTTTGTTTGCTTGTTCATCTATTGATAGTCATAAAGGAGATTTTAACATTTATTTTTGAAGGGGGTGGTAAAGTACTTGCCTACCATATGTAAGGCCCTGGGTTTAACCTCCAGCACCAGAAAATAAAAACACCATAGTCTTTTTTCTAACTTCCTGCCTCTCTTCAGCTCTAGAGTCTTGGGGAGGCCCTAGGTGTTAAGGACGCGGTGATGGGCCAGCTCTCCCTTGCTTCCGGCAGCCTGGGCAGCCTCTCCCAGCCGGATGGACAGATTAGAAAGTCCTGCCTGGGTGGGCAGCCACAAAAGGGGAAGGCAGAGGCGACGGTGGAGACTTACTGTTGGCGAAGGGCCTCATTCACTGAGGGGACAGGGGAGGTGAGGGATTAGGCTCCTGATCACATTCCTCTGCTTGTTTCTTTGAGACAGGGTCTGGCCGTGTAGCTCAGGCCAGCTTCAAGCTATGTAATCTAGCCGGGTGTGGTGGCGCACGCCTGTGATCCTAGCACTTGGGAGGCTGAGGCAGGAGGATCACTGTGATTTCGAGGCCACCTTGGGCTATATAGTGAGGTCAAGATCAGCCTGGACAACATAATGAGGCCCTGTCTCAAAAACAAAGAACAAAAACCTAAAAACAAAACAAAACTATGTAAGCTAGGCTGGCCTAGAATTTGTAGTCCTGCTTTGGCCTCCTGAGGGCGAATATGAATTCTCTTACCTCAAGGGCTAGAAACAGGTATGAGCAGATTTTTTTCTTTTGAGGTAGGGTTTTGCTATATTGCCCAGGCTGGCCCCAAAATACTCCTGGGCTCAAGTAAATGATCCTCCTGCCTCAGCCTCCTGAGTACCTGGGCCTATAGGCATTGCTTACCACACCCAGCCACGTACGAGCAGACTTAAAGTAAAGTAAGACATTGTTAAATCACTGGACCCCTAACTACGCACAGTTGTGTGTGATGTGGCCCAACTACCCAGCAAGAGTCTCTTCATCGAAGAGACTACATCTTCCAGATCTGTTCTGTGGCTTATATTGCTGCGTGTACATAGGGACATGGGAAAATATAATTAATCTGTCCGTGGCCGGGAAAAAAAAAAAAAAAAAAAAAAGCAGCACAGGGCCTAGAACTCTTGACATTTAGTCTGCTGCTTTTTGCGTGTACTTTGTGACCCTTGGTGTATAGTAGGGTGTGGAATTTTTGGCCCCTCCATGTAGAAGGACTACTGAGGCACAGGGGAGGAGCACGGGGCGGTGTCCACAGAGTGCTGTTCCCCCGAGTGGTAGAAGCCCTGCACACTTAGATCATCGTAGGGGAGCTGAGACAGTGTGAGATCGGTCCCCATCCACCCTTAACTTGAAAGAGCAGATTAATGCTCATCTTAGCAATGGAAGAGTTTGGTTTTTGTGGTACTGGGGATTAAACTCTGCACCTTGCACATGCTGGGCAAGTGCTCTACCACTGAGCTATATCCCCGGGCTTTTAACTTTTTTTATTTTGAGGTAGGATCTTGCTGAGTTACCCAGGCTGGCCATGAGCTGTGATCTTCCTGCCTCAGCCTCCTGAGTAGCTGGGCTCATAGGTGTGTGCCACCAGGCCCAGCAATGTGAGATTTCTGTGGCCTCGAAAGCATGCACTTTGCCTTCCAGATGCCAGATCTGTGTGCTCTGTCGTTACTTCCTTCCCCCGAAAGCTGCTTCTCCTCTTTGGCATTTACCTTTGTTCTTTCAGTATTGGGAATGGAACCAAGGCCCTTCAAACTGAGCTACATCCCCCAGACCTCTTCTACTTTTTATTTTGAGACAGACTCTTGCTGGCTTGCCCAGGCAGGACTTGAACTTGGGATCCTTCTGCCTCAGCCTCCCAGAGTCCTGCTGCTGGATATTTGGGTTGTTTCCAGTTTGGGGCAGTGGTGATTAGTTTTTATAATCGTTTGTGTAGAAGGTCTTGCTGTGGGCATGTTTTCTTCCTTTTCGAGTAGAACTGCGAGGATATGTGTTCAATGTAGGTTTAACTTTTATAGAAATGGTCAGACTGTGTTCCAAAGTGTGGTTATTGTATTTTATGTTCTGACAGCTATGTTTAAGGGTTTTGGCTTGGCCACAACCTTACCGGTACTTGGGTTGTCTGTCCTTTTGGTGACAGCTATTCTAATGGGTGTGTGGTGGTATCTCGCTGAGGTTTTACGGAGCATTTCCTGTACACTTAAAAGACTTTTTTTTTTGGTTTTTTGAGGCAGGGTCTCACTATGTAGTTGAGACTGACTTGGAACTCACTATGTAGCCCAGGCTGGTCTCGAACTCACAGCAATACTCCTGCCTCAGCCTCCTGAGTGCTGCGATTGCAGGCTTGCCCCACCACACCCGGCAAAAGACCACTTTTAATTATAGAAGACTTCTGTCTTGCGATCATCTGTGAGTTGGTCTCCCCAGCTGACGGTTCCAGAACTGTGCTCCTGAGCAGAATGTATGGTAAATCCTGAGGGTTTGCTGAATGAAAAAGCAAACCGACAACTTAATATGTCTGAATGGCCGGTCCTCACACTTACCTTCGTGACAGAAAACACCAAAACATTGACCCCTGAGATGACAGAAAAATATTTCCCCTGCACAAATCTTTTGCCAATTCCAAGAAGTGACAAACTTGACTACGTTAAATTTTACTCTTTCTTTGCTTTGTCCACACCTCGGGGAGAGGTAACCGGAGAAAAGTGTGAACAGCGCAGGAGGAGGACAGGAGCTCAGTCTCCGCGATGCTGAGCTCACAGTGCAGCCCGGAGAGTGCCCTGGGTTAGTCACGGTGCAGCCCGGGAGTGTGCCGTGGGGTACTTGTCTCCGGCTCCCGTGTGGGGAATTTCTGTCCATGCTGTGACTGCCAGCCGTTCCCTTCCCCGCCTCCTTTCTCTGTCAATCCGAGCAGGGTTATCTGCAACAGTTTGCTGTAACGGGCCAGTAAATACTTCAGGCCCTTAGGGCGAAGAGACAGCATTAAGGACACTATAGGCTTTTATGTGATGAGAAGCAAAACAAATCTCCATGTTTTATTGATGAAATTCAAAACATAATCATGACTGGGTACAATTTTCTGTAGTACCCGACTACTAAAGAGAAAAATGGCGTGCTTTGGGGGAGGGTAGAATTTTGCTTAACAGGAAGCTCCAAGTTAACGGTTGCTGTCACCATGGTGGAAAGGTGGCCTCACATTCCTGTGACGCTTCCCTGAAACACAGCAGACGGGGGAGCAGGTCAAGGCCATAGCTTGGAAAGGACTCCTTGGTTTTTCGTTTTGTTTTGCTTGAGACAGTGTCTTTACATGGTCTAGGCTTGAACTTGTGATCCTCCTGCCTCAGCCTCCAAGAATGCTGGGATTTCAGACCTGTGCCACCACGCCTAGCTCACAGGATTGTTATAAAGATTATAACACAAAGCTCAGGAATGGCACATTGTACATTTTATCCTTCTTTTGATGTATTTCTTTAGCCATTAAAAATAGAAAACCAGGGCTGGGGATTTAGCTCAGTGGTTCCGCCGCCTGCCTTCCAAGCTCAAGGTCCCCCAAGTTCAATTCCCGGTGCCAATAAGAAAAAGTAAAACCATTCCAAACTCATAGGCGGGACAGACATGGGGGCTGGCCGACTGTGGCCTTGCAGATACAGTCTGTGGACCCCACATTAACGCACACACTGCAATCATTGCCACTTAGAAACAATGATCGTTTAGTCCCCTAATTGCAAAGCACCATATGCTCACCTCGGGGGACTTGGAAAACAGAAAAGCACAATAAAACAAGTTATTCAGAATCTCCGCCACCTACAGATGACTCATCATCTACCCTTCGCTCTGTACCTACTCCCGCCTATTGTCTGTGTACATAATACACATGCATTTTCTTTTCTTTTTTCTTTGGTACCCGGGATAGAACTCAGGACCTTGCTCTTGCAAGGCAGGTGGAGGCACCATTGAGCTAAATCCCCGGCCCCACGTGCATTTTCATTTCTTCGTCTTGTTATGCTCCAGGCTGGCCTTGAACTCGTCAGGAAGCCAGGCTTCCTTCCACCTCATAATCCTCCTGCCTCAGCCTCCCAGAGTGCTGGAAATTACAGATGTGTGCCACACCAGTACCACTTTTTAAGACAAAACCCAAGCCCACTCTATGAATATAGTTTGGTATCTATTTCACTTGTTTGTATATAATATTGTTGTTAATATTCCTATATTTTAATGAATGCATCTATTCCATTGTACAAATGCATTAAAATATACCAAAGTTGGTTTACATATTTTGCCATTAGACTTAGCTACATGCTACTGCATACTTTTTTTTTTTTTTTTTGAGACAGCATCTCATCATATAGTTCAGATTGACCTTGAACTCACTATGCAGCCAAGGCTGGCCTCAAACTCCCAGCGATCCTCCTGCCTCAGCCTCTCAAGTGCTGGGATTACAGGTGGGCACCACGCCTAGCTACATTTATAGTAATTGTTGGTGTCTTTAAAATTATTTTATGCTATTTTTCATTTCACCTACTTTCTTTTTCTCATTTCCTGAGTCCTACTGAATTAGGTTTCATCCGTCCTCCCCACTGATTTTCTTAACTTTAAATGTTTCATATCTGTTCTTAAAGAGCAGTCTCAAATTAACTATCACGCCCCACCCCAGTTCATTTTGTTTTTATTTAATATTTTAACTTTTCTCTTTTGTGTATTTTGTTGGACTCTTGTATTTTAATTACTGTCATTTTTGTTGTTTTGTACAACCCAACATGAGTGTGTGTGTCTTTCATATTGTCTTTGCTAATCAGTCTTCTGTGTACGAGTTTTATTTTTTTAGAAATATATCTTTTAGTGCATTTTTTAGCAAAGGCTTATGAATGGTAGAACTCTTGGTCCTAGTTTGCAAACATCTTTTTTTTGCCTTCACCTTTTCACTGTCTTTTAGCTAGGTGTCGAATCTTCTCTGAGCCTCCAAAAACATCATTTAATTTGTCTTTTTTTGTTTTGTTTTTTTGAGACAGGGTCTCACTATGTAGTTGAGGCTGACCTGGAACTTGCTATGTAGCCCAGGCGGGTCTCGAATTCACAGGATCCTCCTGCCTCAGCCTCCCAAGTGCTGGGATTACAGGTGTGCACCACCACGCCCGGCTCATTTAATTTGTCTTGTGATCAGTCTTCTCTTTCATGTCTCTCTGGCTTTCTTTAAAGTTTCTTGTTGTCTTTGGTGTTCTGTAGTCTCACTGCAGTGTGTATGGCTTTATATTTGCATGTTTTGCTCAGAAGCTGGGATTCTTTACCCGGAGGGTTAATGGTCTTCACGATTCTGAAAAATTCCCAAGTGTTATCTTTAAAATATTGCTTCTGAGCCAGTTATGGTGGCACAAGCCTGTAATCTTAGCATTCTGGGAGGCTGAGGCAGGAGGAGCACAAGCCCAGCCTCAGCAACTCAGTGACTTAGTAAGACCCTGCTTTTGTTTGATTGTTTGTTTGTTTGTTTTTTAAGTGCTTCTTCGTGACAGCCATAAAACTGTGCAGCTCAGTCTCCTGCTGCGGGAAACAAGAGTTGACTGACAGCCCCAGATGCCGTATCTCATGATTCAGTCAGAAAGTCCAAGTCCCTTGGCTGAGTATGGCTGAGTATGACAGCGTGACAGTGTCTATCAGTTCCTGAAGGAAGCAGGATTCCTTCCCTAAGGGACTTTGTGTCAAAGAGTCTCCATCAGCGAGGCCAAAAGTTTCCTTTTCTTGTTTCTTTTGCAGCACTGAGGACAGAACGCAAGGACCTGTGCGTGCCGGGCATGCGCTCTCCACGGAGCTACATCCGGGGCACCCAGTTCTTCCAGCTGCGTTTCCGTTTCCGTTTCCGTTTCCGGGAGCCTCTTCCCGCGGAGGCGCCTTTTTTTCTCTTGACTGCGTCGTTGCAGCCTGGGTTGAAGGCCGTCCCCTCTGCTTCCTCTCGCTCTTCTTCCGTAAGTGTTTTCCCAGTGCCCTCTCGGCATCTGCTTCTTGGCATCTTCACCGTCTGTGCTTTTAACTATTTTCTCATCTTTTAAAATATTTTATTTTTATCTCTTGTCTGTTCTTTCACTCCTTTTATCTGCCTGATGCCCTTTGGGTAATTTCTCAAGCTCTATCTTCCATTTTCTTAATTTTTTCTTCACTTTTGTCGCATCTGCTATTTACCTTCCCTTTTGACTTTGCAGTAGTTTCTCTTTTCAGACTTAAATTTTATTATCCCCGAGTTCCTCAAGAATCTTGTTTGTTGTGCTTGCTTTCTGTTTTCACTATATTATAATTTTTAATTTTCTTCTTAACTGACCTTAGGAGGAGGAAGAGGAGAAGGGGGACTTTTACCTGTGGGAGCCTGATGGTAGGGCCCTGCGGAACAATTTCCACTGCTTCATCTAGAGATCCTAGGCATGTGGCTCGCCTGGAGCCAGTGTTCTTGCTAATTTCTTAGTGTGTAGCCTCCTGGGTGCCCCTGCTTAAGGCTCAGATTTGGGATATCTGTTTCTCAGGGAAGAGTTTTTGCTGTTGTTTGTCCACTTCCTGTCCAGGGACACAAAATTTTTTGTTTTGTTTTTTGGTACCGGAGATCGAACTCGGGTCCTTGCGCTTGCGAGGCAGGCAGTGGAACCACTGAGCTAAATCCTTGGCCCTTCAGGGACGCAAAATTGTTGTCAGTTCCAGGACAGAAGTTTTTCCCTTTTCTCTTTGTTTTCACCGAAGAAGTAGCCCTTAGGGGATTCTGATTTGATTCTTACTGCGTTTTAGTTCCTAATATCTACTTTAGGGTGGCCTAAAGTTTCATCTCCTTTGTCTACTTGGATTTTAAAATGCGAATCTGTAAATTACTTAAAGCAGTCTCAGAAATAGCACACCAACTTTCACTCTGTTTTCCCCTTTTTTCTTCAGGCTATATTTTACCCAGTATTTCGAAGTTTTTTTTTTTTTTTTTTTTTTTTTTGGGTACTGAGGATTGAACTCAGGTCCATTGTGCTTTCGAGGCAGGCAGTGGAGCCACTGAGGTAAATCCCCGGCCCTTTACCCAATGTTCTTAAGTGTTTATAGAGATTTGGTGGTGTTGTTCGCCACCATATTGCCAGACTGAGTCCCATTTACCATGTTGAGTTCTGGGCTTCATGGCTGTTGGTGGACCAGTTTGTTCTGAGCAGTGTCCTTAGTAAACCCCATAACTCACCCATTATTTTAGAAAAGCAAACTGGGAGAACCTGTTGACACTGCAGATACATAACATTTCCTTGAGGGGGTTGAAAGAAAGTTGACTTTATTTTCTAATCCATGGTAACTTCTTCGATAAATCCAGGTGGCTCTGTAGGATTGTTCAAATGGTTGTTTAGAAAGCAAATGAACAACAACAAAAAAAATTGTTTTATCATTATTCTTCTTCTAGTGCTCAGGCCTGGTAGCAGCTCTTCTGTTTTTTCTCCCTATTCTTCTTAACTTGTCCCTTGTCAACAAGGCAGAAAAGAGAGGTTGAAGTGATGCCTGAGTGTACTCCACTGTGCTCTGCTAAAAAGGTGAACTTCCACAGAGCGATTTATTACTTGTGGCAGGTATTCTTCACCCAGCATTGCCTGTGATTTATTGGTTTTGTGTTCCTCGCCTGTCAACCTCTTGGTTTGCCAGTGGTTGGTGAGAGGTGGCTAAGCAATGCAAGATGACAAAAGGCTGTCCTTGCACTGGTTCTCCCTCACTCGTGTTCAAGGGTTCAGAACTCTGCTGTTCCCTACCTTCAGCTGTGGGTAGGAAAGAGCAAATTCCACTGGTGTTTCCAATTTCTCAAGTGAAACTCAAATATATTCTATAAGTTTGGAAACTGCTTCTAGAATCTTCCTACTTGAATCGAATGGATAATAGGCCCTGCCGCGTTGGGGCAGTGCCCGCCCACGTCTGGTTTGTGTTAGATGAAAGCTACTGAGCTAATAAAATAGGGACTCTCCTTTCACTCGATGGGACTACACACTTATCACGCGGGACGGGCCTTTCCTGTTTTCCTCCGGACCCATTCCATTGTGTTGGAGAAGGATAAAGTGAAATTTTCCAGTTACTGTGGTGCTGCTTTCAGAGTCAGGATCAGTGTCTTTTATTTTTATTTTCCCATTAAGTTTATTGGTACATTGAAAGCAAACAATACAGTTACATTTATCATTGGGATCTTGTACCTTTACATGATAGGATCAGTGTCTTTGAGCCTCAGTGATACCCAGAGTTTGAAGAGATCATTATAAAATCTTAGAACCGGTATAGATCTTAGACTCTTTACTCCGGTGTTGTAAATTTATAAAGACCGAGGTGCTTGTGGCCTGCTCAGGATCACAGAGCTAGTCAGTCCCACAGCCAGCATTACAACCAGCTCTGTCCACCTCCTGCGCCTCACAGAGGGTTCGGCTGTTTCTCTCCTGGGCTGCAAATGTTCTCTTTTCCTTCTCTTTTCTTCCCCTCTCTCCTTTCTTCTCTTCTTTCTTTCCTTTTTTTTTTTTTTTTTTTTGGTACTGGGGATCAAACCCAGGGCCTTCCTACTGAGCTACATCCTTAACTCTTTCTAATTTTTTTTTCCCACTAAGTTACAGTGTCGCCCAGGTTAGCCGTGAAATTGTGATCCTCCTGCTTCAGGGGACGTGTGAGTGAGCTCCAGGCCCGGATGGTTCACACATCCTACTTGCTTTTACGACATGCCTCAAATTTAAAGAAAACTGTGCTGTTGGTTGCATTTTCATCTGCCTGGGCCTTTGACCAGGAAATGAGTTCTGTTTATGATGGGAGGTATGGACTTAGCTGTGGTTTAGCTTTTTCTTTTCTTTTTTTCTGTTATGTGGTTAAGGGTAGAGTGACCTAGACAAGAGCACCACATAGTAGATACTTTCCAAGTATATTTCTTTTGCTAGGAAAAGAATACTGCTTTCATGAAAATGAGATAGAGTCAGAGAAATTATTTACTCAAACTAATGATATTCATAATCGGTTCATTTTTAAAACAAGACTGCAATCTTTAGTTTGAATACTAAATAATTAATAGGCAAATATATAGGTTGTGTTCATGCATTATTGCATATATAATAATATACTGATGATCTTTAACATTTGTGTATTTTAAAGCCCCAAGCATCCTTTAGTACTTCAGACTCTTCAGACTTCATGAAAAATAATTTTTTTGTACTGGTTATCAAGCCCAGGGACATTTTACCACCGAGCTACATTTTTTAAAAAAAATTTTGAGACTGCTCTTTTTATTTTTTGTTTTTGAGACAGGATCTTGCTAAATTGCTCAGGCTGGCCTCTAACTTGAGATCTTCCTGCCTCGGCCACCCTGAGTGGCTGGGATTATAGGTGTGCACCAGTGTGCCTGGCTCAGACTTCTAAATACTTTGCTGTAGCTAAAGAAGGATGAATGCCAATTGCATTTCTCTCTATCTCCGATTGGCAGGCAAAAGGAATTAAAAGCTTAACATTTTCAGTTGTTTGTTTGTTTGTTTTTTAATTATTGCTTTGCAGCACAGATCGGTCTCTTAATTGAATTCATGTGATATATTTTCATAGTATGCATTTGTGGTAACACTGATTCAGCTTTCCTTGAGCCACATCTACCCGTTCTTACAAGGGAAGCCAGATGTTGATTTTATGCTGTAATTGTTTTGTATTTCACATAGTACAGCGGTCCAAATGAGCAAACTCAGTTTCCCAAAAGTCCTTAACGTAGGGTCAAGAATCATTCCAGATACCTGCGGAGCTGCAGGGTATAACTATAGTGGTAAAAGCGGAGCACTATTTCACATGCTCACATGCGCAGAGATGTACAGACCTGTGTTATATTCGTTGGCTTCCCAGTGCTCCTTGGTAGCTTGATTATTAATCTAGCGGAGATGTAAGATCCTTTGAGCTTCTAACATAATAGTTATTCATAAAGGCATTTAGGCTGATGGCTTTCTCAGAACGTCCTGCTGTTAGTGATGGACTTCATCTATATTTCAACGAATTTCTAAATGGGGGAAACAGAACATTTTTCCTTTGATTAATTCATTGGTTTTTCAGTCCTCAAGGACTCGTAGGCTGGTGAACTCCAAAAGGAAGTCAGAAAAGGAAGGATGGTGAATTGGAATGGTGACCATAGAGCTAGCCCCATAAAAATTTTTGAACATTGTCCTAAATTCAACCTCTGAAACAGTAGACCAGGTGAAGATTTATGAAAGCTCATTTAAAAGCTCATTTAAGGCTGCACAAAAGAAGCACAGCGTTATGAGTTTAATAAAGTTCTTAGGCTGTTTGGGGCCATTATTTTATAATTCTCTGGCTTTTAAATTGTTTTGCTGAACATTCAAGTACTTGGGCCCAGGAGTGGTAGCGCATGCTTGTAATCCCAGCGTGCGGGAGGCTGAGGCAGGAGGATCGCTGCAAGTTCAAGGCCAGCTTGGGCTACACAGTGAGTTCAAGGCCAGCCTAAACTATACAGTGAGAGCCTGTTTAAAAAAAAAAAAGGATCAAGTTCTTCAACTACTGAATTACTGCTAATTAGATCACAGAGGTGTGCTTTGAATTTTGAGTCCATTTACTATAATATTGAGTCCTTTTTTTTTTTGGTACTGGGGATTGAACTCAAGACCTTGCACTTGTGAGGCAGGTGCAGTGCCATTGCGCTAAATTCCCAGCTCACTATGACTTTTTTTTTTCTTTGTGGTGCTAAGGGTGGAACCCAGGCAAGTGCTCTACCAGTGAGTTGCGTCCCCAGCTTTACAAGCCTTGAGGAAAGCCTGTGCCATGACAGTAGTGCCAGTGTGAAAACACATAGGCGTCTGGTTGAAAGACATAAGGGCTTTTTAAATGAATCGTGTGATTTGACCGCCAGTGTTGGGTTAACACCCAATTTGGGTGTTGAATGTCCAGCAAGTAGCAAAATCAGCCTTATGTTGTAAGTTCTTCATAGAAGACAGTTGGCTGTTTGTCCCTGCGACCAAATACTTGACACACACAGCGTAAAGGAGGAAAGGTTTATGCTGGCCCGTGACTTCGGAGGTTCCAGCTGGCTCCAAGACAGAAGCATCATGGGAGAGGAAAGCTGCCTACCTCACGGCAGCCAGAGGTGGAGAGAGTTGGGAAGAGACGGAGAAGAGAGATACCCTTCCACGGGGGTCCCAGTCACCAACACCCTTCCACTGGGCCTCGCCTCCCAGTAGCCCATCCAGCTGTGAACTCCTCATGGGTGAGGTCCGTGCTCTCCTGATCCATTTGCCTCTGAACACATGAGACTGGGGGGACATTTTCCGTCTCAGCCAGAATAGTCTTGTCACCCAGCAGGTTTGCCTCTGAACACATGAGACTGGGGGGACATTTTCCGTCTCAGCCAGAATAGTCTTGTCACCCCTGCAGAGCCCCTGCTCTGGACGTCCTTCCTCCGGCCTGTCAATAAGCCTCACCTCTGGTGTTCGGCGCACGCTTCAGGCCTCCACCTGGAAATTCTGTTCCCAGGATCTGCTAAGTGCTGCAAAACGTCGTGGCAGCTTAACTCGCAGTGTCTGGGGTCAGGTTCCCTAGGTGTCAAGGGATTCTCGTAGAGGGTCTGCATGGGGTGGGCGGGACGGGGGAGAAACTGAACTCCAGGGTCCCGTGGCCGATTGCTGTGTCCCAGCTGCCAACGTTTACAATAACCAGTGCCTGGCAAAGGGATCCAGGCCCAGACCCCAGCGCTCGCCAACGCTACAAAGAGAGGTGACCAGGGCATTAGCTTTCTTCTAGCTCCTCCTGTTAGCAGAGTGCCGCAGTCCTGCAGGTGCCTCTCTTCAAAGTGCTCTTGCCCTTCATCTTCAGTGTTGTCAGCCCCCTTCGTTGGAAAACGCCCCTGCCGGACCCAGGGAAGAGGGTGGCCCACACCACGCCTGTTTTTAATCTGGCTTGAGCGGGACCCACAGGGTCACTGGAAGTGGGACAACCTGGCGCTGGGTGGAAAGTGGGTTGGGAGAAGGCTTTTATCCTAGTTGATCTGTTAACCATTTTCTTCCAGAGCTGCCTGCAGGTCGATAGACCTCAGCAGTGAGTATTAACTTTCTGCCCCCAAAGAATCCAGCAACCAATCTGGTTTTGTAAAAGTGTGTTTCTCCTATTAGCAAGGGTTTAACCTTACCTTTTGTAAAATAGTAACTGAACACTCCTGTGCTGAGGTCCCCTTGGTTCCTGCTGGAGCCTGCTTCTCAAAGGGCCCTGAGCCACCTAGGAGATGTTTTCTTGAACTCGTTTCTTTCTAAGTATGAGGTTGGGGAGGGCAGGGTGGACTGGTGAGAGGGGTTTTGTTTGTACCCTTTTCATCTTTATTCTGACCCAGCGATTAGGGTCTTAACTTGGTGGACGTTGTCACAAGCTTTTGAAGCGGTCCTTCTTGGTTGGCAATCAAGGGGCTGTTGCAAATCTTTCAATTTTGGAACCAGGTATTGCTTTCCTGCTATACACTCCCATCCTTTTAGGAATTTATTGCATTTTGCTCTGCTTTTATCCCAAATAGATTTGTTCTACCAGTTATTTTTACCCAGGGCAAACACCGAGCTCTGTATCTGAAAAGCAAAGCCACCTGCCAGCCACAACCAGGTGCATGTTGCATTTCAATATTGTGTCAAGATATACCCATGATCTAAGAATAAAACTTCCCAAGAGGTCAACCTGATCTTCCAGAAGGCTATCCCCAGGACAGTGGACAAAAATCAATAATCAACAGCACGTTAGACCTGAGACAGTCCTACGTGTGCAGGGGTGGAGCTCTTAGTGCGTTAGATATGAGCTGGATTCCTACCATGCCATTCGGTATCTTGCAATGTGTGTCAGGTCTTGGGCTTCTGCTGGGCCATGTAGGGAACAGATCACCAGGCAGAGCAAGCCCCTGTCCATTTATCATCCTGTGAGGGAGATGGACATTGACAACGAATCCTACCCATAATTCGCTGCTGCTGGGCCAACCATTATAACAGAAACTAAAGGTGGAGCAAGAGGCACACACTACTGGGTCTTAGTTATCCAGTAATGCTTAGAGCTGTTTAAAGATGCAGGAATTGTCCAGTACAAACTCCAGCTGGAAGCGAATGTAGAAGGCAGGTCTTTCAGGTTCAGTAGCTGAGCTGGAGACATCTGCCAGCTGTTAGAAATGCTAGGGTCGGGGTGCAGTATCAGTCAGAGCTGGCTTCAGAGGCCACTTAGGGAGGTGATGACAAAGCCACAGGAAAAAAGATGGCTTCCAAGAGGTCAGAATCTGGGAGACCATCTGCACCAGCCTTTTCTCAAAGCTTGGTACCTCCAGGCCACTGGGCTGTGATAGTTGTAAGAAGATGGCTGTTCCCCCGTGGGTGCCGCTGTCTCTGTCCTGCGGTGGCCCTTGAGTGGCTCAGGGACGGGGGCCCCAAGAGAATTCCCTCCCCAAGCGTAGCAACTACTGCGGCCTGAGCGGGCTCCTCTCCGCACGTTCCTTGCACATCCCTGGCTCTCCATCATGGACTCAAAGTGTGGGCCTCTGGCTGTCCACAAAGCGTTTCCAGGGCTGGCCACAACTGCATGAAGAGTCTGTGTGTGTGGTTTTTTTTTCAGCTTTAATTGAGTTTATTGGTACATTTTAGGGATACAGTACAGTTACATTCATTGTTGGGACCTTGTACCTCTATATGACAGGTCTTGATTCTCATTTTTCCCCCTTGTCCCTGCCCTCCCTTCACCCCCTCCTCCCCTCCCCATCTACAAACACTTTATTTCCATCTTTTCATTATCTCACATTTTTTTCTTTTCCCTTACTACCCTTCCCCTACCCGTCCCACCTTCCCTACACCTTTAACTCCTTTCTTCCCATTTCTAAATGTCAGTAATCTTATTAGGATCTTCTGTATTATTGCAGATTATTCACACCAGGGAAACTATTCGGTATTTACACATGTGTGCCTTATTTATTTCAGAGTCTGTGTTTTAACAAATCCCCAGGACCAGCCAACCCCACACCCAGCGGCAGAGTGAGAAGCACAGGTCTAGTTACCACCTCGGTATCCGAGCCTGGCACACTCAGCCTCCCGGACAGAGTGTGGTGTTGGTGGCTTGCAGATTATTCACACCAGGGAAACTATTCGGTATTTACACATGTGTGCCTTATTTATTTCAGAGTCTGTGTTTTAACAAATCCCCAGGACCAGCCAACCCCACACCCAGCGGCAGAGTGAGAAGCACAGGTCTAGTTACCACCTCGGTATCCGAGCCTGGCACACTCAGCCTCCCGGACAGAGTGTGGTGTTGGTGGCTGCCACACCCGTGTGAGCTCAGGGCATGGTCAGTGCCCATCGCAAGCAGCTGGGCCCTGCTACACACACTGCCCTTCTGGCTGGCTCAGTTCAGAAATTGTGCTTCGGCCGGGACCCAGGGTTCCTCCATGGAATTAGCAAGTTCCCTCGTCTGTTCTGCTTCCCTCTCTTACTTCTCTGCCGTTTTAGGGACTTGGAGGGAGCATCAGAAAATAAAACAGCAAAAGCCCCTTTCACTGAGGAAGGAAATTCAAGTAAGACATTAACATTAGTACGATACTGTTATGTGAACTCTAAACTTTAATCGGATTTCATCGGTTTTTTGATGTCTTTTTTCTGTCCCAGCAAGTAAGAGGATATCACATAAGACACAATGATCACACTTCTGTAGTCATCTCCAGAGTATGGTCATTTCTTTCTCTCTCCTTACTTTTTGTAACTTTGATACTTTAGAAACTGGCCAAGAATTTTGTATAGTGTCCCTCAAGTTTGGGATTATCTGCTGCTTTTTGATCATTAGACTGGAATTTGGTTTGGGGGAGAACAGCACAGAGGTGCACCCCTCTCACCACATCGTATTGGGGTACACAGCATCAACCCGACTAGTCTGGAGAGGCAATCATTTACTGTTCTATATTCTATTCTTTTGAAGTCAGTCAGTAGACCAGCCCACATTCAAAGGGAGTGAGATAAGGCTTTACCTCCTAGAAGGAGGAGTATCAAGGAATTTGTAGGCATAACTGCAGTCATTCCAATAATTAATACATATTTTTGGAGAGGCGCTTGAGCCTATGCGAGTATTCTGTTTACTCCTAAGATTTGCCCACTGGGTTTCGACGTCTACCGGCAGATCCTGCCTGCAACCACTGTTACTGTAATATTCTTTTGGTGATTTTTCTGTCTCTCATTCCTTTTGTGTTTATTACATCTTCCTTTTATTTAATCACTTGTTTATATCAGACTGGACTCATGGATATTTATCTGAATTCTTTTGTTTATTTGTTTGTTTTGAGACAGGGTCTTGCCAATTCAGGCTGGCCTCAAACTCACTGTGTAGCCCAGGTGGACTCAAACTCAGGGATCCTCCTGCCTCCGTCTCCCAAGTGCTGGGATTACAGGCGTGCACTGCTACTCCCGGCACACCTTTATCTTATTCTTTGGTTGGGAGGTGTTTTAAAAATAGGAAAACGGCCTCTCTGTGTCATGTAAGGGGAGGTGGAGAGGGAGAGTTTAGATTCTGGGGCAGAGTGGTGGGGGAAAGCTTGGGAAGGTCAGTTTGGATGTCGAGAATTTGAAGGCTCTCCCATTAATTAGCTTTTGTCTTCTCCTTCAAGGTGTTTCCTGAAACAGCAAAGGGAAATTGACTCGGGGGAATTTTAATTTTACTGGACAAAATTCTTGGCCCCTGGAGTAGGGTTTCTGGATGCCAGCACTATTGACATTTTGGCCAGATAATTAATTGCGATGAGGGGCAATTGTGTGGAGGGTATTTAATGGCATCTCTGGCCTCTGGCTATAGGTGCAAGGAGCACCTCTCCTGTCCCCCCAGCAGTGCCCACCACAGTGTCTCCAGGCCTGGTCAATGTCCCCTGAGGAGCTAAATCACCTCGCCTGAGAACCATTGGTCTGGGATGATATACGCAATCCTGGCAATCCAAAAGGTCCTTGACCATTACCTTTGAACATTGAGACCATGACCTTCGCATGTTACTCTGCTGTAGTGGGGGCTAAGCTCCTCCCCCTGAGCCCTGCACGCCGCCGCCGTTGGTAGAGGGAGGCCTCACTTACTGGGCACACTGGTGGTTCTCTTAGCACGCAAGCCAGGTGAATAAAGAGGAAATGGGGTTCAGGTTTGCTGAAAGTCTAAAATGGTTTTTAAAAGCGTTGCCGTGTTTATATCCTAGCTTCATGGTGGAAGGTTGTTTTGCTTTCTCTGTGGTTTCTGTGTGGGCTGCTAGAGGCAACTTGGTTGTTATGACAGTCGGGGACACAGAAGCTCTTCTCACAGGTTAGTTTCTGAAAGCCCACTTGTTCTAAATCCAACACGATGCCTACTGGGCTGGGTGGGAATTGGTTGCTGGTAAAGTTGTTCCCTAAGACAGCTGCGGGGACGCCTGGGGACTTCACTCCTTTCTCAGCGCTCACTTTACTATTCAAAGGTGCATTTTGGCCTCGTTTTTTTTCTCCTTCACTGAGTTTTACCAGACATTGCTATTTCAAACTTAGCAAAGGTGACAGACTCAGGAACAAGGCCGAGGCTCAGGCTGATGTGCCCTGTGTGGCCACCGGTGCCACCTGTCGGCGACTGGCAGAACTGATGCCTTTTGCTACTTGGGGGCTTTGTTGATTACAGAGGTGTAAGCTGGCAATTGAGAACCTTTTTTCCACTTGGGGAGGCTAGGATTGTCAGGACTGGGGAGGAGTGGAAGGGACTAGGGTGTGGGTTTGCTTTGTTGGTCCTTATCAGAAGTCAGATGGTGCCAGGAATCTAAAACAAATAATTTTAGGAGAATTTCTCAAGGTACTCACTGGGATACCCAGTAGGACCTAAAATCCATTAGGAATCAATTGGCAGTTAAGGAATTGGGCTTTGGGAAGTTAACGGAGCAACAGACAGCTCTCTAAACAAAACAAAACAAAAAAAGACACACAAAAACAGTGTCTTTCATAGAGTTAGCATACAGTCATTATTTATGGAATTTGAGTATTGGAACAAAATAACTCCTCACTCTCATCAAAGAAACTAAGACAACAGGTGTGCAAAATAACTATTGCGGTCTATCTTCAAGTGCTTTTTCAAGTTCAGGACAATTTATTTCTATACCAATTCACTGAGGCCATTGTATTCTGTGCTTTTTGATGACAAAACAGATTCCCAGAGACTAAGTTTTATAGGTCTATAAATGTGATTGATAATGAGAGGTACAAGCCAGGTTTGGGGTCCTTTCAAAATCTCTGAGAGACCAGCACTGTCAAGGGGGAATCCGTGCAACAGACGCAGGATCAGCTTCCTCTGGGAGCTTGTCATCTGTGCGGGGTCTCAGGCTCCTCCCTAGACTTTCTGGATCTGAGTCTGCACCGCAGTAAGAGTCTCAGATGATGCTTTTGCATGGTGAAGTCTGAAACACAGGTACCGCCTCCGACATCAGGCTCGCGGAGCTGCCCATCTTTGATGGAGACGCGGGCTTGCATTTTATTTTACCCTTTGTAGATGGCATGCTGGCCTGGCTGGGACGACCTGCATCCAGGGCCTGAGGCCTCCCACTTCCTTGAGAGTTCTTCATGCCTCTGACTGAAGAGAACTCAGCTCCCCTCATCCCTCTAAGATCTCACTCATTGCTAGCAAAGTCGAGTGTTTCTTGGCCTCAGTTTCTGGGTACTTCATGGTGTAGACACCAAATCCAGGGCTGTGTGCTGCCGCTGGGGCCATCCTGGTGAGAGAGATGGTGGTCAGTGTCGGGTTAACCCAGGGCATTCACTTTTGCTTGGCTTCCGAGACTCCTGCTTTGCTTCTAGTCCAGCAGTTGCTTATACTGGAAAATTGAGAGGCAGGAACGTTTTTCTTCCCTGAATAGAAAGTACTCAGTAAATGTTTGTTTTTGAATTTTTGAGTGAAATTAAGGCCAGGTGGGTATGTGGGAGGTGTTGGCACTATAGGAGGCTTCATCCCAGCTGGACTTGGCTTTAGTCGGGGGCCCTTCAGCAGGAGGACGCCCTGTTCTTCCGTAAAGGCCATCCGTTATCTTTCTCAAGGAGGCTTTGTAGATTGTCTCTTTTTAAGAATTTAATTGATTGATTGATTGATTTTGGTGCCGGGGCTTGAACCCAGGGTCTCACTCATGCCATCCAAGTGCTCTGCCAGTGAACCACACCCCCAGCCCCTAGTTCATGTCTTAGCCATCTGTTGCTACTACGAGGGCCAGTCAGTCAGATCTTTTCGAAACCTAAGTTAAGTTTGGGCAGTGCCTAAATGAGACACAGCGGTCCCTGTTCAGTCTTTTTGAGAATGCCCTGGGCCTTGGCTTCTTTTCCACTCCTTCTCTATTGTTTCCAACAAGCCCCCTTTGATGGAGGACCTCTGGAGAGGGGCAGATTCGTTTCCGTTTCTGTTTCTCCCTTTCTCTAAGCTCCCCTCCACCACCTCCTGCAACGGCTTCCAAACTTCCTCCCCAAAGGAAAACAAGCAAAACTTTGACAAACAAGGGAGGCTTGTCCCCACTGGTGAGATCCCCTGAAAGGATGGCACCGGGGAAAGGGTTTCTGTGGCCCCCTTTCTTCTGGAAGTGTTGGGAGGTCTCTGAGGACCCCACCTGGAGAGACTGCAGTGCTGATTATATGCACAGAGGCCTTTCATTGGAAGCCATGGTCCAAAGACCTTGCCAGTGCTGTCATTCCTGGGAATTCAGAGAGTTTGAAAGGACCCCAGACTGGCCTTTCTTCAGTCTCTTTTCGCAGTGCTCCTCTCCCATCCCCCGTATTTCTCCTCTGTTGCCCACAGCAACCTGCCCCTCACAGTTGGTAGCTCCATGTGGAGGGAGAAGGCCTTGGTTACCTTGGTGTTAAGCGACCAGAGCTATTTATCAGAGCCACACAGAGAAACAAGTTTCTCTGAAAACAAAATCTCTGGGCTAGACCACCTTCCCCATTTAGCTTGCTGCTTCCCAACATACTTTTGTGAGAGTCTCATTCTCTGCTAGCCGGAGATACCAAGACACAGCCTGGCCCCAGCTCTCCAGCTCTCCAGGCGTTTGTTTACCAACAGTGCTTTGTAAATTCCTTAGCACATTTCCTCCTGTTCACACCTTCCATGCACATTCACGTAATCAGCAGGCCCCTTCCACAAGCCAAGGTGTTACTGCACGGGCTGCCTCCCACGGCGCCCATACCCGAGAGGGGAAGAATTAAACGTCTTGCCAATGGCCATCCATGTGGACCAGGGACCAGGCTGTAATATTTTTCTCTTTTTCGCTCTTTACCATAAGAACAGGTTCATCAACAGGATGCGTCAGAGTCGTCATGGAAACAAGTTGTTAGCTACACTAAGCGACCCATCCTTAATGGGGAACCATCCTTAATGGGGAAACGGGTGGCCCTTCCATCAGTTTACAAAAGAGCAGAAGAGGATTTGATTCCTGATACTCTCGTGCTTCTCTTGAACCTCCGTTTGGAGACCTTTCTGCCTCCTTGAGTACTGTGACTCGCATCTGAGCTAAGGACAAGACAGCAGGACACTGAAAGAGACCGAATCAAAGATCATGACCCTTTCATTTGGAAAGGGAAACATGGAGGAATGCTCATCCTTATGCCCTGCCTCCTGCTCTCCGATTGTATGGTCCCTTCAGCTGCCCAGGACTGGCGCGTTCCTTGAGATATTTGTCAATGACGTGAGAAGCACGCTTTGAGTGAAGGCGTTTTCTTCTGCACTTCATTTCTTTTTCAATGGTTTGCCTCAGTACTTTTCTTTAATTAATACTGTTGATGCTCACTGATGAATAATTCAGAGTCATACAAGCAACAGATGTCAGAGGACTCAGAATGACTTTCCCTGAATTATTTATTATTTCCAAAAAAGTAACAGGTTTGTTCAACAAGTAATTGGCAACACAGATGTAGATCAAGGTTTGTCAGCAGGCAACAGGGTCTCCTGCATCTTCCCTTTCAGCGCTTGTTAGTATCCAAGACTGGGGCTGTGGGTGCTACCAGTGGTAAAGCACTTGCCCAGCCTGTGTGAGGACGTGGGTTCAAACCCCAGCGTTAAAACAACGACAACGACAGCAAAACCCCAAACCAGTGCCTCGGCGGTCATTTATTCATCGTATTACTGACAAGCTGGAATCTTGTTTGGTTTCCAGGTTGTCTATGAATGATGAATAGAAATGGGAATTGCTCCAGAAGTGCAAGTAATCGATGCAGCGTTGTAGGTAGCTCTCAGACATGACTTCATGCGAAAAGAGCCAGAAAGAGAGGACAGCTTTGTGTGCAAGGACATATTCAAAATATATAAACAACTCCCCACGAAAAGAGACTAGAGACCTAGAAGGAAAGACATTTCCAGAATTTTTTTTTTTGTACCAGGGGTCGAACTCAGGACCCTGCCCTGGTGAGGCAGGCAGTGGCACCACTAAGCTAAATCCCCAGCCCTCACATATCTTAAAGTTTGTGTACATGAGTTGTCTTTGCGGTGTTGTTCATGACAGAATTTTTAAAAATGGAAAAAAAACCCTAAAGCCCAACAAGGAAAAATTAGTTTAATAAATTCTGGTAGATCCAAGCAATGGAATACTATACAGCCATGAAACGAGACATATTTTTTTATTTGGAAAAGTAACAACATTAAATAGAAGGTGATATTAAATAAAAGAGGTTATAATCTAGCATGATTTCATTTCTGGAGAAAAAAATGTTTATGTGGCTTTCTGTAAGCTTGAGAAAAGTCGAGAAGGAACTAACACAAAATATTCATATTAGTTATTTAGGGATGTAGGACCAAGGGTGCCTTTTCTTCTGCTTCACATATTTTCTCATCTTCTGCCCTGTAAATATGCATGTGTTAGTCATAGTAAAAGGTCAAGCTGCTGAGCAAGACACCCAGCAGTACTGTGATTTGAAGAAAGGAGTCTCTCGCATTTAACTGAATGAGGGAGGTGTTTTAGGTGGGCCAGTGGCTCTGCTCCATCTGGATTTGTGCGGGCCCAGGTTCAGGTTTCTCTCGCCTGTGGCTTCTCCATTCACTGGGGTCTTCTCAGCCTCTAGATGGCTGAGGCAGAGCTGAGGGGGGCTGCAGCTGTCCTGAGAAGGGAGAGAGGCCGCGGGAGAGGCATATTTATCACCTCAAGGCCCTGGTCCCCAAGTGGCCCGTATCGCTTCTGCTCCTGTCCCTCGGCAGGGACACAGCCCCGTGGCTTGTCCTCACTGCCAGTGGCACTGCCGGGTGGGAACAAAGCCCCAGGAGGACATCTGTGTGACTCAGCTAGGAAAGAAGAAGAACATGAATTCTGTTGGGCCATCTTCAGACTCTGCTAACAGTGTCACCTGTATGATAAAAATAATACAAACACTTAAGGCACTAGAGTTATAGGATAGATGTCTTCCGGGGGCATTTCTTGTAGGGGTGAAGCACACAGTGTGGGAACTGCTCTTCCAGGGAGGGAAAATCTGGTTGACAAATGCCAAGGACCAGGAGAGCAGACAGAAGGACATGGAGAAAGTTGCCGAAGGTCCTGGACTACAGGCTTATTTGTACTTTTGGAAGAAGTGAAACTCCTTGTGTTTTGTGGCATTTTGGGGTAGCGATGACTGCCCATTACACTATACAGGAACTGAATCATATTTGCCTACTGACCAAACAGTTTTAAGCTCTTGCTGATTTTCATTTTGTTTCTATTTACTGTCATTATTTGTTTAATATGTAGTGATATTTAATACAAAGTATCTTGAAAGAGCTAAGGTTTTATTGTTGTTGTTGCTGTTGTTGTTGTTTTCTTTTTTGTTTTTTGAGACAGGGTTTCACTATTTAGTTCAGGCTGGCCTTTCACTCAGTGTGTAGCCCAGGCTGGCCTTGAATTTACAGCGATCCTCCTGCCTCAGCCTCCCAAGTGCTGGGATTACAGGTGTGAACCATCATGCCTGGCTAGAGAGCTAAGATTTAAAGGAAGCTCTTGACTTCATAATGTAAGGACTATCTTTTAAATTAAAATGTATAAGCATGGCTTTACAGTGTTTTAATCCAGTCATCTCAGGACAGGCATTTATTTCTAGAGTTATGATTATGATGATTACTATTATTGCTACCAGGGATCAAACTCAGGTGCCACTGAGCTAAATCCCCGGCCCTATTTCTGTACTTATTTTGACAGCAAAGCTAAAATATGTTAAAGAGATTTATTTCTCTCAGACAGGAATTTAACTAACTTCAGTGTATTGTTAATAATTAGACAATACATTATCTGCACAATTGGGTTAAATTTTGTATATCTTTTGCCTTGCATCAGACTTTTCAGCTCTGTGAAGTTTATGTTAATAAAACTGAAAGTTTTTTTCTGGTTTTATGCATAAACCTTTTGAAAATCAAGAGGTGGAATTTGGTCTCTTTAACCCACCTGGGATGTTGTCCCTTAAAACATAGTGGTTTAGGGCTGGGGATTTAGCTCGGTGGCACCAAGCCTGCCTTGTAAGCACAAGGTCCTGAGTTTGATCCCTGGGCGGGGGGTGACCAACATAGTGGTCTATACATCCTTTATATGGTGTCTCCCTACTATTCCTCGAGATGCTATAAAATATTTGAAGAGAAACATCAAGAATCATTTGGTGCTTTTGTGATCCTTTCAGGAAAGTCAGGTTTGGGGAGCCCCAGGTGTCAAGAATTATTGCAAATGAAACATGGATTTGAAAACCGCTGTTTCGTAAATTGTGCTTATTCTAGAAATGACGATTTCTACAGCTGGGAACGACATTAAAATTAGAGTGATCTATGGTAGTTGTTGCATCTTGCAGGTGAGGAACTGAGACGAGGAGAGGTCAGGTCACCCGTTAGAGTCCCAGAGTTCACCTGTGGCCAAATTAAGACTTGTGGCTCGGACTTCTGTTCTCTGGTCTCCTGGCCCCATGCCCTTGGCTGGTGCCTGCTGTGCCATAGGTGTGAGGGCTTCAGGCTGGGGTGAAGTATAAGTGACAGCCCACTCCTCTCTGGATGTTTTGCCTGCTGAACATCTGCAGGGAAGATGAGAGGCATCTCTTGATTTATATTCATCATAAACCCACTTCAGGCAGAAATGGGATTTGCAGCCAGTTCTGTAGGAAGTTTAATAGCCCAAACATCTATAGATAAAGGAATTTTTGCCAACTATTCCTCAAAATGCTAAGAAGTGAAATCCCACTGTTTCTTATCCTGTATGCTCTTTTTCATAATTGGATTAAATTTTGCCTACCTTTTGCCTCGCACCAGGTTTTTCAGCTCTGTTGAGTTCATCGAGGATGAATTGCCACTTTGAGGACATCGTTCATTCTGGTTTAATAATTACAAAAATTTTGGAGATGTTTTATGACTTGTAGGTTTATTGATTTCAAGGACTATAAATCTGTCTGCCCATCTGTCTGTAAGCTTGCATTGAAGGCCTGGCTTGGTAGCTAACAAGTCTTGGGAATTCATACTATGATTTGTTTTGTTTCGTTTTCTTTTCTTTTAAATTTGAAAACCATATAGATGTTAATTTTTGAAAAGTGGCTCTAGTTGTCACCAAAGGATAAGAAGTTCTATGATACAGCCAGCACAGTTGGTTAACACATGGTAGCTATTGTTTCATTATCCCTGCTAATCGTTTTCTTGCCTTTGTGTTGGGAATGATACTCCACTCAGAGAGCTGTGGGTGATTCCTGCTCTAACTTTGCCTCATTAGATTCTGTTAAGCTTGCCGTCTTTTGTAGATAACTTCTTTTTTCTTAATTCCCAGATTAAAAGCATAAGCCTGTTGAAATGTTCTGTTGTTCTAAACTGGGACCGAGCTGTCTTGACATCACATCTCATCTTTACTGCAGTCACCAGATAAGCTGATATAGTTCTCTTGGGGTTGCTGTCGTTGTTAATTTACATTTGACCTTGTTCTGAAAAATAGTTAAGGCAGTGGAGCCCTAATTTATTTAGAACATGCTGGCTCTCACTTTGCCAGTTAGCCTGGATCTATAAAAATATTCATCCAATAACCTGAAGAAACAGGGGAGAGAAAATAGGGGAACTTGAGAAGTGGAGGAAGACCGCAGAGTTGAATGTCACCCTTAAATACCAGAGCTTCTTTTGACTCTTGGCCATTTTACCAAAAAAGGTGGTTATCGTTAGTGTCCCTACCTTACAAATAAAGGAAGTAGAAGACAGAGAGGCTGGGCGACTTACCTGGTGAGGGGTGGCAGAGCCAAGATTCTAACCCGAACAGTGTATCGTAGGGTGTTCGTTCCTAGCCACTTGGCTGTGTGTCTCATTACGTATCTGATGGGTCCTTTTCCTGGTGGTCACCACACCCGTGGGACTGTTTGTCCTAGGCGTAGTGGGAAGCATGCGGAGCGTGCTGGAAATCATAGCTGCTTACACTTTCATCTGGATTTGTGGATTTTCTAATAGGATATCTGCCGGACTGTGGGCTAGACTGGCGTCCGATAGCTGTTCAGGCCTGCCGGTGGGCGTAGTAGTGGAGAAGAACTGACGTGCCAAGTCGGCCTGGAACGTCAGGAGGAGAAGGACACTGGCGTTACAGGGAAATATTATTAAAGATGGCTCTTCAGATGTCAAGAGGGAAAAGATGACTTCTTAGGAAAAGAAAAAGAAAAGCAACTGCTGTCGTACAGTGTGAACCAGGAGCCAAAGGATGGCTTTTGGAGGATGGCTTGAATGCATTAGATTAGTCTGCAACGTGGATTAAGGGACTGTGGGATTTAATAACTTGTGTATTAAGGAATGGACGTGGAAATGTTACTCTGTCATAAAAATGTAACCGCTCTCATTGAAGGTAGGAGCGGTGTTACAATTATTCTTTTAGTGATGCTTCCGGCTTGCATCAAATAAAATATCGAAAGTTGCAACTGATGAAACCGAAACTACCTATGAAGGTAGTTAAGCACCAACTTCTGTTGCTACTGGTTTTTATTGTATTTTTTCTGAAATGTACTAAGAAAATTCTTCTTTTACATAATTTATGGTCGTGCTGCCGTTTGAATGTGCCAAAAAATGTTCTGAGTGTCCTGGCAGTGTGTTGGAATATAGTAGATTATCTTAGTCTTGGGCTATATCTATAATGAACAGTCAGTATATATTGGTGATAGTGTTTATTTTATGAGCTGAATTCTGTCCTCTGGGCAAAGAAAGGAATAGGCTGATATATGGCATATGATGCTTAGCATGCCTTTAATGAATAATGGTAGAAAAATATACCATTCTTTCCTGCTCCCACAGCAAGTCTTTGTGTAGTTTTGCAAAGCTTGTGTCTGGCTGCAAAGTCCAGATAGGAGATGACAGTGATCTGGGGTGGTACCAGTATCCTGCTGGAATACTGCTGGCTGCATATCCTGCGGCCCATCTCATGGTTCCGGGACTTTGCAGAAATCATGAAGCGTGAGTAGTCATCGTAAGCAATGGTGTCCCCTCCCTGCAGTACTGGGGATTGAACCCAGGACATCGCACATGCTAGGTAAGCCCTCTACCACTAAGCCACATCTTCAGCCCTGGGTCTTCTCCTTTCTAACCAAGGATAAGCAGAACGGGCAAGCACACGGCTGGGAGGAGGAAGGAAGGGTATGTTTTGAACCCAGATGCATAATGCGGAGTACAGTTGACTGAACTGTGTCTAAGCATTTGGAGTGATGGGGTGGGGAATTAGGAGCCAGCCTTCCCTCCTACCCTGCAGGCAGTCTTCTCAGACTTCTCATATTCCATGTTGGAAAATATTGTAAAACTCATTCTTAATAGCTATCTAAGAAAGAAAACCTCCGGGATTTAACTCAGTGGTGCCGCCGCCTGCCTCCCAAGTGCCAGGCCCTGAGTTCTATCCCTGGTACCAAGAAAAAAGAAAAGAAAAGAAAGCCTAAGATATAAGTACTTGTTAGAACTTTATCACAAAAAGAATCACACCCTTTAAGTTAGATCCCCCTCAATCACCATGGACAAAAACCATTTCCCTTTTCTGTCATTGCTCAGGTTTCAAAAACACTTTTTATTTTGCAAAATGATGTCAAGAAAAACAAGTGAGTATTTCCGGGTCCATCTGAGCTCAACAGGATGCCCTAGCGAGAGGCACTTCATCCAACTCCTGGTGAAAAATCGACTCCTGGCAGAACTGTTAATTTGCAAACTCTGGAAAGAGGAGTTTAAATGTTTCCAGCTGCCAAACTTGGGACTTCACGGTGAATCATCAGGACAGACTTTCTAGGCCAAGTGTGAGCCCTGCTCCGGGGCCACCAGTCTGAGGCCAGAGGAACGTGACGAGTTTATTTAGATGCCTGGCCAGAGTTCTGATGCCTGGGCCTGGGCTCCTCAGTGAAGGAGAAAGCTTACTCCCTTGAAAGGCCTGGATTACCGAGCAGCTCCAAAGGGCCACTGCAGGCAGGATTTTCTCCTTGCTGAGGTTTTTCTTAGCATCTAAGATACTAAGCAAAAAGGAAAGAAAAGATGAAAGATAAGCCCCTCTTTCAAAAATATAGTTGGGTCAACCCATTAAAGAGAAAACCAGAGATTTCTAACCTAATAAATAAGTGGCATTACTTCCCTGGGGAACTGCAAGAGGACTCTGTGATAAAGTTGTTTGGGAACTGAGCATCAGTTGACTCATGCCGGGCCTGGAGCACTGTGGAATTCACCTTGCGCTGCGTGCTGTGAACGCAGAGGTCTGCCAGCCAGCCTTCTGCACACCCCAGGGAGTGGCAAGGCTCTGGCTCCCTAAGTCTTTCTCATGCCAGCCAGTCCTGCCAAGTAGATTCCACTGGCCAGGCTGTGTCAGGCACAGACATCAGGCCTTGCGATTTCACAGGTGACACATCTGCCTTGGGGACTTTGTCCTCAGTCATCTTCACCAATACCCGAGGGAACTTGAGTGACAGACAGCCACGCATGAGCCCTATTTCTTGTTCAATTTTTGAAGTTGAAGTTAAAAAAATTCTAATAACCACCTTAACCATTAAAAAATTTTAAATAAAATTTTCCATCTGAACCACTCTGAAGCGCAGAGTTCATTGGCATTAAGGATATTCATATTGATGTTCTGTAACCAGAACCATCCATCCAGAGAGTAATTTCTGTCTTCCCAAACGGCAACTGTACCCATTAAACAATAACCACCTAGGGCCTCTACCCTAGGGACCTCCTCTTCTCAGAATCATTCAGAGTCTCTCCCTTGTTCTGGCTTACTTCACTTAGCATCGTGTCCGTAAGGTTTATCCACATGCCAGCATGTGTCAGAATTTCATTCCTTGTTAAGCCTGAATAAGAATTCCCTTTTCTAGTTTGCCACATGTTGTTTATCCATTCGTCCTCGGTGGACACTCAGATTGCCTCCTTTTGGTTATTGAATGTCCGAGTCTGAGTTTCTCTTCTTTGGGGTATCTGCTCCGAATTGGAATTGTTGGATCGCATAGCAAGAGTTTTTTGTTGTTGTTGTTGTTGTTGTTGTTGTTGTTGTTGTTTTCGTCGTCGTTGTTTAAGAAGAGTATCCTGAGGGCTGGGGATTTAGCTCAGTGGTTCCCGCGCCTGCCTCGCAAGTGCATAGGGCCTGAGTTGGATCCCTGGTACCAAAAAAAAAAAGATTATCATGAGAATCTTGAGAGTGTGAGATGAGATTGCAAGTTCTGCCTCCTTCCCTCTGGCTGTGGCCCGTGGGCCTTGTTACTCACGAGCCTAGTGGGAAAGGGAGGCCATGACTGAGCCAAGTTCACCCACACAGAACTTCTTAGCTTGACCTTACCTCTGATTTTCCCCATGACACGCATAGAGTTTGACAGAATAAACTGAAGGTGCAGTCATATAAGGGACTCCTACCTTTCCTTTTTTTTTTTTTTTTTTTGCAGACTACAGTTTGGAGCTACACTACAAGACTATTGTAGCTAAACTCAGAAATCAGTGATGCTTCACATGAGAATCACCTGGTTGCTCGTTGATGACCTCACCCCTAGAAATTTTGATTTAAGCCAGGTGTGGTAATGCAAACTTGTAATTTCAGTGCTCGGGAGGCTGAACCAAGAGGATCACCATGAGTCCTAGGCCATCCTGGGCTACATAGCAAGACTGAAACAAAAAATTCTGACTGAATTTGTTTGAGGCCTGCCTTGGGTATAGGAAATTTGGGGAAGTCTTCAAGTAAATCTTATGTGTATTTACCTGGGTCCCATTACCAAGGTGAATGACTGGACCAGAATATTTTCTCTGTCTCTTTCTTTCTGCTTATTTCTTTAGAACATGCCTATACATTTTATAGGTAATTGTAAAGACTTAGAAATAGCCAGGCATGGTGGCACACACGTATAATTTCAGCACTCTGGGAGGTTGAGTCCAGGAGGATCAGAAGTTTGTGGCCAGCATGAGCAATTTAGGGACTCAGAAAGACCCTATCTCCAAAAAGAATAAAGCTCAAGCTCAAGGATGTAACTCAGAGCAAAGGCCGTGGCTTCAATCCACAGTACAAAAACAAAAGCAAAAAAGACTTGTAAATAGGCTTTTTTGGTTGGTTTTACCCTGAGCAACCCTACCCCCATCCTGAGTTGTTGCTGCTGTTATTTGTTTATTGGTTTTGCTTTTGGCTTTTTGAGACAGGGTCTCACCCTGTAATTCAGGCTGGCCTTGGACTCTTTATGTAGCCCACGCTGGCCTTGAACTTACAGCGATCCTCCTCCTGAGTGCTGGGATTACAGGTGTGAGCCACTATGCCCAGCTCACATCCGGTTTAGTTTTTTGAAAAAAAACATTGCATGATGTCATTTGGAACTGCAAACTTGAAGACCTGTGTTCCACTATTGTGTATATTATTATCTTAACTAAGGATGATGGATGTCTTCACTTGTCAGGATCTTAGGTTTAAAAAAAATTTTTTTTAAATCCTGGCTCTAAAATTAAAACACATATCAGCAAACCAGTTAGAAGAATGAAATGAATGATAGTTTTAAAATGTCCCCTGGCTCTTATACCCTGTGACTGTGTGAATGAACAGGTGGCTCTGGTGGGGACTGAGAGGGGCATCATCCCCTTCCAGCTTCCGGTGTTAATGGGATGTGGATAAGAAGCCCCCTGGGGTGCTACGGGAAGTCTTGGGTGCACCAGAAGCAGGGCAGTTCTGACCTGGAAATAAAAGGTTATAAAATAAAGATCTTAGCCCGGGAACTAGCACAAAGAATCAACAAATGGGATCTCATCTTATTAAAAAGCTTCTGCACTGCAAAAGAAACCACCAACAGAGCTAAGAGACAACTTACAATGTGGGAAAATACTTTTACCAGCTGCTCCTCGGACAAAGGACTATTATCTAGAACATATAAAGAACTCAAAAATATCAGGCCCCCAAATGTAAAGACCCGATTCAGAAATGGGCATCTGAAATGAACAGACATTTCTCAGACAAAGAAGTAAAAGCAGCAAATAAATATATGAAAAAATGTTCAACATCACTGGTCATTCGAGAGATACAGATGAAAACAACACTGAGATTCCACCTAACCGCAGAAAGAATGGCTGCTATCAAGAAATCAACCGAGAACAAACTTGGCAGGGTTGGGGGAGAAAGGAACCCTTCTCCATTGTTGGTGGGAGTGCAGACTGGTGCAACCACTTTGGAAATCAATACGGAGATACCTCAAAGAGCTGAGACTAGAGGTTCCATTTGATCCAGCCATCCCTCTGCTGGGTATCTTTCCAAAAGAATGAAAAGAATCATACCACAGTGATATATGTGCACCCATGTTTATAGCAGCACGGTTTGTAATAGCTAAAGCTTGGAAACAGCCCAATTGCCCATCAACTGGAGACTGGATAAAGAAGATGTGGTTTTTCTATAAAATGGAGTACTACTCAGCCATAAAGAATGAGAAACTAGAGACATCCATAGGAAAATAGATACATATTGAGGCCATACTCTTAAGTGAAATGAATAAGACACACGTGTAAATACCAATTAGTTTCTCTGGTGTGAAAAACTAAAAGTGTAAATGAGATCCAAATTATATGAGTGATACTGTGAAATAGGAAGAAAAGGGCTAAAGGAGTAGGGGAAGTGGGAAGGGTAGGGGAAGGGAAAAGAAAAAAATATGAGAAAAGAAAAAAAAAGGAAACAAAGTCTTTGTAAATAGCAGAGGGTGGAAGGGGTGAAGGGGGGACAGGGGTATGGGGAAAAAATGAGAACCAAGACCTGTCATGTAAAGGTACAAGAGCCCCATGATGAATCTAACTGTACTGTATACCTAAAATGTACCAATAAACTCAATGAAAAAAAACAACCCCAGCCTCACTGCTGTTTGTTCCTAAGGGTTCCCTGTAAGGTGTATGTGCCTGATGCAAAAAATAAAAATACAAAGTACAAAATAAAATAAAAAGATCATGAAGGAGTTAATAAGAAGGAGAAATACGCAGCCAGGGAGGTGGGGAGAGATTGTCAGGGGAGTGAGCACAGCAGGTGTCTGGTTCCAGTGGGGCCCAGGCCTTCGTCACCAGGAAAACTGTAACCGCTGTGCACTGCCCTGCCCTCCTTGAGCGGGAACTCCTTCAGACTTTACACGTCCCTCCTCCTCTGGTACTCTTTGAGGAATGCGAATGGTGCACCTCCTGATTAACAGAGTTACTGCGGTTGGGTCAGAGTACCAGGAGGACTAGGTGTAGAAAACCAGAGAATGCAGTCTTGCCCCGGGCACGGCATTTCACTTCCGCGGTGACTTGCTAGGCCCTAGGGAAAGCAAGAGGGAGGCGCCTCCGCCCGACAGGCTCCGCTCTGGGACCCGGAGCCCGAGCCAGGCCCTCGCGTGTGGCCGCCGGTGACGCAGGCAGCCGTGTGAACGCGGCCAGCGCTGCAGCTGGGGCGCAGGACTCTGGGCAGTGCGTTCCCAGGAACCCACAGGACGCCAAGGACCGTGATGCAACCCAGATCTGCCAGATGTGGGAGCCGGCGTGAGTCACGCTGGGCGGTTGGTTAAGAAATGTGCCCTGGGTCATCTGAGCGCTGGGCACAGGCCGCCCCCTTGCCGTCTGGGCTTAGAGGAGACTTCGACTGCTCACACCAGGAACCCCCAAGTTCACTAACATCTGTCAAAAATTACAGCCTGGTTCTCGGAGCTGAGCCCAGCCGGATGCTCTCTGGTTTGTCATTTGTTCAAGGATTTCAGTTCTTTGGGTAGCAGGGAAGTCAGATAAGAAAAGCTATGTGTTAAGTAGCTGTGAGGTTTTGGTACATTCTAGTAAGATCAGAGATGGGGTGAGATATTGTGAGAAGCCAAAAACTCTGCCGGCTGCATGCCAATGAAATGACTAGAATAGTAGTCCTTTTTTTATTAGATGTGTGCCTCATGGAGAATAACAAGTGTATTTCTGAGAAGTTATAAAATGATCTGTAAAACGTTCCTTACTATTTGGGTGTAGTGGTGCATATCTGTAATCCCAGCACTCAGAGAGGCTGAGGCAGGAGGATCACAAGTTCAAATCCACCCTGGGCAATTTAGTGACTTAGTGAGACCCTGTCTCATAAAATAAAATAAACATAAATAAACAAAAGAAGGGTTGGGATATAGTTTAGTGCAAAGGCTCTGGATTCAATCTCTAGTACCACAACTGACCAACCAAACAAATTTCCTTCCTGACCTGTAACATAACAGTGAGCAATATATGTATGTGTATTGTGGGTAGATTTCACACGCAGGCAGCTGTGGATGGTTGAATAGCGGCCCCCAGAACAGACCCTCCCCAAAGCAGCCAGTATCATCTTATTTGGAAGGAGGGCTTTGCAGACATATTTCAAAAAACCGAAGATGAGATCATCCTGGACCACCTGGGGGGCCCTAAGTCTAATGATAGGTGTCCTTACCACTCGACGAATAGACAGACACGCAGAGAAGACCAAGGGAGCAAGGTGACTTCAGCAGCCCCTGGAACTCAGGAGGCCCCAGAAGCTGGAGGAAGCAGGAAGTGGATCGAGGACGATGGACCTGCTGACACCTTAATTTCTGACTTTCGGCTTCTAGAACTTTAAGAGAGTAAATTTCTATTGCATTAGTCCACCACATTTGTGGTAATTGAGTGTTTGGTATAGAAACGAATACAGTAATCCCACCCAGGTCAGGAGACACAATGCTACCAACACCCCAGAAACCACCACGAGAGCCACTCTTGTTTCCCAAACCACTGTCCTGACTTCCAACCCCGCAGACAGGTTTTACACCCTCCACACATCGTTAAATGGCTAACACCTCACATTGCCTGGCTCTGCGTGCCAGGCCCCTTCCCCTCAGCACCTGGTGCAGTGTGTCCCCGAGCCTGTGTGTGTGGTGGTTTTCACTGCCGAATACGCTCACCCATCCATAGCCATGGCTGTAGTTACCGCTCAGTGCAGTCTGAAAACACAAAACAGAAAATTCCAGAAGTAAACAATTAGTAAGCTTTAAATAACGAATATATTATTATAATTGTACTATTTTATTATTACGGTTATGGTCTTTTGGTGCCTGATTAATCCATTGTATCATTGGTGTGCATGTGTAGAAAAAACACGGTGTAGATAGAATTTAGTACTATCCAGTTTCAGGCATTCACTGGGGATTCATGGACATATTCCCCACAGATGGGGGATACACATAGCAGCATGTCTTAAAGAGCCTCTTCCAGGGCTGAGCAGGCATTAGAGCTCACCAATTTCTGGGAATCAAAGAGGCTGGGCTGCTGACTGTGAATTTTAAATATCCTTAACCCATCGCTGGAAAGATGAATGGCACAGCTGTTGGAACCTCCATCTCGAGTCTCGGAAATAAATTTGCATCTTTTAAGAGCTCCAGTTTTAATTCTCCTTCCCAGCTTTCAAATTTTATGCTGTCTAACTTAGGATGCAGGCACATGATATGCCGTCTTTCTAAATATCCTGCTTCGATACGTGTGTGGAAATTGTGCCAGTGTGGCAGAAAGGACTAGATTAAAATCCAGGGTCCCCAGCTGTCTAGAGAGGAGCTGCTTCTGGTTTGCCCGACGCCCTAAAATCTTTGTGGAGGTGGGGGATGGTGGGTCCGAACTTGAAGTCATGGAACGGGGGTTGGAAAGGAGAGGAAGGTAAGGTAACTGCATCTCAGAAGGCTGTTTTCCCAAAAGATCCAAGATGGGTGTGCGGAGGAAGCAGCTCAGCTGTCATTGTGAAAGACGTCGTTGTCTTCCCAATACAAAGGCAATGCACTTTCCTTACAGAATGGGAAAAATACAAGCGCACCAGAAAATACCCACTAACCTGATCCCCTCGGTTAACCATTGTTGAATATATTTACGCACACAATTGCCTATCCAGACATTTTTCCCATGCAAACATTTTATTTCTGTAGTGCATATATATTCATTGAATGCCTGGGGACATGGTACAAATGAAACGGAACCACCCCCATCCTGGTGGTGCTGACCTTCACAAGGGGCTTATATATACCACGTGTGTGGTGCTAAAGTGAGATTGTAGGGCACGTGCTTTTTGTCAACAGCTTTTTTTCCCCAGTAAACAATGTATGCAGCCCTCACTCCATTGCATCCGATATAATTTTTTGTTTTGTTTTGTTTTGTTTTTTGAGACAGGGTCTCACTATGTAGTTGAGACTGACCTGGAACTCACTAGGTAGCTCAGGCTGGTCTCGAACTCACAGCGATCCTCCTGCCTCAGCCTCCCGAGTGCTGGAATTACAGGCGTGTGCCACCACGCCTGACTTACTCTGATATAACTTTTATAGACCTGTCAGTGGACAAAACCAGAGCTAAAGCCCTGGTGGTGTTGCTGGCTGGTGGTATCCAGCAAAGTCTGAGACGGTGACTGCTCTGTCAGCCCCAATCCCTGCGGGCCTGCAGAAATCAGAGGACCCCTTGTTGACTTGCACTAGCGAGAAATAAACACCGGCTACCCTGGGCAGAGGAGAAAGTGTCCTTTGCTATAATGCTAGTTAGCTATGTAAAGAAGTTTGTCCAGCTCACAGAGCTAGCTGCTCACAGGCATCGGAGTCTACATCAGGTCAGGTCTGGTGAGGGCCCTTTCGGTTGTAACACACGGTGCAGAGCAATGGTGAGAGCTTGTGTTCACGTCTGCATGTGGGACTCAGCTCAGGCTTGTTTGACAACTCATTCCAGAGAGAACTCAAGTGACTGACAGTTGGTCACATAAGGACCGCCCACTAGGCCCCGCCTTTCAAAGCGCCCACCTCTCAGCGTACCACAGGGAGCCCTCAGCCTCCAACACATGGACCCTCCGGAGACAAACCGTAGCAGAGGTCTTGGGGTCGTTGTTACAAAGCATCTCTGGCCAGTCCTGACCAGTACAGCTGCAGATACGACGCTGATGCAGCTTAAGGGAAGAAAATATTTAGCAACTATTGTGTTGCCATGCTGATATTAACAGGATTTTTTGTGAAGACATACAGGATTTTTTTTAAATTTATTTTTATTTTTTTGGTACCGGGGATTGAACTCGGGTCCTTGCGCTTGCAAGGCAGGCCACCGAACCGCTGAGCTAAATCCCTGGCACGACATACAGGATTTTATATGAAGACATGTAACAGAGTTTTCTATGAAGACGTAAAATCAGGTCTTAAAAGACACTGTGAGCTGGACGTGGTGGTACAGACCCATTATCCCAGCTCTCGGTAGGCTGAGGCAGAAGGATCACCGCGAGTTTGAAGCCACCCTGGGGTATATAGTGAGTCAAATCCAGTCTGAATGACATAGTGAGACTCTGTCTCAAAAAACCAAATACATGCACACATACATAAATGGTACTGTGAGCCAGGGGTGGTAGTGCAGGGATTACAGAATCCCAGCATTTGGGAGGCTGAGGCAGGAGGTCCATGAGTTCGAGACCAGCCTGGGCTACAGAGTATGACCGTGGCTTTAAAAAAGAGGTATGTAGAAGGCAGGCGGGGCTACATGACTGCTAAGACCCTCGGGGTGGTCTCTCAACATGGACACATCAAGTTCAACAGCTACTCACAAAGCCAGCCTACCTTCAATGAGCTAAGGGAATCAGGGGAGAGACTATAGTGCCCGCTTGTAGAGTAACAAAAAGATACATTGAAGAAGGCACAAAGGAAGATTTGCCTTATCACCCAGCCTCCTGCCTGGGGCAGGAGACAGAATGAAGTCTCCCCACCTTAGGCAGGAAAGGTACTACAGAAATGTCTCTGAATGTGGGAGTTCATTTTTGACCATCTTTCATTTGATTATGTCCTACTACTTTTTCGTACAATTTTGGAACTTCTAAAATACAAATGAATTTTCAGCGTTGCTGGGAATTGAATTCTGAGATGCAAATGTTGCTGGAATTACAGAGCAGGCTTTTGGAGCACCGCGGTGGAGCACAGCTTGAGTTGGAAAAAAGAAACAACTTGCAAAACATCACCTCACTGACAAACTCGCTCGAGAGGGAGCCGTTCCCCTCCTCCCATTATTTTTTCTTCTCATTTCCTCTGATTTAACGACAAATTCTTTCGGGCAAGAATTCCTCCATGGAAATTATATGAAAAATATTTTTAGCCCTCTAGCTACATGACCAAATATGCAGCTTTTGAAGTGGTCCAAGAGGCCGGTGAGCCCCATGGGTGCTGTCTCCCGAGCTGAGTCAGAAAGGCTGCGCTGGTCTTGCTGGAAACTGCACTGTGCTGGCTCCTTAGTCCCCTGGATCGGGAGCCCTGGTCCTCTTGTGCCGGCTGTGGAACAGTCAAGTCGACAGCCAGCTCAGCGCTTGAATTCCACTGTTCCGGTCTAGGGGAACCCCTGGCTCTGGAGAGCATGGGGCACTCTGTCCCAGGCTGGTTTCCACCCT
>NW_022900935.1:51086551-51087291 GCF_012274545.1 Fukomys damarensis | reverse complement strand
CTTTCTAAATGTTGAGAGTAATAGTTTCAAATGAGGAAAGAAAGTTTGTGTTTTGTTTTTAGTTTGAAAGTAATACATAAGTAGTCCAGATACTGAGTATGAAGCGTTGGGCTGGGGATTTAGCTCAGTGGCGCCGTTGCCTGCCTCCCAAGGGCAGGTTTCTAAGTTCGATCCTGTAAAAAAAAAAAAAAAAAAAAGTATGAAGTCTCGTATCAGTGTCAATTCTGCCACTGTGTGCAGGGCTTAGCACAGTAAAAACTGTGCCGTTCATTCTTTCAGACCTTATTCTGTGAATGTACAAACATGAGAATAAGATTTATCTAGGTTAGCTTTTTAAAAACACATGTTTACATTAAGACACATCATTATAAACTCGCTTTTTTAAAAGTTAAAAAGTCCAGTCATACCTGGGCGCTGTGACTTGTGCCTGTAGCTCCAGCTACTTGGGAAGATGAGGCAGGAGGGTCTCAAGTCCATAGCAAGACCCTGATTCTAAAACATAACAAAAATAGACAAGTGAAAAAAATCCTTAATTCATAATGGGAGTCTCTTTATGCAGGTACACTTGTGTCCATCACATTCTTTTAAACAGCAGCTTGTGAAGTAGGTGACAAAATTTTATTCCCTTAATAATGGACATTTAGGAAGTTTCAATTTTCATGTTTGAAAATGTTGCTTATATCTATATTATCTATCTATATTATAAATAAGGTAAGTCTCTGCCCCCATAAACTCATCTT
>NW_022900935.1:51084721-51086503 GCF_012274545.1 Fukomys damarensis | reverse complement strand
TTTTTTTTTTTTTTTTTTTTTAATGTGAATGTCTTCCCAGATTGGATTCCACACTTGAGATTGCTAGTCCAAAGTTCTGATAGAGCCGGGCATGGTGGCCCATGCCTGTGATCCCAGCACTAAGGAGGCTGAGGCAGGAGGATTATAGCGAGTTTGAAACCAGCCTGGGCTGCGTAGTGAGTTCAAAGCCAGCCTGGGCTACATAGAGCTGGTCTCAAAAACCATAAAACAAACAAACAAACAAATAAATTCTGGTAGGCACTGCCAGCCTGCCTTTCTGAAAGCTGCTACCCATTTATTGTCTTGTCACCAGTGAATAGGTTCCTTGTTCTCCACACCTTCTCCGATACCTCCATTTCATTTCTCGTCTTAGTTTTCATGAATATCTTGGCTAAAATTCTCAGGGTTGATTGAATTTGCATTTTGCTGATTCCTAGTTGAGGCCAGGCATCTTCAGTTTGGCATCCGTGCATTATCTTCGGAAACTTTCGCATTTTTGCACATCATTTCTTTTTAGGTTATCTTCTTAGTTGGTTTTAGGAACCCTTTAACTATTAGCAGTACGAGTCTTTGGTATTTTTGTTACAAATATTTTCTCCTAGACTATTGCTGGTGTGTGTGTTTTACGTTTTGTTTATGTCCTTTTATTGTAGAGGAATTTTAAGTTGTTTCATAGCCTATCATTTTTCTCTTTTATGGCTTTCTTGACTTTGGGGCATATTTTGAAATAACTTCCACATCCTAAGATGATAAAAATATTATCATCTGTTTTCTCATATAGTGACTTTAGAAGCTGACTCTAAATAAGATGTAATTTCGAACTTTCTCTTTGGTCTTTAAAAAAAATGTCCTTCAGTACAACATTATTTCTTCATATAGGCCTGGCACATGTTTTTGTTCAGTGTGTTTGCAGGTATTTTATAGTTTTGTTTTGTTTGTTTGTTTGTTTTTGTTTTGTTTGCTTGGTTTTTTTTGGTTGTTGTTTTTTTGAGATGGGGCCTCACCATGGAGATGAGACTGACCTGGAACTCACTGTGTAGCCCAGGCTGGTCTCGAACTCACAGCCATCCTCCTGCCTCAGCCTCCCAAGTGCTGGGATTACAGGCATGCGCCACCATGCCCAGCTGGTATTTTATAGTTTTGATTGCTACTGTAAATAGGACCTTTTCCAGAAAAGTCAGATGATTTACCCAGATTCCGTCAGCAAAGAAGTGGACAATGTATTTTTTTTTATAGATGTTTTGCCTTCGGACCATTCTTAAAGGAGCTGGCAGGCCCAGAGCGGCTACTCTGTGTTTCAGTTGCAGGCAGGTGGTGGCTGTCAGGTAGGTGTCAGGCAGGTGGGTGGTGATGGTGGCATTGGATGGAGCAGGACTTTGGCTTTGTGTTCTGGTGACCCAAATCTTGTCCCAGGCTCCCCTTGACTGTTTAACAACAGATGTTTCCAGCAGGGAAGCAGAGCTGCTTAGTAAAGGTCAACTTTGGGACCTTGCTAAAGAATGTTAGGTGGTTTGATCTCTCAACCTGAATAGTCTTTTTTTCTCAGTTGTATTTCTTTCTCATTCATCTTTTTTTTTTTTTTGGCTATTCAGTGAGTTGCTAGATAAAGTACAGGATGCCAAGTTAAATCTGAACTTAAGGTGTTGGATTAAAGTTGGATTAAAGATTTATCTGTTGTTTATTGAATTCACATTTAACTGGGTCTCATATTTTCATCTGTTAAATCAGACAACTCTGAGGGCTGGGGATTTAGCTCAGCGGTTCGGTGGCCTGCCTTGCAAA
>NW_022900935.1:51070524-51084643 GCF_012274545.1 Fukomys damarensis | reverse complement strand
AAAAAAAAAAAAAAAAAAAAAAAAAATCAGACAACTCTGGCATACCTAGTACTACAGACAAGTCCCCTACCCTCAAGGAAATTACCCCGTAGGGTGGAGAAAGACTATGTGGAAATAACCTCAGTGCTTCCTCCTGCTGCCCTGGATTCCAAGCTCCTCGTACAAAGGCAAGCCCTCTGCTGTGTGCAGCGTGCCCTGCTGGGCCTAACCAGCAACCCCTCTCCAGCCCTGTATGCCCTCCCTTCTCCTCCCCTGCCCTTTTTATATTTTGTTTACTTTAACATTTCCCCTCTTCCTTTTTTCTGTTTTTTTGAGACAGGGTTTTGCTATATAGTTCAAGCTGGACTTGAACTCACTACGTAGTCCAGCCTCGAACTCGAGACAGTCCTCCTGCTTCAGCCTCTCAAGTGCTGGCATTACAAGTGGATAGCACCACACCCCACTTTTTAAAAACATTGTAGTTCTGGGTCTGGGATCCGGGGCTTCGTGCGTGCTACCCCCGAGCTGTACCCCCAGCCCTTCAGACTTCTGAGCAAACACTTCTAGGCTGTTTCTCACCTCTCCACTTTCTCCCTGCTTAACAAGTAAGAAAGCTAGAGGCCAGAACTTGGCTGCACTACCCCTCAATTCTCCAGTCTCTCCTGATGGTGAATAATTCTAAACAATTATTTTTAGTTCTTTTGGATATCTTTGTTCCTCAAAGTAATGTATTTCTGACTCTATTTCTTGTTTTTATTAATTTTAGGCAGTAGCCTCTTTCCACTCTAAGTACACTATAGAGCCTTATGTTCCCTTTCATTTCCCCCCGCTTCTTTAAGTTTTGCTTTGATGTTACAATTCTGGATAAACAAATTGGCATGTTCATGGATGAGATACTATTTTACATCTCAAGCTATCATCATCTTGTTCCAGTCCACCAGCCGCTACTCTCCCTCACCGCCTTGCCTCAACATTTCCTTAAATTTCTTCCTTCCTCCTTTTCGTTCTAGTCTTTTATTTTGCGGCCGTTCGAACGTGTATACTCTCTTGTAAATTCCACATCAGGAAAAAAAAAATGCAGAGGACGTAAAACTTCCTGAATTTTAGCACTCCTGACATCATCTTCATGTTTTCATCTTTGTGTCTGTCTTCTCTGTGCCTGGGGAGAGCTCATTATTGCCTGACCTGTTAGAGTTCTTAGTGGAGATTAAATGAGTTAGGCACCTTCTGGCCCGGCATAAGTTTATTTGGGAAGCAATAACATTGAGGTTGGTAGGTGAAGGACATCAGACCTAGATTCTGCACTCTGAAAGCATGACGTGCACTGGCGACAAAGAAATAAGATGAAAGTTTTGTGTCACGAAGTAAAAAACCCATGCTGCACCATGCATAGGCTTATGAATTTATTCCTTAGTGCTCCTCTCTCCTTTCATAAAATTATAATTAGCGATTTAGGTTTTACTTGTATTTTTTCTTTTTTAAGGTCACAAGGCTAGTATTCTTAGCTCTCTGGATTTTTAGTAAAGCACAGTCATTTCCAGGAAATGGATTTAAATTGTAATGTAAATTTGGTTTAGAGGTATGAAAGCATTTTGGAGCACAGCAATGCAAACTCCTTAAGGAGCTGGGGTGGGGGGGGAGAAGCGACTTTAGGATAGTGAAGATTTAAGGAATAAGTTGGCCCAGGTACAAAAGAAAGCTTAAAATCAATAACCACAGCAGTCCACTGCGGCTGCTTGGAACAATGTAATGGGGCGGGGGTTGTTACTAAGTCATGTCTGCCATGGGGTCACAGCTCTTGCCCTTCCTGGCCTCACCTGGGCTTTTTGTCATGAAACACTAGTGACAGTATCTGGCGGGGCGATCGGGCCCAGTCTGGGGAAGCCAGGGAACGCGTCCAGGAAGTTTGAGGGAGGTGTGGTCGGTGATGACAGCACGGGGGGGGCTTTTCGAGAACCGGAAGTGCAGAGGTTCCACGGGTTAGGCGGAGGACCGGGTGTGGGAGGCGCAAAATCCTAAGGAGCGGAGGGTGCACTGGGCACCTAAAAGAGGAAGCCAGGGAGGGCCTCCATTTGAACAGTAGGGCTTTATTTCAAGAGCAGCCAAAGAGATGTTGCGTCAGGAAGCGCCAAAGCAGATTCACACTCTGAGGAAGAGAGCCAAGAGGGAGGCAGAAGGCGGACATAGCTGCCGAAGCCTTTCTCAGGCCCAGGCAGCTGTAGGATGGAAAGAGCCAGTGAGGTGAGCTTCTGATAGATAAATCTGCAGGATGCACTGGAGGGAGAAGGCTGGGGGAGGCATGGACACACACAGGACAGAACAGGCGACTCCTGGACCTGCCACCTGCGCAGCTGGGAGACTTGGTCTCACCACCGAGTCTGCCCAAGCATTGCACAGGGAAGGGACTCGCTGGCGCTCACAGAGCTGGCTGTGGAGCCCAGGTGGCCTGGCTCTGTCTGGAAGGGGCAAAGGGGACCCGCTGTCTGGTTAGCACCTCACCCTCCACATACCTTCTTGGTCGCTCTGGTATTTTTCTCCAGTCTCTCAGGAGTGTGTGCGTTATCCCTTTCGTCAAAGGAATAGGACCAACTGACCATGATATTGAAGATGTGTCGTTTTCAGATTGTTCTATGTCTGCCTTGAAGTGTAGAGCAAACGAGAACTTGGCCACGCTGTTGCTCGGGTAGGTGCATGGACAGGTGTTATCTAAGGCGGCTGAGAAGGTGCAGAGACGACAGTGGCTTTGCTGTCCAAGAAAGGCAGCCACACGGCAGGCTACTGAAGGAATGTTTTGACTCCTCTGCTGAAAAGCTGTGTGGAAATGGCTAAAGTCTTTCTAGAACCCATTCTTCCCTGAAGCAAAGGGCAGAACTGAGAAATATTTCAACAAGGCAACGCTTATGATATTTGTAATTGCAGCCTTCTGTTTTGCTTGGACAGCTTGGCTAAAGTTTCATCAATTTTGTTGATCTTTTCAAATAACTAACTTTTAGCCTTACTGATTTTCTATTCTCTAGCTCATTAATTTCTTTTTTTAAAATTTATCTCTTCACCCCCTTCACCCTTTCATATTTACAAAAACTTTGTTTCCATTTTTTCCTTTTTTCACATTTTTTCTTTTCCCTTATTTCCTTCCTCTCCCTGTCCCATTTCCCATTTAGCCATTTTCTTCCTATTTTAAACTATCAATTACAAAAATTGAACCTTATTTACACTTCTAGTTTTTCACACCAGAGAAATTATTCAGTATTTACTCAAGTGTGTCCTATTTATTTCAGTTGAGAGTATAGCCTCAAAGTACATTTATTCAGCTATAAATGTTCCTAGTTTATCATTATAGATGATCAGTACTCCATTTTATAGAAAAAACACATCATCTTTATCCAGTCTCCAGTTGATGGGCAATTGGTCTGTTTCCAGGTTTTAGATAACACAAACTGTGCTGCTATAAACATGGGTGCGCATACTTCTCTGTGATATGATTCTTTTAGTTCTTTTGGGAAGATACCCAGCAGAGGGATGGCTGGGTCAAATGGAATCTCCAGTGCCAGCTCTTTGAGGTATCTCCATATTGATTTCCATAGTGGTTGTACCAGTCTGCACTCCCACCAACAATGGAAAAGGGTTCCTTTAGCTCATTAATTTCTACTGTACTCCTTATTATTTCCTTTTCCAGCTTGCTTTGGGGTTAAGTTGTTCTTTTTTCAGTATTTTATGGTGGAAGTTTGGGTTATTGGATGGAACTCACCATATAGTCCAGGCTGGCTTCAAACTTGTGGTCCTCCTGCCTCAGCCTCCCAAGTACTGGTATTACAGGCAGGTGCTGCTAAGCCTGGATGAGATTTTTTTTTAAATATATTTATTTATAGCTATACATTTGGCACTCCTTTGGCTGCGTTCCCTAGGTTTTATTATGCATCTTTTTGTTTTTATTTATGTCAATGTATTTTCTATATTCTTTTGTGGTTTCTCCTTTGACCTATTACTTATTTAACCATGTATTAGTCTCTAGATGTTCATGAATTTTCCAAATTTCTAAGTTCATTCCATTGTGGTTGAGAGCATGTTGTATTAGTCATCTCCTGTTGCTGGGACAAAATACCTGATACCTGAAACTTCAACGGGGGTGCGGTTTATTTCGGCCAACAGTGTCAGAGGGTTCCATCCATAGTCGGCTGGCTCCAAGGCCAAGATGGCACAGTGAAAGGGGGTGGTGGAGGACGGGGAGAGAGAGATATAGAGCGTGAAAGGGAGAAAGGTAGAGGCGTGGGACAAGAACACACCGTTCCAGGTAATGTCTCCGGTGACCAGCCCCGACCTCGCAGCAAGATATTCAGCTATGCGTTCACCAAAGGATTCATCCCGTCCCAAGTGTAGCACCCCGTGACCTAATCAACTTCTAAAATCCCCACTTCTGAGCACATGAAACATTTGGGGAACCTTGTAAATCTAAATCATAATATATGCTTTATATGAAATCATTCCTTTTAAATGTATTGGCGTTTGCTTTATCGTCTGGCATATGGTCTATCCTGGAGACTTCCAAGTATATTGGAGGGAGTTTATGTACTGCTGTGTTGAGTAGTGTCTTCTATAAATACATTAGGTGTAGTTGGTTTATAATGTCATTCTAGTCTTCTGTTTCCCTGTTGGTCTCATATCTGTTCTATCCTCTATTGAAAATTAGATAATGAAGTATCTAACTATTGTGGTTTAATTACAAATTTCTCTCCTCATCAAAACTGTCAGCTTTGCTTTATGTATTTAATTCGGAGTTCTGTTAGGTGAGTTCGTGTTTATAATTGTATCTCCAGAGAGGAATGACCCTTTTGTTATTATAAAGTGACTCTTTTTAGCTCTAGTGACATTTTTGGCTTTTAAATTTGCTTCCTCTGGTATTAGTATAGCAACTTCAGCTTTCCTGTTTGCCTGATGTTTTTTCCTATCGTTTTATTTTATTTTATTTTTTTGAGCGGGGTACTGGGGATCAAACTTGGGACCTTGAACTTGCAAGGCAGGAGGCAGAACCACTGAGCTAAATCCTTGGCCTCTTCCTGTCATTTTAATTCCAGCCTATTTGTAACTTCAAATCTAAATTGTATCCTTTAGACAGCCGCATATTTTTGGATCTTGTTCTTTTTTTTAACTGAATGATAATCTCAGGTTTCTTATTGGATTGCTTAATTCATTAGTTAGATTTAATGTTATTGTATTTAATTTTATCATTATATAGTTGGATTTATGTCTGCCATTTTACTTTTTGCTCCTTTATTGTCTTTCCTGCTTTCTTTTGCATTAAGTGAATACTTTATGATACAGCTTGTTAATTTTCTCCCCCTGTGCCGGCAGTCGAACCTAGGGACTCACACATGCTAGGCAAATCCTCCACCACACCACCAGTCTCAGCATGGTCATACTTTTAATGACATTTTCTTTATTGGGTTTTTTTTCCACATGAATTTGAGTTGGTGTCATGGATTACTTGTAATATTTGAAGTCTCATGTCTGTGTTGCCCTAGTATTTTTTTTCAAATATAAGAAACCAAAACAACATACAACAAAAGAAGGAAATTCTCTTTAGCCCTTGTATTTCTTCCTCATCAATTCTGTCATAGGAATGCTGCTATATGAAGTTAATGGTAGGCCTAAAACACAGTAGCAGTACCACAGTAACTATCTGTAGTTGCTCACCTGATTGCAGGCTTGATTTTTTTTTTCCCTGAAAAGAGAGGCAGCGGAGGCTGGGAATTTAGCTCAGTGGTTTGGTGCCTGCCTCACAAGCACAAGGACCCGAGAGTTTGATCCCCGTACCCCCCCACCCCCCAAAAAGAGGCAATGGTGTTTGTCAGCCTACATCAGGCCTGACCTCCAGCTGCAAGATCAGAGAACAGAACTGAAACCCCAAACCTGATAGCAACAGGCCGGTGAGAAGCATCACCAGGCTAAGCCTGCAAGTCAAAGCAAAGCAAAGAATTTTAATTGCCTCTATCATTTGGGCAAGATGGCATTTTGTTTTGTTTTGTTTTCCTAACCTCTTATGACTGTAAATTATGTTTTGTTGTACTTTGTTTAATCTTATTCTGATTTTAAAAGTACTACATGCACATGGAGCCTATTTAGAAAATTCAGAAGAAAACAGAAATTCTATAACCCAGAGATAGCTAGTCTTGACATTTTAGAGCCCTCTCTCTCCGAGTTTATATGTAAACAGTTTATGTGTTTATATAATATTTAAATAGCAGCAAGAATAGCTTTGAGCTTGAGTTATATAACAATCAGATTTTCATCTGTTTTGTATCTGATTATAGCTTCGCTTATCTCACCCAGGATTTATTGTGTACTCTTTGTTTCATTGTTGTTTTCTTTTTGGTACCGGGGATTGAACTTGGGTCCTTGCGCTTACCAGGCAGGCGGTGGAACCACTGAGCTAAATCCCCGGCCCTTTTTTCTATTTTTTTTTAACGTTTGTGACTGTACTCTTCATTTCCACTGTGACCAAAAGTTTATTTAGAGAGATTCCTCTAAATTTCCCAGAGTTGGGATTTGATTTAGAATTCTGATGCTTCTAATGGGGCTTTCTTCTAGAGGGAGGGTGGTAAACTTGTAACTTGTTTTTGGGTTTTTATTTGGGTTCTTATTGTGGTCTCTTTTTATAAGTGTTTTATGAATATATGAAAAGTCAGAATAGCCTCTGTTATTGCAAATAAATATCACCTTGTTCTTGTCTGCTAAGTTTTTCCGAATTACTGTCTGCTAAGTTTTTGATTATCCTTTTATTATGACCGTTTCTATCTCATTTTCAGTCGCCTCTTGCAAACAAAATGTCATTGTCTTATTTTTCAACCCAGTGTGAGAATTATCTCCTTTAAAGAAGAGAATGTAACTTACTTGTGTCTATTGTTAGAGTACAATAACCATAACTTAGAGTATTGTCTTATTGCTGGTGTTTATTTTTACTTTTTATGCTTTCCTTTAACTACGTGCTCTGTATCTTCTCCAGTGATTTCAGAAGACAGTCAGTCCCCTTCCCTGTTTTGCACTGTCCTTGTAGCCATCTATTGGGATTGCAAAAGTATTGCCAAAATTTGCTCTTTCTGATTCTGTAGGTCAAAGCATTAAGTACTTAAAGCACTGCTGTTGTCTCCCTTCTCTTTCCCCATGTTTTGTTCCTTTAGGCTTCCTGACTTCTTCCCGAAACGTGTAGGATTAGGAATATTATTAATACCTTGGAGCATCATAGATTTTACTTAAAGTTTCAATTCTCAGTGAAGCCTAATCATGCTTAATGACTAGACCTCACCATTTGCCTCTTTCACTGCACACCACCAGGTCCTCTACGCTTCAACTCACCCTATCTTGAGCTCTTTGATTTCTTCTTAGATGTCTGGAGCATAGCTTCCAGGGCACTTTTTTTTTTTCTTTCTTTTAAGAACATCTAGCAGAGGGATGGGGATTTGGCTCAGTGGTTCTGCTGCCTGCCTCGCAAGCACAAGGACCTACCTGAGTTGGATCTCTAGTACCAAAAAAAGGAAGAGCACCTAGCAGGATGTGTTGGAGCCGTTGCATGTGTTGCCCTTGCACACGAGGCTAACGTGGCTGTATTTTGGACTAACTCTTTCTTCTCTCACAGTTCTCAGGATGATGTTTCTTTGCCCTCTGGACAGCGTTGGGGGCTTCCCCCTCTTCACTGACCCTGGGCTGCTGGGGCTCTTGTCACACCTTGCTGGAGATGCCGTCCCCTCGGGTCACTCCTCCCTGGAGACCCTTTTCGCTCTGGCACAGGCACTGAGTAGATCTCAGCCTCATTCAGGCCCCTTCCTTTTCTCTTCCTCATCCCTCAAATCATCATGCTGGGGAGAGAAAACAGTGTGTGCTAGGTAGATATTAATTAGGGATACCGCAAGGTCACTTTACTACTAGCAAACACATAGATCATGTTTATACCTGGCTTTTCCTACCTGGCAAAATTTCACTATATTTTAATGCGAAATGAAAGTGCTAAAGAAAAGGACAGACATGAAAGGTGATTAAGAGTTTATGACACTGTTTTTGGTTTGGGTTTCCATCCCTCCCTCTGTTTTCTTTTCTTCCTTTCCTTCCTAGTCCTTCTTTTCCAAATTATTGGCCTAATCAGAATTTCATACTTTGGGAGAGAATATGATTCTTGTAGGCTGAGGGAAGCAGTAGTTTCTTCAGATTTAATTGGCTTTTTTTTTTTCCCCTTTGGTTTTTTGAGACAGGGTCTCACTATGTAGTTGAGTCTGACCTGGAACTCACTATGTAGCCCAGGCTGGTCTTGAACTTACAGCAATCCTCCTGCCTCAGCCTCCTGAGTGCTGGTTTAATTGGCTTTTAATCAATAAAAATATATATTCTGCGAATATATGTTCAACAAGCTAACCATTTCCCCCCACTTAAATGATTAAATTTTTGAATAATAAAGTAGATTCAGAATAAATAAAATTTTCCTATTATTATTTTTATACCATTGTAAAACTCCCAATTTAACAAACATCTTCTGAATACTTTGTGCCACATACTGGGGGTGAACAAAAAAAAGTGTTTAGATTCTTTTTTTGTTTGTTTTTTGTTTATTGAGACAAGATCTTGCTTTGTACTTTAGACTGGCCCTGAACTCACTGTGTAGCCCAGTCTGGCTTCGACCTTGTGGGGATCCTCCTTCCTCAGCCTCCCGAGTGCTGGGATCACAGGGTGCACCACCATGCCTGGTCTGGATTCGTGTTCAGTAGTTGGGAAGGAATTAAATTACATCCACCAAGGGGATATCCACCACCATTGATAAATTTTAAAGACTATTTAAGGAGATGGAAAATGATGATAATATATTCAGTCAGAGACAGCATATTATAAAAGATAAGTTCAGTGCAATTTCCATTTCATCTAAAATAATTCAAGTCTAGAATCCAAAACTAGAAAGAATATGTTCTGAAATGTTTACATTGCTTATTTCTGGATTAGTAAACATGAAACAGGACTGATTTCCATATTCGAATTTTTCTGTAATGAAAAGAAATTGATTTTCTGATCAGATGATAGTGTGGTAGATTTTAAAGGATGGAGCCCTGCTCTGTGGCGTTAGGGAATGGGCACATTCGTCCTCACTTTGACCTCTCAGAAAAGGTAGGATGAACACTGGGCTTTGAACAGGAAGTAAAAAATCACTGGATGGCTGTACAGAGGAGAGCCGCGTTGAAAAAAATGTGCAGACAGGAGCCTGGAAATCAACGGGGAGCAGGCCAGCCGAGTCGGGCGTCGGGTGAGGAGCCCGATTTGGGGGTGTACACTGGAGAAAATCCTTAAAGGTTTTAGATTTGAAGTGAGAGAATCCTATGGAGGGCGGATCTGTGTTTGGACAGGTGATGCCGGGAGGGGCGAGGCGGAGGAGGACTTGAAGGCTGGAACGGGAGAGGCAGGGAAACAGGAGCGTGAGCCTGTCCCTTCTCCTTTGCGGCTGGGCCTTCTCAGCCCCTCTCTTCCTGCCTGCCCTGTGGTCGGGGTGCTCCTGGGCACCTCTCTCCTTCAGCTGCATCCCCTGGCTTCATGAGCTATCTATCTGCAGGCTGTTGCCTTCCCGTCCGGAGCTCCAGCCTGGGTCTCTTGCCTCGGCTTCCAACGAGTGCAGGTGACAGGTCCAGGTGGCCTTCACGTAGCTGTCTCATGACTCGTGCACCTCATGGAAGCATCTGTCCTTCTACTGATACCCGAGTCTCCTTCTTCCTGACTGTCTCCGTTCTTCCATCCTGCCCATTACAACACCCAGAAACTCGAATGTCCTCAACAAAGACACGAAAAGACGAATACTGTGCAGTTCCATTTGTATCGAGTGGGTAAATTCACAGAGAGAGTAGAAGCGCAGCCGCAGGGGCCACTGACTCTCTGTTTGTGGTGACGGCAAGCCCTAGTCATGGTAATGAGGTATGCACACGCCTGTAATTCCAGCACTCTGGAAGCTGAGTCAGGAGGACTGCAAGTTTGAGGGCAGCCCGGGCAATTTAGTCTCTTGCACACAAAAGAAGGTTAAAATGGTAAATTTTACATTTTGTGTATTTTACTACAATTTAAAACATAAAATTAATACATCAAATTCTGTGAACTTGATTAGACCTACTGGACCGTGGACTCTTCTGCTAAACAAACACACAACTTGAAAGTAAGATCTGTATTCACACCCCTTTGATGTTAGAAGGGCTCCCCGGGGGACAGAGCTCTCCGTGTTACATACAAGGCAGTACTGGGACCAGCGGTTGGGGAGTTGTGGGCCAGCCCGTCTTGTCTGGAATCATCCAAAGCTGTTATTTCTTAACCGAGACGGAGTTGGAACTTTGAAACCCTTCATCCTGGAAAGAAACTTGGACGACACAGACCCTGATTGGAGACTGGTTTACCTCAGCAAACCTAAGCCCGCAGTCTGCTCACCTTCTGCAGGAAAATGTAGAGTATTTGGGGAAGACAGGAGGTTCTGCCTGTTTGGGGTAACTCGTAGCCTTCCAGTCACTCTGTGCGGATCTGTGCATGTTGGAACAAGGCTAAGTGCAGGGAAGCCGGTGAGTGGAAAAGAAGCGGAACCTGCAGCCTCGGGCCCTGTGTCTGTCCCTGCACCGGGACCTGGCCTAATCTGGCCTAATCTGGCCTAATCTGGCCTAATCTGGCCTGAGGCTGGAGGCGTGTAAGAGGCTCAGCCCACAGGTAACATCTTTCTCTGCAAATCTGGGACTCAGATCTCTGCTAGGGGGTCAATCTGTGGCCCTGTGCTCCACTCCCCCACACACCAACCTTCCCTTGTCACCGGTACCCGTGTCCAGATCTTACGGGCACGCCCCTTGCCGTTTGTGGAGGCTCCCCTCTGGTACCCAGTGCTCCTACCCCCGTTGACTTTCGCTCTGGTTGCCTTGCTGAGCTACCTGCTTCAGGAACCTATCTAATGCCCCAACTCAAGAAGGTGCTCTTGTGCAGTGCACAACCTGTGGGACCACCCATGTCCACAAGGATCCCCTGGATCCCCGGTCTGTTCCTCATTCTGCCCACCCTCCTCTACAACATTTGAAATTCTCTCCTGAAATTGCAGCATAGTTGCAACTTTTCCACGTCAGCTTATCTCGTCTACTTGAACAGCACATGCTTCATCTAAAAACTTCAGACACTTACAGGAGTACATTTCCCACAGTCCTCTCTTAGGCGATCGACCCTCGGTTTTGTTTTTGGTTTTTTTTTTTTTTCCCAGTCACATATTAGTACAAACGTGTACATTTTGGCACAATTTCTGCTCTACCTACTGTTTTGCAACTTGGTTTTCTTTTTTCCTCCACTTAACTATGTGTCTGGGCCATGTTTTCATTTTGGCAAATAAGAGACCTATTTCATGGTTTAACTGCTGTATTGTATTTCATTGTTTAGATGTAGCGTGACTTACCTAAACGATTCCATTGAGGGACAGTTGGAGTTTCTCCAGACTTTTGCTATTGCATATAATGTAGGCAGAATAATCTTAAGCAGATAAATCTTTGCAGGATTGCAAAAAGGTTTCTCTAGGATAAATTCCTAGGTAGAGTAGCTAGATCAGATGAAGTAAACATCGTATACTTTTAACATAAAATTCAAACAGGACTCTTTTTTTCCCCTGTTTATTGGTACATTTAAGGTAAACATTACAGTTACAGTCAACATTGGGAACTTGTACCTTTACATGATGTATCTTGGTTCTCATTTTTTCCTCCATTCCCCTGGCCTCCCTTCACCCCCTCCACCCTTCACACTGTGCATTTTAATGGTCATGTCAAGCCTCCTTCCTAAAGGGTTTAACATTTTTGCTATCCTGCCAGGTTATGGACAATGTTCTATTCCCTTTGACTCACCAGCAGTGGCTAGCTTTCTTAGTCTTTATGAACTTAGGGGAAAATATGTAGTTTGCATTAAAAAATTTTTATGTTTTTACATTGCAAAACTCCAAGGGAATTTTGTTTTTGGTACTGAGGATCCAACTCCGGCCCTTGCGCTTGCAAAATGGCGGAACCATTGAGCTAAATCCCTGACCCCTCCAAGGGCATATTGATTACCTGAGGTTGAAATCTTTCATATATTTAGTATCCATTTGTGTTTTTCCTCTGATTCCCACCCAGGCTTCTACTGATGATGCCCTTGAATTCCCTATTGCTGTTCCCTGCCTGGTGGGAGGGGAAACCTGTTTCCTGCCTTCAGGCCTCTGTACAGGTGACCTCTCCCTGCCTCCAGCCTGGAGAGCATCGTCCTCCTCAGGACATCACTTGTGTGGGGAAAGACCTGGCCGCTCCACATATTGTGGGGTCTTGGCCCTTCCTGGACCTCGGTTTCCTCACTTGAAAACACTGGGAGTCAATATGCCTACTGTGTAGCATTCATTGTCTTGAGGATCAAATGCGATAATTTGTGTAGAAAGCACTTAGTCCTTGCCTCTGGCAGGGTAAGTGCTCAGTGATGGTGCGACGCTGTTATTATGCATTCTGTAACAATAGTACCATTTTCCACCCTGTACCCTCTGAGCATTAGCAATATTAAGGTGCTGTGAGAGCAGCCTCAGTAGAGATAGGGGAAGTAGCTGGTAATGGAGTTCTGCTAAAACGTTTACAGTGTTCTCCTGTCATCTCCATTCGCTTGATCATTCAGGGCATAAACATTAATGGGGTGACTCAGCCCTGAGTACACATACATCACTTTCCAGTATAACAAGGGCTGAACAAAATGTACCGTGAATGCTTAAATAAAACATTGGCTACAGGAAAAGACATCAGTCTCCCTCCAAATCCTCTCACTTGGAGCACACCGTCGTTATGCTGTTGTTCTTGCCACTTTCTGAAGCAGTTCTGGAAGCCCTCTTTCATGAGTTTCTTAATGAGGTGTGATCAAAAATAGGGTGAATGCTGCCGCTAAGCACCACCCAATGGCAAAGCAAGACTGTGGAAGCACAACAATGTGTCTTTTGTTGTCATAAGTTTTTAGAAAAGAATTTAAATAGCCACCACAGTTTTCAGTCTGTCTACTTTCTTTATTGTAACTAATTTCATGTCATCAGAGGTTACAAGCTGAGCGGTTATATGCAGTCCACAGACTTGTCATGTTTACACAAAGGATTGTAGTGTTCTATTTTATATGTTTCCAATGGAGTTGATATTTTGAAGTTGGAATATTAAACATTTTTTAAAAATCTAGATTTCCTGCTTTTCTGGAGAAGGAAGTAGGCTGGTGTCCTGTGGATCCAGATTGCTGCTCCCCTTTCTAGACTGGGTTTCCCAGACTTCCGTGCGTGCGTCCCCCCAACCCCGGATTGATCTCGGGACCTTGCACTTGAGAGGTAGGTGGCCCAGCCACTGAACTAAATCCTCACCCCACCCCCACACCCACCCTGAGCCCCCTTTTTGACCCCCTCCGCTGTGCCCCTGGACCTCATTTGACATGCCTTATCACACTTGCCCTGCCGCTTGCTTTTTATGGTAAAGGAATTTTTCTTGGTACCCATGTCACCACTAAAGATTGAAACTAAGACAAAAAAATAAAAAGAGACTATTTCTTTGCATAAGTAAAAATTATTTCCATGTGTTTAATTGACCAAGAAAGTGTATTTGTTAATTTCACCCATTGGCTTCATTCACTGCCCTGCTCTGCCAAATTCCTGGAGGCAAGGGAGATATAAATCGGTCCTGTCTGCCCTATAGAGGGCGCTCCAGGATCCTCTACCCTCTTGACCTTAACCTGGGAAGTTTTAAAAAAATACTGATACCACCCCAGAGGCGGGATTCAGTTTGGTGTGGAGTGGGGCCTGGGTATTGGATTTCTTAAGTCTCTCCTGTGTGCAGAGTGAGTTGAAAAATATTCTACCCCCGTCTGACTCCAATCTCTGAAAAGCAGAACTTTTTTGAATGGGTCAAGAACATTGATTTGACTTGTGTCTAGGACCATTATCCCTCTCTATTGAAGTGTTCCTTCTTAGAATCCCCAAGATTTCCCACAAAACCAAGGGTCAAGTGAGTACTGGGATTCTCCTGCCTTGAACCTATCATTCCCAGGAAGGCAGCATAGGTAAATGAGACTATCTCCTGTTCTTAAAGAGGAGAAAAACACTACCATTCTTTTTTTTTTTTTTTTTTTT
>NW_022900935.1:51021840-51070366 GCF_012274545.1 Fukomys damarensis | reverse complement strand
CCTTTTTTTTTTTTTTTTTTTTTTTTTTTTGTACCAGGGATCAAACTCCGGTCCTTGGCAGTAGAACCACGGAACACTACCATTGTTTTCTTTGGTGCTTTCTTTCTTGGATTTGCCATCGCTCACTCTCGAATTTATAAGACACAGAGAACCAGGCTTTGGTTGTGGCCTTGGGGGAGGAGGAAGTGCACTGCTTGCCCATCTCTGAGGCCTAGGACAGATCTCCCTGGGCAGCAGGGCCTGCTGGTTCCAGGTGACAGAGAGGCCAGCTTTCCAGGGTGCTGGATCTGTGCTGGGGTTTGTGACCAGAGCTGCACAAGCGTAAGTACTATAGTCTTAACTGGTGCAGCCCCTCAGCAATACGGTCTGGTGTGGCCCTTGGAGGGCCTGAGCGTTGACCAGTGGAGGCCCCTGATAGTGGTTCCCATTGTCAGATCTCCCTGCTTGCTCCAAGCACAGATGGAGGTGAGGGCTCCATCTTGTGTTCCGAGGTACTTCCTTTTATTTTTTTCTTTTTAAATTTATTGGTACATGTTAGGTATACGGTACAGTTACATTCATCATTGGGCTCTTGCACCTTTACACAACACAACTTGGTTCTTATTTTTTCCCCATTCCCCAGCCTTCCCTGTTTACAAAGATATTGTTTCCATGTTTTTCCTTCTCTCATATTTTTTTCTTTTGCCTTCTTACCTCGTTTATGCTAGGCAAGTGCTGTACCACTAACCTTCATCCAGCCCTCTTTTAAAATTTTATTTTGGGATAAGGTGTCATTAAGTTACCCAGGCTAGAATCAAACTTGTTATCCTTCTGCCTCAGCCTCTCTGACAGTTGAGATTACAGGCATGCACCACCACATATATATATATTTTAGTGTCAATTTTTGTTTATATGTCTCTTCCTCTTAATAGAATCTAACCTCCTTGATTGTAAGGGCTGTACCTTATCTGTTTTCATATCTTTGGTGCTCAGGACATAATGAATGTTAAGTAAATATTTTCTAATGCATTTAATTTTCAAGAATTTTATTGACTTTTTACTATAAGAAAAGTTGTTTTCTAGATGCTAGGGATTATAAAAGAAAAAATTTAAAGCCGGAGGTGGTGGCACACACCTGTAATCTTAGCACTCAGGAGACTGAGGCAGGAGAATCACTGCAAGTCTGAGGCCAGCCTGGGCTACATAGTGAGCTCATCCTAAACTACATGGTGAGAGCCTATCTTGGGGAAAAAATTTTTAAATGTACCTCATATCCTGAAATAGCTTGGTATCCAGCTGGGAAAATAAACTCAGTCATTTATTCCTTAGTTCATTCAGTTGTTCCTGAGTACTTACTGAAGCTTTCGTCGTATTGGCCCTTGGAGTAAGTCAGTAAAAGATAAATTCAATGTGTGTGCCTCACTCACAAGTGACTTCCACTTTAGCAGAGAGGACAGTTATAAAATGAGCACCAACAGAATCTGATAAATGCAGTGATATCATTTGTAATGATCATTAAAATATGAAGTAAAAAAGTAATTAGCTCCAAACCGTAACAAGCTTGGAGGCTGCCAAGTACAGGAGGACATTGAGAAGCATCTGCTGGGGCTGGGGATTTAGCTCAGTGGTTCTGCCGCCTGCCTTGCAAGCCCAAGGACCCGAGTTTGATCCCCGGTACCAAAAAAAAGAAGCATCTGCTCCGTGGTGCACTACCCCAGCAAAGCCTCTCGGAAGACTCACATTCAAAACCCGCTGAGCTCTGCCTGACCAAAGGTTGCCAAACCTGTTTGCTTCCTCCTTGCTGTGTAGCATCCTATGGAGTTATGGGAAAGGCTGGGGTAGACACCATTGGTAAGTAGATAGCTGTTGGTCTTACCCGTTGTAAGGACGCGGCCTTTTAAGAAATGGATGGCCAGGCACCCCCCAGAAGCCACCAAGACCCTTCCCCCACCATGGACAAGGCATGAAAGGGAGGGAGGAAATTCTTCCAGGGAGGAAGGGTCTGTGTGGGTCAGGATGGCTGGAAGAGATGGGTCAGTTTGACCCTAATGGAGAGAGAGTGTGAAGAGGGGGACCAGGGTGAAGCTGGGGAAGTCAAGTGTGGAGGGCCCTACCTGGTGGTGTAGCAGATCCTAGTGATTGATTGATTCATTGTGAAAGAAACAGGAGATGCCAGGGCTGAAGATGATCCTACTAACGGGGCCTGGAGCCATGGTAGAAATATTTACAGAAACAGGAAGGCCCCTGGGGAACAACTTTCAGAGCGTCAAAACCATGTTCTCATCATGTTGAAATACCCCAACTTATCTTTATTAACCAGTGCTGAGGGCCCCATCTAAAAACCCATTGTGAGAATTGAATTTTCCACCCTACCTTGAACAGTTAAAAATCAGATTTGTCTGACTTCTAATTTTAGAAGGAACCGGGCTGACCTTCATTCCGCTGTTGCTAACTGGAGCCCTGTTACCTGGGTGACTAGATTTACAATATGTCAGTATGCAAATACCATCTGCCCAAGAGGAAGAGCGAGAGAGCCCTTGCTCCTGCAGGGTGGTCAGCAGTTCTGCGAACGTCTCCTCCTCTGGGAACAGGGTGGGGGCCTGGGGCTGGGGCCTGGCCGAGGAGCAGAGATGCAGAGAGGAAGATGTGACGGTTCGTTTTCCCTCCTGCTCTGCTCCCCTCCAAGGAGTTCTGCCTGCAGCAGGGACAGTAGGTTGCCTGGCCGGTCATTAGGGATGCACACCCAGGGATTCTATGCTGCATTTCTTCTGGTAGAGTGAGCAAAAGAGGAATCTTTATCACTCCAGTGGGTAACAAAACACTTAGATCCAGATAATTGGAGTCACTTAATGAAGACCTTGAATATGCAGTTCTTGCCTCCCAAAACACCACAAGGAAGCTCATTTCTAGCTGGTGAGTGTGTGAGCTGGGCAGGCCAGCCGCCCTTACCCGGTGAGCTTTGGGGAAGGCTAAACTGAAGGGATCTTCTCCCACGGAACATCTATATTCAGCTCTTGTTCTGTGTATTGTTTCAGGCTGGGGCTGAGAATCACATTTGGAAGCATTCAATCCCGAAGGCAGGGATGTGCTGCTGTTCCTTCTCATGGACTAACTGTCACGTCAGCTGTCAGCTGTGGGAATCTCTCCCACCCACACATTTGGCGAGTCCAGATTAGGTGGACTCGTTAATTTTAATTTTTACTTTCAAATCTCAAGGATGTCCATGGCTGGGTGTGCTTTCTTTAAGGGCTGTGTGTGTTGGAATTTGTGTGGGAGGAAGACTTACTTTCCAGGAGCAGGACCCAGGTTTCTTGGCTAATTTTGTTTCCCCCCAGTGACTTCCCCTTGTGACCTGCTCTCCTTTGTTCTCTTTAGCTCTGCTGTCTCCTTCCTTGTTTAAAAAAAAATTCTTCCTAGCATCATCATAAAACTGCCGGCAGCACGCAGGAGCGAGGAAAGGTGCTTTCCTAACCACGATCATTTCACCCAGACCTATAAATAACCTGTGCTCAGGATGCTGATCACGTGGCCAAGGAGCACCCTGAATGACTGGATCCTGGAGCGCGACTGCCTAGGTTCAAATCCTAGCTTGACTACTTACTAGCTAGGTGGCCAGGGGCAAGATACCTACTCTCTCTGTTCATCAATTTCCTCATTTTCTAGTGATGATAGAAAAAGCACGACCTGTAATTCATAGAGTTGTGCGAATTAAATAAGTACAGTATAAATATTTTGGAACCATTATCAGCCTGGAGAGGCGAGCACGCATGGCAGCTTTGATGAGGACTTCTGTCGTGCATCCGCAGAGATCCTGGTGAAGGAGTGACGTTTGGATGTGAGCACGTTCAACTCCAGGATGGGCTTGCGGGCTGAGGCCTCCCCCTTCCTTGTCTCACAGTGGCTTCCTGTCTACCGCGTGGTGCCCTCCCCTGCTGCTGGGCTCCTGGTCCCTTGCCCACTTGTGGTCTGTGCTGCATCATTGGCGCGTTAGGTGACGCTGTCATGGGGAATCATGCTAATTGCCCGTATGTCAGGCTGAGCTCTTTGTGGTCCCTGTGAAGTCATGAAAAAAACATCCTTTGCTGGAGAGTTGCCAGTGACGTTTGTTCAGTGGACGATGGGCCCCAGTCGGTGACTGAGACCGTGCTTGTCCCGTAGTTTACTCTTGGCCTTTGAAGCTATTTGGTTGGCTTGTGGTGGTGGTGGTGGTGGTGGTGATGGTTATTATAGATAGACTAAAACTATTCAGAGTAGCTGGGCATGGTGGTACTCGCCTGTAATCTCAGCACCCTGCGTAGCTGAGGAAGGAGAATTACAAGTTTGAACCCAGTCTAGGCAACTTAGCGACTTAGTGAGACCCTGTCTCAAAATAAAAAAATTTTAAAGGGCCAGGGATCTAGCTCATTGTGAAAGCCCCAGGTTAGATTCCCAGCACTGCAGAAACAAAACAACACTATCCATACTAAGTATGGATACATTACAAGTGGGATACATTACAAGGAGACATTACAAGTGGGAATGTAAAATGGAACAGTTGCCTTGGAAGAAGCCAGAGGGTTCTTCAACAGGTTAAATATGTTGTTACCATATGACCCAGCAATTCCACTCCAAGAGAAGTGAAAATATATGTACCCATAGAGATTAATACTGAAAGGCTCACATCAGCTTGATTCAAAAATACCGAAAAAGTGCAAACTATCTAACTGTCCATCACTTAATGGAAAAGAATATGTGGTATATCCATACAGTGGAATATTATTTGCTAATGAAAAGGTTGTCCTGATTTTTTGCAACAACATGGATGAACCCTAAAAAGAAACAAACTAGCCACAATAGAGCACTGATTGCATGGTTCATTTCTAAGAACCTTCCAGAATATGCACATCCGTAGAGATGGGTACTAGGGGATAGGAGGAAGGAATGGAGAATGTCAGTTCCCGAGTTTCAGGTTTCATTTGGGGCAGTGAAGATGTTCCAGAATAAGTGGTGATAATGGTTGCACAAATGTATCCAGAATTGTATACTTACAAGAATAGGAACAACATTTATGAAGCCTACTACTGAGCTTAAAGTCATTTCAAAGATTCCTTTTTCAAGAGTTGCTGTCACCTAAAATGAAACAGTGACTTAATTTGCCAGAAAAGCATGAAAAATGATTTGAGGCCTAGGGGAGGGGTGGTGGTAGCTCCTTGGTAGAGCTTAGCATGTGTAAAGCCCTGAGTTTAATCCCTGGCACAGAGTGAGAGGGAGACAGAGAGAGGGTGGGAGAGGAGGAGGAAGAAGGGAGGAGAGAGAGAGAGCAAGGAAAGAAAGAGAAAGATTTTTTTCCATTTTTAAAAGAATTTTTGCACCCTAAATCTTTGAGTATAAGTTATATACGTGTGATTCATCCGAACATTCTATGACTGCCTCCCATGTGTGATTCTGTAATTGACTGCATTCCTGATTGGGCCCTCAAGTAATATTGAAAGCAACTTCTATAACAGCTCTAGAAATGCCTTTCTAGGTCATGCCCACCTGTGCCCTCCCTGGCCTCCCCAAGGTAATAATTTATAGCCGTGTCCTTGTAAAGAGAGGCTTTACTGTTTGCAGAAGTGCTTGGGCCTTTTCAGACTTATGGGGACTCAGTGCGTTGAGTTTATCCTCGGTTTGCAACTAGAGAATTTCCCGGGACGCCCTCCAGCCCCTGAAAGAGATTGATCTCCGTCCCTGCAGATGGATTCTTCTGGCTTGAATAAATAGTGGGGTCAGAGTAGTGCCAGCTTGGTGCTTCCTTGGGAGGAGGGTTCAATGCCCAAGTACCACCTCAAATGGACTTCATGAGAATAACAGACTCGAGAAAAACCAAAAGCAAACTTCAAAATGTCCTGTGATCACACCCATCAGGACGGCTGCTGTTCTGCAATGCACAAAATAAGTGTTTGTTGGTGGGGATATGGAATAATCAGAACCCTCGTGCACTGCTGATAGGTATACAAAATATGCTACTGGGTCAGGGATTTATTTAGCTCAGTGGTGCCGCCATCCTCCTCACAGGTGCAAGGTCCTGAGTTCGATCCCCCGTACTAAACAAAATTAAATGAATAAGTAAAATGTGCACCTGCTGGGCAAAACAGCTTGGTGTTTCCTCAAAAAGTCAAAGCTGGGAAAAAAAAGTCAAACCTGGAATTTCTGTGTCACCCAGCCATTACGCTTTTAGGTCTGTACTCAAAACAGATTAAAGGAGGGACTCAGACAGGTACACGTGTGCTAACGTCCCTAGCAACACTATTTGTTATTATAGCCAAAATGTAGATACAACCCAAATGCCTGTGAAACTAGTCATGGAGGCCCAGACCTGTAATCCCAGTACTCTTGGAAGGTGAAGCAGAAGGATCAGAAATTCAAGCCCAGCCTGGGTAATTGGGCCACTCTGTGAGACCGTGTCTCAGAAAGATAAAGTAAAGTAAAATTAGAAGGCTGGAGATATAACTCAGTGCAAAGGCCCTGAGTTCAATCCCCAGGGCTGTGCAAAAAAAAGAAAGAAAGAAAGAAAGAAAGAAAGAAAGAAAGAAAGAAAGAAAGAAAAAAAAGGTCCGTAAGCAGATACATGGGTTAACAAAATGGGTCTGTTCAGACACAAAAAGATATGTAGTGTATGGTTCCACTTTTATGCTATATAGAATAAACAAATTCATAGAGACAAGAAATAGAAAGAGGCTCTTGAGGGGTGGGAGGGATGGGGAATTGTTTAATGGGTACAGGGTTTCGGCCGAAGATAGTGTAAGAGTTCTGGAAATTCATAGCGGTGATGGTCTCGAAGCATTATGAATAAACTTGTTTTGGTTTTTTTTGTTGTTGTTGTTTTTGGTACCGGGGATCGAACTCGGGTCCTTGCACTTTCAAGGCAGGCAGCGGAACCACTGAGCTGAATCCCCAGCCCCCATTGTGAATAAACTTAACGTCACTGGATTTTGCACCCAAAACCAGTTCAAATGGCTGCGGCTGCAGGCCGGTGGTAGACTATGTGCCTCGCATGTGTGAATGTGTGAAGCTCTGGTTTCAATCCCCAGCACCACCAGAAAGAAAAAATAAGGTTAAAATGATGAATTTTGTGTTCTATATATTTTACCACAGTTAAAAAAATCAAAAGAAAATGTATCATCCGGTGAAGAACAGTATGTCTTTCGGTCATTTCATGTACTGTATTCTTTTTTTCTCCCAACTCTTTGAAGCCATGGTAAATTGTATCTCACTATGGCGTTGCCTAGGGGACCTGTTCCCATCCTCCTTGAGGAGGATTCGCAGAGACTGAGGGATGGCCGCCTGCTGACGCAGGGAAGGACAGGGCCACCACTTGACCTTGAGAGAACCAGTTAATAGAATCTCTGTCCAGGTCATTAGAATGAGTCCAGTGTGCAACAAGAACGCAGAAGATGGATTTTTAAATGTAGCGATTCCTGGAAATGTTCCCAGTTTACTCTTACTTTGCCTGTCTTTATTAGCTGTCTTGGGAGAGTAGGAGTTGACAGTCCTTTGCTTTTCTCCATCAGTTCCCTGCTTCTTTATTTATTTTGTAACAAGGAAGAAACAATCTTAGGCTGCCGTTACTTAAAAGAATGTCTGCAGGTGGCCAGCCACACACCCTCTCTGGCAAAAAACACCACGCCCCGGGGCCTGAAAGCCTCCTCCAGAGTGGGGTGAGGGAAGCTACTGGGACTTTCCAACTTTCAGTCCACAGAGGTGCCTTGGCCATATCTTCCTCCCAGCATTGCTAGATGGTTACCCTCAGAGTCACCTGCCGTGCCAGCTAGCTTACTCAAGCGAGCAAAGGAGTTCTGTGACCTTCACATACTAGATCTTGTTGTTTTAGGTGTGAAGTGGGTTGGCTCACTCTTTCAAAACAGTGAGAACTGCCATGGTTTAGTTGTTTTGCTTTGCTTTGCATTCGTTCTACCCTTCTGTCATCTGAAGAGCTCAAAGACTGACACTAATTGTCGTTCCTGAAAATATGTCTGCTTTAAACTGGTACTATAACTCACCTTAATGCGGTGGGTTATTTTCATAAAGTATTTCATGAAGGTTTGATAGGTGCCATTAGCATTGCAAACAGGGCGTCTTTGCATTCTGGAGAGACCCCGAAATCTCAGTGGATGAACCTCTTCGAGGTACACCGCATTACCAGGCCAAGGTACTAAGGCGAACATTGGCAAAGGGGTCACAAGGCTGCAGCTACTCATCCCAGGAAGGCTCTGTCTTCATTTTCTCCCTTTTGATGCTTGGGATTGGCTGTGGGTTTATTTTCTGTAGTAAACACAAGAGCCTCACTTTCTTGCTAAAGGTCAGACTTGTCATCATCAGATCTTACCATTTACTTTAATTGCAGCCGTTTTCACATTTTCTGGCAAATCAGATCGTTAGAGAGCTCTGATGATCAAGTTCACGCAGCTGGTAGCTTTGTGTCTTAAAGATGGAAACCTTTAAAAAACACTTATTTGCCATACACTAGGTCTGTTGTTTACAGGTCTGCTTCCAGTGTCTGTGAGGCCTGGCACACAAGACGTGGTTGTAGAAAGGACAGTCCGCACTGCACAGGATTCTTAAGAACCAAGACTGTCCCACACTCAATGTAGGTCTGCCCCAAATCCAATGCATGGAGAATTCCCGCGTTTTGCCCTTAGAACCAACTCTTCTTGTGGCTTTCAGCTGAGTTCTAGAAGTTCCTGTTTTTCTCTCTTAAATGGTTCTTCTGGGCTCCCACTGATGGCTGGCTTGTCCTGTGTCTCGTTTATAAACACAGAGGGATGACATACCTATTGCCTCCACTGATGTTATAAAGTAGTCTGTAAGTGCTGCGTGAAGTCATTTTGCCTTTTCAATCTGTGAGTCCAGAGAATCCGTGGGGCCCGAGTTCCAGCCCCCAGAGTGAATCAGCATTGCAAGACGGTCGGCGGAACGTGCACTTTTACTTGCTGTATACTAGGAAGCATTCTGTGACTCTCCTTTGCCCAGCGGAGCAGATTATGCTCTGAGATGCCTGAGTGTTCTTGAAGTGATCTGCAGTCTGGCTGCGACCACAGGGATGGTGTCGCACTAGCACCAGCGCAAAGGACATCCTGAGCCCTTTTCTTGGAGTGAATGGCTCTATTTCTACTCAGTTCAGTCCAAAACTTAGGACAGGTTAAGCATCACCGTACAGTGTTGTTTATATTAGTTTGTCACAAAAGGGGGATTTTTTTTTTTGAATTAAATGTCAATAACCCAGCTCCTTTTTATCAGCTTTTTCATTCCTGCACCCTGGCATAATGGCACAGGTATTACGTAAACAAGGCACCTCAGATGGGCTGCTTATAAAATCCAGGAGAAAAGATAAATATGTGATGATGTGTGCTGATATCCTGAAATATGAGCTGTAGGTTTGTATTTTCTTTGTGAGATCGGATATTGGTTTTTGTGGCTTATTGACCTGGCAGAGTGACATCTGACAGAACACCCAAGAACTTTACACCTTTTTTATTTTACTTACTTCCTTGTCTGCACGGAGAAATCTGCACACTGAATCACAGAGCTTGGAAGACCGAGGGGTTAGCTGATCCTGTCCTCAGGCTGTACAGTACCCAAATCAATGCCACCCCTGGAGGGAAAGATACACACCACTTTCTCAAAGAAAAAGTGATCAGGGTCTTTCTTGCTGTGAAGCGCCTCAGTCGGAGCCTCAGGCTGAGAAGCAACTGCAGGGGGCAAGCTTTGAAAAGTGCTTACCGTAGGTGGAGGTCAGTGAGAACCTGCGCTCATCAACACGGTGAACCTGAAGGTTAGAAGGATCAGAATGTACCTGTGCTCCGTGAATCACTTTTCCCTTGTGCCCAAGCTTAACAGGGTCGTGCACTGCACCATGTCACAGCCGGCAGCATGTTGCTTTCGAGGTGAGTAACTGGAATCTTCCAGAGTGATCTTATTATTTATGGTGTCTAAGTTGAGGGCACACTACGCAGATGCCTCCCCTGGCACGGCATGTCTCACATGATACTATCTCTGTAGGAAGTCATTGTCTGTTTCTCCTGTCCCCCTGTCCATTAAAAAAAAAATTCATAATCATGAAAAAAAAATCACTGTGTGCGCATAAGTGGCTACCTTCAAGTATGAGCCATTCTCACTAATGAATTGCATGTTCATGGGCTTGGTAATTGCGATGCACCATACACAGTATAAAGTGTACAGTTTTTGGTGTACAATTCAGTGACATGAAATACAGTCCCATTACTGTGCAGTCGTGGCCACCATTCATCATCAGAACTTTTTCTCTTGTCATCCGGACCCAAACCCTGCACCCATGGAACACTAACTCCCCATGCTCCCACCTCCCCGGCCCTGACAGGACACCGTTTAACCTTCTGTCCCTGTGGATTTGACACTGCTGGATTCCTCATATCGTTGGGAGTCCCCAGGTTTCTTGTTGTACTTTTGGGAAGTGTTTGAAATGAAACTTTTACAAAAGGAAAAAATAATCTTGGGCAGATGGTCATGTTTTCTTTGGTGTCTTTTCTTCTTTTCTTTTCTTTGTGAGGCTGTCTCACTATATTGCCCAGGCTGGTCCCAAACTCCTAGGTCTCAAGCGATCCTCCTGCCTCAGGCTCCCAGGACAGCTGGGACTCTAGGGTTGGCCACAGTGACCAGCTCAGGTCTTTGGTTTCTGTGTTGCACAAGTCTGTGGCAGATGCCTCATTCTCGTATACTTCATAGAACTGTGGCAGAAGAGGGACACGAATGAAACAGACCTCCAAGGCCAGGTCAGACACGGTGGCAAGCAGAAGGAGCGATAGCTACGGCAGTTTGTGAACAGTTTATGAGAGTTTAATTTGTGGATTTTTCTTCCTCACTTGATTCACACCATGTCCTGTGAGATATTTTATCGGCCCCATTTTAACAATATCAAAATGTGGCTCAGAAAAGTAAATTTCTAAGGTTACTAAGCTGAGTCAAAGGCAGAATCAGGACACTGGCTGCACATTTCTTTTCTAAGACCTCAGTGCTTTCCACTGTAGGACACTGTGAACAATTATCACCTCTCTGTTGGCCCAGGTAATAGCTGGTCCTCAGGAGGCAGGGTTTCTCCAGACGCGTCCCTCATCACCAGTGCCCCGCCTCGCTAGCTAGCAAGCTCGCCACCTTCTCTGATGTCCGACCAGCAGCCTCTGGAGTCTCGGCGATGTCTTGGGTGGCACAGTGGCTCTGCTTTGATCCCAGCTGGTCTAGATGAGGGTCTAGACCAGCACTGTCCAATAGGAAGGTGTGAGTTGCAAATAAGAATTTGAAATTTTACCATAGCACCATTTTTAAAACATTAAAAAAAGCAGGTGGTACTAATTTTAAGGCTATATTCTTGTTAACTCAATATACCCCAAAATACTACCATTTCAATACATAATCATATGAAATTAGTAATGATCTATTATTTTTCTCCTTCAGATTCTTTTGTTTTAACCTCGTAGTATTGAGGATTGAGCCCAGGGCCTCTCAAGCACTAAGCTACATTATATCCCTAGTCCTTTTTATTTTTTGTTTTGAGACAGGGTGGCCAGGCTGGGCTCTAACTTGCCATTCTCTTGCGTCATCCTCCCAGAGTGCTGGGATTACAGGTACAGGCCACCACAGCAGGCAGATTGAAGAAATGTAAAATGAATAAACAGCATGTCAAATGCTCACTAGCCGTGTATGACAAGTTGTTCTACGCTAAATACCTCCTTGGTGGGCAGCTCAAGCCGCCCTGGACTGGACCCCAGTGCGTGTAGAATAGAACATGGGTCAGCAAACGTTTTCTGTGGAGGGCCAGATAGTAGGTAATTTCGGCTCGGGGAGTTCCACATACAGCCTCTGTGACAGCTACTCGGCTCTGTCTCTGTAGTGCCAGAGCAGCCATAGAATGAACACAGCCATTTCCCAATAATACTTTATTTTAAAAGCAGGCAGCAGAGCACACAGTTTGCCAACCACTGGAGCAGAATATGTGTCCCAGCTCTTTGGCTGTGCTGTGGGATTTTCAGGAAACAGCTCTAGCCTCTAGCTTTCTGAGATAGGGTTGTTAAAGCCTGGACGCATTGCATCTCCTTCCCTGTGTGTAATTACAATTTTGACACCACTTAGTGTGAAGCTGGCAACCGGCCTGCATCTTGTGTGGTTTACCTTTCAGATGTTCTCTTCCGTGGGGTCTTTGCACAGCAAGCAGCGATTGCTTTAGCGTGTGCTGAGCATCATGTATTGAGAATGGAGAAGTCTGGAAGAAAGGTTCTAGTAAAAGCATTAAGGGGCCTATGAATAATTGGGAAACCTCATAAGAATACCAAATTATATCACCCTCCTTCTGCTTGTTCTGCACAGCTAGAAAGCAGCAGGAGCTAGCTGGAAAAATACCTCATTTCACATTAAGTCAGAGGGAGCAGTGTTTCTCTCTTTGCTAGGTTCTGTGGCATCTATTCATTTTGATGGTAAAGACCAAAGTAGGCATACATTCTTGAGTGCCGACTCCAGGTCTCCCCAACTCGTCTCATCAGGGAGTAAGTCCCCTGGGAGTTGATTCCCACTGTTTCACACCATGATGTTTGGAAACAAGATTGGGACTCAAGGAGGAAGAGAGAGGGGACAAGCGCATGGGCACAGGGATTGGTGGGATTGATCCCTCTTTGATTTTTTGGGGCGGAGGACACAGGCTCCAGGAACTCTGAGCTCAGCAGTGGGGAAGGATTAAGTGAAAACCATTTGTAGCTTGGAATTCTGTCAAGCCTGGAGCTTTGGGCCCAGTGCTTTTTCATGCAAGGATGAGGGTGAAGGTATTGCTGGTGCCCAGTTAATAGCCCCTTGCCTCACTATGCATTTATGGCTGGAAGTTGGACTGTGTTAAGTAACTTGGTGGAGCTCGCTCCTGCAGTCTGCAAAAAGTCTGAACTGATGAAACTGCTCAGCTTCTCCAAGCACATTCTGCAACTCTGCCTTACCTCCGATTTTCCAGCGATATCAGACGTGCAGCACTTTTCCCTGGGTGGGAAAGATCTGGATCCCCGCGATGTTTTTTTGAGCACAGAGATAATTATTTGGGGTAGCTGCTCTGATGATAGCTCACACGGAGGCTGAGCCTGCAGCGCAGAGCTGTCTCTAATCATGATTGCCTGTAATGATGATTACCCAAACTCTGGAATTATAACAATAGATTTTGCAAAGTTAGAGCATAATTGCTCCCCCATTCCATATGTGAGCTCAGATTAAGCAACTTTGATCTTTCAGTCAGACTTTTGTTACTCAACTTTGGAAATAGTGGAATTCAGAGTCCTGGCTTTCTGCCACACCCCCTGCACCGCCCCCCCTTAAATCTTAGTGAGGCCCAGGTTTGTTAAAGCAATACACCTGTTAAGGGTAGAAGGGCTAAAGTTGGGTGAAATAGACAGAGTACCTGCCTGTGGCACTCAGGTCTCAGCCCTGCCGTGTAGAAGCCAAGGAAAATCTTCACCCTCCCTGAGACCCGACTTCTTCAGTTGTCAGTACTTAACCTGACTGAATCATTGCATTAGAAATGAACATAAATCCGGGGATTCAGCTCAGTGGTGCCACCACCTGCCTTGCAAGCCCAAGGTCCTGAGTTTGATCTCCGAAACCCCCCCACCACCAAATGAAAGTAAAGTAAACGTAAAGCTCCTAATGGATGCCTTGAACTCACAGACAGTTGATAAAGCTATGCCAGGTCATCGTTATCATCATCATCAAATTCTATTATAAATTTTCAGGCTTTGAGGTCTTCAGAACCTTTCTGAGTCTTTGGAGTTTGTAGTCTCCCTTTGGAGACAGTTCATCTGGAGTTAGTGATCAGGTGTTAGTGGCACTTTCACTAAATTTGACACAGAAGTCTGTAAGGTATTAGTATGAAAGAGGAAAAAAGAAACAGGCCCCCTAAGGGTGGAACACTCCGGCCTGGCCCCGTTTAGTCCCTGTTCAGTAAATGCCCACACCACATTCTGCTGAAAGAAAGGGCTCAGCCTTGAGCGTGTTTTTGAGTAAGGTCTTTCCCCACGGTCTCAAGGTAGAAGGTCTGGAATCACCCAGGATTTGGCATTTTTAGGAGGATCTCTGGCAATTTGGAAACAGGTGTTTCGAGGACTTTCTGTCCCTTCCCGCTGCCCCAACCCAGCTGCTGTTTGCCGCTTCTGTCTGTGAGTCAGTTTGTGATTTAACAACACAATACACTGCTTTGGGGTGGCCCAGCCCAGTGGCCACAGCCAGCAGAGCAGGCCTGACTTTTGTGTGAGGAGAGAGACAGTCACAGAGCCCTTGACTGTCTCAGTGTCTGGTCTCCTCCCCCGCAGCCATCACCACCAAACATCTGTAGTCACCCCCAGTCTGACACTGGCTTAGGGGGCTCAGGCTGGCGCCTGCCCTGTGCTAGCTCCTGCGGGAGCCGCCGGAATGATCAATGAGGCAGCCAGGCCCTCCCCTGGCCTCCGGTGAATCAGCTGCCTCGCCTGGTCCCCCTCCACCGCAGGAAGCACTCGAGCTGAGCCCAGCCAGGGCTGACTCGCGTCTGGCTAATGGCTCTGCTGTGTCGTGCACCAACCTTGTCCCATATATTTTTCATGTGTGAGTGGGCTGGAGCTCCCAGAGACTGTTGGCTGGCAGACATAGCTTTTCTGAATACTCCCACCAAAGCCCTTGAAGGGACTTTGGGATGAGAGTGTCTACTTCTGACAGTCAACACTTTCCCCGAATATTGAAATGAAATTCACATAACATAAAATCAGTCTTTCTCTTTCCTTTTTATGATGCTAAAGATTGAGCCCCGGGCCTTGCCTGTCCTAGGCAAGTGCTCCACCACCAAGCTATTAAGTGCAAATTAATCATTTTAGAGTGAACAATTCAGTGGCATCTAGTTCAATCATAATGTACAACCAACCGCCACCTCTGCCCAAAACACTTCCATCACCCGTAAAGAATCCTTGCACCTATTGTACTAGTTTTTTAGGGCTGCATAATAAAATGCCTCCTCCTCATGGTTTAAACCATGCAAATTTATTGTCTCACAATACTGGAGGCCGGAAGACTGAAATCAAGATGTCCACAGGGTTGTTCCCATCTGTTTCAGGATTGGTCCTTGGCTGTGGGTGGCGCCATCACTTTGAATTGTCTTCCTCCAGGCCTGTCCCTGAGTCCCCTTTTCTCTTGTTTTAGATGAACACTAGTCACATTGAAATAGGCCCGTTCTAATGATCTCATTGTAAGTTGTTTACCTCTATAATGGGCCCAATTCCAAATATGGCCACATTCTGTGGGGCAAGGGATTAGGACTTCACTCTGTGAACTTAGAGAGGGACACACTTTGGCCAATAACATCCATTAAACAGGTTCAATATATTATTAGTACTTTGTTCCTTTTCATGGCTGAATAATATTCCACCACATACAGACATTTATTTTTGGAATAGCAAGTACCAAACACCTGCAAGTGACATTTCCGTGGGTAGGGCTGAGCAGCTGAGTCCCCTGTACCAGGCTTAGGTGCCCAGATATAATAGGTGAAGCGCTGATCTAACAGGTCTCCATAACCTACAAGTCTCCAATCTATGAAGTTGCTGTTGCTGTTGTCTTTGAAGACTGTCAATCTTTGTGAACAAAAGTAAAAGCAGGGTTGGACTAAGGGGAAGGCGGGTAGAGTTTCTGATCTGTTGATTCATTTTGAAATGGATTTTATCCTCTTTCTTCTTCCTGCTGTTATCCCCAGCACTTCTCTTCCCCACCCCCAAGTGCGCAAACACTCACATTCAAAGCACTTTAAAATACGGAGCTTGGGCAGAAGGGCATGGCCCAGATAGGAATCGCAACCTTTTGAGAAGACCCAGCTGCTCACTGGCTCCTGTTGTCATGGTTACCGGGCCCTGTCCCTGGGGCTGGATGCGGACTAGAGACTGTTGGAACTTTTTCGCACTTCTCTTCCCGCACCTGCCTCAGCTTGAGAGAGGGACCTTTGGACCAGTGTTCTCTCAGCTTTGGTACTGACAGCACTGCCGACGTTACATTTCACCCACCTCTTTAATTTAAAATCTGTTTCTGTCTCTTCCACACATAGCGGGGAACCCACATCCCTGCCAGCCAGGGCCTCTTGGGGAGCCACTCTGGCCCCTCCCCCTGTCCCAGAGGCCTCGGTGGTAATGGCACAGTGTCTGTATTGGGTCGCACTGAATCTGCAGGAAGGACCACAGCAGAGTCATGTCACCCTGCCTCCTGACCCTGAGCAGACATGTCCCTCTTGCAAAAGTTATTTTACTCCCTCCTGTCTTCTCCTCCTCTATCAAATTAGTTTTGTCACTTGAAAGTCTCCTAGGGAAAGAAATGCCTGCTGGCTCCATGGTTTTCAGACAGGCAAGAATGAGTGTGGAACAACAGAGGTACAGACAGGACAGAAAGTGTTCCTAGCATTTGTTGCTCCATTTTGTGATTTTTAGGGTAAATCATGAGCCTTCGGAGAGCTGCTTGGGAGACTCCATGCTGAGAGTGGATTGGATAAAAAGTAGTTGAAGATCCTGAAGATGAGCCAGGTGTCGTGGTGCACACCTGTAATCCTAGCACTGGGGAGGCTGAGGCAGGAGGATCACTACATGTTCGAGGCCAGCCTGGGCTACATAGAGATACCCTCCCTCAAAAAAACAAACAAAAAAAAGATGCTGAAGATGGTCCTCAATGTGATGCGGCTTCTGGGACTTGGGTTCTTTCTTAGCCTCAGCCCCTTTCATGGGAGAACCCAGCATGTAGAGCTTTTCAAAGCTCCCAGGTGATCTGATGCCTAGTCACCACCAGTGATAACTGCTGTTCTGAGGGAAGGGAGGAACAAGAGCCAGGCGATGCTGTGCCCTGCAATGCTGCTAATTAGGCACAAAGCAGGACAGAAATAATACACCTTAGGCAGCCTTTGACCAAGCCAAATAGAATGTTAGATCCACTAAACCCTGTAGGGCCAAAATGGAAAGGAGACTTCGGTACCCACTTTCTCTGCTGCTACCCAAAGGCCGGTCTATTACTGACACACACCCCCCCAGCATCTGTGGGGGATGCAGAATGATCACAACGCCGTGCCATTTCTCCGTGCAGCTCACACGGAGCTCTCTTCCTAGCTCTGAGGAAAGTCACATTAGGTCCAACTGGCGGCCGTCTTCTCTTAGCAGAATGTGATTAGCTGCGCCGTGCACCGTGGACGGAGGGGGCTTGTCAGGCTGAGGCTGACTTACCTCTCTGTCTTTTCTCTCTATGCTGTGCAGTACAAAATCGGACAGCTGTACATGATCAGCAAGCACAGCCACGAACAGAGCGACCGGGGAGAAGGGGTGGAGGTCGTCCAGAATGAGCCCTTCGAGGACCCTCACCACGGCAACGGGCAATTCACTGAGAAGAGGGTGTATCTCAACAGGTAGGTCGCGACGGCCCGAGTGCGCCAGGAACGTCCTCCGCATGGCGTGGCGCCCCCTCCCCCAAAGGCTGTGGGGGGGTGCGAGAAACGAGATCGTGTGGAAAGTCGTGTGTCTGCCCTCTATGTCCACCAATCTCATCGCTTCCTAAAACAAAATCCGCCCTGTCCATCACCTGGCATGCAGAGAAATAGACCTCCGCTGCGTTTTCATCAGGAGGCATTTTTGTCTTGCATTTCCTATCCCTTTCATGACATTAGGTGAAATCTGATCTTCAGAATTAAAGAACTTTCCTTTTCCTCTTGCTCAGTGTTAGCTGTGGGAGAAGTGGCTCTGCCTATAAAGAGTGCTGAAGGTGGCAGCGTGCCCTAGGGTCTTGATTTAGTAGAATTTCCACTCACTGGTAAGTGACCACTTAGGCTCCAGTAAAGGGAAATGACAAAATGAACAGTCACCTGTCAGCAGAGTGATGTACTCTTTCTGAGGTGGCTTCCATTTCTCAAGTGGACCCATACTTCCTGTGGTAGAAGTTGTCAGTCTCCACTTGGAGGATAAAGCATCAGGGGCTGTAAGCCAGAATTAAAGAAGACCACCACTGCTGCTTTGCGAAATGTACCCTTTAATCTCTTTGCTATTTTCTCATCACTATGGCCCAACTGACTCTTAGGGCTTCTCTGATCTCCCCACCCCACGTACTCCCACCTAGCCCATCTTCTTCTATTCAGTTAATTTCTGGGTCAGAATACTTTTAGGGAGATAACACATGGAATATATTTTATTGCTGTTTTACTGTCTTCCAGCAATCCAGTCTTGCATTAGTGTTTTCTATGAATACTATCACCCGTTGCCTCCTTGACTGGCCCATTTATGATTGTTCAGAAACATTTCCAACATGCTAGCCAGACAGTGTCCCCCTGCTTACTCTCCGACCCTTCCCCACCCCCGGGAATATTCCGTGTGGCCAGATGGTCCTGGATTCCAGTACTTACACTGGTTCACTGTCCAGCAGGCTGACACAGACCTCTCGGTCCCGATGGGAGACTTTGAGTCCCATCTGCCAGGCTGGAAGGGCATTTTTCAGAGTGGTATTCTGACAGCGAAGGCCTTGGACTGATGAAGCCAATGGGTTTTCATCTGTCCAGGGACATGGTACCAGGGAATTCCTGAGTCATGGTAAAATGGAAATGAGATTGATCACAGGCATCTATTAGAAACTGAATTTTCAGGATTTGGAGTCAGTTCAGCCTCCAGCTAACTGGACCTGCAGCAGTCACTGAACTCTTGGGTTAGGCCTGAAGATGCCTTCCTTACAGAGGCGGATTTCTTTGGTATTCTTAGTGTGGGAGGGTGTGAAGTAAATATTGAGCAGGTTTCCCCTCAGGGATCACCTTTGTTGAGCTAGAAGTGAGGGAGATACAGGGAAATAGAAACTATGGAAAATTCCATTTCTTGGCAGCCGATGACATTCTCTTAACTGACTGCCTGGGGAATGTTCCTTGTATACCAAAATCAAGAAAAATTTTAGAAGCTTTATAACTTGCTGAAACCAAATACATTGTGTCCAGCTGTCTTTGTCATGTCTGTTTTCTCTATCAAAATGTATGATATTTATTTTAAAGGAGAGTCATAAACATTAGTAAGAGGGAAACTTGTTATAAATAGAATATGTGGCCTTCCAGTAATAGTAACTAAGAAGATGAATGTAGACCCTCCCCCACTTCCTATGACAAACACAGGATGAAATAAAACAATATAAAGCTAAGCTAAAAAATAAAAAATTAAATAACAAAGAAAGAGGAAATCCTTGGGTTGTAGGGATAGAGGGGAACTTGAGCCAGCGTGGGAAGCAGAGCGGTGGGTGCTAAGGTGGTGGGGGAACCTCAGAGCCAAGTGTAGGCTCTGGCTTCTGGGGGCGGGGGTGTCAAGCCCATAACTGAGTAGGAAATGTGGCCTCAGGCGCACACAAATGGGGAGAACTGAGAATTGGGCACAGAAACGCCTTCGGACAGTCTAGGGCCAAGAGAAGTTACCACCTAGAGACCCACACTGAAAGAGCTGCTGAAGGATTTAAGAGGAAACCGAACCCAGGAGTATGACAAGGAGCATCTGTTTATTTACACAAATAAACTGATAAGCAATTCTGAACAGACACAGAATGTTTTAAAAACACTAATAATGACTTATTGAGGGTATATTTATAGAGTCTAAACAGTGACACCGAAGATAGAAGAGTAGTGATTATAATAACAAAAGTCCACTGAGATGTTGATATTGTTTAGGAATTGGAGATATCTGTTTATTATTATTATTATTATTATTATTATTATTTTTGGTACTGGGGTTCGAACTCAGGTCCTTGTGGTTACAAGGCAGATGGTGGAACCACTGAGCTAAATCCCCAGCCCTGTTTATTATTTTAGACTTCTTAAGGCAAGGATGTATATTTAAAATGTAAAGTTAATCCCTGATCCCCAGCACACACACTGCTGTGAACCCAGGGCCTTCGCAATGAGCCACACCTCCAGCCATTTTTCAGTGTTTATTTTGAGAAAAGTTCTCTCTAAAATGCCCAGGCTGTGTTTGAACATGCGATTCTCCTGCTGCAGCCTCCCAAAGTGCTGGAATTACTGGCTCACATCATCTTTACTTTTACCAAACAAAAGGTAACTTCTGAAGGACTATTAAAATAATAAATCACTTTTAAAAGAAAACATGAGCAATCCATAGAAGGCAAGAGACTAAAGAGAGAAGCTCAGTGACAGCCTGTTTGCCTCACCATACACAAGGCCTTGGATTCAACCACCAGCGCCACAAAAAATAAAGAATGGAAAACATAAATTTTAATGGCAACATAAGTCAAAACATAGAATACTCACTTCCGCAGTCACCATGTGACCTAGTTCCGGCCAATAGAACAGAAGATTTCCCACCCTCATTTAGAAAAAAAGGGAGGAGGAGGAGGAGGGAAAAAAGGAGAAGCAGGAGGAGAGGGTAGGGGGAAGGGGGGCAAAGAAAGCTTGATGGGGCAATTAACTCCCAACATGTCAGATGTCAGATGTTCCAAGTTCATGGTCTCACAACATCAAGGAATGAAGTCATCAACCAAAAGAGGAAGTTAGGAGACTTTTATTGGAAATAAGGAAAAGGATATGTCCTGGATTTCCAGGTGGGGTCCTGAGTGGGTAGCCACTGGAGCTCTTTGTTGAGAGTATTTCATACAGCAAAGTCACAGCATGAGTACAACGTGGTCAAACTACCATCAACCTATAATATTACGAATACAGTGGCTTGGCTAATACTGATCCAATAGGGAAACAAGCCTCATAGGAAGAGAAACTGGAAAGAAAAAAAGGCATCCCTGGAAAGGGGTGGAACTGTGGCTCCAGATGTTCTGGTCACCCGCCCATGCACCTGATGCCTGTCTGAGCCCTCTGGACCCAGTGGTGCTAATTACAGTATAATCTCAACCTGCTGTTTATCTCTAGGGAGACTCACAGGCCTGGCTGTTACATGTCCACCTTGAGGCCTGGCTCTCTTTGGATCCTCCTCCAGCCACAGTTTGGAGGTCTCTGTCTTTTGCACTGACTCTCTCAAGAGCCCAGTCACTCTTGACTGTCAGTTAATTTCTGTCTAACTTAGCTGTGTATAATAAAAGGAAGAAAGACACCCTGAATTCTTGCAACGTTATTTCCCAGTTGGTTGAAGCCGAGGCCAAAGTATGTCCACTTCACAGGATCAGTTGTTTATGTTATTCGTATCAGTGTTTTATTTATGGAATTTTAATAAGACAACCATCAGTAAGGAAAGTAGAAGGAAAAGAAAGGACAGAATGGAGGGAGACTTCTAGAAAGTCATATAGTGCTTACCATATGAGTGCTAATAACAAAACTGTGTAGTAAAAGTACAAAAAAGAAATTATAAATCAGTCTCAGCTAAAACATAGACGTAGAAATCCTGCATAAAACATGAGCAAATCAAACAGCTCATAATAATAATGATAATGATAAATTATTACCTCATCAGATTTATCCCTGAAATTCATTACATTAACTTTTAATAAATCTGTCTATGTACTTGTCCACAGTAGGGTCAGGAACAAAGTAAGAATCACTTCTTTCAAACATTGTGTGACGGGCCTAACTAATGCTCATACCAAGAATGAGCAGGGGTTGTAGCTCAGGGTTAGATGCTTGCCTAGGCCTTGAATTCGATTCCCCAGCAACAACTATATACAGGCAATAAAGAGATAAAGAGGAGGAGATAAAATTATCAGTTACAGATAAGATTGACTAATGGAAATTTCAGACATCCCAGGGAATTGCTAACATTAATATAAGAATCTGGTGAGATTGCTGGGTGTATATCTAAATATAGAGATCGACAGCATCATTGGACAGCAAGAAGAAAAAATGCAGAAGTGTAAATTTTTAAAATTCCATTTACAGTAGAAAAGAAACTATGGATACTATGTGATAATCCAAGATGTGCAAAAAAATGTTTTTGGAGGAAAAATATAAAGTGCTTCTTGCGGCCATAAATCCTGAGACAGGTGGTGAGATATATACCATATTCATGGATTGGAAATGCTGTATTATACATTTGGCATCAATTTCCAAATCAGTCTACACATTTAATGCAATCTAATTAAAACGTCAATTTTTAGGGGCAGGGATTTGGCTCAGTGATTCCATCACCTCCCTTGCAAGCGAAAGAGGCCAAGTTCGATTCCTGGTACCAAAAAAAAAAAAAAAAAAAAAAAAAAAAAAGTCATTTTTTAAAAAGAAGAATTGAAGAAGATGATCCTAAAATTCAAATGAACAATTTTGAAAAGTTGAATAAGTAGGAGGGACTCATCCTAATGGATATCATGGCTTTTGCTAAAGTTATAGTAATTAAGGCAGTGGCATATCAGAGCAGCATTGTACAGTCACACAACATAATCATCTTTATAGCAGCATGATTTATAATACCTAGCTCTTGTAAACAACTCCTGTCTATCAACAGATGAATGGATAAGAAAAATGTGGTTTTATATATAATGGAGTACTACACTGCCATAAAGGAAGATACATTTGATTCATTTGTAGGCGCATGGATGCAACTTGAGAATATAATGTTAAGTGAAATAAGTCACTTAACACTTAAGCTCAGATATCACATGGTTTCTGTGACAAAAAATACAAAATATATATATATGTATACAAATAAAGAGAAAAATAAAAGAGAGATATAGAGAAAGTAGAGAGAAGGCCAAATATTTCCCCATATTACATAGTGCTGTTTCAAAAATATTTTAATATATGGGCTAATTTGTTTCATGTATTCTACTAGTTTAGACAGATTGTTGAAAGTTTTGTGTAATTTGTTTCTTTTTAGTGAGAATTTTTTTTGTTTTATGCCTTGTACTCTTAATAACTACTTTGAAGATAATGATATGCAATCTATTTACTATTATTATTGCTTATTTTGTTTCATTTTTTCATAAAATGAGAAGTAAACAAACTTATGTGACAAAATAACCCCAAAGTAGATCCAAACCATTAGTAATTGGTGTTTAATATTTTGTAGAGCTAATATAGAAATTTGTGAGGAAAAGATAAGCTATTCAGGGCTGGGAATTTAGCTCAGTGGTGCTGCCGCCTGCTTCGCAAGAGCAAGGACCTGAGTTCGATCCCTGGTAAAAAAAAAAAAAAAAACAAGCAAAAATAAGCTATTCAGTGTACAGGGCTGGGGTGATTGAAGTTAGAAAAACAGGTAGTTCTCTACTTCATACTGTACACAAAAACAAGTTACAAGTTCATTAAAGATCTAAATGTGCAATAAATTAAAAGTAATGTAGGTGAATACCTTTTGTTCGGAGAGTATTATAGTACTAATTAAACAAAATATAAACAAATAGACTAAATTACTCCATTAAAATTAAGAGCTTCTGCATAGCAAAAAAATATACATTTAAAACATTTTTAAACTTTTGCACAGCAAAAACTCATAAAGTAAAAGAACTATCCCTGACTGAAGACAGTATAGACCAAGTTCTGTTATTTAAGTTAAAAAGAACAAAATAAAATGTGAGATAATGAAAATAAAGTGTTTGTAGATGGGGAGGGGAGGAGGGGGTGAAGGGAGGGCAGGGGTAAGGGGAAAAAATGAGAATCAAGACTTGTCATGTAGAGGTAAAAGATCCCAACAATGAATGTAACTGTACTGTATCCCTACAATGTACCAATAAACTCAATTAAAGCTGAAAAAAAAAGAACAACAAAATAAGTTTTAAAGCCTTTCATAAACATCAGATTGGCAAAAGTAAAGACTGATAAGTAGAGTCGAACAGAAGACATGGAAACAAACCCATGTGTCAGCGGCCGTCTGATTTTTTACCAAGTGACCAAAAACATGTCGGAAAAAAAACAGCCTGTATAACGGTGGTGCTGGGAAAACTGGATACCCACAAAAGATCGAAGTTAGATTCCCCATTTCTCACCCTGTACTAAAGTTAAACCAAAATGGATCAGAGAACTAAATATAAGACCACAAACTTAACACTTCTGGAAAACATTTGAAACCTAGGCACCAGCAAAAACTTCTTGAATAGGACTCCAATAGCATAAGAAATAATAAGAATCAACTAATGGGAGTATATCAAATTAAAAAGCTACCGCACAGCAACGGAAGTAGTCAAAAAGAAATAAGCTACGGAATGAGAGAAAAGCTTTGCTAGCTACTCTTCTGATAAAGAGTGAATATCTAGAATATATAAACGACTCAGGAAAGTTAACACTAAATAAATTAAACCAACAAAAAACCCAGTTGAGCCAAATGTGGTGGCACACGCCTGTAATCCCCGCGCTCAGGAGGCTGAGGCAGGTGGCTCATCATGACTCTGAGGCCAGCCTGAGCTACACAGTGAGTTTCAAGGCCAGCCTGATTACATAGTGAAACCCTGTCTCAAAAAATGAAAGCAAAAGAAGTCCAGTTGATAAATGGATAAGTTAATTGAACAGAGAGTTCGCAAAAGAAGTACAAATGAGGGACATGGGCTTTAGTTAGCTCAGTGGTGCTGTCGCCTGCCTCACAAGCTCAAGGTCCCAAGCTCCATCCCTGGTACCAAAAATAAAATAAAATAAAATAAAAGAAGTACAAATGGTCAGTAAGTATATATATTTTAAAAGTTAACTATCTTTAGCAATGAACAAATGGCAAATCAGAGCTACATTAAGATTCCATCTCAACCTAATCATCAGGAATACCAAAATCAATAAATGTTGGTGAGTATGAGGGAGAAGGAGAACATTCCTGCATTGTTAGTGGGAATGTAAACAGAGAGAGAGAGAGAGAGAGAGAGGAAGGAAGGACGGAAGAAAGAAAGAAGGAAAGAAAGGTTATATGTGTACACATATACATAATTTTGGGTGCACATAAGGATGTGCATGTGCATATATAATAGACACACATCTGCAAACATTCTTCTTCACCTGCACCACTAGAAGTAAATAAAGTAAGATGTCTGTAATCATCTATAGTACTTGATAGCCTTGCCTCATTTCCCACCAGTCAGAATGGCTCTGGATGTTTTGTTGTTGCTCCTGAGTGGCACACCTTGACATGGACACAGGCACGTGGTGAGTTGAAAGGACTGGGAACTCCAGTGACCGGATGAGTGACTGAAGAAGCCAAGGATGTTTAGCCTGGACTCGGGTGGGTCGTGGTACTGTTGGGTGGAGAAGAGTTAGACCCCTGTGTGCTCTAAGACCATCTGCACCAAGATCAGAGGGTGGAAACGCCAGGAGAAAGACGGGCTCGATTTATGGGAGAGATTGCTAAGCACACAAGCCACCTGAGAACACGATGAAGTGCCTCGCGGTTATGCTGTCGTGGGGGCCCATGAGCCTGTCTGGGACACCCACTGTTACGCTGTCCTCAAGCAGATTCCAGCGTCCAACGGCTGCTGAAATAAGTCAAATGGCTGGTTCAGTGGGACAATCCGGAAGGTCCTTCCGAACTCCACTTCGCTCCACTTGAAGTATGTAGCACATGTTCCCTTGACTCTGCCTCAGCACTCAGGAACAGTCAGAGAGGCGAGGAAAAGGAAGTCCTTTACTGTCTTTTACACAAGGCTAAACTAGGGCCATCTTTTTGTAATCTTAAAGGATTCTGGCTTATTTGAAAGAGGATAGGCACGTATCAGAATTAGCAAGATTTAATATTTGGCGAAAAAGAAAGAATTGATATGTGACAGAGCTATGAATTAATAAGATGATCAATAAGCATAGAAGAAAACCAAACCCGTTACTTTGTTTTGTTTTGGTTTTGGTACCGGGGGATCGAACTGGGGTCCTTGTGCTTACGAAGCAGGTGGCAGAACCACTGAGCTAAATCCACGGCCCCAAACCCATTACTTTGAAGTCAGAACCTAAGGCGTTCTCAAGTCCACTCATATCTCGCATGCCCAAGCCTCGTGGCTGCCATGTTGGCAAGATAGCATCGTAATCTTAATTCATAAAGTATTTATTGGAATTTATGATGCACAATGCATTGTACAGATTTTGGAGGAAACGTGCTAAGTTAGGCCTGGCCCTTGTCATCTAACTGGGGTAGGGGCCGAGCCTGGTTGGTTTTAGCATTTGTGAGTCCATCTGTCCATCCACCTTGTGCATTTATTTCCACAGGGGAGCAGCTCTTAAGATGTGGATTAGCTGTAGCCATGATGTTCCCAGTGCTCATTTAGCAATTTATATTATTAAGTGTAGGGCTGGAGATGTAGCTCAGTGGTGCTGTGCCTGCCTAGCAAGCACAAGGTCCTGAGTTAGATCCCAAGTATGGGGGAAAGATATATATACACACACACTTAGTATTATTAAATATAGCGTTCTGAAAACTTGAATTCATGAGCTGGCAAAGTGAGTGAAACACTTCCTTACATTAATCTATATGGAAAATCAAATCACATTCAGAAGCTGCTTTATTGATTTATTACCCAAGGTAACTATTAAACCAGGGGCCCTGGAAATATTCAAAGCCTGTGTAATCAGGGCCTACTCCTGTTAATGTGGAAAAAAGCAAATCGTTCAAATGGGAATTAGATTCAGCCATAGTTACTATCACCACATAAAACCCAGACGTCTATCTCTCGGTGATTCATTCGTTCTGACTGGAACATAAGTTACCAGTGGAGTGAGCGGGGGATGAGCCAGCAACGCAGTCTGAGGCTGTATGAGACAAAGTTCATAGTAGCTTGCAGAAGATACTGAGTCTGTCTTAGGCAAATAGGGCATTCATGGGAGGATGTTAGGAGTCCACAGAGTTATCTGGAGGCATAAGAATGGGCAGGAATCACGGCAGCTCTGGAAGGCCTCAGGCCTCATGATTACGATGACCATCCTTAAGCAGAAGCAGCTGACTTACCTCTGTCACTCCCGATCCATAACTGCCACCTGCAGCCATCATTAGCACAGTGAACCCTAACTGCCTCTTTTTACATTTCTGTATCTTAATCTCAACCATACCCCGACATGCTCTGTCTATCAGTGGGTGGAGAACTAGCGTCCAGATGGTTTCCAGCATGGCCGCGCCATTTTACGTTCCCACTGGCAGTGCATGAAGGTTCTGCTTTCTCCGCATAATCACTGACAGGTGCTATTGTCTTTTTTTTATCCTAACCGACTCAATGGGCATGAAGTGCTATCTCATTGTGGTTTTAATTTGCACTTCCTAGTGGTGTATAATGTTGAGTATGTTTTCACGTGCTCCTCGGCCATTTTTAGATTTCCTTTGCAGAAATGACTGTTTGAGCCCTTGATCCATTTGTTAATTGGGTATAATGTCCCTTTGACATGTCATTCTTTTTTTTTTAATACTTCCCTCTCATTTTCCAGGGACTGTGGAGCTGGTTCTCCATCCTCCAGCCCTTCCTGCAGCACCTGCATGGTTGGGCACATAGTACGCTTTTGTGGTCACCTCATGCATTTGGTGTGTTACTACTAATGCACAAGTCCATCCACATGAATGTTAGACAATACTACATTTGGTGGTCAACCATGGGCCCTTGGCCAAATAAGTAGCATTTCTTGGCTTATCTTCGAAACTTTTTGTTTCAACTTACATTAAGGGAAAGGAGGCAATATACTAATCAGACTCTGGAGTAGCGATTCTAAATAAATCTCAGAAACAGGCAAAGGTGGGGTTTTCTTTTGTCACCTTTTATTTTCCCTTCATCTCTCCCATCCCTTCCCACTAAAGCCCATGAGGAAAGGCAGTTAGGGTGGGAGTGCAGGGCACTGGAGAAAAGATGGAGCCTATTTTTAGGCTTGTTTTTCAATCATGAAGTGTCATGTTCTCCACCACCACGGCTGCTGGATTAATTAGACTGTGCTGGCAGCTGCCAGTCAGGGAAGGTTGCCAGCTTCTAATGGTGATTCCACTAGCGCTTGAATCAATTTTGCACAGAGAGAACAACACTCTTCCCGCTCTATGGCCCTCATTTTTCATGGCAAGCTCCACTGGTCTCTGGTGGCTTTGGTAGGAGAGGGTGGAGCTTTTAACCAGGATGCAAAGGCTCCAGCTGGTCCAGCACACTGGTAGAGCCTTGTTGCCATGGCTTGGGTGTCTCCCTCTTCCTCTTCCTATTCTCCCAGCTCTCCGAGATCTGCTGAGCACAACAGTGCACAGAGCTTTTGAGACTTTAGGAGAGGCCGCTGTCCAGAGACCATGTGATGGAGAAAAGTATCCGAGTCACAGATTCTGACCTACTAGCCTATCTCCGTGCTGTTTTCAAGGACTCTTCATGGTCATTTTTGCCTTCTGGATATACAAGGACAATCTGGATTCATTCAGTAAATATTTATTGAGCACCATTCTGGGTGCTGGGGATGTCACAGTGAACAGAACACAGTCTCCGCGCTTGTGGGATTTGTCTTCTGATAGGGAGTGATAAGAGTGCGTGCTGTAACCGTAGCAGACAAGAGCATTATATATTTTAGAATATGTATTTTTATGTATTCTGTATAAATGGTTTGTTCATATACAGGGAAATTTATATATATGTTTTTAAGAAGGGGATGGTGCTATGGAAAAATCCTAGAGCGTGTGAGGGGCTTCCTCCTTACACATCTCCCATTTCATCCTATCCTGTTCTGTCCCCGTGTTGATACTTAAGGACACGTTAGAAGCCCTCCTGCTGCCAGGCCTCTCTTCTGCTCCTACAACTGTGAATCAGAGAGTGGAGGCTCAGGCCTTCTTGAGCATTTCAGGGACATCCAGCCAAATGGTTTCCACCTTGGCTTTACCTCTCACCCCTGAAAAGTGACGCTGACACGAGTCTCCAGCTCACTGGGAGCTCCCCAGCCTGCCAGCCACATGGACCCTCCAAGCAGAGCCTCCCAGGAATGTGCATGAGGCAGGCCTCTTTTCCCCAAATCCAACCCGAAGTCTTTTTGAGCAGGGAGGGTGGTTGGGAGTGCGTCCCTGTTCTGTTGCTGGACAGTTCCTCCGGGTGAACCTGTAGCAGCCCCACTCCCACAGGTGATAGCTGTGGTCCCGAAACTCTGCTCCTCTCTTTATTGCTGTACAAACAATCACATGAAGAGTGCAACAGAGAGACCAGCCCGGGCAACCATTTAGAAGAGTACCGAATGGATCCGAGCAGCTGGAGAAATTGAAAGACCTCAGAAATGACTGTACACACAAACGGACAGGAGCCACTGATTATTACCAAAGAATTGTCAGTCGCCAATTTTCAGCACATTCTTCCTGGACCCGAGGGAAATGATGATACTGGCATAGCAGAGTCCCATTTAGAAAGAGCATAATCTCAGGGCAGAAAGCCACAGGGTTTCGGTGCACTGCTCAGGAGAAAAATCCCTAGACTGGTTTTTCTTCTGGCAATGTTTAAGCCCCAGATTTCCAGTTGAGGCTGTCTCATTTCTGGCCCCTGTTGAGAAAATGAAATTAGACTCCCTTCAGACCATATTTAGTCTGATCCCAAATGAGCGTACACTCAGTGTGACATTGGCTAGCAGGGAAACTTTGAGGTAACACCCTTAACCCGAGGCCTGTCCTCAGAGCAGACCTGACCTCTGCCTGCCTTCTTATCAGAGCAGATGTGGTCTAGGGAGCCTTGGGGCTATGGGAGATGAGAGACAGACCATGTGCCTGGTTTTACAGGAGATGAGAGACAGACCATGCCTTTTCTCTGCTGGCTCTTTGGACCAGATATTTATTTGTCATCTGGAGCTTTCCGCTGCCTGAGAGGTGTAGAACAGCATCCCTGACCTACTCACCTGGTGCTAATAGCAACCCCCTGAGATGATCAAAACATTTCAGACACTGTAAAATGTCTCTGGGGGTAGGGGGCAAAATCACCATAGAGAACCACTACTCTAGGGTGACCAGATGTCCCAGTTTGCCTGGGACTGAGGACTCTACTGGTACAGGAGAAGTGAAAATTCAGATGTCTTTAAAGCCTGAGCCTTGGTAAGGTGGACCATTGGGAGGAAGCCCATGCATGCACTTGGCTGAAACTCTCTGCCGTTGTAGATGAGAGGTTCTTGTGTGACACCTGGTAGTGAGTTTGAATGACAGGCTTTTTCTTAGACTTGTAGGCCGTGTGACAGTATACATCATGCAAGTGACAGCAGTAGTGGAGACTAATTTAATTCCATTTTCCTTTGCAGATCCTGATAAATCACTGCTGTGGGGGAAAATAAATTTTACATTCTCAGACAAAAATGATTCAAATAATGATGTGCTCTGGGGGAAAGGAGGCTGAAAGCAGGTCTGTTAGTGGGCTTCAGAATACTGAAATAGCATTGCATTAGTCAGCTTTCTGTCACTCTAACAAAATACCTGAGATGATAACCATATAAAGAGAAAAAATTTTATTTTTGGCTCACAGTTTTAGAGGTTGTGGGCCATGACGGGGTGGACCCATCGTTTTTAGGCTTCTGATGGAAGTGCCGGTCACAGTGGGGGAGAGGGGAGCACTGTGACCAGGAAGCAAAAGAGGAAGAGGAAGAGGCCTGAGTCCCAAGCCCCTTGAAAAAGCACATCCTAAGGATCAGAAAACTTCCTTCCAGACCACCTTGTAATGGTCTCACTATCTTCCAGCAAGAGTACCCTGAGGACCACACCTGTAATATGCGGGCCTTGGGGAGACCTTTAACACCCAAACTATAGCAAATGTATTATGGGACTTGTTGCACAAGCCTCCAATACTTGACCCAGCCCATGGCTTATACCAGAAAGTTCTTCTCAGGCTGAGTTAGAGGAGTCACACAAAGCCATAGCAGCCATTGTGGCTAAGTGACTATTTTTTAGGGCATCTCATTGGAAAAGATAATTGGTTATAAAGCTGCCTATCCTCCATGAGTTGGGGCATGAAAGAGCTAAAACAGAGTCTAGAATCAGGAGTCTTGACCAATTACGGACAGGAAGAGTCTCAACGTGGATGGAAAATCGCCAGTGGTTTTCATCTTCCTTTCAGAAAATGATTATTACTTAGGAATGCAGTTCTGCTGGCAGGATTTTTAAATGCTAGAGGGAAGGAATTATGTGGAGTGCTGCAAGAGAGGAGCCTGGTGGGTTTGAGGATCCATGCAAGGGAAATGGAACCCTCCTCACAGGGGGTAGTGGAGAATAGGCTCGAGAGCTGTAGGGAGCTATATTCACTTAAGCTAAACAATGCCTTGCTTACTTTCAGGAGAGTCTCCAGCCCTGTTTCAGTCCAATAAAAGCATAAGAAAACACTTGCTCATGGCCAGAATTCACATCTGACTGCAGTATCCATTGGCATATGGCTCTAGGGTGTGGGCTTTCGAACCGAGGGGCCCTGGGGGAAGTTCTGCTCTCCTCCGTATCCTGCAAGGCAGCCAATGGGATTTTCCCACGTAACACCAACTTCCAACCACAGGCCTACTCCAGCGTCAGGGACTGATGGAATCAGTCAGCAGCAGAAGCTATAAAAGGCCTGTCAGGGAGCCACTCCATCCTTTGAGAAATGGGAATGTAAGGTAAATGAACAGTTACAGCAGAGATGACTTTATAGGAGTGAGAAATCCTGCATTATAGCAGCAAGAAGAAGTGTTACGTGAATTTTAAAATGGCTTTGCCTTTCTCCTCACAGCCCACCCGAGGTTTCCTCCATGTGTTGTGTCTCTGATTTAGCCCAGAGTTTTGGGTTAGGTCTGACTAGCCATTGAAAAATACATACCTGTCTTTTCCCAAAAAATCCGGGGCTGGGGTACTATCAGAAATGAGAGAAACAATATGAGAAGACATACAAAGGAACCTGTCATTTTACTGGCTCGGATTGTCATTAATATTCCACATCCAAGAGTGGTTTTAGCATCACTAAATAGAGCTCCACTCCATTAGCTTGATGTCCTTCCTTTCTTGGTTATATCAGCTTGGAATTCAAAACTGATTCTTGGTGTTCTTTACCCTGAGGAGCTGCGTGTCTGCATCTTCACCCTGGGTCTTATCTACTGCTGAACGATCGACAGCATCCCAGACTCAGCTGTAGGCACCAGAACAAGACGGAAGCAAAATGGCAGCTTCAGGGAATGCAGAAAACCCTTGGATGTGGCACTGGGGGGAAGTAAAATCATGCAGATAAATTTTAAGGCATTTTCATATGTTCCTTAAATATTATAAGAGGTATTGGTAGAATTCTCTGGGCCTGCACTGAGCTGTAGGTTTTACCCCTGGCACAAAACAAAACAAAACTTAATTAGTATTTGGTTTACAAATGACCTTGGGACCAGTTCTTTTTGAAAATGAGTTTTCTGCAAATGGCTGTCCAGGCCTGTGCTCCACACGAGTGCCTCTGTCATTGGATTATCTTCTGAGAGCTGACGCAACAGCTGCCATAAACTGGGTGGCATAAACTGGGTGGCATAAAACGACACAAATTTATCCTCTCACGGTTCTGGAATTAAAATAAACAAGGTGTTGGAAGTGTTGTACCCTTTAGGGGCCTCTGTGCTGCAATCCCTCCTGGCTCCTGGTGTCTCCAGTAATCCTTGGTGTTCCTTTTCTTCTAACAGTATTACTCCCAATTTCTGCTGCTATCTTCACGTGGTTTCTCCTCTGCGTGCCTGTGAATCCCCAATTTTTCTATCCTTTCTTTAATAAGAATGCATCATTGAGTGATTTCATCTTGAGATCCTTTAATTACATCTACAAAGACCCTGTTTTCAAATGAAATCATATTCACAGGCACTGGAGGTTAAGATGCAGACGTATCTTTTTTTTTTGGTGGGGGGTACTGGGGATCGAACTTGGGTCCTTGAGCTTGAAAGGCAGGCAGTGGCGCCACTGAGCTAAATTCTTGGCTGAGACATATCCTTTTTAGGGACACAGTTCAACCCTCTGCAGCCATCACATGTTTTATATCCTCTTTCTGTCTCCGCATTTCTACTCTTTATTGCTTTTGTTTATTTTCTAATGGCAGCTCATATTGGCTGTTAGGGTCAATCCTCTCTCTAACATTTGCCTGTGTTTCCTTCCCACTTGGGCTTAACCATCTGTATCAGTTAGCTTCTCCTTCCAAGACACAATACCCAATACCCACAGTTTAAAGTTGGGTGGTGGGTGGCATAAACTGGGTGGCATAAAACGACACAAATTTATCCTCTCACGGTTCTGGAATTAAAATAAACAAGGTGTTGGAAGTGTTGTACCCTTTAGGGGCCTCTGTGCTGCAATCCCTCCTGGCTCCTGGTGTCTCCAGTAATCCTTGGTGTTCCTTTTCTTCTAACAGTATTACTCCCAATTTCTGCTGCTATCTTCACGTGGTTTCTCCTCTGCGTGCCTGTGAATCCCCAATTTTTCTATCCTTTCTTTAATAAGAATGCATCATTGAGTGATTTCATCTTGAGATCCTTTAATTACATCTACAAAGACCCTGTTTTCAAATGAAATCATATTCACAGGCACTGGAGGTTAAGATGCAGACGTATCTTTTTTTTTTGGTGGGGGGTACTGGGGATCGAACTTGGGTCCTTGAGCTTGAAAGGCAGGCAGTGGCGCCACTGAGCTAAATTCTTGGCTGAGACATATCCTTTTTAGGGACACAGTTCAACCCTCTGCAGCCATCACATGTTTTATATCCTCTTTCTGTCTCCGCATTTCTACTCTTTATTGCTTTTGTTTATTTTCTAATGGCAGCTCATATTGGCTGTTAGGGTCAATCCTCTCTCTAACATTTGCCTGTGTTTCCTTCCCACTTGGGCTTAACCATCTGTATCAGTTAGCTTCTCCTTCCAAGACACAATACCCAATACCCACAGTTTAAAGGAGGAGTGTTTCAGCCCATGGTCACCTAGCTCAAAGGCAGAAACACCATTGTGGAAAGGTTGGCAAAACAAAAATGCTTAGTTCATGGTAGCCAGGAAGCAGCGCAGGGGAACAGTGCCAGAGAAGAACCTGCTAGGGACCATGTATATTACCCAAGGTCATGCCCCTATGTCCCACCCAGTCACATCCCAAAGTATGCTTTACCAAGCTCCTAGGCATTTATTGATCCAATCAAGTTGGCCTATCATCATTTCCAACATACTACTTCTAGAAGTCCAAGGCCAGCTTGGTTACACTCTCCAAGGGCCCCGAATTCTCATGATCTTGCAAATCCAACCTAAAAGGACAGGCTTAGAGCCCTAGGACCCTCCTTCCCCACACCAGGCTGCAGCCTTCTGCCTTTATGAATTTTGAAAGTACATGAATATGAATAGGAAACAGCTGATTGTGTAGCGAAGACCAGAGAGATGGGAAAGAAATGAGCACAGAAAGAAGAGATGCCTGAGAATTCTTCTTGACTTCTCTAGCTATTTATCTAGAAAGATGTAATAGCACGGTGAGGCTCTGAACAGACGCTAATCATCTTTTTTTCTTTCTTTCTTTCCTCTTAGCAAATTGCCTAGTTGGGCTCGAGCTGTGGTCCCCAAAATATTTTATGTGACAGAGAAGGCTTGGAACTATTATCCCTACACAATTACAGGTAAGTCTAGCAGAAGCATACAGAGTGAATGCAAGGGCACAGCCCCGGTGGAATTTCTGTGAGTTAGGGCTGATTATCCATGAAGGTCCTGTGGGAGCCTAAAGAAAAAATAAGGTAAAGATCTTTTTTAGTTACAGGTCTAGAGGTTTATTTTCCTTATTTTTCCCTCTGATTTGTCAATAAACAAGCTGTTTACTTTGACTTCTTTGTTTTATAGTTCCCCAAGAACAATGATTATAAATTTTGTAAAAGTTTCTTTTGATTACAGGCCTGAAATCCCAGCACTGAGAGGTTGAGGCAGGTGGGTTGCAAGTTTGACCCCAGTACTGGCAACTTAGTGAGATCCTGTCTGAGTAATAAACAGCAAACAATTTTTAAAGGGTTTGGGGTGTAATTCAGTGCAATGCTTCTGAGTTTCATCCCTTCACACCAAAACAGAAATTAAAAAGGAAACAAAGCCGTGCATGGTGGCGCACGCCTGTAATCCCAGCACTTAGGAGGCTGAGGCAGGAGGATCACTGTGAGTTCAAAACCAGCCTGGGCTACACAGTGAGTTCCAGGTCAGTCTCAACTACATAGTGAGACCCTGTCTAAAAAAAACAAAAAAAGAAAAAAGAAAAAAAGAAAGAAAGAAAAGAAAAGAAAGTTTTTGAGTCTCTCTACTCCCAATGACTTCCTTTACCCTTAGACAATAAGAAAATCTTTAAGGTCATTTTCCCCCAGTGCAATGATAATAAACTCTCTGTATTGCATACTGTACCGAAAACTGTGGCCACTCAAAATTTAGGTTTGGTCCCTTCGCTCAAACATACTGAAACTTGGGATCCCGTGTCAGCATCATGACAAACGCTTTGTATGGGTTATAAATGCTACTTTTCCACATAAAAGATTTTCTTTGTGGTTAATGAAATGCTCTACCGAGTAATTAGTCTTTAATTCTGCTTTTATAATGCCAACTCTTGGGTTTTTAATTAGCCACAAACCTATAGGCTAATTGAATCTTGTCTTCTTGTCCTTATTTGCCCAACCACAGAAGTGTCAGGTGAAAAAAGTGAAGAGCAAACGTAAAGACAGTCAGTACTTATGAAAATCCAATTTTGGGAATGCTTCTTTACCCCATTTTTACTAGTATTCGTAGCTCACCAGTTGTTGTTAGCTTTGTGTTTTTGTATTACACATGTGTGATCTAAATCATCGCTCTTTCTCCTTTTTTCTTTTCCCTCTTCTCCAAATGAACACCTGGAATCAGAATACACAGTAAGTTTCATTTAATTTTTAAAAAAATACTCTTTCTATGATCAGTGGAGTAATTAGAACATTTCTTGTACTTGTCTTATCAGTGTAATAATTTTTTTAAAAGAGGAATAATTCTGAATCAAATATTTAAATGTAGGCTATTACATAGTTATATATAATACAATAATTTGAATGTTCTGATTTGTTCAAGAATATTAATGTTAACTTAAAGTTCTTTGATAGTCACTCTCATAATTAACTTTTGCTTGTAATTTTTCTTTTTTTTTTTTTTTCGGTACTCAGGTCCTTGCGCTTTCAAGGAACCACTGAGCTAAATTTGCTTGTAATTTTTAAATAGTTTGACTGCTTTATTGGTGGTAGTTCACTATAATGGAAGAACAATTTCTAGCAACATAATATTAAAGTAGTTATTGGCAGATTATGGGGTTTTATATATTAGAGGACCTTAAAGCCATGAAGACATATGTGCAAACAATCATATTGAGAGTTCAGAATTCTGGAGTGGGCAGTCTTTGTGCCTTGATAATTTAATGCCTCTTTGTACTGCAAGTCTCTGAAGTCATTACTGAGAGAGAGAGAGATATTCTATAATATTACTGTGTTGTGGTTTTTCATTTGGATTATTTTCCCCAGTAGCTCACAGGTGAAATGTTCATAATAAGAAAATGGTTAACTGATCTGTGATATTTGAATTTTTTGTGGGGGTACCGGGAATCAAACTCAGGGCCTTCCACTCGGGAGGCAGGTGGTGGTACCAATGAGCTAAATCCCTGGCCTGATACTTGAATTTTTTATTTGAATCAAAACAGCCGAAGGAAAAAGAGAGTGATGGTAAGAGAAATGTAGGAAAATGATTCATCATGTCCTTGATATGAGCTAAGTACTCAGCACATAGTAAATGCTCAGTGAAAAATTATGGAAAGATAGAATGCATGCAAGTTGATGACAGATAGATAGATAGATAGATAGATAGATAGATAGATAGGTAGATGGGCTAACATGGGCTTTGGAGTCAGATAGGCCTGTGTGTTCTCTGGATCTGAAACTTGCTGACTGGAATTCCTCAGCAAGTACCCCATTAGTTTTTTTAACATGTGCCGGTCTGTGGTTACATCCTTATCTATTCTCTACAGAAAAAATTTTTAAAAAGAATAGTATTCAAATTTTACTTAAATCTTTTTGTTCTGAAAGACCATTGATAATTATATCCCATCATACCTGAGTATTAAACTATCTTTTATGAAATAATAAGAAAATATACAGCATATTTTGCCCAGTGTCCTTAGCGTCAAAAAAAAAATGCTACACTTGTATGGCAAAATCTGAATTTTAAAGGATATTATCCAGGAACCCACAGCTTAGAACAAGCAGCTCAGCTTTTCTGAGGTTGTTAACTCTTCTAAAATTGGGGAGATTCCTCCTTCTTAGAGCTACTGGCAGAAGCATCCAATGATCTTGACCCAGAGGCAGGAAATTATTTTCTGCAGAGGGCTGTACCTTAAACATTTTCTGCTCTGTGGTTTGTAAGTTTCTACTGTTGCAAAAGCAGCCACAGACAACATGTGAACAGAACACACTGGCACTGTCATTTTCACAAGCGTAGCCCAGCAAGCCAAGGCCGGCCCGGGGCTAGCTGGCCAACTCGAGACGGACAGCACGGGAGGCTGGCAGCAGGGTGTGGACAGAAGGCAGCTGAGTGCTTCCCCCAGCTCCCTTCTCGCTGAACCACAGAGGTGGACTTTGGGATTGGAATTGGCCTCCGATGCCCATTAGGCACTGTTGTGCATTAGAGCTTAGGCACATTACCTCCTGCTTACCTCGCTTTCTTCTTTTGTGAGGGCGAGGTGATGACTGCCTCATAAAGGTGATATAAAGATTATGTTAAATAATTCCCTTGAAATCCTAGCTGAGTGCAAGGTAAATATCCCACGCACGTTCTTTGAGTGTTCCAGGCGATGCTAGTGCAGCTGACCCCACCACAAATGCTTTACAGGAGCACACACGCAAAGAGATCTTAGTGCCCTTCCGTGCAGATGGGGCTGCTACCGGAAGGTACTAATTGTCCAAGAAATTGTTTTGTTTTAGTGATACTTGATACTATGCTGCTTCCTGCTTCACTGAAAGCTTGCACTTGGACTTTTAATCCAAAATATCAATCCGTATGTAGACAAGAGAAGGCTTGTCATGTGACTACACAAAAGCAGGTATTTGTCTGGTGAACCTCAGAATTAAATTACCTTGATTGGTCCTAAAACCTTTGGCATTCTTTGGCCGTACCACTGACAGTTCCATAAATTGTGGACACGATGGATAATATTAACAGGGAAACGAAGTCTGGAAAATGTTTGATGATATTGTGTTAGTCTTTTAAGAATATGTATGAAGGTGTGACATTCTGGAAACAGAAAGAAAACATGGCTTTTTTTTTTTTTATCTACTGAGGATCAAACCCAGGGCCTCATGCATGCTAGGCAAGTGTTCTACGACTGAGGCATAGCCCAAGCCCTAAAATATGACTCTGCACAATGCTGTCCCCTCGGGGCTGCCCAACCCCAAAGACAGTTCTCCGGCATGCCAAAGACTTCAGACCAGCCTCCTGGGAGCCTTAGTTTCCTCTGAGAATTTCTGTGGGACTTTGCTGTACTTCTGTCATGCCCCTGCATATTCCTGTGTTACTCGTCAGACTTCCAGAGAGGCCAAAATAATTTTCCTCTTGTTTGACATGATTTGGGGACAAATACACAAAGAAGTTACAGTTGTATAGTCTCTTACCTTTTTCTGTTTGACTCAAAGTATATGTTGTTGGTCTCTCATTATATTATCCTGCCCTTATTTTATTTTATTTTAATTAATTAATGAATTTGGTACCAGGGTTTGAACTCGGGACCCCGCGCTTGTGAGGCAGGCGCTGAAACCACTGAGCTACATCCCTGGCCCTATTTTATTTTCTGTTCTTACCCATTACCCAGTCCATACCTTTGTCTTTTAGTCTGAGTTCAGCAGTCACTTATGAAGCCTACATAATGTGCAAAATATGATGCTGGATGGCATCGTTGAGCCGTCCTCCCTGGCCCTGCAGGGTCACGATCTAGACGAAATAGCCCGACTTTCTGGTCAAGCCTGGGGATCATCGGCAATTCATGGGGATTTCTGGAGGGCAGAGGGGACCGAGCTGTGGCACCAGGCTGGCACCAGAAGTGTACTCTGGGCTAGGCAGTGCCATGATGGGCTTTCGGCAGAGGTTCAGACCAGAGGGCAGAAAAATGGCTCCGGGGAGTCCTGCAGTTGCAGCGTAAAAAGCAGAGTGCTGGGCCCTGGGTTAGGGCCTGGGATTTCAGGGACAAGGCAGTGGTCATTGGTGTGGGAGATCAGCAAGAACAGGACACAGCAGTCTTAGGCAGGGTGCTCAGTCACGTGGTGCTGGGGAGCTAAGGTTGTCAGCTTCTGGAAGAAAAAATAGAGGGTGTTTAGTTACATTTGAATTTTCAGATAAACGGAAAATAATTTTTGGTGTAACTATATCCAAATATTGCACAAGAACCTTTCTGCTAAAAGGTTCCTCTATTTGTTTTTGTTTTGGTACTGGGGATCGAACTTGGGTCCTTGTGCTCCTCTATCGTATTTTGTTGGGTTTTGTGGTCCGTGTTGCTGGGGATTGAACCCAGGACTTCACGCATGCAAGCTAAGTGCTCTCTGAATGGCAGCTCTGGTCCGTGGTCTTGTATTTTACCTCAGAAACAATCTTGGCAATAATCAGGTCATGAGGATGGGGCACACCAGTGTACCATGGCCAGGGAAGAGACAGGAAGTGTATAAGCCAAGAACCTGTCCTGCTGTGGACCTGCCACAGTAGCTCCAAGTGCCCTGTGGGGCAGTGGGGAGGTACCTATGGCCTCGGATTGGCTCCGGTTGTGAACTGGCATAAGCAGGGGCGGAGTTAGGGAAAATTAAATCAGAGCTGATGAATATTAGCCGTCAGTACTGCAAGGAAGACACACGTGAAGTATTAAGTGCTATCATTCAAGTGCAATCCATGGGTGGTAGGAAGGCGAGAGAAGCGTCATCTGGGAGAAAAAAAGAAAGACCCCTGGAAGAAGGTGGCAGTGAACCTGCCCTGAAGGATGGTGGAGCTCCTCCCCTCCAGACACCTGCTCTGTCAGCTTGGGCCAACAGATTGGGGGGTGGGGCTTAAACAATAGACATTTATTTCCCCCAGTTCTGGAGGCTGGAAAGTCCAATGTCAAGGTGCCAGCTAATTCCATTCCTGGTGAGGGCTTTCTGAGTAGTTTGAAAATGGTCACCTTTTCTCTGTATGGCAAGGATGGAAATCAAGTTTTCCGGTCTTATAAGGACACTAATCCCGTCATGATTTCCCTACCTTCATAACCTCACCTACACCTACCTCCAGGGGTCCCATCACCAAATATGCTGTTCCCCTGGGAGTCCAGGTCTCAACCCATGGAGGCGGGGTGCGACTCAGCCCACGCACGCTTACTCCGGCCCAGTAGGCAGGTGCTGCTGCCGGATCCTGGCCACCAGGACTTGTAGAAGGCAGATCGCGGAGCGCTCAATGTCAGGCCAAGGTCTGGATTTAATTCTCCATAGGGAAGCCGCCTTCCTTCTGACTCGTTTCGCTTTTATTTTCCATCCCAAATGTAGGACGGCTTTGCTTTCCTTCTCCCCAGTGACTAGGGATCGGATCTTTCTCTCCTCTGGCTTCGGGTCCACCACATCAGGCCTGTAGCACACATTTTGAAGCTGCCACCCCTGTCACGGACTCAGCAGTGGTCTCACGCTCTGCCCAGGACAGCGTGAGCTAAAGAGGCCACCCTTTGTGCTTTGCTTCTTTCGCTTCACGACAGACGCTTTCAACTGCCTTCATCTTCTTTCCTGCTCTAAATGCTCTTTGAAACAGTTTTGTTGTTGTTCTTGTTGTTGCTTTGTTTGTACCAGGAATCGAACTCGGGACCTTGCACTTGCGAGGTAGGCAATGGAACCACTGAGCTAAATCCCCGGCCCTCTAAATGCTTTTTAATTGAGCTCTTTATTCCCTCAATCCTTTAATCCCAAATACCTCTTCCTGATGTCTCTCCCAAGCCCCATATCTCCGGTTCTATACCCAAAAGGAAAACATCCCCAGTGCCAGATTCCCACCCAGGGTCTCCACACCGCCCTTCCTCAGAGACACAGCGCTAGGGCTCTGGAAACTCCTAACTGCTTGGGAAGAGGCATTCACCCACAGCAGTAGCGCGTCTGTAACTGGGGTCCCCTGCCTGACTGCCCGTCTGTCCCTTGGACCTGCGCTGCCCCCATGGTGACAAAAAGCAGGCAAGAGAGTTTTATATTGAGGGTCATCTAGGGCTTCAACGTCATCTCAGTTATCAAGACATAAACACGTTTTCATCACCAGGACTGCGTGTGTGTGTTTAGAATTACACAGAAATGCCATTTGCCTAGGAAGTGGAAAAATATCTTTAACTCGGTTATAGGAAAAAATCTTAATTATACGCTAAACAAAGGACAACACAGTGACAGTTTTCCAGAGGACAGACTGTTTAACCAGTTCTTCCAAATAGTCAGGTTCTTCTGAAGTTTGTAAAGTCACAAAGGAAACGTGCCTCAGGAGATTGGCTGCCTTCCAACGTAGGGAGTCGATTCTGGTTTTTTGAGAGCTGAAAAAAACTCTGTATTGAAGATGAGCATAACTCACCGGCGTCCATTCAGCCTCAGTCATCACATGTGAGGGGGAAGGATTTTTCTTTTTTGTAGGAATTTGAAAACTTAAGTCGTAGTGAGTCGGTAATAGTGACCTAGGACAGAGATGGCAAACCTTTTAAACCTTTCAGTGATACGAATGGGCACTCGTGCCAGAGGTTCGCCACCACTGACCGAGAATGTACGAATATACAGTGGGCGTATACTATTGCTATAGTTCTATCATATTATCCCCACCTCTCTCTATGAAAGAGGCAATGACAAATGGAACAGACTCTTCTGTTAACTAAATTGGCAGGCCATGCCACAAGGGGGAAAGGAACAGTGCGCTGGTGTCCAACATGTTGATTATTTACATGAAAGAAGTATGAAAACAAAATTGTAATCGAGCAGGGAGAATGAAATGACTCTGTAATGAGAACCTCAAACCATACTGAGTTGCCAGGAGAGACGGGGTTGTTGATGCTGGCTTAGATAAGCCCGGTGAGCAGCATCAGGGCCGTGCACAATTAAGAATCCATCATCAGTCACCCAGGATGAACTTGGGTTATCTCTCCAGGAGCGGCAGCGGGAAGACTGCGTTATTTTTCTGAAAGTAGCTAACTGTCTTGGATAGGAATCGCACTCACCATCTGGGCCTCATCTGCTCCCTCAGTAGTCTAAGGAGCAGATGCGTACTCTGAGGTAGACCGTCATCCTGCTCCAACCCTCTCTCCCTTCTCCAGTTTCTTAGGGAACCAGGGACAAGGCCAGCGGAGAATATATTTATTAATCAGAACCCTGGGATTGTTATGTTTGGAAAGAAATCAGAGAATCATCTAGCCATCTCAACTACTGTGTGAGCTAAGGTAATGAAAGTCTCCTTTCTTTGAGGTCATGGAAACACAGCTTAGCTGATTAAGAAATGACTCTTATCTCTCCATCACAATTAGCCCTGAATACACAGTGTGACACAGAATTTTTTGAATCAAAGGAAGTAACCCTTCTTTTAAAATGGGGCCACATAAGGCTGGGGATTTAACTCGGAGGCATAGTGCCTGCCTAGCAAGCGTGAGGTCCTGAGTTTGATCCCTGGTACTCCCCCAGTGAAAACGGGGCCAGAAAATCAGGGAGGGACATTTTAGGGGCTAGTTCAAACAGTCCTCCAGCCGAGTCACAAGGCAGCAATAAGCACAGGCCTGAAGAAGACCCTCACCGCAAAGATGGTGGCACACAGATCATAGCAAGAGACTGGTGTCATAGAAACAGTCATCGGCTCAAAACTCCTCGGGATGCCAGAGGAGATTCAGATGGAAGCAGTCTGGGAGCATTTGTAACTCCCACTGAAGGTGACGCACAAACAGTCCAGGAGGGGAATGCATATACAGAGTTGAACACATTTCATTACTGCAAGACTTCTCAGAGCCTTTACTAGCCTAGCATACCTTGCCTGAGCCTTTGTACTGGCCTGGACTTGTGTCCTTCTCGGCCGCCTGTCCAGTTAGTACCTGGTGAAGCAGGAGCTTTGAACAGCCAGTTTGTCTCCTCAGGTTAGCCCCTTTCCGCTTGCTCTATCTAGCTACTCCCAAGCACTTCTTTGTACTTCAGAAAGAATTTATCCGCCATTTTGAGGAGTGAGTACAGAAGATAAGATGTGCTTCTCCACCACGACGGGACACTGGAGTTGTTTGCATTTTCAACATCACTCCCAATGACTTTAAAATTGGGCAATCATCAGAAGAAAGATTTTTAGACAAACGTTCAATAGAAGATTTACTAGAAGATTCCCCTTTTTTTCCTTATTTTCCACTTGTAGTACGTAGAGATTTGATGTCTCTTCTACTATTTCCTAACATAGTGTTGTGTTCACTACAAGTTGGTGAGGGCAGAACAATACAACTGGAAAGACTTTTGTGGAGCATATTTCTTTCTGTAAAAATCGAACACAATATTGGCATAGTAAAATAATACATTTCAATTATTTAATAAAGTGCAGTTGTCTGTGTGTGTGTGTGTGTGTGTGTGTGTGTGTGCATGTGTGTGTTGCTGGAATTGAAATAGGGCCTTCATCCTAAGCTACTTTCCAAGCCCTTTAAAAAAAAAATTGAGTCAGTGCTTTGTTGAATTACTTAGGATGAGCCAGTCATGGTGGTGCACACCTATAATCCCAGCACTCGGGAGGCTGAGGCAGGAGTTTCGCTGTGAGTTCAAGACCAGCCCAGACTACATAGTGAGTTCCAGGTCAGTCTCACTACATAGTGAGACCCTGTCTCAAAAACAAAAAAACAAAAAAACAAAAAAAAAAAGAATTACTCAGGATGGGCTCAAACGTGCAACCTGCCTGTCTCAGCCTCCCAGAGTGCTGGGATTTTGCGTGTGTGCAGTTTCCCCTGGTCTTTTGAGCTTTGTAACCACGATACTCCGATCTGCATGCTATTATGTAGCTTTTTTTTTTTTTTTATCTAGACAGATGTTGGTACAAGAATGTAACCATCTTTCCACTTCGGCATTTTAACACTGCTATTGTGAAATTTTTAACAGTGAGTAGTTTTTTGAAGTGGAGAATTTTCCCAGTCGGTGAAGAAGGGTGGTTCTTACCGTTTTGAGCTGAGAAAGCTTGCCATCTGAAAGTTTCCTACCTGGCCACATGCCTGCCTATTTTGAGGAAGTCTCTCTGATTCATTCCCATCTATTTCTTTATACGTAATTCAGTGTCATTTGATGTAGTCAGCCTTCCTGTGAAATTCTTGTCTCGCCTTTATAGTGAATCCACCGTCAGCCAGGATTCATTCACATCCTTCCCTTCTTTCTGCCTTGACAAGTCCGGCTCTGGATTGCGCTCGCTGAACTGAGGGTCCCTGCTCCATCTTCCTAGAAGTGCCTATGAATGGACCATGCTCCATTCAGAAGCTGTGCTTTCATTCATGGGCCTTGCTTCCCAGCGAGGTGCTGCCGCTAAGCCTGTGGACTGGAGGGGCTGGAGGGGCGGGCTGTGTGCATCTCCTTCCCAGCCCCGCCTGCACGGGCTCCTTTCTCTCCCCTCCGCCCACCATTCTTTTCTGCCACATTTCTCTTCCTGTGCACGGTGTATCTGGGAAGTCATTCTCGGATTCTTCCCTGCCTCTTATGTACATGCAGTTCCTTGTCTCCCACTTCTACTCATGGCTTTAAAATCCTTTTTACTTTTTTCTCCACTTGGGTTTCTTTTCTCATTTTTCTGAAAGTGCCTTCTTGGCAAGTTCTTCCCAATCATCCAGTCACAAAGACCACATGCTTTCTCTATGCGTAAAGTCCCCATCATACTCAGAACCCACAACAGGAAGGGAACCCCAGATATCCTCCTTTATTTCCTTTGCAGTGCTCCCGCCTGACGGCTGAGATCTGAACAGGTGGGGGAGTGGAATACGCTTTCTTAAAGTTCACATATGGACTGAGGATCTGCCGTGAACCAAAGAGAAATGTATAGATTGCCTTCTAAGTATGGGCAAGATTTCTCCCAACATGAAAAGATAAAACTTTCTTGTGAAGATTTAAAAGAGTGGAGAGAAGCTGGACACGGTGGCACGCATCTGTAATTCCACCACTCTGGGAGGCTGAGGCAGGAAGATTGCAAATTTGAATCCAGCCTAGGCAGTTGTTTTTTTTTTAAGTAATGTGTATTAAACTCAGGACCTCGCCCTTGCCAGGCAGGTGCAGTGCCACTGAGGTACCTCCCTGGCCCTAGCCTGGACCATTTAGCAACTTACCAAAACCCTGGCTCAAAAGTTTAAAAATGCATATCACCTATTGCTACGCCCATATTCACCACCCTGTCTCATGTTTTACAAGCAACACTGACTTTTCATATTTATTTCCTAGTGGCTCCAACCCCTCTTTCCACTTACCTTTTGTAGCTTCAGGAAGATAATAAGCCCCAAACTCTGACTTGATCTCACCAGCACTGTGGAACATTCTGGAAGTGAGTGTCCTGCTGGTGAAAAGTAGAAACATTTTCAAATCTTAATTTTATCAGTGGTTCCCTCTCAAGTTGAAATTCCCCAGATGGCCTTGGAGGACTTTTAATATGATAATGCAGGGTATTAGTACCGGAGAATCAATGTGATCTTCAGGGGACCCTACCAGGGAGAAGGGCAGGTCTGCATGCTACTCACTAATAGCAAGGAGCATGCATCGCATGCTGTCGGAGCCAGGTGGCAAGAGAACATCCCGTGTCCCAGACAAAGTGAAAAGGAAATGATCTTTTGAAAAGCTTATAAATACTTCATCCACCCCAAGCCAGCTTCCTGGCTCTTCCATTTGACTTTCTGGATTACAAACCCCATGTAAAGTGCAACTCGCAGACACGGGAGGACTTGGGTTGGTGACTAGGAGTAAGGATCCAGTGTTTGGGCTGAGGGTTCGTCCTAATGAGTGCGTTGCAGGCTGTCCTCCTTTGCGCAGGCTGCTCCACGTCCACTGATCACGGCCCTGCGTAATACCACGTTTAGAGAAAGCGCTCTCCTGCCGTTTAAAGAGTGGTTTGGGCCGGGGACACAGCTCAGCAGTCCCCGGCTGCGCACTCCTGATTCCCTGGGTGTGTCCTCTGCACAAAGAGGAAGACAGGGAGACTGAAAATGACTGAGCTAGATCACATCATCTTTCAGACCCCATCCTGTTCTGAAAGCCCACAAATTAACTGTGATGTGGGAGACAGGAACCATTCCAAGTGGCGAGTGCCAAACTCACCACGGTTGCAAGTCCTTCATCTGCTTAATGGTGCAGTTTATAATATACTCCTAATTAAAATGGACTAACAATGTAACAATTTTTGGAAAATGTTGTGGCTGTAGAGATGATATAGTTACTTTGAGATAGCATTTATGTATTCATCTACTTTTTATTGGATTTGAATATATTTTTGCTTACTCGAAAAAGTAGGCATTTACTTTTAAATGTCTATCTCAGAAAATGAAAGAAACTTGTCCTTTCCTCTGCTCTCCTCCATGTGAGTGTTTAGTTGTCTGTTCCTCTGTTTCGCTGTAAACATAGCAGTCTCCTTTTTCCTCTGTGTAAGTGTGTGTGTGGAGGGTTACTGGGGATTGAACTTGGGCATTTTTCATGCTAGGCATGGGCTTTACCATTGAGCTACTTCCACAGCCCTATACCTTGTTTTTTTTGTTTTTATTTTTGTTTGTTTGTTTGAGACAGGACCTCACTATGTAGCCCAGTCTGGTCTCAAACTCAAAGCGATCCTTCTGGCTCAGCCTCCCAAAGTGCTGGGATTACAGGCATGCACCACCACGCCTGGCTTATACCTTGGTTTTTTAGTTGGTATAGAACCCTCCACAGTGTACTTAGGCTGCCTTCTATTGGTAAACTTTGGGTTAATGCCATGGTTTTTATGATCCATCCCCCTCCCCATTTGTTTGTAGCACTGGAGATTGAGCCCTGGCTTCCTGCGTGCTAGGCACGCACTGTACCACTGAACTCTGGGCCTGGGCCTGTTTCCATGTCTTCGATTGGACAGACAGTGAAGCTGATATGCATTTGCTCACTTGTAATACCTTCTCACACCTGAGACGGTGTGCCCTTCCTGGAGTTCGCAGCATGGTTTTAAAAGCGTGTGTGTAACACAAATTAACCTAAACCTTCATATTTAAATTGAGTTTTAGAGAATTCTTGTATTATAGTGGTATTTGAATATGCTGGCCGTTAAAGGAATCCCATCGTGATTTCTTAAATGAAGAATCATTTCTGCGATGCATGCTTTGAGGAGCTCTTCCTACTCTGGATGCGATTGCAGTGCGGCACTTCTGTCACTGGGGGACACACACCTGCGCTCACCTGTGCTGTTGCCACCATCACTGCCACCGGGGTTTCACCTCGGCTCCCCTTGTGAGCTTTCTTGATTTGTAAGAGGCTGCTTGAGGTGGCGGGGACAGCACAAACTGCAGAGCCAGACAGCCTGGGTGGAATCCTAGCTCCTCTGTGTTGGTTGTAGGACCCTGGGGCACACCTCTGGACCTTTCTGTGCCTTTGCTTCTTTGTCTGTAAAATGGGATTCTCACGGTACACGCCGGCCAGTGAGTTAGTCGATGAATTTGTGTGTATCTAACGCTTCAGATAGAACCCAGCGAGCGTAGTGCAGGAGGAATGTCATTGTCATCGTTACCTGGGGCACGTCCGGACATGTGGCCCGTTGACTGGTCATCGTTTTGATCTACAGGTATTTGCACAGCTTCCTAGGGTTCAGGTGTATGCAAGGCACCAACAAGTGCTATGAAGGATGTGGAGAAACTGGGACTGTCAGAACCGCTGGTGGGACGCAGCCGCTTTGGAACGCTGTAGCCCTCTGGCAGCGCCTCAGAAGGTGAAATGCACAGCTACCGCAATACCTAGGAACTCCACTGTAGGTACATACCGAAGAGAGATGAAAATATTTAACACAAAAACTTGAGCCAAAATGCCCACGGCAGCATTATTCACAGCAGCCAATGACTAGACACAAATGTCCGGGGGGCTGGAGACTTAGCTCAGTGGTTCTGCCCCCTGCCTCCAGAGTTCCATCTCTGGTACAAAAAAAAAAAAAGTAGATGTGTTATAAACAAATGTCTGTCAGGTGCACGTGGACAAATAAAATGTAATGTAACCACATGGTAGAACATTATCCTGCCAGAGAAAAGGAATGAACCACTAATGCCTTCTATAATACAGGTGAACTTTGAAAATACTATGTGAACTGCAAGAAGCTAGACCAAAAAACCACATATTATATAATTTCATTTATATGAAACATCTAAAATAAATCTTTGAGATGCAAAGCGGGGTCATGGTTGCTTACAGTGTGGTACTGGGGTGGGAGAGAGGACCTGGGAATGAGTATAATGAGTGTAAAGCTTTGCTGAGTAGTAAAAATGTCCTCAAATTAGATGTGGCCATGGTTGCAAAACCTTGTGACTATACTAAGAAACATTAATTTGAGCACTCGAGGTGGGTAAATTATGTGAACAAAGCTATTTCTTTATTTTACTTGGTAATGCAGTTTGAACTCAGAATTCTAAGCACATTCTCCACCACCGAGCTACACCTCCAGCCCCCCACCCCCCAAAGCAGTTTAAAAAGAGAGAAAATCAACTCTTGACTTTGGGAATGGCCTCATCAAAAAAAAAAAAAAAAAAAAAAAAAAAAAAAAAAAAAGCAAAGAAAAAAA
>NW_022900935.1:50992661-51021658 GCF_012274545.1 Fukomys damarensis | reverse complement strand
AAAAAAAAAAAAAAAAAAAAAACAATAAAACACCATGAGAGAGAATCCTGAATTCTATTTTTAACAAGCCTGGAAGATGAGTCCTCATTAAGTACGTTTAGGAATACACTGTTACAGAGAATTTCATTTCTATTTTACATTGTAAACTGGCATGGCCTACAGTTTTTGCTATAGGCTGAGTGCCGTGTAGGAGTAAAGAATCCTGGGATGACACGACAGTCTTCAAAACGAGCTAGTGAATGCGCTCCCAAAGTTTTGCCTCTTCCTGCTGCTGCAGGTCAGGCCCCGGGGAAACTCAGATGTGTCACCCTGGGCCTCATTCTCAACAGTGCAACCCCTCTCTCTACACACAGGCTTGGAGGCAGCAGCTCCCAGAAACTGACTGAAATTCCGTATGCATTTAACCCTTTCTCTTTAAGACTCTGGTTTGCCTACATTGAGTTTTGTTCTCTGGAGTGTTTCTCATTGCCATAGCAACCCTAATCAATTGCAAGACCAAAAATAGCTCTTTCATTTTTCTGAAGTATATCTGTCGTGCACTGGGAATGCAGAACTGCTCTGGTTTTTCGAGCGCTGCTCTGGTTTCCTGACACTGAACCTGGGAGGCTGGGTCTGGAAATCGTTCTCTCAGAGGCCCAGGCACCTCACATCTTTCCCACATTCTCCGTCCTGACTGCAGATTCCCTTATCACTTCCCCAAAGCTCCAGTAGATGCATTTAAATGTTCCACAGAGAACCATCCGTTTCTCGCACACACAGTCTTAGAGATTTTGCATTTGTCCAGTGATGCTTTTCGTTTTTTTATTATTGATTTATTTATTATTGGTTTTCTGAGACAGTGTCTCACTGTGCAGTTGAGACTGACCTGGAATTCACTATGTAGCCCAGGCTGGTCTCGAACTCACAGGGATCCTCCTGCCTCAGCCTCCCAAATGCTTGCCACACCTGGCTCAGTGATGCTTTTCAGTAAGTGGTTTATCCCAGTGAATCTCACTGGGTTTGGAAGCTCAGAGATGCACAAAGAATAGACATGGAGGAGCTGGGCAGGGCGGGGAGCAGATGTCAGCGGCACTAGTAAGATTCCTCTAGCTTGGGAGTGTGTCAGCTGGGAAGTCAGAGATGAAGTAGCAGCAGAGTTTCCGTCCCGTTCCTCATTTCTTCCTGCTCCTGCAATGGCTTTTAGAAGATGGGAGGCCAAACAAATCCTGAAAAAAATTAAGGGAATGTTTTTCTTAATTTTTCTTTTGGTTTATTCTCCCTTCTAAGCTGTGCCTCCAGTCAAGAAGAGACAGATGGACACGATTCGCTGGTGTCCCGCAGCTGTGACAGGGCCTTGGGTGTCACTGCCCTTACCTTTTGTCTGTAAGCAGAGGCACATGGAATCTGGGGTTCCTGACTTCTCTTTTTTTATTTTTATTTTGGTACTGAGGATTGAACCCAGGCCCTCACACATGCTGTGCAAGCTCTCTACCAAGAAGCTATATCCTCAGCATTTTTTTGTTTTGTTTTGTTTTGTTTTTTTGAGACAAGATCTCCCTTTGTAGTTCAGGGTGGCTCTGAACTCATTGTGTAGCCCAGGCTGGCCTCGAATTCTCGGTGATCTTCCTGCCTCAGCCTCTGAATACTGGGATTACAGGCATGTGCCACCACATCCAGCCACCAGTTTTGTTATTCTTCATTTTGAGACAGAGTTTCTTTCTTTAAGTGGCTCAGTTACTAACTTTTGATCCTACTGCCTCAGCCTCCTAGAGGGCTGAGATTACAGGCACCTTGCCTGCCTTTGATACTATCTTAATTTTCCTGAGCATTAGTTTTTATAGTTTGGCTGACTGAACAAGCAAGCATAAAGCCTTTGGATCTAGGAGAGGAAAAGAAGTGCCTGGAGCCCCTCAGGAGTTCTCATTTCACTGCGTGAAATCAGCAGGGGTGGAGGGAAAGCAAAAGGGGGAAGAGCTACCAAGGACAGAGCCTGGAGGCTCTGAGCACAAATCTTCCAGTCCAGGGATTCCTGGTGAGGGAGGAGGAGCCCGCCTCTGGTCCATGACTTGGCAGGCACCCATACGGGGGGAAGGACGCATCAAAGATCCTGCCTGTGGCCATGGCTCAGGAAGCTCTCTACCTCCAGTGCAACCTTGCCTTTCACAGTAAAAAATCTTCCTGCACTCCAGTTCTATGTGTTGACAGTAAATGCAACCATGTAAACCTTTATTTTATGGGAGCTTTATGGAGAAGGGTTTGGTGGAATGAGCCAGCATCTCTCCAGTACTTCTCCCAGCCAGGCCAGGACTGGGATATTCATTATCTCGTTAATCCGCCCCTCCCAGCTAAGAGGCTGGGATTATTTCCATGGGATGGATGAGGACACTGCAGCACAAGCGGTAAATGTGCCTAAAGTCACAAATGGTGCAAATAGAAGCTAGCATTTGAGATGAAGACTGTTTCACTCCAAACCTGTGTTTTTCCTGCTGAATCACCACGCATCCATCCTCTCTGTGGACCAGGTGCACAACACTGCATGTACACAGCAGCTGATGATGAGTTCTCAGACTCACTCCTTTACTAGTAAATATCTCCAGGGTCCATAAGCCGTGGCCATTGACAAAGCAGGTAGTCATGGGTAGAATAAAAAGGCAGGGAGAGTACATGCTCCCCAGTCCCCTAAACATGTTCAAACCTCAATGTGAGTGATGCTTAGTCAGATGAGAGCCGGATGGGGGATCTGGAAGGGAAGCAGTGGGCAGGTTAGATGTTAGATTGGTTTTCTATTGCTTTATAACAAATTTGCCACAAACTTAGCAACTTTAAAACCATGCACATTAGTTCTCTTACAGACTCTGTTGGTCAAGAGTTGAGGGCCAAGTTAACCGAGTCTGTGGCCAGGTTGAAAGTGAGTTGTCAACCAAGGCTCCAATCTCATGTGGGGTTCAGGGTCCTCTTCCAAGCTCAGTGGTTGTTAGTGGGCTTCACTGTCTTGCTATTGAGGTCTCATTTTCCACCTGGCTGTGCCCTCAGCTCCCAGAGGCCTTGCTCAGGTCCTAGCTACCTGGCCCTTGCACAACTTCAAAGACAACAAATAGTCTCTGCTTTTTTTTAAAAAATGAAGTCGCAAACTGTGGCAGAATCTCAGCAGTGACTGTCTCCTGACCATGGTCTCAGTCAAAGGCTGGCTGTGCACCCTCTGAAGGGTCTAGGGAGTGATCCAGGGAGCTGCAGCCCATCATATGTGCTGGTGCTGTCCACAATCATGGAACACCGGAGGCTGGACACGACAAGGAAGGTTGCTTTCCCTACAGCCTTCAGAGGGAGTGTGGCCCCTTTAACACCTAGATTCCAAACCTACAAAACTGTGAGAAAATTAATGTTATTTTAAGCTATCAAGTTTGTGGTAATTTGTTATAACAACTCTAAGACGTTAATACAGGGAGGGAGAATATTTGGGTTTAGTTCAAACCTTACACATGTGGTATACATGAAGGACCCTTGGTGAGGGTGGCCTATGGCAGCTGGAGAGGTGAGAAGTTAGAATTAGAGGTATTAATTTTGGAGGCTTACACACACACACACACAATCACAATCACAAAAGCCATGTGTGTGGTACACATCTGTAATCTCAGCACCTGGGAGGCTGAAGCAGGAGAATCACAAACTCAAGGTCAGCCAGGGGAATTTAGTAAGCTCAAGGCAAGCATGGACTACTATATAGGGAGACCCCATAAGTGAAAAGCTGAGTATGTCAGTGCATGCCTGTAATCTCAGCACTCCAAGAGTGTGGCGGTCCAGCCGTCACAACACTAACATGCCTGAGTTGGGGAGTGAGGATTGAGAAAGGAAAGAACACTAAAGCCTGAGTGGAGACCAAGAAAAGTCTGATTAATTTCACAGAAACAGCTCCTTTTATAGGTTCACATCAACAGGAAGCACCAAGCAACTATTTGTATCTTTTATGCAAAGACTGGATTTTCTGACTCTTTACAAAGAACATCAGATCTATGGCTGTCTCTCTGAGTTTCTCTCATTGCAGCAACAAGTTTAACAAGCAGAGAGTCCTAGAATGTTACACAGATTGTATCAATGCCTTGAGTGTAGAGGTGAAGAAGTTTCCTTTTAAATGTCAAACGCCTAGAGGGCCATGGCCGGGCTCCCACACAAGAGGATAAGGCAGGAAGATTGCAAGTTCAAGACAAGCCAAGGGGAGAGGGGCGGTCAAGAAAAAGTCAACAGATGAAATGATCAGGATAGCTAGTGAACAAGTTTGGAGCAAGAAGATAAAGGGTCATTTACATGGGAAGGGTGCAGGAGGGAAGAGAAGAGGAGAAAGAACTGCTGCTCAGGACAGGGGCTGTGCTCGGTCACAGGGAGCAGTGCAAAGAGATGTCCAGGATGGCTGGGAAGGTGACATGGATCTGGAAGTACTTTGAGAGTCGGTCATTTCTATACTGAATTGCATGGGTTGAAAAGAGGTGAGAAGCAGAAAAGTAGAGCCAGCCAGCTCCGACTGCGCTCCTACTACATCTCTTTGTAAAGACAGAGAAGTGGGGGTGATTATAGATAGAGGAAGAAACCACTGAGGAACTTTGTGCTTATTTGTCTTTTAGGGGTGTCGCCTACTCATTGTGCTTTTAGGCTGTGGAAGGAGGCAGGGGGAACATGTAAAGAGACATTGAAGACCTAGGGAGGTAGCTTAGTGGTGCAGGGCTTGCATAGCATGCGTGAGGTCCTGGGTTCAATCCCCAGCACTATCCAAAGAAAGAAAGAATGATGATCAATGAGATGAGTTTCAGAGAAGAATCATCTGAGTATTTCCTGCCGTGCACCCACCGTGGGGGTTACCTGGATGATCTCACTGGTACTCCCAATGTCCTGCAGAGGAGAGCGTCGCCTCTCCATAAATGGAGAAACTGAGGCCAGGTCTGGTCAATCATCTGTCCAAGTCTGTCACCTCCGATTGGAGCCCAGGCGTCAGCTCTTTTCATTCTAGTGCTTCGGCTGGGGGAAAGGTGGCTGTTTCTCTCAGATTCACAAAGGACGAGAAGCACAAAGAAAAGTGGTAAGTGTTCCTATCATACTCCTCAGACTATGAGTCAAAATAATCAGCTGCCAGAAAGGAAAGGTAGAGCTGGTCTCCAGGCTGGAGAGAGGAAGGGGTGAGCATAATTTAAGGGGAGAGGCACAGCCAGAGGGAGATGAAAGTGAAGCTCTGCTAGGACTCGGGGGCTGGACTTGCAGAAACCTGCACAAGACAGGCAAGCTTATCTTAGGACAGACTTCTCTCCAGGAAGGTTTAAGGACAGCTCTGAAAACGCCTGGAGCCCCAGCCTTCTGATTTTAACTTGAGTCATCTGCACGCCACAGGCATCAGATACACCAAAGGAATCATCAGTCCTGAACCACCTGCTCGAAGAGAAAACGCTGCTCAGCCGTTTGGTTTGGGTCCTCCTGAGGCCCTGGGGAAGGCAGGTGCAATCACCTCATCTTCTGATGTGAAAATAACCAAAGTCTTTGACTCAAAAATACCAACATCTGCTGATTTGCATGGGGCTTTTGCATTTCATATTTGGCTTTAATAACCCAATGTTAAAATTCATTGGTTTGACCCAGTTCAGGGGTTTAGAAGTTCAACGTGAAAAAAATCTCCTTGCAGTTTCCTACTTGCGCCCTTCTTTGCTCTTTTCACTCACACCCATCCATCTGGCTGCCCCTCAGATGAATTGTGGGTTAAAAAGCAGAAAACCGATTTATGTAAAGGCCTGTTGTTCTTAAAATGGTCTCTCTGCCAGCGTTTCTCCCCCTGTTCACAAATCAGTCCAAGCTGTGCCGGGTGCTCTGAATCCTGCATGGTCTTCACTGGTGACGAGCAGCCCCTTCCTCGGAACTCCCCAGAACTGGGTGTGAGGGCAGCAGTTACCAAGTGAGAGTCTAGAGAGGAGACAGCGGGGAAGGTGTTAATGAATAATCCCGGGGCCTCATTCTCCAGAAAAGCAATTACTGGGATTGATTGTTTCCATGTTCCCTTAGTCATGGTTCAGGTTGCTGGTCTCACTCAGATTAAGACAGATGGATGGCAAATCCGCACAGGCATGTGAAGTCAGGGCAGTTAGCCACAGCCCATCCAGGGCCTCTGCCTCCTTGTACAGGTGCCCCTGGGGTCTCAGCAGGGCTGGAAGGGGAGAGCGGTCCTTGTAGGGATGTTGCCTCGATGACACACGGGTGGACTTTGAGGTCTTAGTGACGGGCTCTCTGTTGCCTTCTCGTGAAAGGTACGGTGAGGCGCTTTTGGACCAGAACATGCATCAGCAGACCCTAGAAGGCTTGTGACGTGGATTGCTGGGCTCCATCTCCGGGGTTTCTGATTCGCGAGATCTGGGGTGGCAGGGCTGGAGAATGTGCGTTCCTAACAGATCCTGGTGATTGCTGCGGCTGCTAGACCAAGGGCTCACTCTGAGAACTGCTGGAGTAATGAAGAGCGTGACCCTGGGACCAGCCTGCCTGGCTTTCAGTTCTGACTCAAAGACACGCAGGTTGTGTGATCGTGGGCCCTGTGTGACCTCTCTGCACCTCTGTTCCTCATCTTGAAAGCAGGCATGAAAGTCATACAGCCTGTCCCTTGGAGTTGTTGCAAGGCCTACGTGAGTGAGAACTTCAGGCACCCAGAGCATGTCTGATGTAGAGAGAGTGTGTTCTGAGTGTCAGATAAATACTGAAGGGCCTGTGATCAGATCGAGCCGAGTCTCATTTCCCCAACACCTTCTGCTCCCAGTGGAGTGGCGGGGTCGTTTTATCCATTAGCCTTCAATCCCATTTCTGGTGGCTGAGAAAATAATGCCTAGCTCGTGCCAGCATGGGGGGATGTTACACCAGGAGCCATCAGAATCCTCTTTCTGAGATGCCTGAACTCTTCAGATCTAGTGGGCACACAGAACGGGATGCAACAAGCCTGGAACACTCGAGTGGTACTGCATCTCAGGTTTCTGTGCCCTGTACAGCTAAAAAGAGGGGCTGCCTCTTCCAACCAGGCTCACTGGCAGCCTCACACTGCCTGCTGTCGTGCTGAACATCGCGTAGGTATTCAACAAATGAACTACCGGTGTGTTCGGAGGCTTAGATCCAGGGCCTTACGTACCTTCGCGCTGTGACCCGGCCCCTCAGCACATCATCATATTTAACCTAACCCTCACGATGTCAGTTATTCTTGGTGTAATAATGCTGGAACTCAGAAAATTTAAATGACTTATCCAAAGTCACACGTTAAGAGCCGGGTCAGGTCGAGCAGGGCGGCACAAACCTATAATCCTAACGTTGTGTGAGGCTGAGGAAGGAGGGTCGTAAGTGAGCCCAACCTGGCAACTTGTCTCCAAATAAAACATAAAAAGGGATGGGGATCAATCCCCAGTGATGCAGAGAGAGAAGAGAGCGGGGAGGAAAGGGGAGGGGAGGAGGGAGGAAAAAGCAAGCCAGCTAGGTCTGTCTGACTTCAGTTACCTCTGATTGCAAAGCTTCTCCCGTTCTTCCTCCCTCATGGTATGAAAGTTAAGGCGCAGTCCCCAGGTACTAAGGTTAGCTCCCCTTAGACCTGGAATTGACCTCTCTTTCAGGGGTTTGCTTCTCTAAAGCTGGTGGCAGGACCAACAGAACATACTCCTTTTGGAAGTGGCTTAAGGTGAACCACTCGCTGTCCGTTCTGGCTGCAGTCTCTGGCTTTACTTCTGGAAGAACTTGTGTTCGTACTCCCAGAGGTGGCTTTTTCTTGTGTGACGTTGGATATTGACAAACTATAAACCGGAGGCCGCACTGAGTAGGTGAAGAGGGAGAATGATGTGCTAATGAAAGTTTTCTTTTTCTCCGTAGTGTTCCTTTCTGCCAAAATTCTCCATCCATATAGAAACCAAGTATGAGGACAACAAAGGAAGCAACGACAGGGTGAGTGGTCCGCCGTGCTCACTTCCTGAGCTGACAGCCACACCTCTCGTAGTCACTGATATGGCCAGGGCCCTTGGCAGGATCTGTACCCGGGACATCAGACATGCTCTGGCCTGTGACCTGTGAGGGTTTTTCCGCTGGGACCTCTCCCTGGAATTATGTGACGCTCTAGCTTTTCTTTTCCCTCATTTGTACGTACTTTCCATGGGCTTCTCCACAGAAATCTGTATGACCTTAGTGATTGCCGTTGGAGTGGAGTGCATGGCGGGGAATTCAGAGTGCCGGGATTTGTCTTCTGACCACTGGATTTTTCACATCTTCGTCATGACTATTCATATTCACTTAGAAAAGTGAAAGGGCTGGAGAGTTGGCTCAGTGGTTCTGCCACCTGCCTCACAAGGGCCCAAGTTTGATCCCTGGTACTGAAAAAAAGAAAAGTGATTATCATCAGATACATGTATGCATGCTATGTATGTTTTCTGTTCTGTGCTCATATCCACATATGTATGCATTCACACATACCCAACTGGAAGGTCAGCTGAACCCCTGCAAAATATTTACTTCAGGAGGCTTTCTGACTCTTCCTAAATTTTATTTTGTTTTTATTTTTATTTTTTGTACCAGGGATCAAACTCAGGACCTTGCACTTGCCCGGTGGGCAGCGGTGCCACTGACCTACTTCCCCACCCCTGTCTTCCTAAATTTTAGCCAAGTACTTTGTTTATTATCATTGCTTAAAAATCCAGCTTCAGACCTGGCTTTTACCTCAGAGTCTATCAGTTGGGATGACACAATTCTAAATTCCCCTCCCTTGGTAATGAATGTTTTGATGTAACCAAGAGGCCCACAGAGATGGGGCTGTGGGTTCCATTGGGACCTGTTAACAGGACGCTCTTGGATGGAGAAGCTGCTGGGATTCCCCTGTTCATTTCTGCCTCATGATATCTTCCATTTGTGGAGTTGGTGAGGAGAGAGTTTCTTGACAAGGTGACCCCTTTGCTGGCTTAACTGAGCCAAGGGACTGCCAGGTGTATGGAGTTTCCAGAGTGTCATCATGAAGACCTAAGGAGGCTGGTCATGGTAGCACATGTCTGTGATCCCAGCACTTTGGAGGCTGAGGCAGGAAGATAGCTACAAGTTTGAGGCCAGCCTGAGCTACATAGTGAGTTCAAGGCCAGCTTGAACTGCATAGTGAGACCCTGTATCATAAACAAAAAACAAAACAAAACAAAAAAAAGAAGACCTAAGGACTCCTACACTCTTACCGACTTGAAAGCAGTCACTGAGAAGAACCAGTGACAGCTTTAGCCAGGTCTACCTGTGGTTCTTTCATTGACATCTTCTAGAAACGACCAGAAAGTTCCTGCCCTAGACAGTATCAAATTCCTCTAGAAAGTACAGTGTGTTTGTGGACCAGACACGATGCTGTCTTACAGTTTGGCCATTTGGCTGTGCTGGAAGAGGAAAGCAGCAGAGACCTGAGTCCCAGACACTGTCTATATGATCTGGTGTCCTGACTCTTCTAAACTACCTTGTTTAGATCATTCACTCAATACCAGGAACAGAGCATGTCTCATTCAAGGTGAAGTCTGCCTGAAGTGGTTCCCAGGAGGTGACGCACAAAAACTACATTTCACACCAGTTTGGTAAAAGAAGACATTCATTCATTCAGTATTCAGCAAGGGTGAATTTATTTATATATCACTATATGAGTTACCTTCTATTTATATATCACCGTATGAGTTAGGTGGGTGGAATTTAAAATGCAATCTCAGAGCCAGGTGCAGTAGTGCATGCTTTTAATCCCAGTTACCCAGGAGGCCGAAGCCAGAGGATCACAGCGTGAGCCAGGTCTGAGCAAGTTAGTGACCTAGCAAGACCCCGTCTCAAAATAAAAAATTAAAATGGGCTGTGGGTGCTTCCTTCAGTGCAAAAGTTTTGGGTTCAGTTCCTAGTAAACCTCCCCAAAAAGTTACTGATACTTTTTTTTTGCATCATAGGTTTTATTTAAATGCTTAATATTCAGTCATTATTATATCATATTGACAATGATTGTTTAGACACAACTGTTGTGCTGGTTTCGGTGCATACTGCTGCCTTCCCCATGCCTTGGGCATTTTGTTTTGATACATCTTTCAGACAGGCTTGAGAGTTCATGGCCAGCCTGGGTTACCCAGCGAGTTTAAGATTGGTCTAAACTACATAATGAAGCCCTATCTTCAACAAACAAAGGACAACAACAACAAAACTCATGTCCAAATTTGAGACACTTGGGGACAGAGATCAACAGCTTCACCGGCCAAAAGCATAAGCACAATAATGCACCTTCTTTTGTGTAAAGAATCACCAGTGGGCCATCCTCAGACTGGCAGGTGCTTGAGAAGCAGCCTTCTCTAATGACCCATCTGTTTAAGGAATTGACTTGGCTCGTACCTGATCACTTCAGCTGCTTCGACTGTGTTAGGAAACCGGAGTTCTTCCGGGTTTGACAAACTGCTTCCTTTGTAGATAAAGTTTTATTAGAACACAGCCACATGTATCCATTGTGTATGGTCCAAGCTACTTCTCAGCATCACAGTTGAGTACTTTTGACAGAGATCATGTGGCCTGAAAAGCCTACAAGATTTACTGCCTGGCCCTTTCCATGTAAAAATGTGTAGTTTACAAAGACCCAAATTATAACAGCACTCACCAGATCTCAAGATCTGACCTACCACTTGCTTTGTTTCCCCACTGGTTGTCCCAGCCATGTGCCTGCTCTGTTGTGGACGGGTCCTTCCAGAGGAGAGAAGAGTGCTACAGGCTGGGGTCCTCTCATCCTACTAAATTTAGGAGCTCCTTAGTTATTCTCCACCTGAAGGCGGCGTCCCAAAGGGAACGTTTAGGACCATCCCGTCAGCAACCTGAAATAGAAGGCACTTCACTGATTAACTTTATTAACACCACAGTGTCTAAAACAGTACACACAGTGTTTAATCTTGTACTCTTATAAAATAATGACTTTTCTGATTGGAAAATTACTACAGTGGTAAAACTTGAAAAATGAAAAAAGAAGTACAGAGGAAAGAATAGAAACACCAGTAGTAGTCCCACAATTCAGAGATGACTCCTGTTAGATTTTTAGTTTGTGTTGGGGGTAATTAATGAATTTATTTTTTAACTGGTTCCTCCAAAGTTGAATCACAGTATGCTGTTTTTAACAAGACACGATAAACCATCCCCATGTGATTTTTAATGGTTTCCCTGCCTTCCAAGCTGTGGTCACTGGATACTGAAATAGGCTTGGTCCTATGTAGCTGTGGACCCCCAGGGGAAGGCTGATAAAGATCGGGTACCTTATTTCTTCTTCTGGGCACAACTGGAAAATATAAGGGAATTTTTAAAAAATCTTTTAGTCTTCCTAAACAAATTCCTTTGCTTTCTTTCTATGTCTCTGTCCATATAAATTAATTCAAAATAACTCTCCATACCAAGAGGTCAGAGAGTACTTTACCATCCTGTTAGGTTGGTAGGACCCATAATCTTCTGGTTTGTCCTCTGCTTATTTCAAATAGTCCAGAAAATTTGCAGTTATCATTTATTCACTTGTATCCTCTTTTGGCAAAGTATTGTGTTCTTTTTACTACTGTCCTAGGAATTTAGCTTTTGTATTATACTTCAGGGAGTTTTAACTATTGGGTTATCTTTTGAATGTTCCAACACAGAGAAATATAAATGTTGGAAGTGATAGATATGTCAGTTGCCCTGATCTGTTCATTGTATATTGTGTGCACGTATTAAAACATCATGGCGTGTCCAGTGAATATTTATAGTTATTATATTCCTTTTCTTTTTTTTTGGCAATACTAGGGATCAAAATCAGGACCTGGTGCTTGTGAGTCAGGTGGCGGCAGCACTGAGCTAAATCTCCGGCCCTACTCCATTAAAAAAATTTTTTTTAAATTTTACATATGGTCCACAATACAGTCAAGATCCATGCGTATGCCAAGTCAGTATCCCTTGCCCATGCTGAGGGCCAGGCCTCTCTGAGATTCAGGGCAGCCTGCAAAAACGGCACTAAGCCCCTGGGCACGTATGCGAGGTCCTCATGCCCTGCTTGCAGAGCGAGAGTAACGTCAGCTATCGGACCTGTGCTGTCTCCTTCTCCCCACAGACTGGCCCAGAGATTGCCCTTGGAGGCCGCCCCTTATCTCTGTACCCTGGCACTGACCTTGTCCATTTCTCCCACTGAAGAGGCCCAACATGTGATTTTACCCAAGTTCCCACTCCTGCCTCTGTTAGGCTCTGCATCCGGGTCTCCAAGTCTTGCTCCTGAGACCACTGGGCTAGATGACACATCTTTACCAAGTCAGCCTCCTGCCTCTCATATTCAAGAACATCAAGGTGGTTCGGGGCTGATTGTAGGAAGCAGCAGAGGAAGCCTTCATCAGCTTTCATTCATACTTGCTTATGCTTCAAAATCAGAACCCAAGAAATAGATATTTCCCTACTGCTGCTTAAATATAAGATCACCTTGTCCAGCTAACGTTTCCAAACCAGTCTTAAACTATACCATACGCTGGCATGTTCTTTTCCTGTCTAGGGTTGAGCATAGCATTTTTGGTGAGAGTGAAATTTAAGAAAGTAGGACAGAAATGGATATTTCACTTGTCCCACTGTATTGTCATGTTGTCTGATAAACTTAGTTTATCCCACATTTTCTGGATGAGATCTTTATCATTCAGCTGCTATCCTCCATACTATTGTCTGCACCCTGTTTCCTCCTCTGCCTGTCAAAAATTTAATGAAACGGGTGATGATAAGAGGCAATAATTAAATGGACAGACGCTAGAGATAATCATATTGACTAGTGGTTGAATACAGTACATGTCATTATCTTATTATCAGTTACCACATAAGTAATTTTTTTTTACATGACCCAAAATCTATCAGGAAAAAAAAAAAAACAACTTGGCAAGATGAGTAGTTTTAAATATCTTCTCCTTGACAAAAATAAAACTAGTACATTTATGATTGTGAAAACTTGCAAACTGTGATTATATTAGCCAGGACACAACAGGGAAGTTGTCTTAAATTGAGGCCCATTTATTTTATGCACATACTGATGAGAATTATTTAGGCCTTAATTAGGGCTGGGGAGGATGGCGCCTGGCCAAGGTAAGGCTCTGTTGTTTGTCCAAGGCCATAAATCTGGAACCGAGGGAGTCAGTGCTTAGCACTGCCTGGATCAGCTGAAGGAGGGGCCACTTGTCGTGACACCTGCTGCCAGGTTACTGGTGTTCCGTGAAGTTAATGGGAGACTGTCGGGACTTTACTTCCTCTGCCAAACAGAGCAAGCATGATTTAATGCAGTAAGCCTCAGCTCAGTCTGCAGACTGGACTCACCTGAAAAGTTTTAACAAGGGTCCGTGCCTGGACACCACTGCCTGGGAGTTTGGTTTACTTGGTCCTGTGGTGTCGGCCAAACACCAGCCGACACACATGAATGATGGAACTCTGCCTTCCAGAAAGGCCGAATTCTCCACATGGGAGTGGGTGCAGTTTTCCATTAACCCTGTGACTGAGCCTGATTCGGTTCATCTCCCTGGGCAAGTCATTGGATTTGTCATCTGTGTCAGTCAGCTTTTTGGTTGCTGTAACCAAATGCCCGAGACAAACAACTTAAAAGAAGGAACGTTTATTTTGGCTCAAGGTTTCAGAGGTCTCCGTCCACAGTTGATTGGTTTCATTGCTGCAGGCCTGAGGAGAGGCAGAACATTGTAACAAGAGGGCTTGGTGGAGCAAAGCTGCTTATGTCCTGGCAGCTAGAGAGCAGACAGAAAGGGGAGAGTCGGAGAGAAGGTGAGAGGCTAGGGCAGGATACTCCCTCCAGAGGCACAACTCAGTAACCTACTTCCTCCAACTGCTTCCTCTCTCCTTCTCCAGCTGGGACCCACGCCCTAATAGCCCATTCAGCTCTGAGGCTCAAACCTTCACTACCCAGTAACCTCTGAACATGAGTGCACCAGAGCTGAGGCCCTCCATACATAAATCTTTGGGGACGCTTCCTGTTTAAACCATAGACACCATCTCTACCCAGCGTGAGACTCCAGACCCCTGGTTCTCAGTCCGTGCTGCACGACAAAATCATCTGGGAAGCTTAACAATCGTGGACACCCCTGCCCCACCCTTAAGGATGCTGATTCCTTCACCTGAGGTGGGGTCCAGGCAAGCCTTGAGATTTTTAAAGCTCCCTGAGGTGAATCTAAGGGGCAGCAAGGCCAAAAGTAGCAAATTTAAGGAATAAACACTTAGGAATCCCGGTTCTTCAAACTACTCCTAAAAATAGGACAGTTTACAAAGAGCCTGTTTGTAACCACTGCGCAGCCCCAGGACACTGTATATATTCTCATTAGACACATAGCACCAAGGACATCATTCCTCAGCAAGGAACTCCTCCGATAAAATGGAAAGAACGTGTAGTTCTTTTCTAGTTCCTGGAAACTAAGCTTTGCCTCTCTCGGAGCTCTCTCCCTGGAGGTTGCGTAAAAGAAGTATTTGGAATTTATTTTGTTTCTAGTTCATCTGTGTTGTAAAAAGAACACAAAGTTATTCTTTTTGAGAGGAAAAGCCCAGCCGTATAGCATTGAAGTTCCAGCTATGGAACCTTGAGGAACTCCTCAGCCAATCAGAGCCTTGGTTTCTCGACCAAGAAAATAGAATCAGTAGTGCTTGCATCGGATGGAGGATTCCTAGGGGGAAGTCATGGAGGCGCCTTATAAACTGTGAGCTGCTATACAAATATTAGACTTTGCTGCTGAGGTGGCCATACCTTGGATTAACTATGTCATGATGTTTTCCTAATTGAGATTCTGCTTTTATCTGAATTGTTAGTAAACCATCTGTTATTCAACAAGGTTTGAGCACCTCCTATGTTCCAGGCATTAGAGAAGGCATTAATTATATAGCAGTAGGACAGACAGGCCAGTCTTGCCTTGCTCATGGAGTGGGAGAAAGTAGTTCTTAAGCAAGGAAACAAAGAATTATAGCTGTAATTAAGTGCTAAGTAGGCAGTAAACAGGATAGGGAGAACTGAGCTTGTAGCCAATATGGTCAAGAAGCACTCTGGGAAAAGATGATGTGCTGGGTGTGGTAGCACGGTCCTATAATCCCAGCACTCTGGGAGGCTGGAGCAGGCAGATCGAAAGTTTGAGCCCAACCTGGCAATTCAGTGACTTAGATCCTGTCCCATACATACAAACATATACATACATACATACATACATACATACATACATACATACATACATGGGCTACAGCTCAGTGCAAAGGTCCTGGGGTCAATCCCTAGTACAGAAAAAAGAAAGAATGGGAAAAAAAAGACAAGACCATGTGGTACAGAGCCAGCCATCTGAAGGGCTTCTCAGGCAAGGGAGTAATTAGGGGCCAAGACTAAAGGGAGTTGGGGTGTGTTCATATGTTGAAGCCCACACACTGTGATTATGTTTGGAAACAGGGCTTTTAAAGACACGATTAAGTAACAAAGGCCTGGGCCCTGACCCACCCTAACTGATGTCTTTATGGTGAGAGAAACCTTGGCCACACCCAGAGCCACACATACAAGGAAAGACCACGTGGGGACACAGTTTGAGAGAGGCCTCAGAAGAAACCAACCCTGCTGACACCTCCATCTTGGATTTCCAGTCTCCAGAGATGTGAGGCAATTCAAGTCCGCTGTTCAGTGCTACCTTATGATGACTGCCTGAGCCAACTAATACGCAAACTGAGGGCAAAGGCCCAGCCTTGGCGCAGCCTAACATTTCTGTATCGGGAACTGACAGAAAACCATTGGCTGGAACCTTGCGAGCGAGGGTAATAGGAATAAATGGAATGAACAGGTAGCAGAAGGCAGGCAGATCATGCAAAACTTCTGGGCCCATGGCAGTCTGCAGTGACATTATATTATGTCTGGCATTTTAAAATACACTTTTTGATTTGGGAATCGTGTTAAATTTACACAACAGTTAAAGATAGTTCGTGTGTAGAATCCCTATGTTCCCCTGATGTGAACGTCTTCCCTAGCCGTGATGCATTTGCCAACACCGTAGACTTTGTTCAGATTTCACCAGTTTTCCTGTTGATAACCCTTCCCTTTCGTTGCAGAATGCAGAGCAGGATCCCGTGTAGCACTGGGCGCTTTGCATGTTTCAGTGTCTGCTCTGCCCGTTCTGTGGCAAATGAGTGCTTGGATGGAAAGAAAGGACACCAGGAGTCCAGTTGGTAGGGGATGCTGTCAACTGGGCCACAATGACGGAGTAGGCTGGACAGGTGGCAGTGGCTGAGAAGAGAGGGTTGTTTTGTTTTGTTTTGTTTTTTTGTACCGGGGATTAAACTCAGGACCTTGCGCTTTCGAGGCAGGCACGTGTCACTGAGCTTAATCCCTGACCCAAAGAGGGATTTATTTAGGAAGCAGCGTGTGTTGGAGCAGATGCAGGGAGTAAGAGGGCATGGAATAAGGGTGAGCTCAGTCTTCCAAGCATTGACCATCAGCCCTGGGGCGCGGCAGTGCCGTCACCCTCCTGGGGCACGGCGGCGGAGAAGTGGGTCCGAGAGGAAAATCAAGGGCACCCTCTTAGACAGGATGTGGGAGCGAGACCAGTGAGTGGACACGGCAGGTAGGCCGTTGGATACGTGAACAAGGAGTTCACGGAGAGATGGACGCAGGCCAAATTATGACAGGGAGAGAAGTGACAAAAAAATAGAAGGTTCCAAATAGCCTGGAGTGGAGAGAAGGCTCTTCCCATGGCTTTCCAGTTCAGCTTCTGGTTATTATCTTTACTCCTTGGTTAAGACTCATTTTTATTTGTTTTTTGGGCTTTTTTTTGGTACCGGGGATCGAACTCGGGTCCTTGTGCTTGCGAGGCAGGCCACCGAATCACTGAGCTAAACCCCCGGCTAAGACTCATTTTTAATCCCTGAGTTAATCTTGGTTTTAAGAAATGAAACTACCTTATATACTTCCCCTCTAAAGGTTTACCAAAGAAATCTCGTTTCTTCCCCTGGGCGTTTCTTTTAGATGAATTGTGTGTCTAGCACATGCTTTGACTGGTCTGACTTGCATTGTCTTGGAGACCAGAAGTGTTCTCCTCTTGACCCCAAGTAGCTAACCCTGGAAGTTACCCGCCAGCTAAAAGGAGATTTCATCATTTTAGGAGAGCTGTCATTGGTGAGGATTTGTTATTACAATAGTCATCATGAAGTTTGTTTCATTATTGTTATTTGGAACATCAAGAGGGCAACATGGATGGATGTAGGGGAAAATGATTTATTAACACATTTCAAGATGTACTAAAATTAATTTGAAAAGCAGGAGTGCTGGTGAGAACTGTAGAATCCATATTTACAGGTCTCTGGAGCTGATTATCTTTTCCTTAAATGGCTTCTAATTGAGGATTATGGAAGGAAAAAAAGCATTCGCTTTATTTTTAGACATGATCTCTGATGTCTTCAACTTTTACGGCTCTGTTTTTAACGTTAGATTATTCTAACCAGCCACCTACAACATCTGCAATTTTCTCTAATAAGTCTGTATATGGTAAAAAGAAGATTGCGCAAAACACCTCCATTTGCAGTTGAGAAGGATTATTATCCACTTTAGTCCATGAAGTGGAAAAGTCGATGTCCTTACTCAATCTGTGTCTACTGGTATTTTGAGGACAGTGGAAAACAGATCATGTTTGATTCCTTAAGATGTGGCCATTTCTGCTTGTGGTACAATTTGTGATCTGAGAGCTAGATATTTATTTTTTTAAAAAAAAGGAATTTCTGTTCAACATGAAGGTTGGCTCTCTGGTTCTCGGAGGTATAAACACAAAGCAGCTTATGTTCATGTTCAAAGAAGCTAAAATTATTGCTAGTAATCATTTGTATTAATAGATACAGCGTAAAGTAGCATTTGCTTCCTGTCTGGGTACCCATGCTGTGATAAGTCCTCAAAGACCTCTGTATGCTGACGTGTTAGTACCGTGCTTAGGATGACAGGAAATCAAACTGATCAAAAGTGGTGTCATCAAACAGACAATGCTAAATCCTAGTTGGTGAGCTGGGAGTCAGAGCCAGAAAAGAAACCCTGCACCAGGTGTCAAGGTCTGTATGACCATTTTGCAGCTGTCAAAGTCACAACTGAGGAATCGATGGCTGCTAAACCATTGGGTGAAACGACTTTTGGGGAACAAGATAGTCTACTGCTGGGCTGGGGATTTAGCTCAGTGGTTCCGCTGCCTGCCTTGCAAGTGCATGGTCCTGAGTTCAGTCCCTGGTACCAAAAAAAAAAAAAACCACCCCAAAAAAGATAGTCTAATGCTTTTCCAAGTGCAATTCCAGATACTATGTATCAATTATTAGCAGAGAGAGATCTAGTGGACACCACGAGGAACAAATTATACAAGACTACTGTTGAGACAAATGGACATCACATGCCCCCACTGTGACAAGAAACTTCTCTTATGGACTACCCTTTTAAAAAGGCTTAGCCTCAATACAATTATAAGGAAATGACCAGATAAAATCCAAGTAGAGAGACAAAGCAACTGGTCCAAACTCTCTTAAAATAAATATGGTCACAGAAGACCAAAAACCCAGAAACTAAAGGTGGTGAGGCAAGAGGCTTGCAAGTTCATGGCCTGCCAGGGCTACGGAGCAAGACCCCACCTCAAAAAATAGCCAAAGAAAGAAACAAAACAAAAACAGAAGACCAAACCCAAACACAAACCTGGGCACTGTCCTAGATTAAGCGACACTAAAGAAATTTGATAAGTAAATCTAGTGCCCGACCCTTGACTAGATCCTGAGCTGGGAATGGGGTATGTTAACGAGCAAGAAAGGGCCGGGGATTTAGCTCAGCGGTTCAGTGGCCTGCCTCGCAAGCTCAAAGACCCGCGTTCAATCTCCAGTACCAAAAAAAAAACAAAAAAGAGCAAGAAAGATGTTTTGGGCAGCATGGAACTATGTGAATATGAACCATATAGTAGATAACGGTATGGAATAGCATTGAGCTAGTATTAAATGTCTCTCCCGTGTTCATTACATGATGGACTTGTTCTTAGGTGCATGTTGTCATGTTTAGGAGTAAAATATTATGTACAGTACACTCAGTCTCGTGTTTCAGAAAAAAATTTACATTTCTACTTTTTCTTCTTAAAGTCTTACAAATATTGAAGAAACTATTCATACGTTGCAATGAGTTGTCAAATCACTTCTTCACAGTCACCCCGTGAAACTTATGTTTTGCTTTTTGGTCCCACGAGGTAGAAATCTTTGACACTCTCTCTTCTCTGTCAAATCCTGGTTTTATTGATGAATTAGAAAGAGCCTGATCATAACTGCCTTCACCATCGCTGTTGATTCTGTTCATTGAAAAAGTGCTTATGAAGAGGAGGAGTTTGGGGTTTTTTGTTTTGTTTTGTTTTTTGGAATTACAGAAATCATCAATTGTCTCTGAGTAATTGCACGCTCTGGGCTGTGCCCTGCAGTTTTGGAAATGCATATGAAGACAGTTTCTACTAAACTTCCAAGTGTACAACCCGGCTAAAAGTTACAGCCTGAGAGCTATGTATTTGGCCTGCATGTTTCTACAACACCCTGCCTGTGCTTTCTCAACTATAGCACCTATCCTGTGTTGCAGTTGCTCATTTCCCTATCTCTCTCCAACTAGGTAAAAGCTGCATGACAGTAGATAGGAAGTCTTTCTTGTGTAAGGATTTTTCCAGAATACTTGGCATGTGATAGATGCTCCCAAGAGTTCATGCTGAAGCACAAGTCATTAAATCAAGTCAGGAACAAGACAAGGACATCTGCTATTGCGCCTACTACCCAACATCTTAACTAAATGGACGCACATTGGGGGAATGCTCTTCAGTGAAATAAAAGGACACACACGTGTAAATGCCGAATCGTTTCTCTGGTGTGAGCAACTGAAAGTGTAAATAAGGATCAAGAGGTATAACAGATAATGCGAAATAGGAGGAAAAGGTCCACAGGGGAAGGGGAAGCAGGAGGGATTGGGGAAAGGAGAGAAGGGAATGGAATCAATGTGAGAAAAGGAAAAAGTGGAACAAAATCCTTGTAAATAGGAAGGGTCGGAGGGGTTGAAGGGAGGGCAGGGGAATGGGGAAAAAATAGAACCGAGATGATAATGCAAAGGTACAAATTGCCAATGATGAATGTCGTATTGTATAACTAAAACCTACCAATAAAATTAATTTTTTTAAAAAAACTAAATACAGTAAGACAAGCAAGACAGTGTACTTTGGTGGCACATGTTGTAAAATCGGAACGGTTCAGAAAAGATACAGTACACGGGTCCCTGCATGATAATGGCACGTGAAGTCGTGAAGCCTTCCGTGTTTTTCTTCCCCTGTGTAACAAAGTATAAGTTATCTGCTAGTTTTGCAAAAGCAAATATAGAAAGGCCAGACCAGAAACGTGACATTGGCTACTTCCAGGGAGTGGATGAGAACAGGGAGGAGAAAGGAAGAGGAGCAGTACTTCTGAGGGGATATTTTTCTAAACAGTTTAACTTTGGGAATCATATTAATGTCTTCCACACGGAAAAATAGTAAAACCACCAGATGTGGTGTCACCTGCCTATAATTCCAGCACTCAGAAGGCTGAGGCAGGAGGATCGCTGCAAGTTAGAGGCCAGCCTAGGCTACATAGTCAGTTTAAAGCCAGCCTGGACTACAAAGTAAGATCTTGTCTCAAAAAACAAACAAAAAAAACAGGGCCAGGGATTTAGCTCAGTGGTTCTGCAACCTGCCTCACAAGCACAAATCCCAAATTCAATCCCCAGTACAAAAAAAATAAAAAGTGCTAATAATCTAATAAAACCAAACTGGGCACAATGCTATATGCCTTATAGTCCCAGCTACTCAGGAGGCTGAGGCAGGAAGACCACAAGTTCAAGGCCAGCCTGGGCAACTTAGTAAGACCCTATTTCAAGAGAAATAAAATAAAACAGGCTGGGGATATAGCTCAGTGGTAGATCTGTTGCCTAACATGCAAGTACTACTAGTACTACTACTACTACTTCTACTACCACTACTACTACTAATAATAATAAAATAATAATAATGAGCCAAATTAAAAACATGGGAGGAGGGATGGAAAGATAACTTAAGATGGAATATAAAAAGAAAAAGTGAATTTAACTGAGTTTTGAATGAATAAAACAATCACAATGAAGGGAACAAAACCTATTCCAAATAATTCTCAATTACACAACTTTTTCTATACACTCTAAGCCTAAAGTCAATAAGAATTATAAATATTGAATTCTAAATTAGAAGCTGGTTTGTTGTCATAGTATGGGCTAGCAACACTCCAGCGATTTTTATACAAGTGTGAGCAAAGATAGAAAGGATAATGGAAAATATAAAAGAAAATGCCCAGTTGCAAGTATGCTGACAACTGACTTTTGTAGTAAACAGCACTGGGTGATGAAACTAGTGTGTGAAAAGTTTAATAAGGGACTGGATATTTCCGGTAAGGTCAGACGGAGGCACGATTGAGACCACAGAGGCAAAGTCTAAGCAACATGCGATGAGTTTATTGTCATGTGGGTGCTGAGGGCCAAGGGTGAGAAGGCCGCTGGCACTGACAGGAGGGTGCTCGCGGTTGATTTGGGGCATTTTAGGTAAGGGAAGGGGCACTGGTCAAGAGGGTGGGACATTTTAGAGTCCCATGGGTGATGGGCCTGGGACTGGCTGGTAAACAGGGCAGTGGTGAGAGCTGCAGAGCGGCTGCTGACTTCCTGTCATCTCTGTGCCCCTGGGGATGTGGGTAGCGGGTCTGCTTGGGCGGGGTCCGGTTTGGGGAGGTGCTGTCATTTATGGTCGAAGGGTCTCTGCAAATTATTAGTGGGAATCGGAAACATAAATAATACTATTACAGTAGCGAATCCCGGAGTGTAGCACCTTAACCGAGTGTCCTTGGTATTATTAGGTAGTCACTGGAATGACACAGAGTGTATGGAAAGGACACAGTATCACGTATGGTAATGTCATGAAAGATGAAGAAAAGCTGTGAATTGTTTTAGGTTCAAGAAACCACACAGCTAGATGTAATTTGTGATCTTAGTCTGAAACCTGATCTGGAGAAAAACAGCCCAAAGGATATCACTGGGTAATTGGCAAAATTTGCATGTGAACCGGAGATTAGAAAACAGTATCCTATCACTGTTAAACTTCCTTATGTTGCTCACTCCACTGTAATTACTTTGTCCTTAGGAAGTTAACTCTGAAATATTTAGAAGACACATGGTATGTGCACTATGTTCTCAGATTTGAGCGACAAGACAAAAGAAGCAAGTGTTAATAACAAGAGAAGCTGGGCTGAGTGTTCAGGAAATTTATTACTCTTACTATTATTATTATTATTACCATTTTTTGCTAAATTTAAAATTACATCAAAACTAGAACAGGGCCCGGGGATTTAGCTCAGTGGTTCCACTGCCTGCCTTGCAAGAGCGAGGACCCAAGTTTGATCCCCAGTACCAAAAACAAACAAACAAACACACAAAAAAGAAACTGGAACAGAATAGAATGCCATAAGGAATGTAACCAAGGATAAAAATTTTATTTGTAGACAGTGTCTAAATTTAAAATATAAGAGAATTTACAAATCCTCCTTTTTATTTTGTACCTGGAATCTCACTGAGGGCCTTGCGTTTGCTGGGCATACAAATCCTCTTAAATGGTTAAAATATTAGGCTGACCAGAGTTGATACTGAACCTACACGTCAGTAGTATCCTATGTATCAATAATAATCAATTAAAAAGGTTAATCCTAGCCTGGTGTGGTGGTGCATGCCTGTACTCCCAGGTCTCCGGGACACTGAGAAAGGAGAATGACAAGTTCAAGCCCATGATGGGCAATTTAGTGACTTAGCAATACCAGGTCTCAAAAAATAAAAAGGGCTGGAGGTATAGCGTGTAAAGGCCCTTGAGTTCAGTTCCCAATACCAGATGATGACAATGCTGGATGATGATGATGATGATGATGATGTGATTGTATTAGCAATACCAACACCTTTAAGGTAAATAAGAACAAATCTTTTTTTAGAAAACGAAAGTGTTATTAAGAAAAATAAAGCCGGGCGTAGTGTTGCATTCCTGTAATCCCAGCACTTGGGAGGCTGAGGCAGGAGGAGTGCCTTGAGTTTGAGGCCATCCTGAACTACATAGCAAGATCTAATCTCAAAATAAAAAGAAAGAAAAAGGAAACATAAGAAAGCAAGGACTAGGGCCAGGGATTTAGCTCAGTGGTTCCGCTGCCTGCCTTGCAAGCACAAGGACCTGAGTTCAATCCCTGGTACCAAAAAAAAAAAAGAAAGCAATGACTAAATGATAAATACTTCATGTTTATGGATAGGCAGAGTAAATATTACAAAGAAGTAAATGATTTCCTAAATTAATCCCCAAATTAAATACAATCCCAATTAAAAATTTTGGCAGAAATGTCATAAGTTGATTGCAGAATCACATGGAAGAATAAAAAAATAAAAGGACAGCCAGGACAAACTTTGAACAATGAATAAAGAGAGCGTTTCCTCTTATCAAATAACAAAATCATGTGAAAGGGTGTGATACAGCTACAAAGACAGAAAGAGACCTCAGCTGATCACAGGAGTTTGATACTGTAATGGATGAGTTGTCTTGAATGGATGGGGAGGAAATATAAATTTCTTAGTAAACGACACCGGGTCAAATGATATTTCAAATGGAAAATAAAATAGATCCACACCTGTTTATTATAAACTCTAAAATGAATTTACAAAACTAAGCATAGAAATGAGTAAAATCATTCCTGAATCTATTTTATGGATATATTTACATATCATAAAAAACACAGCGTTTATAAAAACGTAGAACAAGCTCACCATAAGTTCACAGCAGCCCTGAGCTTGGGATGGTCAGGGAAAGGATTTCGACTCTTTCAGTGTGAAACTTTTTTTGAAAAGAGGGGCCAGAATAAGAACGAAATGTGACGGATGTTGATGTGTGTTCGCTGTGAGTGGTAGTAGGGGCTGCTTTTAAAATGACCCTTGGTGGTCCCAATGTCTGTCTTTTGTGTTTCACAAAAGAGCCCATCCCACCCTTCCATTCCAAGAGACTAACCGCCTGCTGTTTTCTGGGACCCTTTCTCAGCCCTAGGCCCAGGCTTTTTTGTAGTTGTTTCTCAAATGCTTGCCTTCCCCCTACCCTCCTCGCTTGAGAGACCTAATTTCAGTGAGAAAACAGTGCCTTCACTTGAAAAAAAAAAAAAAAAGATGCAGCTTTTGCACGTACTTACCTAGAGCCTTGTGTTTCTTGAGCGTTTGTGTGTCGGTACGTGGATGGCTCACAGCAGACGATGGCCAACAGCCTTGGGGGCTTGGAGCATTCTGCATGAGGACACTTTAAGAATCTGCCAAGGGCTAGCTGCTGGGCAGGCCCATGTAGTACTATACTTGGTTTGGCGAAATCACCACCTTGGACTAAACAGGCTCCAGAGCCCTTCAGGTGAACTTCGGGGTGAGGGGGACATGATGCCCCCTACAGAGGACCTCTGGGTGGACTGGGTGGGACAATCAGCACGTCCAATGCTCCGTAAATGGTGTTTCTTTCCTTCTCACTGTTTTCAGTTATGCTCTATGGGAACCAACTGAGAGTAGGACTCTTGAAAATCCACAAGTGGAGAAGTTAGTCTGAGGAATTCTTCTGGAGGGAAGATGACAAGTTCTCCCATTGCCAGAGCCTGGAGTCCCCACTCCTTTTCCACCACCCAGGGACATCTTCACACATGAGCTAAGTCGTGTGTCCTGAGAGCACTCGAGTTCATGTTGCCCAAGTGGAAGAAAGAGTGGTCATTGGCCCAAGCGCCAGGCCCTCTGCCTCCTGGCCTCTTGCCTGGGGGCTGGGAGTTCTGGTTTCAGTCATAGACCTTCCTAGACTCTCATGCATCTCTAGAGAATCCTGCTTTGCACAGTTCTGCCTGAGTGGTGAGAGCCACCTGCTGCATTGTTCAAGCTAGTAATCAACAGGATGGAGGCAGGGTGGGAAAGAGGGAAAGACTGCAGGTGCTGGGGATGGACCAGTGGGGTTTGTCCAGATCGGCCAGAGTGTTACATCTCCACCTCGTGTCCCAGTCACACGCATGTCGTGATAGTTCCTACTCATCGTGCGCTTACGAGGATTAAATGTGGTAATCAGGAAGAGTGCTCAGACAAGTGCTCAGTGTGCATAGTAGGTGTCCTGTGTGCTTGTAGAGATCATTTTCATATTCCATCCATTCTAATATGGACAGTTTTTCATGTTTTAGCAGCTCCCAGGATGAAATGCACATTAGAATTGGTGGCATGTTATACTTACAAGTAGCAGCTTTTTTTTCTCTCTTTTGTGTGTTGGTGGTAGCCCAGAACCAGTGAGTTCGTTCATCATGATCCTACGCCTGCACAGGGTGCCGAGACGTGCGTCCTGAGTGCATCTAAGCACAGCATGGTGTTTGCATATAAAAATGCAAACTCTGAACTGGATTCTAACAAAGAAAAATCACTTGTAATCAGCTATTCAGTCGTGCAGGCCCGGAAGGTTGTTAACTTTTTCCAGGGCACTGACAGGCCCTGTAGTCATGCAAATAACTGGACTGGAACTTTGTAAAGGGCACAGTTGAATCAGTCTTTCGTAGGTAGGTCTGGGGCCTTTGTCTTCGTAAGATAAATTTCCCTGTAAAACCTCTGACGCCATCTCCCTGAGGAGCTCACCTTCAAGGACAGTCTTGGCTAGTACTTTGGTTTCTAAAAATATGTGGGGCAGGAAGGTGTTGGAAGCAGGGTTTGTGGAAAAGAAGTTAGTGATTTCCAATGGTCATGGTTTCAAAGCAGTTACGGAGTTGCTCCCATCTGCTCGTTCAGGGCCTGCTTTTTAACCCAGTAGCATGTCAAATGTTGGCCACCAAATTCTGTTCTTAATCTCCTGAGACCAATAGCAAAAGCTACCTGAACAATATTAAGCTGTTAAATCATATTTCTCCTCTACTACCTATTGAAGACCTATTTATATAGTCCATCCAACTTTATAGCTATATATAAACTTATTAAATATAAACTTTATGAAGTGTCCCATCTTGATCCTAGCCCTTTAAAGAGATGGTCATAAATACCGCTGGAATCAGCAAACCATTCTGTGGAGTGCTTTTAATTATCTTTCGTTATGCCGATCAGATTGTTAATAAATAGATGTTGTAAAGAGTCAGCGAAACGCCATCACAGGAAAGATACCCATGGGTGAAATCAAGTAATTGATCACTGGTTACTGAAATGTCTTATTATCACGCATATCTAAGTTCAGAAAACCGTGTTGAGTCTGAGTTTGTTAGTAATTCAGTTCACCTGGGTTGGCATGTCAAAACTAGAGCAAAGAATTGAAATGAAATACAAAACGTATTAAGGAAGATCCTTAGGAATGAAGAACATGAAATGATTCATTTTTTTTTTCCTAGTAACTTAATTTTGATCTATGGGGGAAGCCTTGTTTTCAGCACCCAACTAAATTTGCTTAGAACCATCTGGATGTCTTGGAATAGATGAAATACCAGTTGCACACATGGTATGTCTTTGTTGGGGCTTTTTGTGACAGTTAGACAATAATATTTCTTGGACTAGAAGGGCAGCTCAGTCAGTGGTTGGGCACGTGCTTAGCATACGTGAAAAGACAAAGAATATTGCTTTTGAAAAAGGAATCATATGGTCCTCAGGGGTGACAATTTTCTGCTTTGGCTAAGAGTTCTTATTAATTTCATTCTATTTCCTTTTTCTAAGACTGAATCTTACTATTTGAAAAAAATCGCACCAGTAGGAAAAAACATGTCTCTCTCATATAATTAAGGGCAAGAAACAAATCTGTGACTCCTAGAACTGTGTTGGTTTTTTTTTGCACCCACTTTGGTGGAGTATCGGGGAGCAGAATGTTACAGTGGATAAAAATTACATGATGCACCAGGCAAAGGGGAGTGGTCCGGCATAAATGACTTTCCAGCTCACTCTGCATTTTATCCCATATCGGACCAGGGCGCCTACAGGTAACAGCTCTTTAGTTACTTTGGACAAAATCAAGAAGTGGCTTTAGTTAGAGCTAAAAGTTCAGGATGTTGACAGGTTTTCTCTTGCTGCAGACTTGGCACGTGTACACTGAGAGTCCTACACTCAAGGGCAGGCAGCACCTGCCCGGAGAGATGGACTCAGGCCTGTTGTTTTCACAGACCTAGATTGACTTGCAACTGACTGGACTAAGAAGACTAAAGTCTTTTGGTTTGAATACTATTCCCATGGGTGTTCTTGATTGCCTGGAGATTCTTTTTTTTTTGGTAACAGGGATCGAACTCAGGACCTTACGCTTGTGAGGCAGGTGGTGAAACCACTGAGCTAAATCCCCAGCCCCTCCCTGGAGATTCTCATGATTTGAAAACTATGGTCCCTCAATTTGTTCTTGCTTCCTTGGTTTAGTTTTTAAAATGACAACCTATATTCTGAATCAAAGAATTGATATACTGTGCATTTACAGTTTCTGACAGGTCCTGGGTGTTTAACATATAACGGTCATCTCCCTCAACCTCTTGTCCTCACTTCCTGGTGGGAATCTGAGACACCCTTTATTTTCTATTGAGAGCAGAGAATTCTGTCAATTGCACGTTAATTCATTGTTCAAGAAATATTTGTTAACCAGGTATGGTGGTGCATTCCTATAACCCTAGCTACTTGGGAGGCTGAGGCATGGATTACAAGTTTGAGACCACCCTAGGGAACTTAATGAGACCCTGTCTCAAAATAAAAAGCGCTGGGAGTGTAGCTCAGTGGTTCAATCTCCAGTACCACAAAAATTAAAAAAAAAAATACAAAGAAACATTTGTTGAATGTCTGTTTGGCACTAGGACTTGTCAGGCTGCTGGGGGGACAAGTTTGTCATTCACTGCAACCCAATGTGGTAGGTCCTAAGAGAGAACACAGTGGAAGTTAAGACTGGAAGGAAAAGAAAAGCAAGGTCTTATGCAGGAAAAGGTGCTAGGTGAGATCACAGGATATTTTTCCAGCCTATCCGATGAAAGGGAGGGTGCATCCCATGAGTTAAAGCAGTGACTATAGACAGAGAGGATGAATTAGGAAGAAGGAGGAGACACTGGTCCCTAGTTGGATGGGACCACTGGCTCAGAGGTCAGTTATATTTAGGTTCAACTCAAGTTCTTGTCATTAATGGGTAACAGTGCCACCATCCATGACAAGGAATTTTTTAAAGTAGTTTAAGAGATTCTGTGGTCTGAAGGTTTGCATCTGCTCCCTCCCTCCGATTCCTTTAGAAATCCCACCCCTTCCCGAGGTGACAGAATCAGGAGGTGGGGCCTTCAGGAGATTATCGGGTCTTAATTCTGCCCATGAAAAAGATTAGTGGCCGTACAAAGGAGGACCAGAGACACCCTTGCCCGTTCCACCATGTGAGGACCCAGCAAGAAAGTACAATCTATGAGCCGAGACGTGTGCCTTTATAGGACAGCAAATCTGCCTCAGCCTTGAGTTGCCTGGCGTCCAGAATTTTGAGAAGTGAATTTCGGTTGGCATAACCCACTCAGTTGGGGTATTTTGTTATAACAACCTAAATGGATGAAGACAGAAGAGGTTGAGGCGTTCCATTTTTGTCCAGCTGAGCTTGAAGTGCTCATGGACATGTGATGAAAACAGCCAGGAGGAAACTGGATATATAAATTCAGAACACATCTAGAGATATAGACTTGGAAGTCATAACAGAAAGGTGGTCTTGAAGTCAGCAGTGGAGGCTGTTTCCTGAAGGACATAGCAAGGATAAAGACAAAAGAGGGTCAAGGACAGGAAGTGTGGGAAGACTGAAATGGAATGGGAGCGACATGACCAGCATCCTGTGAAAATGGAGGAGAAAAGGTAGGGGGAAACTGGGGTGGTTGGGGGTATCAAGGCCCAGGAAAGTGAGAACACCAAGGAAGACGTCACCGATGATAACAGGAAGACTTTAATAACCATAGGATCTAAAAGGTCCTGA
>NW_022900935.1:50977661-50987661 GCF_012274545.1 Fukomys damarensis | reverse complement strand
AATGGCCCTTTTGCAAAGTACAGATGGAGCCATCCGTTCGCCTCCGTCCCTTTGCTTAGGAAAGGAAAGGAAGCCAAAGAAGGCAGAAGTTAGCCCAGCAGCCCCAGCAAGGAAGTGATGGTGGCACCCACATGGATAACGGCTGCAGAGATGTTTACTGAGCACAAGCACGGAGATGTTTACTGGCAGCGTGCTGACCTGTCTATGGTTACAATCTTGTTAAATCCTCTCAAATATGAACGTTTACATTTTGAGTTGACGATGCTCAGCACAGTACCAAAGCTAGGACTCTATTCTAAGGTGGTCCAGCCTTGGAGCACAAGCTCTACTATCACTCAGATGCTCTATTTGGCTCTTAAAGATGAAAAAGACTGAAGGTAGAATCTGTTACTTGAGTTGTTGAAGTCAAGCTGAAGGTATAAACTTCCATAGTGAGGAAAGTGTGTGCTATCTTATAGAGTAGTCTCAAAAGAATTTTTTTCTCCCCCTTCCAAGTTTTTCAGAGCTGCAAATGTTCCTGAAAGAAATTGTAATAATATCTTTTACAATAACTGTTGGATAACTATCAGCAGGAATTTTCTGAGAGGTTTATGCCTCATCAGGGGTATTCATCACCTGGAATATTCAGGCTTTTAAACAGTATCTTCAGCCATGAGTGGGGAAGAGATTGGGGTCATCTGAAGTCTGGCTCAAGTCAGATTCCCCAGGACTAGAAGTGCCATGGTTTGGATATGCTTTGAGTCTGTCCCCCAGTGTCTTGTGTTAAAACTTAATCCCCATCGTGAGGTATTACATGCAAATAACCCAACTTTGTTGTTTAGAGATGGGGCCTTTGGGAAGCAACTGGGATTAGGTAAGATCATCAGTGTGGGGCCCCTTCAACAGAATCTTGGTGACTTTATAAGAAGAAAGTGAAAGACCAGAACACACACACACACACACACACACACACTCACCACTCACACTCACTCACTTCCTGTTTCTTGCCATATGATGCCTTGTGCTACCTCCATACTGTTCCAGCAAGAAAAAGCTATCATGAGATAAGTGCCCTTAACCTTGATGAGCCAAACCAAACCTCCCTTGCTTATAAATGTACCCAGTTTCAGGCGTTTCATTATAGCAACACAGGGTGGACTGAGATGAAAGGCGAGGCTGGTGTACTCGTAGCAGGATGGTGCTGGCGTATGAAGGACAGGATGCTTCTCCTGAAAGTGAACAGATTCTGAAAGAGGATCTGGCTAGGAACACTGTGGCAAAAAGACAGACCAGCCCCAGAGCGGGCATGAAGGCAAAGGAGATAAGTTAAAAATGAAATTGATGATAAACCTTCAGGCTCCTTGGCAAGAGCCAAGTTGAATGGAGAATGTTCCTAGAGTCTAAAGTCTGAACAACTTATTCTTCCTACCTCTCAGTCCTGCGTGCCTCCCTCGGCTGAGATCAAGTGCCAAAGGACATCTCAAAATAGCAGCACCAAACTACTCAGCATATCCCCACGTGGAGAAAGACAGCATTGCAAAAGGCACAGTCCCCAGCCGTTATAGATTTTCCACAGTCCTGGCAAGCTCTTGGACACGTGCTGCCTGCCAACTGGCAGCTGCTTTCCCGCCTGGGAAAGATTTTATTCCCGACTCCAGAGAGTCCTCACCAGTTTGTCATCAAAAAATTTCCCCGGCTTTGTATCTTCATCCTGGAAATCTCCCGACCTTTTCTTAATGAAGATTTTTAGCTAGGGGAAATTGCATTAGCAGCTCATGTACGTCTGTCAAGCCGCTAAGTAATGTCATCAGTTGTAAGTAGAGGAAGTACTTGAAGTCCTTGGGTGTGTTGTGGGTCAGTGGTGGCAAACCCAGAGCTGCATATAGCAAGCAGGCTGTTTGCATCACTGAGAGCTCTAAAAGGTCCACCCTCACTATTTTGGGCTGTTCCTAGGAATGATAATGGACAATGAAATCATAACCAATGAACAGGAAGACAGCTCTTAAAACCAGGGTGGAAAACTCCTGTGGTGTCCGACAGAGCAAGGTCTCCTGCACAGTTACAAGGGATGGCTAGAATGCAAGAAGCATTTACAGACGCTTACATGCATAATAATACTGTATATTATCTCAGCTAACGTCCATAAGAACACATAAGGGAGGCCAGGGATTTAGCTCAGTGGTTCCGCCACCTGCCTCGCAAGCGCAAGGACCTGAGTTCCATCCTCGGTACCAAAAAAAAAAAAAAAAGAACATATAAGGGGAATGTGAAATATGGAGGTGAGGAGACCGCTGTTGAGAAATTTTTAAGTAAATCACAACAAATAATAACTGACAAAACTGAGATTCCTGGGCTTTTGATTTTGGGTCCCTTCCACATTTGGCCTTACCTGCCCAGAAGCAGATCTTGTAGCAAAAGTGGACATCGGGGGACCCTTAGAGCCCTGCCTTAGTGGACTGACTTCGTGGAACCACGGGCAGTGCTAACAAGGAGGGAATTTTTCAGTAGTTCGGTTTAAAGCCTCCCGTATATGAACAAAGCTTACATAAGTCAGGAAAAATGGGGTTGAGACAAATAAGAGTAGATAGTAAAAAGACAAATATTTTTATCAAGCTTTGGAGAAAAGCATCCCTTCCTCAAATTCCTGTGGTGGTATTTATCCTTGTTGTTCTTGTTACTGAGACAAATTACCTCTTTTTTTTTTTTAACTTTGTTTCAGTGTTGGGGATGGAACCCAGGTCCTAGTGCATGGCAGGCAAAATGTTTGCCCATAAGCTACATCCCCAGCCCTCAGGTATCTTTTTTTGTTTTGTTTTGTTTTTTTGTTTTTCACTCTGACCAAATTCAAACGCCTCCAGAGAGATGAAACAGTGACTAGAGAATATAACTCTCCGCTGCCAACTGGCTTCTCCCAAGAGCTCTTAAAGACCACGTTTAAATTGAACTAAGTAGGAGAGGTTTGCAAAGGTAATGGGGAAACCCATTGGATGACCAGCCGTGGAGCACAACCCCTTTGCCCAGAAGTCTGTGTCACCATCTCAGGAACATTTTCTAAGCTGAGCCTTCATAATGGAAACATTGCCACAACCTGCTATCAGCAGCTACAATATTAAACTGGCACTGAGCCAGCCGCAAGGGATTAGCATCGCAAGTTAAGGTTTTAGGCGCAGGGCCAGGAAAGGGTTTTGGTGTTTTTTTCCCCTCTTGCTTTCTTTCTTTTTCATTAAAAATACTAATAAACAGAGAGGGAAAGAAGGAAAGAAAAAAAGCGGAAAGGTGCAAAAGAATTCTTGCTTAGCAACCTCCCTCGGATTGCTCTCCTTGGGTGTCCAGAAAAGCATGGCAACAGACGGCTGTGTGCACGCCTGGCAGTTGCTTGACCTTCACACAAGCTCCGCCGTGACCCTCCCAAGCCGCCCCGCTCTGCTGTCCTCAGTTGGGTGTGTTAGCTCCAGCAGACGGAAGGGAATGAGCTGCGTGTTGCACTTGGAGTTGGAGGGAACATTTGAGCAGAACTTGGGCTGCTGCTGTCCTGAGCCACACTGTGCACAGGAAGAAAAGTGCAATGCTGGGCGCGGTGGCACCTGTGCCCTTCGGAGTGTGGCCTTCTGAGACTTCGGGAGAGGGAGCCAGACCCAGGAGTTGAATCGTGCAGCAGAGCCAAGGTGGCATTTCCAAGAGAGCTCTGGGACCCCCTGCCACAAGCACCGACTGCACGGAGCCTGGCCACTGCGCATGGACGGGGTCCCCTATGAGGCAAGGGGCTCCGGAGATCAGATGCTGTGTCCAGCTAACCTGCTTTGCCCAAGGCAGCACAAGATGTGTCCTGAGCTTCTTTTAAACTTTTTCTTTGGCCAGGCATGGTGGGGCACGCCTGTACTCCCAGCACCTTGGGAGCCTGAGGCAGAAGGGTCTCAAGCTTGAACCTAGCTTGATCAACATGGCAAGTTAGCAAGAAAAAGGAAGGAAGGGAAAGAGAGAAAGGAAGGCTTGGGACGTAGCTCACTGTAGAGAGCTTAGGTTCAACCCCCAGTACTGAAAAAAAGGCTTTTTTTGTTGTTTTGAAAATTTTCCAACTTTTCAAGGAGTTTGCACAAAATCATACTGTGATTCCAGATTCACCAATGGCGAATTAACATTCTGCTCCATTTACTTCATCTCTTTATTTCTGTAAATATTTGCACATTGTTTTTTTTCCCCCAGAACCTTTTGAGAGTAAGTTGCAGACATGGTGACCCTTCACCCTTGACTACATCAATGTACATGTCCTAAGAACAAGGACTTTCCCCTCTGTAACTGGAGTGCGGTGATTCAATTCTGCAAGTTTAACATTGACACCGTTGTGCTTCCTGATATGGAGGCATTTTTATTTTTCACCAAGTGTCCCAATAACTCTCATAGCAAAACAACAATAAAAGCCTTCATGATTCATTTGTGTTCCAAAACAAGCTCACGTGTTGCCCTTAATTGTCACTTTCTTGTGTCTCCTTTAATCTTGAGCCATTTCTCAGCTTTCTGTCTTTCGTGACACTGACATTCTAAAAAGCTCTGGTCATTTCGTGGTTGTCCTTCATTCTCAGGTTACCCTCCTTGTATTCTCACGGTTAGACCTAGACTGTGTGACTCTGACAGGAATTCTATAGCAGCGACACTATCAGGTCTTCGAGGACTTTCCAAATGTCCCTTCCCCACTGCGGATGGTTTCCCTATTCTATTTTCTGATCTCTGAGAAGACTTCATCCTCTTTTGGTTTTCCATGCTGTGTTCATCCTGAAGCTAGTATTGGGAGTTGATGTGAGGGGTTAGCTTAAACCAGGGACAGGGCTAACGTGTTCTGAGCCCTGGAGAAAGAGAGATGGCTGCCTGTGCTAGAGTCATCCTGAGAGACAGCAGGAAGAATCCCAAAGAGGGCCAACTGTGGACTCCTCAGCTGCCCTCCCACTCCTGAATCATGCTCACGAAGTCATTAGAGTAGATGTGGGTGTGACCAGATTAGTGAGAACGGGCCTGATTCTCCAGCACCAGGTCTGCCATGGTACCTAACTTGGATACTTCATTTGGACGGTTTGACCACTTAAATGTCACATCGACCCCACTTCTCCATTGCAACTACCATGGCCCTAATTAAACCCATCTCCTACATAGTGACACAGGGAGGGAGATCCATTTAGACCCTATATCTGACCTTTTTGTTTGTTTGTTTGTTTGTTTGTTTGTTTGTTTTTGAGACAGGGTCTCACTATGTAGTTGAGTCTGACCTGGAACTCACTATGTAGCCCAGGCTGGTCTCAAACTCACAGTGATCCTCCTGCCTCAGCCTCCCGGGTGCTGGGATTACAGGCGTGCGCCACCACGCCCGGCTATATCTGACCATTTTCACAGAAGCTTCTGTGGCCAGGATGGAATTCCAAACCTGACACCTAAGACCTCTGTCTTCCGGCCACAGCTTTACTCTGTACTTTCTCTTTTCTATATCCCCAGCCTTAAACTTACATTCCTAAATATATCAGATGTTTCTAGAACCTTCCACATTGGCATTGCCTGGGAGTGTTTAGTCTCAGGCCCCCTTCCAGACCCACTGAGTTAGAACCTGCATCTAACCAAACAGAATTCCCCAGGTGGTTTGTATGCATGTTTTAAGCACAGGCCACACTATTTAGAACATGCAGCAAAGGGGACGATGCTCCTGGCAAGGAATCTCAGTTGCCTCTCAGGTTTGATAGTCCTTGGTATAAGGGCATGATTCTCAAGCTAGTCTCTGATTCAAGAGATTCAGTCCCTAAAATTCAGTTTGAATTTTTTTCCCTAATTTTCAGAAATACATAAACTTAGTAGATTTTCAGATAAACTTATCTGAATTTGATTTTTTCTTTCTCTCACAGTTGTTTTCTTTTGTAAACGTTGACAAATGCTAGTACTTATTGGCTTAGAAGATGTCATCTGCTGGCAGACGAAATGAATAAGCTACCAGCAAACAAATGCTAGTGTTAAAACTCAAGGTTCGTGGTTTTTAACAAATCAGTTCAACAAAGGCAAAAAATGAAAGGAGCAATAAAAATGAAGGTGTCAAGCTTCCATTAACATATGAGACACAAAAAGAATCAGGGCTACACAGATGAATGAGATACATCAGTGTATAGCGTTTTCCCCGTGACCCCAGGGCCACACATGCTTGTAATCAATACTGGGGCACCTGCTGGCACTTGGGCAATGAGTACCCTTTTACTGGAACCCTCGGGATTCAAACTTGCAGAATCCAGCAAAATCAAAGACTCCTGCTGTCATCATCCATTAAATATAATCAAACCAACAAAACCCAAACATTTATCTGGATTCCCTAAGTTGCTAGATGAATATTTTTTTAAAAAGATAAAAGCTGCAATGGGCCTGTTGCCACTTGCTACCCTTGGTCTGTTCAGAAGCTTGGAACTGGAGCTGACAGTGTAGCCTAGTAGTAGACCGTGTGCTCAGCATGTGCAAAGCCCTGGTTTCAACCCTCGGTGCTAAAACAAAACAGAAGCTTGGGTTTGAGAGGAAACTCTTCAGCCTTTCCTCGGCATGTTAATGATAGGTGCCCCTTAATTTAACAAAAGTAGCAACAACTGAGACAAAGGAAGTGCTGTGACCAGATGTTATCCTAACCATGAATTCAGGGGCCACACCTTTGCTTTACTAAAATGCGATAGTAAAAAAGTCATCCAGAAAGCCACTGTGTGCCAGGCAGTTAGGGTGACAAACACCTCAGGGCAAAGAAAGAGCCAAGAGCCAGGGCATGGAAGGTTGGAATCGTGAGCAGGGTATGATAAGGAAGAGGCTGTGGGGGCTTGCCCCTAGCAAGGTAGAGAAAGAACTTCGTAGGCAGGTGAGTGGATAGATTTGTGTAGAGTTTGAGACTTTGCAGAGAACCTTCCTACCCATTATCTCTTCAGATTCTGACAGCTCAGTGATGAAACGAGGTCTGTCGAGCGCTTCCTTGCCGGTGAAATGAGGGGCCTAGAGGAGTTCCTAGCCCCACACACTCCTAAGTAGGGCCGCCAGGATTAGAACCAGATATTTTGATTCCTCTTTCACCATGAATTGAAGAAAGTGACCAAGTGCGTTGGGATGAAAATTCATAGGCATTTGTGTGAACAGGTAGACAGGTGGCTGATGGATGGGTGGGTGGGTGGATTCATGGATGGATAATGGATGGATGCAGATCTCAGTCTTTAAAGAAAGGAATTTAGGAGTTCTGTAGTTGTCCTGGTGAGAGGAAGATTAGAGGGCCTGCCAGAGAGATAGATTAGTGAGCCATAGAGGCTGTGGAATAAATAAGATGTAGTGCTGACCAGCAGAGAATGAAAAAGAAACAAGAACGCAGGATGACACCCAAGTTTCTACCTTGAATGAGTGATTAAAGGACCGCAGTAGAAACAGGCTTAGAGCTTAGAGTCAAAGGGCCAGAGGGAGGATAATGAATGTAGTTTTGGATATATTAGTTTTGAGTCGAACCAGAGATTGCTGTAGTCATTTGACATCAACAGGTCTGGACTCCAGTGTCTGAGATATCCAAGAGATTTATTAGGTCGTTAGTAATCCAAGATTACCATCTCATTACAGGGGTTCACCATAGTATTATAAATAATGTGAAAGAAAAAATAAAAGGCAAAAAGAAAGGAAGGGGCCAGGGGTTTGACTCAGTGGTTCCACTGCCTGCCTTGCAAGTGCAAGGGCCAGAGTTCGATCCTCAGTACAAGAAAGAAAGAAAGAAAGAAAGAAAGAAAGAAAGAAAGAAAGAAAGAAAGAAATGAGAGAGAGAGAGGGAGGGAGGGAGAGAGAGAGAGAGAGAGAAAGAAAGAAAGAAAGGAAAGAAAGAAAGAAAGAAAGAAAGAAAGAAAGAAAGAAAGAAAGAAAGAAAGAAAGAAAGAAAGAAAGAAAGAAAGAAAGATAGATTGATCTTAAGCAGTAGCTAATTGGTTCATTTATGTTAGGGCTATGCAGTGAAATGCACTTCGGATCTTAAAAAGGAGTGCTGGGCTTATGAATGACACTTAGCCTCTAACATTAACAGGGCACTTACCATGGCCGGGTCAAAATAAAGTGAGCCTTGATGCCTTATGCCACTGATCCCCACCACTGACAAGCAGTGAAGAAGACACTCCGGCCTCCCTTTGCAGATGAGAAGTGACGTCCCGTCGTCCTCCAGAGGGTGCCCCAGTCACCCAGCCACGCAACAGAAATCTATCTCAAGCCCACATCTACCCTGTCTGTGGCCTCCGTGTTGTACATTCTCTCTAGAATTTTCTTACATTTCCCATAATGAAGAAGCATTGTGGCCAGGCACAGTGGCACACACCTGTACTCCCAGCTACTCTGGAATCTGAGGCAGGAGAATCAAAAGTTCAAGGCTGGCTGGGCAACTTAGGGAGAGTCTATCTCAAAAGAAAAATAAAGCGAAAGTGAGTTGAGGATGCCCAATACCTCCCCAAAAAAGCAATATTGTGACTAAAATGAGGGGGACAAAAGTTATTTAAAGATGACATCAGAGACGGCCCAAAGTAGATCCACAGAGCAGACTGCAGAGCTGGTCCACTGAGGCAGGGATGACTCACAGACTGGGCCAGGGCTGGAAGCCAGCCCCCTCCCACCTGCTGGCCCCGGTCTGTCTTCCCAGTGCCTGCAGGGCTCCTTCCAGAGCATTTCTGCAGCCATCTGGTACGGGAGGTGGATTCACCACCCATCCACACAGGAAGGAAACCCAAACCAATCACAGCCTACCAGGAAGACATAACAGTGCACCTTGATTTTTCTGACAGTAGATGCGGTCTCATGATTTTTAAGTAGGTTTGGGCTGGTGCCCATGAATTGTTTTTGCACAGAGAGGCTCACTAGCAAGGAGCTAGAAGGGAACCGAAGCCCCAGAGTACCTCAGGATGCTCGTTTGATGAACAAGGGAAGGGAAGGAAACACTTTGGCCCCTAGTGACCCCGGCTGCAGCCTCTGCCCCTCTCACCTCCCCAGCTGCAGGCCTCAGGCACTGGCTTCGTATTTTATTCTCCTCTCTTGAGGCTGAGTGAGTGGAAAAGCACGTTACCTGTAGTTTTTCTGTCAGAAACTGTGCCTCTTTGTGCAAAGGATTCATTGTGTGGGCTCCAAAAAGAGTTTAGGCAGTGAGGAGATCAAAGTCACCTCTCGGAGACAGACACCAAACAGCCAGGCTGTTAAAGGCTGGACACACAAGGGCCTGGGAACATTTCCAGGTTCAATATGGATGTGTCAACTTTAGAGAAAACCAGCAGTTCTGGTTCCCCGAGACCACCCTGTGAATTGAAATAAGAAAGCACTGGGAGAAATTGGAGCTATTTTAAACCCAGCTTCTGAGGATTATTTTCGGAGGCATTATTGATCCTACTGTGGGGAAACCGGACACCCACCCGGGTGCCCGCGCCCTCACCTGCACATGTGAGGTGTCAGCCGCACCCCCCGAGACAGTCTGTGTCCAAAAGGGGCTGCAGCCCTCAGGAAGAATTTGGACGGAGGCTACTGTGCCCTGAAATTAGACCAAGCTTCTGAAAAGAGCCTTGTTCAGCTGCCCTGGGAACCGAAACGTAGAAGCAGTTTTGCATCTTTGAAACCCGGTTCAGTGCATGACTCGCCTCATGGCGTTTCTGACCCTGCTGTATGGCTTTAATGTACTTCTCTGTGCTTCTCATAATTGGTTGCCATGACCCAGAGCACCTGATTAGAACGTTGTTTTTCCACACAGCATCTGTTTCTCATCCGTCGTAGCACTCTGCTTACCGTCCCAACCCTTCTTTGCCACCTTTAATTTCACCTAGCCGAACCTGCAGTCACCACTGTGCCTTGCACAGCGTTTCAGTCGTACCATGAAGTAGTTCTCGGTCACAGTCAAACAGCGCCCACCACCACCAATTGTAGGAGCTCTTTTTCGTCACCAACATGAATAGAAGTGTCCCTCCCCTCAAAGGAATCAGTTCTGTGAATTCGCATCCATTATGTGGCTGCTTTTTTTTTTTTTTTT
>NW_022900935.1:50974833-50977298 GCF_012274545.1 Fukomys damarensis | reverse complement strand
TTTTTTTTTTTTTTTTTTTTTTTAATGTGACTGCTTTTTCCCGGGCATCCTTCACTTTGTGATGCTGTTGTCCCCATCCTCCCCAGGTGCATTTGTCGGTAGCTTTTGATTTTGAACCTCGCTCATGAGCCAGTGCCCTAAGTTATTCCTGTCCTTCTGTCTCTCAGATGTTTTACTGTCACCAGGTTTCTGTCTGTGGTTTTGAATGTTCTGCAGGCTTTGGCGCAGGTGGAGAAAGGGAAAGACGCGTGACTCCCATTGGCCTGTCTCAAGGCCACATTTCTTGTGTTCTTTTTAGTTCTCCAGCCTTCTCCTGCCTGCACACAGGTAACAGCAGAGAACAGAAGCGGCCTTTGGACCCAGGGAGTGAATGCTCAGCACAGTGAGGCCCAGGGAAGGCCAGTCTTACTGCAGAGCCTGGAGTAGGAAGAAAGGGAGCCCTGGAAGTGGAGGGTTGTGTTGGTTTCCTAGGCTGCCATAACAAATCCCACCCTTGGGAGAGGTCAGAACAATAGAAATGTGTTTTCTGCAGCTCTGGAGCCTAGAAGTTGAACTCGAGCATCAACAGGCACCTCCAAAAAGCCCTAGGGAAGGCTCCTTCCTTGTTTCTGGCAAGAGCAGCAGTTCCTTGGCTTGTGGCCGCAAGACTCCAACCTCTGCCTCTGTCTCTACACCATGCCCTTCTCCCGGTGTGAACTGTCCTGTCCTCGGTACCCTTTCTCCTTCCTTAAAGACACCAGTCATCGGGTTGAGGGACCACCCTCCATTCAGGATGGTTTCATTGCAAGATCCTTAACTAATTACACCTGCAAGAACCCTTTCCAATTAAAGTCACTCTTGAGGCTCCTGATAGACATAAATTGGGAAGGGGACGCTGTCCAACCTACTACCAAAGCATACATCTCTCTGCATTTGAGGAAGAATCAGCACACGCCTTTGTAACCCAGGAAGCCTACTCCTGAGTTTCAACCCTAGAAAGATGAAAACCTGTCTACAAAGGCTTTCGGCAGCCCTGTTCATAATGATCCCAAACTGGAACAGGTGGCCTGGATAAACAAACTGTTGTACATTAGGGTGGTGGACTGTATCACTCAGCACTAAAGAGGAACAAGCTTTGAGATTGCACAATAACAGAATGGATCTTGAAAGTTGTGTGGATCTCGTAGGTATTATACCAAGAAGAGCCAATCTCAAAAGGTTATGCTCTATGTGATTCTGTTTTTTCCTCCTCCTCCTCCTCCTCCTCCTCCTCTTCCTCCTCCTTCTTCTTCCTCCTCTTCTTTTCCTCCTTCTCATCTTCTCCTCCTACCTTCCCCTCCCCCTCCTTTTCCTCCTCCTCTTCCTCTTCCTCTTCCTCCTCTTCTTCTGGTACTGGATGGAATCCAGGATTTCCCACATGCTAGGTAAGTATTCTGTCACTGAGCTACACCATCAGTCCCTGTCTGAGTTTTTGTTCGTTTGTTTGTTTGGGCATCAGATTCGAACTCAGGCCCTTGCGCTTGTGAGGCAGGTGGTGAACAACTGAGCCAAATCCCTGGCCCTGAGATTCTTAAAAGGACAAAACTGTAGGTATCATGGAGACTAGCTTCATGGTCACTAGGGGTTAGGGTAGGAGGAGTGTACAGCTATATAAGTGAATTTCTTGGAGTGATAGAATAGTTCTATACCTGCAAATATTGTTTCTAGGACAGGGAGTCTAAAATAAGAAACAAAAATTATCATTATCTTACTTAAGATATGGCTGTTTGTATTTTGTGGGTGACAATGGCACCAGATTTTATATAAAGTTGACTTTTAAAATTTATCTCACTCTTGAAGGGTTGGAGGGTTGCAAGCTATAAACTTTGTGAGTAGTTGCTGATTTCTCCCTTGTACTTGACTGTTGTTCTATTGTTGTTCATTCGTTGGGTTTGGTTTTGGGTAGTGGTACTGGGGATTGAATCCAGAGTGCTGAGCTACACTCCCAGCCCTTTTTCTTTTAATTTTGAGACAGGGTCTCACTAAGTTGCCCAGGCTAGCCTTGTGTACCACCACACCCAGCTTGGCTATATTGCTCAAGTTAAAAATAACTAGTTCCTGAGAAACTTTTTTTTTTAAATGGAAAAACCCAGAACCTCTGAAGGGCGTGCCTTCTGTGTGGTTTAACACAGGAAAGGGCCAGGCTGAACAATCTGAAGATCCTCTGCTTGTTTCTGAGTGTTCAATCAGGGCCAACTTTGCTCAAGCCCCGATTATGCAAGCTTTCTCAACAGAGTTCTCCGTAGAAGCTTTAATGAGTCTGAACTGGTAGCTGTGATCCCAGCTACTCAGGAGACTGAGGATTGCAAGTTTAGGACCAGATGCTGTTGCAAATGTTTTAAAAACTGCTTTCAAGAGGGCTGGGAATGTAGCTCAGCACTCATGGTTCAATCCTGTTTTCTTTGGGGATGCAAACAGACAAACACACACACACACACACACACACA
>NW_022900935.1:50941057-50974763 GCF_012274545.1 Fukomys damarensis | reverse complement strand
CCACTAACACACACACACACACACACACACACACACACACACACACACACGTTATTCGGTGACCAGTGCAAGAATCAGGCAAGCCTCTTTTCCTGACCGATTGAGCACCCGAACTTTGAGTCTGCGCCCTCCAGGTGACTCAGGTGTTGGAGTTCTTTATTTCTCCTGTGTCCTCGGCCTCCAAGGACCCTCATTAGCTTCCTTACTCCACCGCCATCCCCACACGCCTGCGGCCTTCCTGTTCATTAAGAGTATGCGCAGAAGCCCGCAGACATACTCAGGCAGCCTCTCCCTCCCACAGCCGTTTCCTCCAAGGGCTCCACTCCCCACCCCACCTCCCCACTGGCCCCACTGCATTGCGAGCCTGTTGGGTCCTGGCGCCATTCCACCCGGTGGGTCACAGGCCTGCTGGCCTCTCTCCTGAGGGGATGTCCTCACGTGACCAGCCCACACCCCTGCGATCAGTACCTCTTCCTCGCGTTCTCTGCCTCCTGCCTGGGTCCCATAAGGACAACGGCCGGGAAGGTAACCAGGCTCAAAGACAGCTCTGTGGAGAGAGGACTCGTTCAAAGTTCTTTCCTCCCAAGGTCTATTTGGAGCCCTTTAAAATGAAAACCTCACGTGTGGCTCAGTGCCAGAACCTGTGCTTAGCATGTATAAAAACTTGGGTTTGATCCCCAGCAACCACAAAAGATGAAAAGGAATGAAGAAAAGGAGGAAAAATCAAACCCTGAGATGGATATGAGAAATCAGGTTCTGTAGCATAATAGAATAACTATGATGGGTGACTGTTATTAGATGCTTCAAAATACCTAGTAAAGAGAATTTTGAATAATCCCAAAACAAAAGATACAATGAATATTTGAGGCTATGAATATGCCAGTTACCCTAATCTGACTGTTACACTTTGTATATATACATTGAAATAGTACACTGTGTCCTATAAATATGTATAATTATTATGTGTCGATTTAAGTTCTTAAAAAACTGTGTCTGGGAGGTGGTAGAGTGCTTGCTTGCCATGTAAAGGCTCTGGGTGCCATCCTCAACACCACAAAATGAAAAATTTTAAAAAGAAACAAACAAAATCCTCCATCAGTGCCCTGAAAGGCGATTGAGCTGTCAGTGTTGGACTGAGACCGTGTCTGGAAAACCCAAGAGCATAGTGGGTCCCACTGAGCTATGGTGGCCCCCACAGGCCACCAGCCTCCTGCAGCTCTGGTGCATACCACCTCCGGGAGTGGGGTTTTCTTAAACACTCCCAGCCTGAAACCCTGGCCTCTGGTTTGCTTTGTCACTCCCTGCTGGCGTTGGAAAAAATGTGTTTTCCCTTCCGCACCAAGAACCTAATGATGCTGTCCACTGGGGCATCCTCCAGGGAGGCCCTGCCATTTACACAGCCTCTGAGTCAATCCTCCCCAAGCCCAGGGATGAGTTTCCTCACAGAGCCTTAATACCTCTAAAGCCTGCATGAGTAGAACATTTGATGGGGATTAAATAAAAGCAGTTCACCTCCCACTGTATTGCCAGATGGGGCTCTAATTCCACTCCAAGGCCAAGGTCAGTTCAAGATTGGTTCTGGGGCCACTTCTCCCCGCCACCCAGTGCCGCCAGTCAGGATTCTGAACACCCAGCTGCAAGTTAGTTCCCCAGCCTTGGTATCTCCGGTCCACACTGAACGATAGATTGTGCAGTACGACTCTTCTTCCAGTCTCTTGAATCACTCCTCCCGCCCCCAAAGAAATCCCGGGCCAGGTCCCCGTGGACCTGTGTTGACTTCCCTCTCTCCCGAATTTGGACCAGGGGACTCATACATGAAGCGCACCTTTTAGAATTTGGTAGGATTGGCTCTCTGTATGCGTAAGTCCTGCATCTTCTGAGGCAACCTGCTGTAGCTGTGACATATTCAGAAAAATATTACACCTGTTCAGAACATGTACCGACTGGTTTTCTTGTCATTATTCCCTAGCACTACGATATAATAATTCTTTATGTAGCATTCACATTGTATTAGGTATTATAAACAGTCTAGAAGTGATTTAAAGGATACGGGAGGATGCAAATATTATACCAAATACTCCTACAGCATCCATGGATTTTGCTTTCCACAGGGGTCCTACAACCAATCTCTAAGGAACCAAGGGATGACTGCTTTATTAGCATACAGATTATATATAATACCGTGTTCTTGATTAAATCTACTCTCTATGAAATCCTAAGGCCCCTCAAAAGTGGACTTTCTTATACATTTAAGAGGCACAGTGTTGAACACATAGTAGGTGCCTAATAACAATTTATAAATTCACCCATTGCTGTGCACCCAGCCTCTTGCTTTATTCAGACAACTGCACTCAAGTATTTCTAACTCCAAAACAGGTGGTGGTTACCCAGCTGTATTCTGGAAAGTGGAAAAAAGAAAAGAGGCAGGAAAAAAAAATTTTTTTTGAAGAAGTCAAGGGAGACTGTTCTTTTCATTGCAGCTTAATGGGCGAGTGCAACACAAGCTGAAATGTTCTCGGGTTTTATTTCCCACGTGTAGAAATGCTTTTTGGGCCCTTCCCAGCTGTATATGTGGCTGTTAGGCGATGATCAATAGGCCATGATACAGCTCTAGCCCCGTGTGTCTAAAGAACTAGAATCCCCCTCCCTCCAACAAACCAGTGGCCACTATGCAAATCCAGAGCATTTGAACGAAAGCATTGGGATTTTTTTTGCTTTTATTATTTTTTAGTACATTTTTGCAGCACATGACTAATGCGTTCATCGTGAGGAGTTGGAACACACATCCCATCTCATCTTGGTCCTTTTTACTCCCCTTCGCTCTCCTTCCATCCCAGGTCTGCAGAAGCTTTTCCACTTTTCCTGTTATCTATCCTTCATTTTGCTCTTTATTTATGCATTGGTTTTCTCACATAAGAGAAATCATGTGATATTTGCCTTCTATGTCTGGTTTGCTTCACTCAGCAATACAGTCTCAAGGTTATAGCACTCATTTTCCTGCAGATGATTCAAATGTATCCTCTTTTGTTACTGAGTGGTCATCCGGTGTGTATAAATACCTCATTTTCTCTTTTTTTTTTCCTCATTGAGTTTATTGGTACATTTTAGGTATACAGTACAGTTACATTCATCACTGGGATCTTGTACCTTTACATGACAGGTCTTGGTCTGTTCATCTGGTGATGGATATATAGGCCACTTCCTAGATGTAGCGATTATGAGTTGTTGTGCTGCTGTAAGCATGGGTGTGCTCATACCACTGTAATGTGATGTGTTTAACTCTCCTGGGAAAACACCCAGACAGTGTTATAGCTGGGTCACATGGAATTCAGTTTTTCTTTGTTGAGGAATCTCCATACCAGTTTCCACAGTAGTTGTATTCGTCTGCATTCTCACCCACACAGAGGAAGGGTTCCTTTTCCCCAATAACCTCTGCAAGCATTTGTTGTGTTTGGGGCTTTTGATGACAGCCATTCAATGAAAGCATTGTTGGAGCAATAATTTGGCTTCCAGTGCTCTTCTTCCTTGTTGGTCTTGTTCATTCTTGGTATGTGTCAGGTAATTGCTTCTCAGATGCTGGGGGGAAAAAAACTTATAGTAGAGAAGAACAGCAGCTTAGTTAAGCCCCTTTGTCCGATTAATCATATCTGAAGCATAAAACAGGATGACTGGTAGATTATTTTTTTCTCAGAATCTCTACTAATCAACCACTGCTCCCTTGCATCCTCAAGCAGCTTTGGCATTTGGCAGAAAGATACAAATCTATACAACTGTAAACCTGGACCAATCCCCCCAATTAAAAAAAAATAGTAGGAAAATGGAAATAAAGAGTTTGTAAATGGGGAGGGAAAGAGGGGGTGAAGGGAGGGCAGGGACAAGGGGAAAAAATGAGACCCAAGACCTGTCATGTGAAGGTACAGGATCCCAGTAATGAATGTAACTGTATTGTAGACCTAGATTGTACCAATAAACTCAATAAAAAGAAAAAAAATAGTAGATTTTCTATTGTAGAGCACTTGTATATGTACAGGGAAATGGTTTGAAAGTACAAAGAGTTCCCATTTAAGCTTAGATCTTAGACCATAAAAATTATTATTCTAGAAAAAGGGGCTGTAGAATCCAAGATTACCAAGTTTGTCAACGGATCTCTAAGAGTCATCCCAAGTAGATGAACTGTAAAGAGGAAAAGCCACGGACTCTGGAAAGAAATCTAGAAATAAAACAAGCGAGATCATGAAATCTAGAAAGTCGCCCTTGTTCCAGAAGAAATCTAGACTGTTCTATTCCTTGTCTAGCAGTGTACTTCTCCCCACCTAATTATGACTGCATGTCACATCATAGTTCATCAAAGGGATTTATACTGATTTTCTTTGGCCAGTTTCCCATGGTGAGATATTTAAATTTTATTTTCGCCTCTATATTTTTTCTTGCTATTACAATAAAGTTGCAATAAAAAAATATTTGTGCATAAAGCTTTCCCTTTATTTAAGATTCTTCCCTTAAGATAAACTCTCAAAGCATAAACTTTCTATGTCAAAATATACGAAGATTTTTGAGACGCTTGGTATTTATTGTTCATAATGCTGCACAAAAAAGGGGAAATTGCTCGATTTTTATTTTGCAATCCATAAGATAATATTTCTTCCAGAGACTTGTCTTCTCATTTTAGCATTGTTCAGTTCATATTAAAGAGAGTTTGTCTTCTTGTTTATTTCCCATTGTGGGGAGGAGGTCAGAGGAATCAGACTGGCACCAAAATTCACTGCAGATGATCCGTGGGCAGATACAGAAGGGAAGAGGATAAACACATTCTCCCCTGAGCGTCTGCCATGGGTTAGTTATGGATTCATTGTGTCCCTCAAGAGTTCATATGTTGGAAGCTTTGCCCCAAGGGGATTGTAGGACCAAAGTGCCTCTCTCTCTCTCTCTCTCTCTCCTTGGCCATGTGATCCTTTTACATGTGCTCCTGTCTTCTGTTACAAGAGCCTCACCAGAGACAAGCTGATGCCTATGTAATACCCTTGAATCTCCAGAACTGTAAGCAAAATGATCCCTCTTGTCTTTGTGGTCAAGGCCTTGGGTATTTTGTTACAGTAACAAAGCCACACTAAAACAAACCTATGACAAATATACAGAGCCTAGAACATCACTACAGGTGATATAGGAAAAGCTCTCCAATGAACTCCCAGACCCAAGTTCCATCTCAGAAGGAAACAAATTCTCTCTGCAAAGCAAAACAAGGCAGTGAAGTGGCGTAGCTTTAGGGCCAGAGATCTCTGGTAATCAGACAAAAGTGGCTGGATCTGCTCTCCAGAAAAACACACTTCCCCAAATTTGTACGTTCCAGGATCTTTCACGGGTTCCCTGGACCCTATCGTTCTATTTTAGAAGCAAAAATGATGCAGAGAGTTGCCCAAGATTACCCAGAGAAGATAAATTCAAGCCCCAGCTCTCCTGACTCCCAACATTAGGCCCCATAAGGCCATAGTAAGAGATTTCCACTCTGTGTTGAATCCTGTTTTAGGAGTTAGGGGAAATTAGAGCACGTATACCAAGCAAATAGAATTCGGACTTATGAAAGGAAACAAAGATCAATCAGTAAGCAAGATATCTGCTGCAGATTCCTCTACGGGAACCTGAAGTTCACGCCTTCCATTATTCAGCGACCACTTACAAGTATCACTGGGAGATTATTTACTGGGAATTTTGATTCTTGTCATCGCATGCCTAAAGAGCCAGTTGAGGTGCTCAAAGTGATTTCTTATGTTTTTGAGACAAGCTCTCACTATGTAGTTCAGGCTGGCCTTGAACTCTCTGTGGAGTCCAGGCTGGCCTTGAACTCTCTGTGGAGTCCAGGCTGGCCTTGAACTCATGGCAGTCCTCCTGCCTCAGCCTCCCAAGTGCTGGGATCACAGGCTTGTGCCACCATGCCCGGCACTCAAAGAGATTTTTGAGGCTTTGTTCAGGTGGTGGAAATCTTACCCTGAAATGTTTGCATTGAAGTAATGCAAACTTCCCCATGTTTGGCAGTTCACAGACTTTGCCACAAGTTAAGCATTGTGTTCACTAAGGAAACAGAAGCTGTAGGTGGTAGCAGAATCTGCTTCAGCCTTAGCTGTCTGACAAAGGAGCAGAAGAACCCCAAGTCCTAGGGTCATTCTCAGTGATGGCTGGCAAAAACATACATTTTCCCCCTGCCTGGCACCAGGGATTGAACTCAGGACCTTGTGTTTGCAAGGCAAGCGTGGCACCACTGAGCTAAATCCCCAGCCCAAAGATTACATTTTATAAGGAAGAAGGAGGCGAACCGTATTTGATTTCATCTTCCTAGAAAGAAGCAGGAAGGGACCAGGGATTTAGCTCAGTGTTCCCTCCTCCTGCCTCACAAGGTCAAGATCCCAAGTTCATTCCCAGGCAGAGAGAGAGAGAGAGAGGAAGGAAGGAAGGAAGGAAGGAAGGAAGGAAGGAAGGAAGGAAGGAAGGAAGGAAAGGAGAGAGGAAGGAAGGAAGAAGCAGGAAGTACTTTTGGCAGATATTTATCTTCTCTGTTGGAGGCTGAGGCAGGAGGATCGCTGTGAGTTCGAGACCAGCCTGGGCTACATAGTGAGTTCCAGGTCAGTCTCAACTACATAGTGAGACCCTGTCTCAAAAAAACAAAAAACAAACAAACATAGTCAGCAGGCAGCAGAAAGACTCCTGGGGCACAGGCCAGGTGAAGCTGGTGGACTGCTTGCAGAGGAGCAGGGTACACTGCCACCCGAGGCCTGGGGTGCCCCATGCCTGCATCGTCAGGGCCACAGGGAAGTCGCTCCCAGGCCCACCCCAGGACAGCAAGGTCCCTGAGCAGCTCTGCCCTCTAGGCTCCCAGCTGGGACAGAGCTCCACTGAATATCCCCACCCAGGGACTCCATAGCCTCGAGACCCAAACCTGGAAGAGGTGACCTCTTCGTCCTGCAGTGTCCCTCCAGCACCCTCTACTGACAAGGCTTACTGTGATGCAAGCTCTCCAGGAGAAAGGCTCACACGCTGCAGTCCTTCGAATAGGGCAGAGACTGAAGGGAGGGTGTAAAGCTGAGAGGCAATAATAGCAGAACTGGTACAGTGGGTGATCAAAGCAGTTTATGGCACAGACCTGTAATCCCAGCTACTTGAGAGGCTGAGGCAGGAAGATCGCGAGTTCAAGACCAGCCTGGGCCATTTAATTAGACTCTGTCTCAAAATTAAAAATAATAAAAAGGGCTGGGTGTGTAGGTCCGTGGCAGAGTGCTTGCTAAGCAGACTTGCGGCTCTGAGTTTAATCCCCAGTGCTGGGGCAAGGTTCAAATTAAATTAGACAAAGTCACATGACCTGTCCATGGCTCCCTTAACATCTGCTTACTTCCCCTTCTTCGAATCCCACAGATTTTACCAATAAATGTCAAACCTCCTTAACTTCTCCTGTAATTTCCTCTCCAGAAGGCATTCCCCTCCAGGTGTTCTGTTTTGTCTTCGTAATGAGCCGGTGCCTTTCTCCTCCAGGCTCACACTTGGAGAGAGAGAGAAACTGACACTGACTCTGAGTCACGCAATCTGAGGCCTGGTGTTTCACCTCACAACTCATTTCTGCACTGGTACTTGAGCTTGAGCGTCCCAACTCCTGAACTTGTCGATTTCATTTCCGAGCGATCCACCTGTCCCTCTCAAACACTAGGAGTGCCCCAACTCCTGACTCCAAGTAGCAGTGGAAAGATTCGAGGCGGATTTAAGAACCAGTCCTTCTCTGCTTTTAAGGGGAATGGACCGGCCACCTCGGGTCACACAGGAGTCTGTGTCTTTGGGGAACGCTGAAGAGATTGGTCCACGGAGGTCCCAAATATTTTAGAAGGAAACAGGCAATCAGGCAAACAGCAGAGTCGGGGGATAATTACCCGCACAAATACTCTCAGAAACCATTTGGATAGGACTCATATTTTTCATCTGAGAAGCGGAGTGTAGCAGGTAAAGAGCCCTTCAGGTGCTGTCTTGTGGAAGAGCGTGTTATTAATTGGCACCAAATTTGAGTCAAGACAATGTTCTTAGGCATCAACCATCCTGTTCTTCCAAAATATTCCACTCTCTTCTGAGGCGTGTGGATGTAATTAGTGCTAACTTAGGATTCTCTGAGGGAGCTAACTCAGCAGGGAGGGAGGTTTGCAGCTAAGAGTCCTCCAAGGATGCAGTGGTTTCCAAACTTAATCTGTTTACACTCCTTCTGAAGGATGCTCATCCCTTTGGACCAAAACATAGCAATGGCAAAAACAGGGGGGACTTAAGCTTTCCACTAAAATTTGTATTTGTATTTTGTGACAATTTTATGGTTTGTTTGTTTTTTTTGGGGGGGTGGCAATAGACATCCTCATCCAGGAGAACTTACAGCAGGCTGGCGTGAGACCATCTCAGTGTCTTACCAAGCTACACCCGTTACCCCTACTCGTACCAAGGAATTCACACTCTTAAATGATCAAGAAAAATACAAGCGTTTCTTCCTGGGCACCAGAATTGTGGTTTGGGGGTTTTTTGTTTTGTTTTGTTTTGTTTTTGTTTTTTTGAGACAGGATCTCATTATGTAGTTGAGACTGACCTGGAACTCACTATGTAGCCCAGGCTGGTCTCAAACTCACAGCGATCCTCCTGCCTCAGCCTCCTGAGTGCTAGGATTATAGGTGTGCACCACCATGCCCGGCTCTCTTTTTGCTCATCTATAATTCTTTCAGTAACTGTATGCTCATTATTTGTAAAGATATATATACATAAAACTTTATGTATATGTAAAATTTTAACATATAAATTGTAATAAGCCCAATTATTCTCTAAATCTTGAGCTATATCACGGCTTTTTGTCTCAAACCTAACCAGACCCTCCCCACCCTCTTCACTCCCCCTGTTTAGATTAGCTGCCAAAAAATCAGCAGATTTCAGTTTTAGAAGAGGTTTTTGGAAGAGATTTATGTCCTCACTTGGGAGCTTCTGCAAACAGCCCCTTTTTCTGCCCTCACCAAGCCGTGATGGATGCTTCACCTGCTTGTGATGTGACGGAGCCTGTGAGATGAATAAAAGCCTTTCACGATCCTTGCACATCCCGAGGGGGGTGAAAGCACCAGCCGGGGCCCCTGAGATGCGTGGAGAAGCGCTGTGGGGGGGCGGCTCTGCCTCAGGCACGGCTGTACCCACCCCCGGCCACCTTGGACATTTCATCGGGCATCGCTAACCTTTGATATGTTGCTCTGTCCTTTCAGATTTTTGACAGCGAAGCCAAAGATTTAGAGAGAGAAGTCTGCTTTATTGACATCGCCTGCGATGAAATTCCAGAACGCTACTACAAGGAATCTGAGGTAAGCAGCAGACGGATGACCCATGGAAGAGTCGCTCGCCCATTCTTCCAACAGTTACTCACTAAGTGCCTCCTACGCTGGGATCCGTCCCTCGTTATGCTCGTTGAGTTTGGTCTCACACCTTGCTGGTCTCTTCAGTACGGGTCTCAGAACGAAGTCCCTGACCTTGGATCCCATCACTGGCCCTGCCTGCCAGCTGCTGTCCGTTTAGTCATCCTGCCGCCTCACTCTGCCTTCGTTCTGTGCCGTGTCACTGTCCACCGAGCTGAGACACCCAACACCCTGGCTTCTCTGAAAGACAGCGGCCCGGCTGCCCAGCACCATGTTCTGTGAGGGCAGGAGCTACATTTGATTTTTATCTTTGGGGTATGACATACAGAAAGCCCTCAGAGGCTGGTATTGCTTAGTGGCAGAGCACTTGCCTCGCATGTGCAACGCCCTGGGTTTGACCCCCAGGATTACCAAAAAAAAAAAAAATGAATCCTCAAAATTTGGATGGCTCATGTTGGCTGAGAACTTTTCCCAAAATAGCAAGTACCTTCATGAGGGCTTCTTTTTGCTTCCTGCCTGAGAATTTACAGTATTTCAAAGGATATCTTTTCCTCTGGTTTCCACCCTACCAGAAGCTGCCTTTTGCCTTGGTTGTCTTTTTATTTTACGGGAAAGGCAAAGTCATCCTCTCTCCCATTAGTATTTTATTAGTGGCTGCTGGTGGAACTTGAGCGACCCACTTGTAAATAACGTCCCAGCCCTGCAATGACAACAGATGCAGGCTATTTTTGTTGTTTAGCAACACGAAGCCAATCACAATATGCTTGGAACCAGGTACCCCACACTCGTCCTTGAGCTGTAACGCATGGACCTTGGAAGTCTTCTCAGATTCTTTAAGGCCGATTGAAGCTGTAATAAGTAAATCTGTTAAAGTGAATTCCACCGGGTCACACACAAATTGGGCTCCACTGAGGTTCTGCTTTTTTTTCCCCTCCACATTTTGCGATCTGTTTGGATATACAAAAGTCTTTCCTAGTCTGAGTAGGTGTGCAGCTGCTTAACTGAAGGCTCTGGTTCTCGCATAGCTGTCCCTTAATGGGCCAGCGAGGGGCCGATGTACATCTCTGCCACACACAGACCTCCAGGCTGAGTGTGTTGGTGTCGTCAGCTTACACGACACTCTGCAGCCAACCACACCTATGCGTTTTGAGAAAATCAAAGTCAAATGCGCTCCTCCTGTGGGCTGCTGACAAGAAGGGTCAAAGAAGCCTCCCTCAGCCTTCCCCTTGTCTCTCTCTGTCTCTGAAGACACTTACATGCTTTCACACTGAGGCCACCAGGACTTCATGGGCCCTTGAGGATGTGCACGTGAAGCAGTTGCCCATTGCTTCTGCGGCTTCTGCACAGTGGGGCTGATGACCTTCAGGGCACCCTGGTCTCCCTGGCTGCTCCCGGCCTTCCAGGAAGGCAGTGTTGCTGGAAAACTCAACTAATTTCAGCTCTTCCTCCCCAGACTGCTCTGGTGTGGTCCCCAGGGAACACCTTCCTGATTCAGTGGAAAGTCTTGGGCCAAATAAGAAATATCGATGAAATCAATAGGTCAAGGGGTATGCACCGCATTGCTTTGTGCTCTCAACACCACCACTAGAAAGCTTCTTTGGATGTAAACAGACCAGAGCTTTGCAGAGCTCTCTCATCATATCTCACAGTTACTTATGGACGCATGCATGACTCTCTCTCTCTCTCTCTCTCTCTCTCTCTCTCTCTCTCATTTTGTCTTCTTTCCTGGATACAGTTGAACCCAGGAAAGGAGAGGTGAACTGTCAGTCATCCAATAAATATTTCGATTTCCCACTAAGTGTCACTTAGGAGGTTAAGACAGATAGCAATGAATGGAAGAGACAGTCAGGCTCCCTCCCTTTAAGACACTTCCAAGCTAGGAGGGGAGCCAAACAGTACAGAAATAATCCCATGGGTGCACGTGGAGTTAGAAGTCACCAGGGTAAGCGGAAGTGTAAAAGGATATAGGGGAAAGTGAATTTAAGTGCATTGCAGGGGAGACTGTCCCTGAGATGTTCCGGGGGAAATGCAGGAGATGCTGAGCGCTGTGGATGAGAAAAGCTGGGGGACGGCCTTCCTGGCAGAGGATGCAGCGTGCACAGGAGGCCCTTGGGGACGTGTAGGAAACAGGGCCAACACGACTACAGCAGCATAAACAAAAGGATGGCGTGGTGGAGGAAGGGGCTGTGTTAAAACACTTTTATTCAAGTGCGATAGAATGCCTTTGAGGAAATTGGAGCTGGTCCATCATATGGTTTGATTTATGCTTTTCAAAAGATTGCCATGGCAGAGGGGAAGTTGGGAGGCCACCAACATCATTAGAATTAATTTGTGCTTTTGATTATATGTTGGCTTGACCTGGCGAGGCAACAGCAGCCACAGAGTCGAGCAGATAGTTATATCTCTTGAAGATATAATTGATGGTAATTGGTCATGGACTAGATATGGGGATGATAGGAGTCAGGATAAACAGGAGGATGAAATGGGGTGCTATTTACTGCAATGGGCAAATGAGAAGAGCAGTGGATTTTGGAAGAAGGTAAGTCGTTTTTGGTGTGTGTGTGTGTGTGTGTGTGTGTGTGTGCCCATGATACGTCTAGAACAAAGGGAAATCCGTCTGGGGCTTAGATGAGAAGTCTGGGATGGAGACAAATCTGAGTCTTTAACAAGTAGAAGATATTTTCCTGGGGATGGAAGAGCGAGAGAAAGCAGAGAGTATATGGGGCCAGGCCTTAAGGGAGACCAGGAAGGGAATGAAGAGGCATCAGGAGCCTACAAAGAACTGGCCAGAGAGTACAGAGGAAAACAAGGAGGGTGTGTCAAGGGATGCAGGCTTCAAGAGGAAGAGTTGGCCACGGGGCTGAAAGATCCCCAGAGACCCATTAAGACAGCATGGAAAACTGGATGGAAATAAAAGGAAGCGGAATGGAAACAGACACAATGGAAAAGTGTCCTCTAGAACAGTTCTCCCCATTCGACTTTCGATTGTCACAATTTGGTGGGGGGGTGATTGTTCCATTCGACTTTCGATTGTCACAATTTGGTGGGGGGGTGATTGTTCCTGTCATCTTCTGGGTAGAGGCTGGGACACTGCTCAGCCCCCAAGAATGTACAGGACGGCCCTTGACAGTGTTTATCTGGCCCCTGCCGTGACTGGCGCCAAGGCCGGGGAACCTTGCCGTAGAGGGAGAGGTGGTCACCCTTGAACGGATCCTGGGATCCAGTCCTCACACTCAGAGCCACCCCTGCCCATCCCGCGACTTAGGGTAATTTCAGAGATGTGAAAGAAAAGGCCCGCCTTGGGCTCAGTGCGCACGCTGTGTCCAGTGCTGCTTCTGGAGGATCCGTGGGCCAGTGTCAGAGAATTCTTCCTCCAGAGATCTGCCAGTTACACCACAAAGAGCAACAGCCATAATCGGGAGCCTGCGATAAAACCGAAGGAAAAGAATGCTGAGAGGATTCCCTTGTGGCCTCGACTTCGCCATCATTTCACTCCCAGAATCCCAGACTGCAGACCGAACTCACCGGAAAGGAAAGGGGCCTGTTTTCTTGTCTGATTTGGTTGTTGTGTCTGTTGCAGACGTTCCAGGGTCCGAGTATTAGAGAAGAAACCAGTTCAGGTGTCAGACCTTTCCAAGGACATTTCTGCTTGGCACACTGTAAATAATTAACGCTCTCCTCTCCAAGGGTTTCCTTCTAACACGAAATCTGACCTTGTCACTCTGCTTAAAATCCCTCACTAGGCCTTCTGTAGCCTTCAGCTCAAACTGACTTCCCCTTCCTGCGCTTTCCTGAGCTCATTGCTCCCCCAGGCCACTTTGGTCTGTGTTTTCTAAGTCGTGTAAGATCACACTAGCTTGTGGTAACTCCTGATCATAGCATGAGCTCCATGAAGATCAGAGCTGCATCTTCTTTCTTCTTTTTTTGGGGGGGGTATGTTTTTTTGGGGCGGGGGGGTTCAGACAGGATTTCACTATACAGTTCAGGCCAACCTGGAACTCGCTGTATAGACCAGTGTGGCCTCAGACTCATTGGGATCCTCCTGCCTCAGCCTCCCAAGTGCTGGGACTACAGGTATGCACCACCACACCTAGCTATATCTTCTTTATTCTTGTACCTCAGCACCTGCTACAGCACCAGCGCTGAGCAGGTGCTCACTCGACAATTGTTGAATGACTGAATGAACGAAGGCCAGGGCTTTGTTCTTCCTCCACCAGTAACAATTTCAGTGCACATCCTATCAGAAAATGAATTTGTTGCCATTAAGCTAGCAGCTGGGAATCAGAGTTTCTTTTGTTTTTTTCTGCCTTATTCTACCCCAGGCTTCCTGCCTTGTGGACTGTTTCTTCTAGTCAGTCCTTGTAAGTCGACTCTGTCAGCATCTCGGATAGCAACACACTTTCCATGCACAGAGCTGAACGCTGGTGGCGGAAGCTGTTCCCGGACAGTTTGATGCTGACGCATCCAGACCAGGGTTGTCTGGGGCACTTTTCTCTACCCAGTGACTGCCACAACCCTGCCACCCAAGCTAAAGGAAGGGATAGAAGGCCTTTCTTTCTTTTCTCCCTTCTCCCTGGAAACCTCTGAGGCACATGGGCAAGATTGCTACTCTCACGAAGGTGACCAGACCTGGGAATTTTCCACCGGCTGTCCTCCGCCTGTCAGCCCAGGTGCCACAACTAAGCCGGGTTGCCGAAGGACACTTTGGGGACTTGAGATCAGCTGACTGCCCTGCCAAACGCTGCCTGTTCTCCTTTTGGCAGGACTGTTCGGTCTTATCCAAATCAAGGGCCTGAGCTTCAGCTCCACAAGAGCCTCTTGGCATCGGGTTTATTTCCCAGATCCATTGGAGGATCCTGCAGGGCAGAACCATATTGTTTAAAAAAAAAAAGAACGCAGTGTTATTTCTTGGGCAGAGAGCATTGCCTTAGTAAACACTGACACCTAGACTCTGCCCACATGCAGTCAGAAAGTTCTTTGCACGAGTGACCCGGGCAGCATGGTTGGCACCAACGCTGTGGCAGAGGGGCTGCAGCCTGACTCTGGGCGTGTTGCCCTTGCTATGCATTGATAACGCGGCTTTGTGCTTCCGCCAAGATTTCCAGCAAGGTGAAGATGCCAGCGGAGGACCCAGACATCCTACGCCATGAGACACAGCATGCCTGCAGAAGGGAGGCAGAGGAGCCGCTCCCGTAAGCTGAGCTGGCAGTTTGGGCGTGCAAGGACAAATCTGCACATCCAAGCTATAGAACTAGTTTCTCCTGGGTAACCCTCCAAAGTCAAGCTCCGCGGGATCTCGTTCAATGCCTGTGGCGCTGAGTGACGCTCGAGTCCGGGGCTCTGGTTCCCTCACTCACTGCAGTTGTGTTCATGAGCTTCGGCTTCCATAAGATTGGGGGAGATCCAAACAATACGGTGTCTTTATTGGCCCCCGAGGTGCTGGCCCTGAGCTCATTCCCAGGGAGCCAAACTGGGCATGCGCAGGAATGCATAGCTGCTTCTAGTACGAAGGGGGAAAAGGAAAAAGAAGTGTAATTCCTAGTGGTGACAGTTTAGAAGTAGAGTGTGTATGGGTGTGCACACAGAGACTTTTTTAAAACCTCCACTGATTTACATAAATTCAAAGGATTCTGTAGACCACTGGGGCAATTTTGTGACCTGGCTCCAGAAACATCTGACAGTGACTGGAGAGGGTTTTATTATCACAACTGCGGCTACGGCATCTCATAAGTAGAGGTCAAGAATGCTGCTAAACACCCTACAATGCCCAGGACAGACCCCATAGCACAGTTACCCTTCCCTTAGTGTCAGCTGTGCTGAGATCAAGAAATGTTGCTATAAAGCCAAGCTTGGTGATATAAGTCTGAAATCCCAGCCCTCCGGGAGACTAAGGCAGGGGATCTCAAGTTTGAGCACAGCCTGGGAAATTTAGTAACTTAGCAAGACTCTGTCTCAAAGATTTTTTAGAATTTTTTTTTTTTAAGGCGGGAGGTATAACTCAGTGTGAAGGCCCTGGGTTCACTCTCTAGTACTGAAAAAGAAACCTGGATCTAAAACATGCAAGGAATGGAAACTTAGTAAAGCCAAGACTCCTCTACCGTTGTCTTTAGTTAGCATTTTATTCAGTGCTTGCTGTGTGCCAGGCTTGGGGCCAGCCACTAAGGGTGCAAAGATAAGATCGAGTGAGTCAGCCTTCCAAGGGCTTGCTTTCTTCTGCCTTTTTTCTTCCCCCTAGTACTGGGGATCTAACTCAGGACCTTGTGCTTGCAAGGCAGGCAAGTTGCCACTGAATTAAATTCCCAGCCTTTCTACTGCCTTTTGAACGTGATCTTCTTGTTGCAGATAAGAAAAAATTCTTCTTCTCCCATCATTTTGGAGGAAGTAAAGGAGTCTCCACCTCTTAAATGATAAATAGAGCATACTGATTTTACTGGGGAAATTTATCAATATTTTTAACTCATTTAACAACAAAGAAGGATAATTAATGTAAGGCCGTTCTGGAAGCATGCACCCTGAAGTGGTATAATTGAATGTCTGATGGTACATTCAGTTTTTGTCCTTGGAACTTTCCCCTTGGTCTGGGTAATTTAAGTGACTCTTACGTTCGGCCTCCAGGTCCTAGGTGACAGTCTTCCTGGTCCGAGAAATCCGTGGCAGCCAGTTCACGGGTCACGCTGATCTAAATGTCTGTTGGATTTCCTCTCAAGGCAGAGAGAGGACAGAACAGAAGCGAAACATCTAACTTTTCCAATAACTGTCAAGGCTGAGAGATTAAATGCTGTTTGCTAAGTACTTCGGGCCCTCAGAAAGGGAACAGAGACACCAAACGAGTAAATGCTGCCATCCTCAGCTGTACCTCCACACCACTCAACACCTCAATTAAAAATATTTTCATATTGGTCTGCATCTTGGCAGGTGAGGTGGTAAAGATTTTTCAGTTACCTCTAAAGGGCCAGATTCAGCACAGCTGCCTCATGCTGGGGGCACGATTAGGTTCGGTTTGTTGCATTGTTCTTGTCATTGACCACCCTCCCCCGAGTCCATCTGCTTCTTTCTGGAGGAACACAGCTGTGATAGGTTCCATCTGATGGGACTTGGTTGCCTCTTGGATGATGAGGACTCACTGTGCCCTTGGTGTGGAAAGGAGAAGTCTGTGCCGCCTAAGTGCTCCCCAGTGACAGCCTCCGAAACCCCGGGGGGAAAGCCCGCAAAGGACAGATGTCTGGGGAAGGGCCCCCAGCGGCTGCTACATCGCAGTGCCCTGAGCCCTCCCATTGGCACGAGCTGGATCATGCTGATGCTATTAGAAATCAAGAGGGAAACTGGTGTGGTTGCACAGACCTGTAATCCCAGCTACTCGGGAGGCTGAGGCAGGAGGAATCCAAGTTCAAGGCCAGCCTGGGACTCTGTCTCAAAACAGAATTCAGAAAGGGCTGGGGGATGCAGCTCAGTGGTAGAGCACTTGCCTCACATGCACAGGGTCCAGGATTCAACCCCCAATACTGCAGAAAAAGAGGAAAAAACAAGGAGGAAGCACTTGGTGGTCACCTCGGGGTCGAGGTGAGCAGTCGATCCTCCGGGTAACACGGGGAGCAGGAGAAAACGTTTCGGCACAGGCTTCCTTGCCTGCTTTCTCAGGAGCCAGAGCAACAATGCAGACTCCATTTCACAAGGGGCCTTCTCTCTGGTGCCCAAGGAGCACTGCACAGCACCTGCGGCACCATTACAAGCACCTTCCTGTGTGCAGGGCAAGCCTAGGCAATCTCTTTGGCAACCAGCTTTCTGTTTGTTCCTTCCCTCTGCCTTTTTTAACAAGTTGGATGACATCCCGTACATCTAGCCAGAATCACCGCATTGAAAGGTGGATGGTCTCAGACCTAGCGGGAGGCTGAGGTGTTTGAGTGACTGCCTGTGCTTTCTAGCAGGGTCCAGCCCATCTTCCCAGGAAGTCTGGAAGACACTGCCATTGGTCTGATCTTCAGCTGCGTCCTTTGTGAAGACACAGTGCAAACCACTGGGTGGAAGACTTCTGGGGGAGGGTGAAAAGCAAGATCCTACTCACCTTTAAGAAGCTCGTATCCTGGCACAGTGGCCCATGTCTGTAATCCCAGCTACTCAAAAAGCTGAGGCAGGAGGATCTCAAATTGAAGGACAGCCTGGGCAATTTAGTGGAGAGCAGCCTGTCTGTAAAATAGAAAAGGGCTGGGCATGTGTCTCAGTGCTCCCTGGGTGCGTGAAAACCGTGTTTTGTACTCCTCTGAAGTTCATCCCAGGGTCATCAAGCAGAAGATTCCAAGAAGGAGACAGGTCTGGAAACAGGAAGGATAAAGGCAGGCTTTAGAGGGGAGGCGGAATCTGAGCCAGGCCTTTGAGAGAAAAGGCTTGCTTTTATTATTTGCTCAAAAAATAAAAAGTACACGACACTTAATTTTATAAATCCAACATGACAGAGACAAAGCATCAAAAACACAAATGTTGGGGTCTGGGATGTAGCTTGGTGGGATACCCCATGCTTTTCACGTGTGAGACCTTGGATTGAACCCCAATATGCCAAGAAAAGAAAGAGAGCAAATGTCCTATGATCCCCCGTTATGGAGAGAGCTGTGGTTCAAGTTGATGTTTATATCAAAAGATGACGCATAGCTCACATTATTTTGTAAAGCCAGCTTACACTGCGCACTGCTTTATAGCGTTCCTTGTCTCACGGACAGTGTGAGCATGTCACCTTTCTCATTTTGTGTTGGATTTTTGTTCAAAGACGGGGTCTCCATAGTTCAGGCTGACCTGGAGCTCACTGTGTAACCCAGGCTGGCAATCCTCCTGCCTCAGCCTCCCACACGCTGGGATTAAAGGCATGCGCCACCACGCCCAGCAAGCTCATCCCCATTCTCTGGCAGACACACACACCTCCAGCCCGAGTTACGTGGTGTAAAATGTTCCCTGTTTGTGTCATTCCCTGTTCGGCGGACATTTGGGGGGTGTCCATTCTTGGGCTGTTACAGTACCACAAGAACCAATCACAGCTACCTATTGGATGTTGTTCTAATGTTTTGGTAAATTCTAAACTACAGAATTTAGAATTGGTGGATCCATAGGTAGGCGGTCTTAACGGCTCCCGGAAAAACAGCCATATCGCCTCTGACTCAGTCTCATGGGAGCGAGCCAAAGTAGAGGAGGGGGAGACTGAAGAGTCGGTGTGGCAGATGGGGCCAGGGCGGGGAGTCCCGGGCATATCCAAGGGTCGGTCAGTAGAAGGAAAGCCTGGAATGGCGAGTCGAGGAATTTGGGCTTTCTTCGGTGGGTAACCAGAGAAATTGGTCTTCGTGGGGGTGGTGAGACCAGGCTCCCAGTTCGTCTGCCGGCTCTTCTCCCTCAGTTGCTTCTCTCTCTCTCTCTCTCACGATCAGATTCCCCTTGTCCATCCTGACCATGGTAACGCCATGTTTTGGTAGCGAAGAGAAAGATTAGAGGTAAAGGGGCATTAAGCGGGAGTCCAGTTTTCAACCACTTGGCCGCTGTTTTTTGAGACAAGGCCCGGAGACGTGGTTCAAGGCTGACCTTGAACTCAGTGCTCCCCTGTGTCAACGTCCAAGTGCTGGGGTGGCAGGCGAGTTCTGCTACATCCAGCCTCGGTGCGGCATCATTTTTAGAAGGTTAACTGGGGGGCTGAGGTCGTAGCTTAGTGGTAGAAAGTTTGCCTAGCCTGCTCGAGGCCCCGGATCCAATCCCGACACCTCTCCGCTCCCAGAAAGGAGAAAAGAGGGAGGAGGGGAGGGGAGGGGTGGGATCCGCAGCTCATTTCTCAAGGAACAAATAGATATTCGCTTTCAGACCTCATCCCTCCCAAGTCAGAGGAAGCTGGGACACCAAATCCTGCTGAAGTACCTTGCCTCATGCTGGTTTTTAAATCCACTCCCTCTGTTTTGGTCTAAGAATGTAGAGCTACTGCAACATTTTCAGCAAAGCAGTTGTTTTTGTTTTTTAGAGTACCAGGAAAATGGTAACGCCCAACTCTATCCTAGAGAAAAGGGCTTTTTTAATTATTCAAAGAAAAAAAAATAATTTAAACTGCTATGATAGTTGGCACGAATGAGGTCCCCCTAAACCCAGGGCCTACAGCCTCAATGGCAAAGCTTACCAATTGGATTTGGTAGTGAAATACCAGACCACGTAAGCCAAACAGAATCAAGGCAAATGTATTCCTAAATGCCTAATCCAAACCAGAGACTCTTAAGTCTCTGCCAGGGATGGAATTGCTGCTCACGGGTCGTTGGATCGACAGAAAGAGCCCTCGGGAGAGGGGGCGTGGCTCAGCGTGTGTTTAACACGAAAGGTCCTTCGTGCAGTTCCAAGCGCTCCCCAGCCCCAAAGAGCTGAGAAAGAACCACTGGGGGAGAGGGTCTCATGCCCCAAAAGGAACAGGCAGAGAGGAAAGACTTTATCCAAGCAAAACTCCTTGGGACAAACAATCGTAAAGGGATCTGCGCAAAAGAGAACATTTAGAACCTTTGAGTCGGGGCTGGCTGCCCATGCTCCGTGTCCAGATGAGTCCCCCGACGTGGTGAGGGGCCCCGGCCCTGGGGGGCTCCCAGCTGGTCACAGCCATTGTACTTCATCATTTTGGCTTCTGCATGTAGAACCCTTCCTCCCGTCAAAGGGGTGGCGGGCTGGAGAGTGAGATGGAAACAGCCATGTAAAAGGGCTCCCTGGCCCAGAGTTAAGCCTTGCACAAGTCTTCCTTTCTCCTGTTTTGACTCTGCCCCTGAGACTTGCGGATGGGCTGCAGGGACAGTGGCTCTGTGGTGACAGTGTGCCTTCGGAAGGTGGCTGCTGTGAGTGGTGCTCGGGGCATGTGTTTGCATCTTTTTTGTTTTTGTTTTTGGGGTTTTTTGTTTGGTTGGTTGGTTGGTTTTGGATTGTTTTTTTGGTTTTTTGGGTTTTGGGTTTTGTTTTTGTTTTTTTTGTTACCAGGGATCGAACCCGGGTCCTTGTGCTTGTGAGGCAGGTGGCGGCCCCACTGAGCTAAGTCCCAGGCCCTGTTTGTTTGCATGGTGCTTTTGTCCTGGGGAAGAGAAGGAAGATGCGATTCCATCAGCCATGGTTCTCAGGGTCTCAAAATCCTCTGCAGGCTCAGCAGATCCTTCAGAAGCTCAAGCAAATTGTACTGTTGAAACTTACAAGGAATGGCTTGTGCTTTCTGCTATTGTTTAACCTAAGTTCCCAGGGGCAGTTCCCTGGCACTTCTTTACCTGTAAAGTACCTTAGCAGTTCCATTCACTGCGGTGCTAAGTTTGGTCAGTCTAAACACTAGGCTCCCAGGATGGTACCCGTCTTAGTCCATTTTCTGCTGCTATAACGGAATACCAGAGACTGGGTAATTTATAAATAATAGAAGTTCATTTTGCTCCTGGTTCTGGAGGCTGGGAAGTCTAAAAGCATCTGGTGAGGGCTCCACACTGCATCATACCATGGCATTTGTGGAAGGAGCCCATTCAAAAGGAAGGAACAGGAGGAGGCTGAATTTATAAGCAGCTACTCTTGCCATCACTAACCTACTCCCGCGATAATGACATTAATTATTTCTTCAGGGTCCCATCTCTTAATACCGTTAATTTCTTTTTTCTTTTTTTCTTTTTTTTGGGGGGGGGTACCGGGGATTAGAACTCGGGTCTTTGCACTTGCAAGGCAGGCCACCAAACCACTGAGCTAAATCCGCAGCCCTTAATACCGTTAATTTCAAGGCAGGCGTTGGAGGGAGCACTCAAGCACCGCAGTACCCAAGGTCCTCTTGGCATTCTGTCACTGTGTGCCCAAGCCTTCTTTCAGGGGAAAAAATAATGTTCATGGGCCAGGGATTCAGCTCAGTGACACTGCACCTGACTGGCAAGTACAAGGTCGTGAGTTCGATCCCCGGTACCAAAAATAATAATAATGATGATGATGATGATGATGATGATGATGATGATGATGTTAAGAATTTAAAAAGAAGAAAGCAGGAGCCAAAATGCCCAAGAATGTCAGGCAGGAGTGTACACATGTAATCATGCTCTTGTTCAGTCTTATTTAATGGAGAATCTCCCTCCAAACTTTCAAGGAAACAGGCAATGAATCCACAAGTTGCTCAGGACTTGGGCCAGCTGCATCTGCCCCTGCTATTTTTAGCCTTATTAAATTAAAATACTAGAACTTCTTGGTCCTTAAACAGTTTCCACATCAGGTCAGGATCACCTGAGGAGCCTCCGACCAACCACACCACGCTCACTAGGATGGGATCCAGGAACTTATGTAAATTCACCAGGCTTGGGGAAATGACCTCAGAGCAAAGTTTCCCAACCTTTGTGATGCCATGATGTGTTGATTGGCCATTGGGACAAGGAGCCCCGTCAGAGGGGACCAGATCCCCAAGGATCTTGTTGTGCCGACATCTATTCCAGGTACGGGAACCTGGCCTAAGAAAACTCCATTAACTGTGTTCCAATTTTAACACCGTTTTAGTGCTATAAACCATTTTATTGCCGCTTCATTTTGGAGGTGGGGATAGCAGTGTAAGCGCAAGAGATGGCCCATTTCTTTCTGTTGGAAATCTGATACCATCCTAGAGTTAAGACCAATGTTTCCCTTGCCAGCCACTAGTGTTAATCATAATATACATTTGTGCAGTTTTTCCTCCTACATAGCCTCAGACTGACCCTCATTTAAGTTTGTTTCTTCTACCTACCACTGTGTCTCTGATGTTGGAGGTGGTATTTTTCCCCTCGAGTAGTAAGACCTGATCCAGTGATTGTCTCTTCCACTTCTTCTATTTATTCAAACTCCCAAGTACAACTGTTCAGCTTCAGCTCCAAAAATATATAGGAACGAATAGATGCTAGTAAGGTGCTCATCTTCATCTTTTCTTGCTAAGGGGCCCAGAGAAAGACATACAATTACTCACTCATTAACTTGAGCCTTAAATTTTTAACAAATTTCTCTTGCCACACTTAGCTTTAGAGGGTCAGTAACTGACTTTTTTTACTTTTAATGCCAGTGTTCAGTCACTTCATTCAATTTAATCCCAACATCTGAAAAAATAGATATTGTCTCCACTTTATAAATAAAGAAACTGAGGCTCAGAGAATCTAAGTAACTTACCAGGAGTTTCAAGAAGTCCTGGATTCAAACTCCATTGTGTCCAACCCCAAAGACTGTGCTTCTCTCACACCAAGATGCCTCCTCCAGGTAAAGTTAGAGGTATGAACAGCTGTTCTCTTTGAAAATCATTCTAAGAGATCATTTTCTCCTTAAATAGATCTTGCTAAGCTCAAGGCTCATTGGTGTTAGGAATGGAGGGCCACGAAGAAAGCCTACTAGGGGAAGAGGAAGGGCTTATCACATCCCATGTTTTCCCGATCTGCCAGAAGTCCACTCTCTGTCTTTTGGGGAGATTTCCCTCTTGGGCTGGGGGTGTAGCTCAGTGGTAAAATGATTGCTTACTGCCCTGAGTTCCATCCCCAGCACTGCGGGGTATGTGGGGGAGGTATTTCCCTTTGTAAACATCCCAAGAAACATGGATTGGTTGAAACTTGCTTGGGTCTGGAAAAAATAAAAACTAACTCTCCTACAACTGAGTAACATAGGAATGCATTCTAACAAGAAAAATATAGTCATAGTCCCCAAAGAATACATCCACAGAGCCCTATGTGGAAAATACTTTTCTTTCCTCATTTTGTCCTCACCACACTAAACTTGGAGTTAAATAACTTGGTTCACACAACAGTTGCTGGAGTAGAAATTGAAATCTAGGAGTCAGGGATTTAGCTCAGTGGTACCGCCTCCTGCCTCACACGTGCAAGGTCCCGAGTTCAATCCCCGGTACCCCCCCAAAAAAAAAGGAAAGGAAAGAGATTCAAACCTAGGCATATCTCATTTCAAAATCCTTTCATGACCAGGCATGGTGGAGCACACTTGTGATCCCAGCACTGGGGAGGCTGAGTCAGGAGAACCGCTGCAAGTTCAAGGCCAACCTAGGCTACATAGTTCAAAGCCAGTCTGAACTATATAGCAAAACTGTCTGAACAAAAAAAAAAAAAAAAAAAACCTTTTCACTCCCCCACTTAATTCTGCACCCAGAATCTAGAACACCACAGAGTTTCTCCCAGGCATGGTACAGAGTGAAATGTATGTGTCAAACCGTGAAGATTGCCGTAGCAAAAGGAGTAGAATCCACTCATCACTTTTACTTGATTTTATATGTTGGGATTCTAAGTTGCATTGCATTTGGAAAAGGAGAATGAGTTCTAAAGCCAAAATAAGTTTGCAACCTAATCCAGCCATAAAATCAAATCTTTTATTGCAAATCGGTTGGTTCATTGAACATCTCTATTCCAGTTTTCTGTTCAAGAAGTTGGAGGTCTGAGTTTCCCAAAACAATTCATACATGAAGAGCAAGCTAGATTAGGGGCCGTTTACCCAGTGCAGGTCACTGTTGCCACGTTGCAGGCCTTCTAGATGTGGGTGAGTCTGTTATCAGCATTCCGTGTAGTACACTTAAGTTCTCTATGGCCCAACTTGTACATTTTCAGTGTGGACCCGGATTACTGATGCTTCTACATAGGCTGTGTCCAAAGAATGCTACAAAAATCAGAGTGGATAGGGACAGTCACAAAAGGCAGCCCCAGCTCTAAGACTCAAAGCAACTGGAGTCCTGCAGGCTTCCTTCCAGGGAGGATGTTGACTCACTGGGCTCTGGAAGCATTGGGCTCCTGGTCTCATGCCAGCATGTTGCCATAGTTACGAGGTGGGGTCCTCTCCCGTGGGCTCTCGCATGCCCTCATTGACTGACTTTGAGAAGAGGTTATCTCGATTTGCATCTGTGCCTGAGAGAACCATTTGGGATGGTGTGACAGGATGTTCAGGCACTACCTCTTGTTGCCCTGGAATTGGGAATGGAGCCCAAGGCTGGGGACAGAGAAGAGTCATGACCCTATATCCGTCAGGCAGCTGCTAGTCATGGAGGCCAGGTACTTCCTGGGGCCTGAGAGGGGATGGCCTCTCATCTCTTCCCCCTTCACAGGCTGTACGTGAGCCAGAGGAGAGGAGTTCTTGGGGCCATGACCATGTCCTCCTGTCTAACTGGAAAGCCATGCAACAGGAGTCTTCGGAGACAGTTATCTACGGAGATGGGGGTGGGGCATCTGGACAAAAGCTATTAGCTGAGCCAGGAACACATAGACCCTCCCTCGGCACCACCATCCTGTAAGCCTGGTCAAGGTTAGTAAGTCTTCCCAGAACATTGTAGGAGGACGTAGAGATTGGCTCCTAGGTTTAGACCCAAGTCATGCTTGGTGGTGTACACCTGCAATCCCAGCACTCTGGGAGGCTGAGGCAGGAGGATCTTGAGCCTGAGCCCAGCCTGAGCAATTTAGGGAGATCCTGTCTCAGAATTTCTTAATGGGATGGGTCTATATAGCTCAGTGCAAAGACCCTTGGTTCAATTCCCAGTACAGCAGAAAAAAGACGGGGAGAGAAGGAGAGAAAGAAAAGGACTACTTCTTCTAGCTACAAATCAGGGCTTCCTGCAGCTCAGCCTTCAGGGATAACAATTTGCTAGAAATTCTAACAAAATTTAAGAAAACACTTTACTTAAATGTATTGATTTAGTATAAAGGATACAGCATGGGAATAGACAAATAGGAGACGTCTAGGGTAAGAGCCTTAGAAGCAGTGGAGTTCATGGAGCTTCCGTGCCCTCTGTGTTGCTGTACTGCAATAGGAATTCAGAAACATCCACCCAAAGGCCTACTAAAGGCTTCTCTCCTTAGCTTGGCACCATGGGAGGTGGTGGAACCTTTGTGAGGTGGCCCTAGTGCAAGGCATATTTTCACGGAGGGGATATTGATAGCCTGGCCCCTTCCTGTCTCTTCTGTTTGCTTGTTGTCCACCATGAAGTGAATGGGCCTCCTTTGCCTTGTGTTTCCACCTCGTTGTACTGTGCCACAGCAGGGACAAGCGGCCGTGGACTACCTTTCTACGTGCCAGCTATTTACCTCAGGTATTTTGTCACAGTAACAGAAAGGTGTCTAACACACTCACCCTCCTAGGAAGTTAGTGTGGTTCCCAACTCAGAAGGGCTCAGAATCATTAACCTCATTGTTCGAAGGTTTATATAGAACTCAATCTCCAGCATTCCCCTCTGCTCCCCAGGGGTTGGGGCTTGGGCTGTAAGTTACTCAAGTAACTTGGTTGTTCTGATGACCAGTGCTGTCCTGAGGCCGTCTGGGGATTCTACCCCATGTCGCTTCATTAGCATGAACTCAGGTGTGATAGAAGGGGCTCCTTATAGAGAGCAAAGGCACTGCTATGTCAGGAAATCCAAGGGCTTTAGGAGCTCTGTCCCAGGAACCAGGGAAACAAAGACCACAAGTATTTCTCGGTACATCCCAAGGGCTGATGAGAGCATGTACCTACAGTGCTCAGCACAGACTCCGGCATAGAACAAGCACTGAATAAACGCTAGTTCAGATGGTTCTTTCTCTTTCCTTCTATCCCTCACTTTCTTCTGATGACCTCTCTTGGGTTCCCCTCAGCCTCAGTCTTCTCCCTCAAGCCCTGAAGGACACCCCCGGGGCTAGAAACCATAGACTATTACATTCGCTTGTGGTGTGAGCTCACATTTCCATTTTTATGCTCACTCTTTTCAGAGTAGTGAGTTTTGAGGGTCTCTAACCCTAAATTGTAACTGAGCAGGGCACAAAATGCACACTGAAGTACTCCTCCCACCACAGCCACTTTTTCTCGCCTTTCTACTTGTCAGGCACACCTCCGAGCCAGACTCCTCTAAGAGTCACTTTCTAGAGGAATGGCACAGATTGCTGAGTCTGTGGTGCACTCTACTGCCAAGACCAAAGGCTTTAAAAATAGCACTTTAGATATTAACTGCTAACAAAGCAAGAACTGACTCTTCTGGCTACAATTTACATCTTGGGCTTTGGGGGGTTTTGTTTATTTGTTTATCCATTTAAGTAAAGTTTGAGGTCAGTTGTCAAAACTACTGAGTTTGTTTTTTTACCAACTTTATTGAGCTATAGATCAGACACCATATAAGGCACCCATTTTGAGTACAGTTATTTTCACAATATGTGTAACCATTGCTGTAATCAAACTTAAGACATTTTCTTCACCCCAAGAAGAAACTCAATGCACTTTAGCTGTCACCTCCCAATCTCCTTTCCTCCTGTCACCGCCAGCCCCAGGCAACCACTAATCTACTTTCTCCATACACTTTCCCGTTCAGAACATTTTCTATGAATGAGATCACTGGACATTAGGTCTTCTGGGACTAGCTTCTCTGAAAGCTTCTTGGCTTTTTTATGTGTATTCCTCTTCGGATTCAAGTTCAAGAAATCCTTTGCTAAATTGGGGGCTAAATTTTATGTGGTTGAAATGGCCATTCATTGGAGGGGAGAGAGAAAAGTACCTGTAACTCCTTGGAGCCTTCAAGTTCTAGAATGCAAGGGGGGAAAAAGTCCTATGTATGATATGCACCCTGTTTCTTCCTGCCTATTTTATTTTATTTTCATTTATTTATTTATTTTGGGGTGGGTATCGGGGATTGAACTGGGGTCCTTCTGCTTGCAAGGCAGGCCACCGAACCACTGAGCTAAATCCCCGGTCCCTTCCTTCCTATTTTAGATCTGAGCACTATGGTTTATATAATGTAGCAACTCTTGGCTAGGGTTCCTGCTTAGCCCTTTTTTACTTAACATTTATCAAAAACTTCTAATTCCAATTAACAGGGCCAGCCCCTGTTAGTTATTGTCCTTTGTGGTTGAAATTGGAAGCGAAATTAACCGTGGAGATGCTCTAGCTCAGTGAATGTCGGCTCATAATACTGCCTCTCGTGCTCTGCTCCATCTGGACAAGATCTCCTGGGGGCTTCTCTTTGCACCTTCTAGGTGTGAGATCAATCGTAACCCATGCAGTTTTACATGTGCTGCACTGATGAGACAGCCCTCAAAGTCTCCTTTGTCTGCCATGTCTCAGGGTAAGATAGTGAGACTTGCCCGTGTGCTGACCCATGGAGGGAAAGCCCGCCAAAGATTCTGTGCCAAAGGAAAGGGGTGGCCAGCCAAGTCCATCTGGCCCTACAAAGGTCCAGTTTTCTCTCTGCCGAGTCTTGGAAGGACCATCAGTATCCAGAGCCAGAGACCTCCTTGTGGATCAGTTGATCAGCTCCTGCCCAGAACTCAGCCCCACACGCTTGCAGCCATCCAGATGCTGGGCTGGAGAAGCTGGACAGCCCCCACCCCCATCCCCAGCAAGAGGCTACACCTTGAGCACACTTCTGTGTCACCCCATGGATCCAGCTGTGTACAACTACTGGACTGAGTGAGGGCGGCAGGGAAGGAGCGACGAAGAATTACCAGGCATCTAGAAGACTGGCCTTGTGAAAACCTCTCTGACCATACTATAGGTTTAACCTACCCCTTAGTCCTTCAAGTGTAAGCTGGGGTTGTGTGGGTAGGCTAGGACCTTTACAGAGGTAATGAAGTCTGAGTGAGGTCATGTGGTAGACCCTAATTCCAGACGATGGGTGTCTTTATAAATAGGGAAACTTCGGACACAGAGATGGACTGGCACAGAGGGAAGGTCACTTGTATACACAGGAGGAATATCTTGAGATCTCTCTTCCGTAAGCCAAGAGACACTGAAGATAGCCAGCAAAGCCACCAAAAGCTGGCAAAGAGGGAACCTTGATTTTGGACTTCTAGCCTCCCAAACTGTGTGTGAAACAATAAATTTCTGATGTCTGTGTTCCCCAGTCTGGAGGAATACTAGGAAAAGAACATAGCCAAGTCCCCCAGTAGGGAGAAGTGCTCTGCCCACTCCCAGTTTGGAAAATTACTAGAAGAAAAGGATAAGCACATGTGTGGGTATAGTTCCCAATGCCTTGAAAAATGCTTGTAAGTCACTTGCAGGTACTCAAAGCCAGCTGGACATAGTGATAATGTGCCTATAATCCCAGCACTCAGGGGAAGCTGAGGCAGAAGGATCATACATTTGAGGCCAACCTGGGCTACATGTGAGATCTTGTCTCAAAAAAAACAAAAGAAACAAAGCCTGATTTTGAGACTAACCCATCCTACTGTGGCTGCCCAGTAGGGTCATCGTGCTCGGGACTGTCCACGCTGGGGTGGTTCCCAATATCCTAAGAAAAGTCCCTTCCTTCAAGGAACAGCCCACAGGAAGGCAGTCAGCCTTCCTCTTCACTTGTGTCCATTTGCAACAGGATATTTTTCCTGCCTCTAAAACCTAAGAGAAAACGGGAAATAAATTGGATCTGAGCACTGAAGACAATCACATGCTGTCTTAGTTACTTTTCTCTCGTTGCCTCAATAAAGTGCCTGACGCCCAAAGTTAAAGGGAGGAAAGGTTTCTTTAGCTCACAGCTGGTAGAAGTTTCAGTCCATAATCGGCTCGCTCCAAGGCAGTGTGGCATGGCAGACAGAAAACACAGGAGACGTAGTCCATGGCAGGCAGAAGTAGCAAAGAAAACAAGGGACCTTAACAGCTTCCTTCTGCTCCTTTTATATTTTTCTAGGATGCCCAGCTCACGGCAGGTGCCAGACCAATCAGTGGACTGATTTAGTAATCACACACCCTTAATCCTAGCCCCGTGAATCCATCACATACTCTAGATCCAGCCACCTCTGAAAAGGCCCCGCCTATGACTGCATGGGGCTCTGGGAGGACATCTAGACTCAGCCATAACAGGTACTTTCATACATATGTCAAGCTGGGAGGTTTCCTGTGCATTGCGCACCTTCCCTGTGCTACGTTCAGCTGGGAGCTTTACCAACATGATCTGGTCTGAGCTTGCAATGGCCTACAAGGAAGTTGTCATGAGCATCATTCTGCAGGGAAGACGCTGATGCTCTCCCAAAGGACTGTGCCAGAATTTCAGGTAACATTGTCCTATACTCATGGCTACAGGGGTTGTGTCTACTTCCGTGTGGATTGCTATAAAAGAATGCCACATAACATGTGGCTTATAAACCACAGGTGTTTATTCCTCACTACTGTGGAGGCTGAGAAATCCAAGATGGAGGCTGGCAGATCTGGTATCTGATGACGGCCGCTTCCCCGTTCATAGATGGCACCCTCTTGCTATGTCCTTACATGGCAGAAAAGAAGAAAGGGCTCTCTGAGGGCTCTTTTATAAGGGCTCTGATCACCTTCCAAGGCCTGCTTCCAAATACCACCACATGTGTGATTAAGTTTCACATGAGGTGAGAGGATTCAGACCATCCCTGGCTGGTACTGATGGTCCGAGGAGATTGTGGGTAAGTTGCTGATCGTTTCTGAGCCTCCAGTTCCTCATCTAAAACACAGAGATCATATTTATACCTAAAAGCAATGCCTGGACCTTGGCTGTATGTTCAGATCACCTGGGGAGCGTACAGACTGCACCCAAGCCCGTTTAGATCCGAGCAGTGGAGCTATTCCCTTTCTCTGTCTGCTCCTCCTCCCCAAAGAGTTTTCTCACAGCTCTGGACACCAGAAGCCCAAAATGCTTCCTTTCCTCTTCCAGCCTCTGGTGGCTCTAAGAGTTCTTTGGATTGTAGCTGTACAACTCGAATCTGCCTCTGTCCTCAAATGACCTTCTCTTTCTGTCTTCTCCTCTGCCTCTTAGAAGGATGTCTGTCGTTGGATTTAGGGCCCATCTATTTAATCCAGCATGATCTCATTTTGAGATCTTTAGCTCAATTACATCTGCAAAGACCTTTGTTCCTGAATGAGATCATAGTCCCAGGTTTTAGGGGTGAGGACTCAGACATAACTTTTGGAGTTCCCCATCCAACCCACTTACAGAGAACTCTCCCAATGTTTTCTCCTGGCACTGGGTTGAGCTCCAGCAATTTTAAGACTAGAATCTCTTGGTCACACATGTGTGAAAGGCCCTGGGAAATTTGTAATATCAGAGATGGAAGTTGAGGTTTATAAACCTCATTTTAAAATAAAACCCAAGGCCGGGGTTTTAGCTCAGTAGTTCTGCTGCCTGCCTCAAAAGTGCAAGGACCTGAGTTTGATCCCTGCTACCACAAAAAATAAATAAATAAAATAAAATAAAGAACCCTGAAAAAGAAAGTTTAAAATGTAAAACAATGCCTTTTTTTATTTAAATAAAAAAGGTAAGTGAGATAATGGAGTTTGAATCAGAACCAAAATACTGTAGAAGCTATAAAAATATAAATCCCAAATTTATTTGAAAACCACACATAAACAAAAAGGTTGAAAGGAAAGTCAACTGATGTGTGAACAGAGCAATGCAGATACTTATCTTCAGAAACCCAAGTGAGAAAATGACCAGGCTATGCCAGATAAACACGCTCGTTTCATCCCTCCACCTTTTTTCTTTTTTTTTTGGCCCGTCTCCTTTCAAATGCATTCGACGTGAATGTTCATTTCTGGTCTGGAGCTTGATTAAAGGTGTCCTTCAGTAAACCCTTCTCCCTTACGTCCCTCCAGCTCTTTGAACGTAAATCTGTAATTACAGGCCACGTCTGAGTTTTACTAGATGAAATCAACAGCTGTAGATACGACACCAGTCTAGCAAAAAAATCGACACACCGTTGCCATAAAAAGCCCAATTGTTAATTGCTTCTTTGGCATCCTGCTATAACAGAAAACACCCTTTTACTGTTTAATATTAAAAGTTAATGTCGTGGAAAGACAATCGGGCTAGAGTTAGGGGAAGCTGCCTATCCCCAAAAGCCTGTGATTTAGGGGTGCGATATTTCATTGCTCTTAGGGCTCAGTGTCCTTCTCTATAAAGTCGAGGACATAAAACCAAATTAGCACTGTCAGCTTAAAATTCTATCCTGAACCCTGAAAATACAATGCACTTGAGATTTCAGCCGAGCAAACAATACTGCACTTCTCTGGTCTCGGTTTGAAGTTCACTGTGAGGCCGTGTCATTCTCGGCTGCTTTGGAAATGCTACCCACCAGGCTTCCGCCTTTAAGACTGCAGTCTTGTTTGATGCCTGAAGGCTGTGGAATGGACCTGAAGATCCTGGAGCAGGCACCATTTCAGACTGAGAGGCCATTGGCTGAAGAAACAAGCCCAATGCAGTCTGTGAATGAGCAGGTTTGAGAGGGGCAGGGTCAGCACCTCCATGGACACCTTTCTGCAGGCCTCTTGCTTTCGCTCTCCCCCACAGTACAAGCTCAGGTGGCTGTGAAGGCCGCTCAGGCCTAGGTCCTGGTTTCATTTCATTTCCTGCCTCTGCAGCCTGCCCACCTCATTCTGCTCCCCAGGATTTTTGTCTTCAGCAACTCCAGGCTCCCAGGTCCTTCGGCCTCCTGCTGTCCTCCACTTTCTGGCTCTGTCACCATGCTTTACTTACCCAGTAGCTAAGCCAAGTAAGATAACCTCCACCCAGGTTCAGGAGGATTTGTCCATCAGCATCCTGGTGGGCCACAGACAGAGTAGAAGCCTTGTCCCCCAGGGCAGCAGATAGTTGTGCGGTGCGGCTGAGAGCGGCCGTCCTCGGCCCCCAGTTTTCTCTGTTTAACTCTAGCTGCTGCATTCTGGTTCCCAAGAGCAAACTGGGCAGGTATATATAATTTCCTCGTTCGCAGCTCTCGGGCATGTGGCTGGTGGTAGGAACACTGGGTATGTTCTGTGAAAGAGCAAAGCGCCGTTCATCCCCTCCATCGTCGGGGATCGATGTCATCATCCACTTTGTTACCTCTTGCTGAGGAACGGTCTGCCCCAAAATTGACTGGTCTAAAACAATCCTGAGACTTCATTCCTTACAACGCTGTCACACTGACTGCTTCACTGGGCAGATAGTCTGCTCTTTCTGGAGGGTGGCTGGACTGAAATGCCTAAAATGGATTTGCCTTTCTGAGTCTTAGCTAGAACGGCTGGGGCACCTGAGGCCTTTTGTTTTGTTTTTGGTACCAGGAATCAAACTCAGGACCTTGCACTTGCGAGGCAGGTGTGGCACCACTGAGCTAAATCCCATATCCGCTTTCTAGTTCTGAGCTTTCAGCTTCTCTTAGTATTTAAAAGGCTACTGTGTCTCTTCGGCTACATTCTATTGGCCAAAACAAATCACAGACCGGTCTAGACTCAAGAGAAGGAACATTCCAATGCAATGAGGGGAAGAATTGGTCAGGTCATCTTTGGAAATTACCATAGTCTATCTAGTGATACAGCTCTTGATTTATTGGTCTTCCCTTTGTATTCTTTTTTTTTTCATAAATTTAACATCCTATTTAAATTTTTATGTGCAAAAAACTCCATAATCAATATATATCACTTGATGAATTTGGAAACAAATGCATACCCATGGAACAGTCACCACAGTGTTTATCATAAACCTATCCAGCATCTCTCAAAGTCCCTCCTGCTGTTTTATTTATTATCATTGTATGGGAAACACCATGTAATACATGGGTCCATTTACTGCCAGCAGAGCACACTCAGTAAGCCTGTGCTTAGACTGAGGACCATGACAGGACAACACTGAGTAAGAAGAATACCAAACTCAGAGCTGGGGCACATCCTGAAAATCCTACAAAGGCGGCAGAACCTTTTTACTAGGTGTGTGTGTTAGATGGGTCTTACTGTGTAGTCAAGGCTGACCTCGAACTCACTACATCACCCAGGCAGGCCTCAGACTTGTGGCAATCCTCCTGCCTCCGCTTCTTGAGTGCTGGGATTACAGGCGTGCACCATAGCACCTGGCTGTATTTTGTATTTTTAAAAGGTTTTTTTGATATATTATTCATATGCCATAATGTACAATTCAGTGATTGTAATATATTTATGAAGTTGTGAGCTATCACATTAATCTAATTTTAGAACCTTTTGATCACCTCAAAAGGAAACGTTGGCCAGGCGTGGTGGTGCACTCTTCTGATCCCAGCACTTAAGAGGCTGAGGCAGGAGGATTGTCACAAGTTTGAGGCCAGCCTGGGCTGCTTAGTGAGTTCTAGACCAGCCTAAACTGCATATCAAGACCCTGTCTCCAAAAAAAAAAAAAAAACGGAAACATTATCAGTCATTCCTTGTACCACTCCTTCCTCCTGTCTTGGGCAATCATTAATCTCCATTTTCCACAGATTTGCTTATTCTGGACATTTCACATTAATAGCAATAGGATCACATAAATGGAATTATACAATGTAGCCCTTAATGACTGGCTTCTTTCACTTAGCTTCATGTTTTTGAAATTCACCCGTGTTGGAGTATGCATCAGTATTTTATATCTATTTAAGGCTGAAAGATATCCAATTGCATAGATATACTGCATT
>NW_022900935.1:50936782-50940759 GCF_012274545.1 Fukomys damarensis | reverse complement strand
TTTTTTGTATTGAGAATTGAACTCAGGACCCTGTGCTTGCCAGGAAGGCGCTATGCTGCTGAGCTAAATCCCTGACCCCTTTTTTTTTTGTTCTTGATGTTGTTACTGTGAATTTGGACTCCCAAGGCCAAGTTTTTGTGGGGACATATGTTTTCACTTCTCTTAGGTAAACATCTAGAAGTGGGATTTGTGGGTTTAATGATAACTTTGTCTAATCTTCTGAAGAACCCCTGAAATGTTATCCGAAGTGGTCACACCATTTCACATTCCTATCAGCAATGCATGAGAATTGTCGTTTCCTTTGTCAACACTTATTACTGCACACAAACTATTTTTAACTAGTAAGTATTGACTTGTTTACTAGTAAGTATAACTAGCATTGACTTACTTATTTTGGCTGAAAGGCTGCTGATGCCCCAGCCATGTGTATATGACAATGGTTCAGAAAAGGTTTAGGCGTTCATCCCACAAGGCTTTATCCAACATCTGTGGTGTGTGCGCCAGGACGAGGGCAGAGGTCTCCACCGCACTCCAGCGGTCCCGTCTCATGGAGGCAATGAGCAAATGCACGATCCCAGTATCGCCCAGCTCAGAGGTGGCCTGGGAGCAGAAGGGAGGAGCCCTCGTTCCGGGCGATACAGCAGAGGGTCCTTGAGGGAGGTGATGCTTGAGTTCAGTTGGGAAGAAGAAGAGAGAGCCGGAGAGGAGGGTAGGCTGGGGAGAAGGAAATTGAGTAAGGGGAACTAACGCCTGCCTGGACAGTTTGAGAACTGGGGGCTTTGGAGAGCAGGGCTTCTGGGAGCTTCCTCCGGCAGGGACCAAGGCATTGGCATGGTAGTCCAGAGCGATGCTGGAAAAGTAAGCAATAACGTAAAGGGCCTATGTTTCATTTCATGCCAAGTGTTTCATTTTATTCATGGGCTGTGCACAGATTCTGAGGAGGGAGTCATGCGGTCATGACTTCCTTTGGGAGGTCAGTAATGGGGGGGTTATGCCTGGACCTTGGTGAAAGACTGGCGTCGACCTAGTGTGGGGATGGGGTCCAGAGGTGTGCTGTGCTTTCTGGGGGAGCTGCAGTCCCCAACAGGGTCAGTATGGCATAGAGGTGCTGACAGCAGGCCCCACACACCTCCAGCAGACCTGAATGAAGACTCCTGCCTTTATTTGTGAGCCCCTCAAGGCCAGCCCTGAGCTACCGTCTTGTCTGAGGTACAAGGCCCAGGCTGGCACAGCCCGTCTGGTTTCAGGTTTCATCTGGTCCACACACCTCCAGGGCTGTCTTGGGAGGGAACCAGCTGTGTGCCTGAGGCCCTTTGCCTTCTGGGGTCCATATCCCCAGAAATAGGACCAGGAGTAGCTTCAGTAATGAATATTACGCACACACACACACACACACACACAGTTTTTTTTTTTTTTTTTTTTTTTTTTTTTTTTTTTTGAGGCAGGGTCTCACGTTGTAGTTCAGGCTGGCCCTGAACTCATTATGTAGCTCAGGGTGGCCTCAAATTCGCAATCCACTTGCCTCAGCCTCCCAAGTGCTGGGATTACAGGCATGAGCCATCACCCCCAGCATTATACCTATATTTTAAAACAATGACTAACACTTTTGTACTTGATTAATTTATACATTTCTTTTGCAATATCTCAAAAAATAATCCTCTAAGGACAGAATCAGCCAATTTCCATGACAGTCATTGAGTAAATATTAAAGAGTTCAACATTTTTGAACCCCTTTTTATCTTTTCGTTTCATCAATCTTATGTGTAAAACTTGGGAGATTTTACATATTACACTCAGATCAATCTATAAGGTCATAAGTAGGTGTGTGCTTAGCTTTGTGGATTTTTAAAGTCATCACTGAGCAATTGTTCAAAGTTAGTGAACTAATTTACCCTCCCATTAATGAGCTGGACTCTTCTTTTAAAAAATGTATTGACCCAGCTGTGTGTGGTTGTACATACCTTTAATCCCAGGACTTTGGGAGGCTGAGGCAGGAGGATTGCAAGTTTAAGCCCAGCCTGGGCAACTTCACAACTTAGGAAGACCCTGTCTCAAAAATAAAAAGTAATAAACGGACTGGGTATGCAGACCAGTGTGAAGACCCTGGGTGCAATCCCTAGCAGTGAAAAGATTTTTTTTTTTGTACTAACCCTAAAGAGCAAGGAAAAAATACAATATAGTGTCACAAACTTAGCTTTAAATCATTTAGCACATTTAAATAAGTGAGCTACCCTTTTGCCAATTAGTTATATCATAATTTCCCCCTTTTAAAATTAAGATGCCCTGTGATTTACCTTTTCTCTCCAATGCTAGGGTCAAACCCAGGGCCTCACACTGATAGGCTGTACCACGGTTCTCATCCTTTTAAACAAGTATACGACTCAGTGGCTTTTATTTATACTCAGAAGGTCATGCAGCCATCATCGCTGTCAAATACCAGCGCATCTTCGTCATCCCCACGGGGGACACTGGACCCGGTAGCAGTCACCCCACAACGCCCACCTCTGAGTCCCCGGCAGCCAAATACTGATCTACTTCCTGCCTGTGGATCTGCCTCTTCTGGATATTTCATATAGCTGGCTAAATTTTAATACATCAATTTCTTTGCTCTATTTCTTCTAGGATCCTAAACACTTCAAGTCAGAGAAGACAGGCCGGGGCCAGTTAAGGGAAGGTTGGCGAGATAGTCATCAGCCCATCATGTGCTCCTACAAGCTGGTAACCGTGAAATTTGAAGTATGGGGGCTTCAGACCAGAGTGGAACAATTTGTGCACAAGGTAAAGTGATCAAAAAGCAGCTCCCGGGCTGTGGACAAGGTCACTGCCTTTATCGGCCAGTTAGAGCACATGATGTACCCCCAAGGCACGGTGCTTGAGCCAGTACTACATGACTGTATCTAAAAAACACTTTTTGGGTAAAAATGCATCTTGTATATGTGTTTCATTTTTTTCCCCCACTACGAGATGTAGACATTGTACCCTTTGTCTCTCATTCTGTGACTTCCACGTCTGTTGGGTAAGTTTATTTGGGGACTGAGACTTTCAAAATGTCCTTCCCTCTCGGGCGTTCAGCTAATCTGCTTCCAGGCAGAGGCAGCTGGGTAGAGGCCAGTGGGCTTCTCTATGTGCCCAGCGCCCGAGGATGAATCCCACTCGAAGATCTTGCCAACATAGGCACTGAAGGTAGACAATGCCCCACGAGGCAGAACAAGAAGTCCCAGCTGTACCACTGAACAGCACACCTCAGCATTCCTGCTTATATAATAATTCTGTTACTAAAGAGTGATTAACCACCCCAAACACAGATTTCACTTTGGCTAAACATTTTGATTCGGTAGCAAGAACCTGCTTGGTGATGATTAAAGTTTTCTAACAGGATACTTCACATGGGGGAAAAAATAATGGAAAAATGCAATATGGAGCATTACGCTTCATGCTCTTCTCATTTTCATAAAAATAAATACTCCCTAAATTGTCTCTGTATCCCAGACAGGCTAGCTGTCTGTTTATTTTTCCACTTGGAAACTGATAAAGAGTAGCTTTTCAAAATTCTTTTGGGGGCACTGGAATTTTTACTGAATGCTCTGAGCTTTTTCGTGATTCAGATGGATTTGTCTACTGACTGAGGGCCAATGTGAAGATAGTTTAATTCTTGAATTTAGGTCTGTGGCCTATGGAACAGATTGTCCCTCAACTCCTCATAACTTAGGCTGGTCGTAATGGCAGAGTCTGGAACAAATTCGAGAGCCTTGGTGTTTTCTTGCACAGAAAGTACATGATCCTCTCTGAGGATCCAAAGCCCATTTTGTCAGCCAGCAGTTGGAACGGAGTGAGACGCATAGAAATCAAATTCGAGACCTTTTGTCTTCCTTCTGTGTCTTGGTTATTAAGGAAGAAAACAATCACAATGTCCAGAAAATATTTTTGCTATCTCAATTCAGTATGTTTCTTCCTTGATTTCCTACAAGTCCCCCCCC
>NW_022900935.1:50930932-50936730 GCF_012274545.1 Fukomys damarensis | reverse complement strand
CCCCCTTCTTTTTATGGCTTTTCAAGCATTGTCTCCCCTTACTAGGGTCATTATCAAAATGCATTTTATTTTCTCTCACAATCTGTTTAGATCACCACGCGGATCATTGTGTTTCTTTTCTCACAGATGACTTAAGCTAGTTTTGTGAATCCATTTCTTTAAAACGCCTGTAAAGATGACGCTTCAGTCACACACTGTTGCCCACTTCCAAATAAAATGAAGCATTGTCTGCCTCCCCCAAAGACACCTGCCGTGGCCCAGGAGTTGCTAATGAGTATCTGAGAGTAGCATTTGCATGGGTTGAAGGAGTCAGGGATACTTTTCTCTGAACGTCTTTGTGGGTGATTTTGGGTTTTTGTGTTTTGTTTTAAGAATCTATTTACAGTTAAATGAAAAAAAAAATGTTCGAAAGAAGCCATTAGTGCATTATTGAATTCTCATTTCCAGCCAACAGCTGTGTTGTGCTTTAATGTACGAGGGTATATTTGCTGGTGCTTCTGCCCTGTTCTTTCGATTTCCATGAATATGCCACACTCAGCACTCAAGGCTGCGTGGCTGTACATTGTTTCTTACATTCATTACGCGTTTCCTTCTTCCGAGTCAGCAAAGCTTCACCAGATAGCCAGAGGCCTGGAGGAGTAAACACTTCATTATAAATCCTTCCCTTGTGTACAAATTTACCGAATTAAAGGCCTGCATGGATGGAAACGCACTGGAACCTTCCGGGACAGGTTTTTGACAATTACTAGATTTGACTGGGAGGGATATTACAGGGAGACTCTTGAGTATCCCAGAAACATAAAAGAAGGTATTTACACAAAAGATACCATGAAGGAAAAGCGTGAGCAGTACAACACAAATGCTGCCTGTTGTTTTCCGTAGCCTTCCATTGCCATGATGTAACCTGTAAGAAACAATTTCATGTCTTTTGTCTCCAGGGAAACTTAGCATTTCTATTATGTTCTATTCCAGTTCAAGTCTCTTATTTCATCTCTTTCAATAAAACAATGCTTTTTTTTTCCTTCCGTTACACGAAAAGTCCAACCTAGAAAGATATTAACTTACCTCATACACTCTATGCTGATTTACTTTTAATTGAATCAACATTGAGGCTATTTCACCAGAGAAGAGGGAATATTAAGTGCTCTTCGCTTCGAAGTGACTTGCAACACAGAAAAATGTTCTCCCCAACCCCAGTATGAGGGATTGAGCCCAGGCTAACCTACATTCCCAGCCCTTTTGTAAAAATTTGAGATAGGATCATCCTGAGGTGCTAAGCTGAGAAAAAGTGTTCTTGAGTTCCAACATTTATAACCTCTGCACACGAGTGAGACACACCCTTCTACAAAGGAAAAGTATACCCCATTCTAATTAAAGAGGAATGAAAAATATCAAGGTGATTAGCCTGGAGAGTCATTCAAATTATTGCCGTATGGTTGTCAGGTAGTTGTCTTGGGTTTGCACACCCGCTGGCCTGACTCAAGTAAGATGAAAGGATTAATTTGCGGCAAGCATATGTGTGCAATGGAAAGAGATGGGGCTGAGCTACGACAGCATTTGTGTACGTCCTCACACGCAGCCACAGGGAGTGGGGAATCCATAACTGCCACGAAGATCTCCAGAATCGGGAATGACCTATTTTTCAATCATCAAACATGGTATGATTTCAACCTCCTTTTACTTTTCAGGTGGTCCGAGACATTCTGCTGATTGGACACAGACAGGCTTTCGCATGGGTTGATGAGTGGTACGGTAAGTCAATTTCCCCAAAATAACTTGTAGAACAATTTCATAACACGTTGACTTGGGCTTTCAGTGCATCCTGCTTCCACTGCTGCCTAGGAAGATAACAACAAAGGCAGGTTACTGCTTCCTGTATTGGAAGTAGCCCTGTCCATGGGGCTTAATAAAGATGTAATTATAGAAGCTTGGTCTAAAATAGCCACAGCTATTGACTGATAGGACCTCAGTATATTTGATGCTCGTACTGACATGCAGGGCTCTACCGTTCTCTGTTGGGTGTGTTTCACATCCATCCTAATTTATCCCAAGCTTCAGTTCAAGATCAAAGCTGCCTGAAGCACCGTGTCAAGTAAAAGCAGTCTTTTGATTCAGAGAACACTTGCAACTATCCCTTGCCAAATATGCAGAGGTTCTGTGAGTGTTCAAGGGCAAACAGAGACAAGGAGGCACAGTGCCCCATTCATTCTAATTGAACTACTGTTCTGGCTCTTTTTCTTTTTTTTTAATGAAATGGGAAGAGTTAAACAGGTTCTGCACATTGTCAGTATATGAAAACAAGGCTTGCCGCATCCCTTGATGGACAGAACATTCTCCCCAGACCCTCAGCACAATCGTTTTGTCCCCCTGAATCTTCTGTGCTCCCAGAATTAGTCACCAGATAGCTGTGTCCTTGGCTATAAATAGAAATAAGCACACCCAGTGGGTGACTTAGGTTAGATCTGACTTTCAGGTCGATTGTCTAATGAAATGCCCCTCCTCCTTGGCCTTTTCCTAAGTCACATTAAACTTGTTCTGAGTGTTGTATTTTGATCCCTTTCCATCATTATTCCACTCCCTCCCTCCCTCCCTTTTCTTAGCAGAAAAGAACCTAATTTAAAGTAAAAAGGTATGTTGGGAAGGAGCAGAGACAATGATGGTCATTAATGTCACCAGCTCTTTCTGAGCCACACTTTTAAAGGGAGGGTTCTGCAGACTATGGGCTTTTTTGTTTTGTTTTTCTCAGTGTCTCCAGATCTGCACCTTCTGAAAAATAAATGCCTCTTCCTGGGCTTGTCCAAATGCAGATCATCATTTATTCTCTCTTATCACATACCACAGGGTGCCACCCTAATTGGCAAGTTGTCATGCTTCTCTAACATGGCAAAGACCTCTCTATTTGTGCTGTCTTTTATGAGGCAGGTAGACGGAGTCTCCTGTGATTCATTCCTCTGATCCTTAAACAAATATTTTGGGTGGTTTTTTTTTTTTTTTCTAGCCAACTTTTCTCAGATTTTTCAGAGGGAGAATAGACTAAAAAAAAAATGTGAAAAATTTCTGGCCTCTCCTGTCGTGGACTCATGGCAGTTTCCCTGTTACCAACACCAAGAAACTATCAAAAAGATATTCAAAGGATAATAGACTTCAACTGGTAGAAACTTGGCAAGAGGTCAGGCACCTGAAGAGTCTAAAATCTGCCACCCTGAGGACCAACAGACAGGGCACTTGGATGGGTTTCCCTCTGGTGCCCAAATGTCATTGAGGGCTTTTCAAAAAAAGGCAGCAGCAGAAGGACAGGCAGGTTCTGACCAAGGGGGTAAAACACTGCCAGGCTGTTCATCAGGAAAAGAGGGTTTGATTAGAGACAGGATTTGGAAAGGAAAAACATGCTTATGCGTATCTGGTTAGTGAATGGCTGAATACAGAAGCCGGGGGCTGATTATTTTGTATCTCAGCTAAGCAGGGGCAAGGAAGAGATTTAAGGGCATCTAAGAAAGAGAGATGCTCACCTAGTGTGTTCAAGGCCCTGGGTCCAAGCCCTAGCACCAGAGAGAGACAGAGAAATTCTCCAATTATAGAGGACCAAATCTAGAATGATATCTCCAAAGAAATGAAGATTGCTAGCTGGACACCTGTGAGAACAACTACCTGTTTACTTATGGCGGGTCAGGTGAAGGAGTGTTTTGATTCAAAAGTTCTTTCTGTGCTGGTAAGGGTGGTGTGTGCCTATTCCCAGCACTCTAGGAGGCTGAGTATCACAAGTTAGTGCCCAGCCCAGGCAACTTAGCAAATTTGCAAGACCAAAATAAAAAGAGCTGGAGGTACAGTCCACTGTATATGGCCCTAGGTACTGTATATTAGTGCAACAAAGAGCATAGCTCTAGTGTATGTAGATCACCTGGGTGCCTTGTACCCCGTCCTATATCCAGTCATAGCCCCGACCAAAACAGGCAGCCCTTTCCCTCGGCAGGGCTGTCTGAGACCTACACCCTCAACTTCACGTGAACTACTACTTTCTGAACTGAGCTAGCCTGGAACACAGTGGCTCCTTCGTTAGCTGATACAGACCTTCAGGAAACCAAATGAATGCAGACAGCCCCTGTGCTTCTCAGCCCAAGGCCAAGGGCCCACTGAAGGATAACCTTCCAGTTTAGGCATTCTGAATTTGTTTAATTTCCTTTGGTTGGTACAGGCCCAAAGAGTCTCTCGTTAGTAAACATGGGAAAGATCCAAAGTAAAGAAACCCTTGCTTGTGGCTATGACTTACTGCACTGGTTCTCAGTAAGGTCCCTGGACCTGAATATCTGTTAGAAATGCATATTCTCAGACCTCCACCCCAAACCTACCAACTCAGAAGCTTTGAAAGGGTGTCTAGCCACACTGTGTCTTAAAAGCCCTCCAAATGATTCTGAAATTCTAACTTATAGCTTGGACTGTAAGCCAGACAGGACTACAAGGACAGTGTGATTAATTCAGTCCAAACAGGTTAGACGAGAAAAATCATAGATGTCTTCAGGGCCAACTGCTAAACTCTGATGCCTGTGACAATTAGAGAAAAGCAGCCCTGGTAAGCAGATGAGTTAGGAATGCAGGCACTCCTCCTGGGCAGACTCAGTGGATGCCATGGACTCGGGGGCAGAGTTGAGCCCCATTTCCCTCCTGGGCTGTGTGCCCATCCGACGCACACTCTGTACACCCTGCTGCACCATCCACAGTAGCCCTGGCTGTTTTCTTCTCTAATTACTCACCACCTCCAGTGCTTAAGTAAGAGTCAAGAAAAGAGGTGTTATAGAGGATGGTGATCTTTTCTCATCCAAGGATCAATTTTGCATCTCTTCTGAGTTCCAGTCTTTAGGCAGCCACAAAACTGTTTCCCTAAACAGATTTTATTCTGCTCATGTTCCTTGGAAAGTGTAACAGTTTCCATGTTGGAGAAGTTGAGTTTGTCTTTCAAAGCCCTGCTTGGTCATTTACTGTGAGCCTTGGGTCTCTCTGCATGACTGGAACACTAATCAGAGAAACAACAACACATTTCAGAAGATGGGGTGAGAGGGGCGGTGGATAAAAATAGCCGCCCAGCTTCATAAAAGCATGGTTTTGCTTCACAAATCTGACAGTATTTTGAAAGAGAAACCACTCAAGATGGCCAGAGGGCACCTATGACTGAGTGGAACCTCACAAATGTCTTTGAAAACTTAACTCCTCCCTGAAAAGTAAGGAAGGGTGAATTCTGGCTGATGCAGATGAAACAATCTCATGAAAGTGACTTAGAAATCAGCCTGGAATCCCTAGAGCTGGCCTAATAATGAAAGAAGTGAGAAGTTTGCTAGGGACCAGCATTAGTTGGCTGAGTTCACCAGGCCAGCATTTTCCACTGGCCCCATATTTCCTGAAATGTAATTTTGAGTTCCATCGCTCTAGTGTTACATTTTACACATGTGTGCTTATGTTCATTTTTCTAGGGAGAGAACTCAGAGCTTTCCATCGCAATTTCAAAGGAATCTGTAACCCTTCCCTTTTATCCCTAATAAAAAGAAAAACTACTGTAGATTATAGTTCTGGACTTTAGCAGTCTGAATTACATGGAAATGATATGCTCCAAAACTTATGGATAAGCTGCTTCCAATTTTTTTAAAAAGGACACCCAAAGATTTTATAACAAGCATATCAAGCCAACCATGCTTCCCAAAGGATGGCCACCATTTTGCCAGAGCCAAGTATAATTCATGACTTCTGGATACTCCCTGACCCACTTGTTCAAGACAGTAGTTTTTAGTTAGAATGAGAAAAAAAAAAAA
>NW_022900935.1:50930052-50930858 GCF_012274545.1 Fukomys damarensis | reverse complement strand
AAAAAAAAAAAAAAAAAAAAGATTTCTATTTAGGCTGAGCCTGGAAGTGGAGAGATTTATTTAATTAATTTGTTGGGGGGGGTGCCGGGGATTGAACTCGGGGCCTTGTGCTTCCGGGGCAAGCGATGGAACCGCTGAGGTAAATCCCCAACCCAAGAGATGTTTACAAAAGAAGGTGAAGTATCATGTGCCACTGAATGGGTCACTGCCTCAGTGTGAGGCTCCTTTCTAAAATCTGAGCCGCTCCAACTGTGTAGCATACTGAAGGAAAATTCACGCCTCCAGATGCTTTGTTCCACACCATTTGTAGCATCTCTGTATGCTCAACTGACCTGTAGCCTAAAGGCCTTTCAAATACACCATCTCACCTCCTCTTTCTAGGAAATCAACCTGCCTTCCTCAAAAATAAAATGACTAGGAGCTGGGCACAGTGATACAGGCCTACGATCACAGCTACTCTGGAGTCTGAGGCAGGGAGATTGCAAGTTTGAGGCCAACCTGGACAGCTCATCGAGACTCTATCTCAAAAAATAAAAAGGGCAGGGTCTATAGTTCAGCATTCATTGGGTTCCATCCCCAGTACCATAAGATAATAAAATGATTGCGCTGAGAGTGTAGTCTGGTGCACCAGCTTAGCACGCACTGGGACCTGGATTCAAGACATTTAATACTGAAATATATAAGTAAATAAAATCACTGCAAGAAAATCGCCACCATAAAGTTAAAAGATGAGGGCCAGGGATTTAGCTCAGTGGCACCACGCCTACCTTGCAAGTGCAAGCTCCTGAGTTCGATCCCCGGTACCA
>NW_022900935.1:50902424-50929948 GCF_012274545.1 Fukomys damarensis | reverse complement strand
AAAAAAAAAAAAAAAAAAAAAAGATGAGGAGAAAATGTTTGCAGTATATATAGTTAAAAGATATCTACAACATATCAAGAAGTCCTTTAAATTGGAAATCTAGTGCCTCAACACAAAAGTTTTTTTAATGAATAGGTAAATCATAGAAAAAAATACAAATGACCAATAAGCTCAGGACTAGTTAGAAGGAATATAAAGAAAACAATAAGATATTACATTTATCTGATAGCAAAAATTTTAGAGACCAGTAATACCCAGTTCTGGGTATAAAATTATGATGTAAAAATATGATATTAAAATGATAGGTACAAATAAATATGCCACAACTATTCTACTTCTAAAAATGTATTCTTAAGAAATACTTGTCCTCACTGGGCATGATGGTGCACACCTGTAATCCCAGCATTCAGGAGGCTGAGGCAGGAGGATCACCACAAGTTTGAGGCCAGTCTAGGCTACATAGTGAGTTCAAGGCCAGCCTGAATGAAAAGAAAAGAAGAAGGAAAAGGAAAAAAAAAAAGAAATACATGTGCTCATGAATATAGGTGCAAAGCAACTTTGTGTGGTGGTGTTTATAAAAGTTAAAAATTAGTTTCAGTGTATATGTCCATTAACAGGGCTATGGTAAAGGGAATGGTGATGCACCCATACTATGAACATTGTGTGCAACAGTTACAAAGAACAAAGTAGGTCTGTATATATTGTTTTGGAAATATGTGCATTGGGCCGGGGATTTAGCTTAGTGGTTCTGGCGCCTTCCTCACAAGCACAAGGGCCTGAGTTCGATCCCCTGTACCAAAAAGAAGAAAAGAAAAGAAATACGTACAATTTCCATTAGTAGAAAAAAAGTAAGTCAAATCTACTTGCAATATGGCACAATAACAACAATGGGATACTACATATGTAGGAAGGAATTTTGCCTCCGTGAAGTGCAGTGAGGAGGGAGTTGATATTCCTAGAATACTTTCCGCACTGGTTCTATCAGTGAACCTTATCAGAAGCACTGGTTCCGACACTCCCAGGTATCTCCAGGGTCACTTGTTTACTTAAGAAGCTTTGCCTGACAAGATCTTACTGAAGAAAAGCAAGTTGTGACCTTTCAAAATCTGTAAGTTGCTATGATCATTTACCGATTAACTTGCAAAATAACTGACGTAGGATTCCTTTCGTAAGAGTTTGTTTGATACACTGCGGCAAGCAAATAGACCTAAACCTAAGTTGTTAGAAGTCACACTGATCATTGAACATCTGTCGGTAATGAAGATAGATCACCTCATCTGGCATTGGTCATATGTAACAGAATTTTCTAAAAAAGTGATTCATATATAGATTTTTGAGGTGTTATATGTTGCAAAAGCAAGACACAGTAGCCAGGCGTGGTGGCGCATGCCTGTAATCCCAGCACTCAGGAGGCTGAGGCAGGAGGATCTCTGTGAGTTTGAGACCAGCCTGGGCTACATAGTGAGTTCCAGTTCAGTCTCAACTACATAGTGAGACCCTGTCTCAAAAAACCAAAAAAAAAAAAGACAGTGCATTTCACCAGATAAACAGGAATATTTTCACTTGGTCAGGAGTGCTCTAAATTACAAGGGTATCTTGAAAATGTTTGCCTCATGTCCATACACATTTATGATATGTGGGGATATTTCAGAATTTAGACAAAAAATGTTTTTCAGCACCATCAGGGACCATAATCATCTGTTACAGAGCTACTCTACTAAAAATGTTCATGGTGTGTGTGTGTGTGTGTGTGTGTGTGTGTGTGTGTAATTTTGAGGATCAAACCCAGGGCCTTGCAAATACAAGGCCAGTATTCAACTGCTGAGCTATACACTCAGCCCCAATGCTGAAATTTTATTTCTTAACTTTTCATGTAAAAAAAAAAGGAATTATGCTTCCAGAGTGACCAGAAATTCTAGAAAAGTGTATCTTCCCCTTACCAATTTCTAGTTGATGATATTCCTATTCTAGTGACTCAAAAGAATAGATTTTAAATGTCTTTTTTTACACAAATATTGCATTTGTGATATAAAAAATTTATGAAAGATAAATACACAAAACGGAAAGGAAATTAAAATATCTGCAATTTTAACTTCTCAAAATGATCACTGGTAAAATTTGAAATATATGCTTTCAGCTTTTTAAAATGTAGGTGATGATTTTCTGTCTAAAATCACATATGTGCAAGTTTTGCCTTCTGTTTTTTATTTGACAATATATCAGTTTAGTAGTTTTAGTAGCACTAAATATTCTACTTCATTTTTAATGTCTGCACAGTGCTATCAGTTCTTTGAGTTGTTTTCAATTTTTCATTATTATGAACAAGGCAGTAATGAACATCTTTGCTGTTAAACCCTTTTGCACGTCCATAAAATTGATATATCTTTGAAATCCCATAGTCATACCATTTAAGCCCCTCTGTTAACATTGAGCTAATTAAAGATAAAGACCGATTTCTGGTGGGACTCACTAGAGAGATGAAACTAAAACTCTTTTGCTTTTATTTTCTAAATTAAGTGTCTGATACTATAACTATAGAGAAACGTCTGTAAATTTTAAACTTCTAGCTAAAAGTGATATCTTAGTATTCATTCCAGGTACGTTTGTGTTTAAAGAAATTTTATGATCAGCCATTGAAATTAAAATGAGTATATTGAAGAATGTGTTGCTGTTGTTAAGTAAGATGTTTGTTCTACTCATAAGGCAGCATCCCTTTTATTGCTTTTCGGTTTCCTTGGTTTTCTAACAGAAAAGCATGCTCTTTGCTTGGCCAGACTGATGCTTAGCATTCTTGATACTTACATTGCTGATAGACAGATTGTTGACGGATGATTCCAGGGTGGGAGGGGGATCCTCAGCTAAATAAAACAGCCTGGATCTGGCTTCAGAGCCGTCTTGACCCCAGACCACACTGAGTTCAGTCCTTAGCTCTGGCACGCCTGCCCTTTGGAAATGAGGAAGCCCTCACGTGACACACAGATGGCTATAAAAAGACTTAAGACCACACGATGCAACAAATCCTCAAGGAAGACTCCCCGCTGTGAACACCCAGTGCAAATCCTTCACAAAGCCAGTTAGTTAGTGGTGGGGTGGTAGGTAAAGCAATTGGTGAGCAAACCTTTACCAGTGGTAAAGAGGCGTATAGTTAAAACCCTGTGGAGACAGCAATAGAGGAATGCCCATCTGGGAAAACTGCTGCAAAAAAATGTTGCAAAATAACCAAGGAGTGGGTCAGAGGGCTGGGAATAAAATGAAGACAGCATTAAAGTGAGACTAATTACCAGTTTTTGTATTTCACATACCGAAGATGGATGAGTTGTGTTTAAGCTTTTTATCAGTTGAATTACGATAGGATCTCTCAACCTTGGCACTACTGACATTTTGGATCAGATCCTGCTTCCCTGGGGGCTGGGTCCTGTAGGTTGCGGAATGTTCCGCAGCATCTCTGGCCCCTACCCACCAGACAGAGGCCAGCAGAACCCTCTCTGCAGTTATAACAACCAAAAATGGCCAAAGAGAAATCGGCCCCTGTTGAGAACCACTGGATTAAGAGATCATTATCCTGAATTACTGAAAAATTGCAGACTGGGGCCCCAAATCCTGTCGTGTGCCATTTTATTTATAGATCAGTGTGGGTGGGAGTAGTGCCAGCCATCTTCAAGCTGTTAGACTAGACTTGAAGTTCAGTGGAGACCTGTACTCTCTGACATCACATATTCTGCAAAAATCCATCCCTATGTGAGAATTGCACCGGATCTCATTTATACCAGTGAACGTCATGGTTCCGCTTTCTACATCCTGTCTCCTGTAGTAGCAATGAAAGTGTCCGTTCTGTCATTGAATGCATTCATTTAAAGAATCTCTGAACGTATCTGAAAAGGTGTGTAAAGGTAAGTATTAAACGAAACAAACCTGACCCTTCCCAAAGGGATCTTCTAACCAAGCTTTAGGAGATCTCAGGCTACGCACTGCCCACACGCTAATTCTTTCTACCACTGAGATCACTTTACGAATGACCCCTAAATAATTAATTGCCACTCTTCTGTGTTCTGAGTCTCTTTTGACTTAAATTCCTCGCCCTCACTCCCCTTTGGCTGTTTTAGCTAACTTTATGACTCACTCTTCATAAAGTTAGTCAGTGCCCTGCTTTTTTAAACCTCCTTGGCTACTGCTAAGCTACCATCTTTCCCTAAAGTCTCCCCGTGAAAGTTTGCGTTTAATAACAGAAGTTGCCAACATCTTAACCTCTTTCAGATATGACAATGGATGATGTTCGGGAATACGAGAAAAACATGCATGAACAAACCAACATAAAAGTTTGCAATCAGCATTCCTCCACTGTGGATGACATAGCGAGCCATGCCCAAACAAGTGTATGTAGAATTTTTAAAACATGTTGCCCACCCTGTACAAAAGAAACACGGAAACTGATCTTTGAAATATGCAAACACTCCCTCCCCAGCCTTCTCCAAAAACATCATCTCCCAGAAGCTGTTGGTGAAGACGCTGAGCTGCATTCAAAGTGGGCAGCATCACCTCTCTTGTCTAGATATTTCTATTCTTTAAAACTGCTTGATGTGGGGGTTTTCATGGGTCATAATGCTGAGAACGTGGAAAGTGGAAACATTTTTTGGTACTAGTAAAATGGCCTGCACAAACCATAAAAGAGCACAGTAGTGAAAATGGGTATCGTATGTAAACTAGAAAAACATGTCAGTAACTTTTCAAAACATAAAGTTAACACTCACTTATTCATTCAGAGGAGGGCTTCCGGCTCATCTGCTATTTTAAGTTTCTTTATATGTGCTTTGAAATGTTTTCTAGGGTTCTGTGGAGCTGTTTTACCCAATCAGTTCTTTTTTCTTAGGGTAATCTCGATAGTGTGGCAGTCTGTGCACACACACACGCTGAGCAGGCAAGGGTTGATGAGCTGGGGAGGTGGTTGGGCTACGGGGTGGATCTGGCCTGGGACTTAGCAAAAGCCTCAGACCCTCCAGTGGTTTAGTCACACAATGGAAACTGAGAGCTGACTGTGCAGCTCATGCCAACATTTTAAATATACTAACCTCACTGGGTGTGGTGGTGCACATCTGTGATCCCAGCAGTCTGGGAAGACCAAAGTAGGAAGATTGCAGGTTTGAGCCCAGCCTGGGCAACTTAGTGACTTTATGAGCACCTGTCTCAAAATTAAAAACAAAAAAACCAAAGGGCTGGGGATGTAGCTCAAGTGCAAACGCCCTGGGTTCAATCCCCAGTAACATTAAACAAACAAACTTTCATTCATGCTAATGAAGAGGAAATATAGTTAGTTAACAAATGAAAAATGCAAATCACCAAATCTTATATACCTTCAGCCAGAGCTGTGATCACTTTGGGTTCCAGCTTGAGTTCTCAAGTCTGTGAACCCAGACCCCAGAATAATGCATATTAGGGCTGGGTGTGGTGACACACACCTGTAATCCCAGCGCTCAGGAGGCTGAGGCAGGAGGATTGCTGTGAGTTTGAGTCTAGCCTGGGCTACACAGTAAGTTCCAGGTCAGTCTCAACTACATAGTGAGACCCTGTCTCAAAACAAAACAAAACAAAACAAAGGATAATATTTATTAGGCTTTTGTCAGAATCAAGAATGTGGTTATAGAAAACTGAAAGGGACTGGTATTGTGAAGACCTGGCTGCACGTGGGGAAGTTTTAGTTGTGTTTCTAGAGCATGTCTTGGAATGCACCCTGCAAGGCTCATGCTCTGTCCTTGGATGCAGGTGACTGCCTGAGTGGCCCCAGCTCCTGCCTACCAGGGTTGTGTGCCAGGATTGGCTCTTCAGGAAACTGCTGGGGCCAGACCTTCCAGAAGGGTTTCCTTTCTGCACAATCTATTGTGATGAGACTGCCCCTCCTCTCTCCCTGTTCTAAACATAGAAGTGTTCCTTAAGCAAACTGTTCTTGAATTTCCATCACTTTCAGTTACCTTTTCTTTTAAGAATGTTAGACACCAGTTTCCCCCTCCACTGCTTTGGAAAGCTGCTCACTATAAATATGACGAAGGAAGCCACCAGGAAGGAGAAAAGGCCGCACGTCAAAGGGCACTGAGCCTGGTGCTTTTCTCATTCTCAGTTCTTAAAGTCCACAGCTTTAAGGACCTTTGCTTTGGCTTTCAGTTTTTATTACTATTTTCTATTATTATTAAATCAGTTTACTGCGTCGAAGGAGATGCCCTAGAATGCTTGTCCCCCGCCCCCCTCTGGAAAGCTCATGCATTCTCTGGCTGCAAGTCATAGTTGTTCCCATGACTTCAGCACAAGAAATGTTTACCCTCTGAAAAGTTAAGCGGCACAGTTACTTTGGATGCTTGCAACAGTTCCCTTATTCTTTGGATTTCACAAAATTGGGGATCATTTATTTTTCCAGTCTTCTGCAATAATGAAAAACACAAGAGGCTGCTGTGTCTCACAAAAATTGCATAGGTGCTAAGTGAAATTTAAGTCATCAACCTAGGCAGGAATAAATCAGATCGAAAGCATGCAAAAGTAATATCCATGAACACAGCAATGCGGAAATAACAGTCTCATTTTCAGTTGAGGTGTTTCAAAGCCTTTGTAAGGGAACGTCCAAAAGACCCCAGAAGGGAATGGAAAATTAAAATTCTGTGCTTTTGATTGTTTCTGCCCCCTGCTGGATGCAGGGAGCACAGCAACATATTCAGCCACTTTAGAAAGATTTTATTATACAAAAACATATCGTGTGTTTATTATACAAAAAATACATGAAAAAATGATAGTTCTTCACTAAAACTTTTCTAAAAGTCTTGACTTGACTTCAAAGTAAATGTATCTTTTAAAATTTTTGATCTTTGCCAAACTTGGTGGCACACACCTGTAATCCCAGAACTCTGAAGGCTGAGGCAGAATTGCCACTTGTGAGTTCAAGGCCAGCTGGGCTACATAGTGATTTCAAGGCCAGCCTGGATGATAGAGCCAGACCCGGTGTCAAAAGAAAAACAAAAACAAAACACACACACAGATAAATGCATTAATTAAATAAAATTTGATCTCATTTCTTAGCTTAATAGTCCTAGTATTTTCTAAAAGTAGTAAGTTTATATATACATATTTTCTTGATATGGTCTGTATTTTGCGTTGTGTCAACATAGTTGCAATTTTTTAATTCCTTTTGGTAGGGGGGCTTTTACCCTTCAGGACATTTAGTGATTATTCACAAGGACATCCTGTTAAGGATTTTATTTTATTTAAAAAAAAAATGATTCTAGCCGGGCATGGAGGCACACGCTTGTAATCTCAGCCCTCGGAAGGCTGAGGCAGGAGGATCGCTGTGAGTTTGAGACCAGCCTGGGCTACACAGTGAGTTTGCTCCAGGTCAGTCTCAACTACATAGTGAGACCCTGTCTCAAAAAAACAAAAAAAAAGATTCTGGAGCCAGGAATGTAGCTCACTGGCACCACACCTCCATGGCAAGCCCAAGGTCCAGAGTTCAATTCCCAATACCCCAAAAAAAGTTTCTGATTCGCTCAATGTTATGAAATCTAATGATTGATACTATATCATGAATGTTCATTCCGTCCTTAATATTTCTAAAGGGGCTGGGTTGTTCCATGGTAATTTAGCCCATGTATCAATTCAGAAAGTTTCAATTACTAAGGACATGGCAAAAGACAAGAAAGAGTAAAAAATGGGATTCTGGAGGCCAAAAGAGATGTGGGAAAACCATGGGTAGCAGAGTTCAAGTTTTACTCAAAGACAAGCCCTAGGCCTTCACTCCGCTTACTGTTTTTGTTGTTGTTGTTGTTGTTGTTGTTTTTTGGCGGGGGAGGTTACCAGAGATTGAACTCAGCCTCTGAGCTAAATTGCTAGCCCAACTCCGCTTATTCTAATAAGCCAGTTGCCTGGTTTTCTCTGCTCCCAGTAAGTAAAGGTGGCAAAGGATACTAGGAACAGCCACAGTGACAGTAATTAAGAATAACAATGATAATACGGTTTCTGAGAATTAGGAGGTAGCAAGCCCTAGACTTTGGGAAGGAAATCATAACTAGATTCTTGTCCTGTGATGGGGATATTTTCAATATATTATGTGCTAGAGGTAGTTAAGTATATATGATTAACCAAATATACTAGGGAAAGACTTACAGTTTGAAAATGTTTTTACTCTCTCACTTGACATTTTATATATTTGGAAAACTTACATCATCTGGCAATGCCTGTTAAAAGGCATTACTGATTTATTTGTTGAGTTCTACATAATGTTTTTTTCTCTTGAAAAATTCTCACTCATTAAATGATCTTCTCTTCATTTTCTATTCGTTTTCTTTTGAGTTGTCTTGAGAAGTGGTTTTATTTTCTCAGCTTTGGGATAATTATCAGAGTATATGGGTTGTTATGTTTTTAAGTCTGAATTTAGAAATAGCATCTAAATAATTTCAGGATGAATGTACTGTCAGGAAACCGGTAACAACAGAATCTCGGAATGCCAAAAGTAATTTATTGAATAGGAAGGTAGGATGTTAAAAAATGCTGATGATTTACCTGAATTTATCTTACAAAGCTAGCATTTGTGATTTAAAGTCAGAAATAATATGTAAATATTGACCGTTCCAGAGCCATGGATTGCTTTAATTACCTTCTCTTTATGAAAGAGATGACCAGGTCTAATAACAGTTCCAAAAAAATAAATAAATAAATAAATGATTACAGTTCCATATACCTCACACCATGCCAACAACAACAACACACAAACACACATACTCCCCAGGTCTAGTTGTACACTCTCCTCTTTAAATCTTTATTTGGAATCCTTAAAATACTCAATGAAGAGCATTTTTTGGAAAGTCTTGGGTGGGTATTCTGTCTTCAGGAGCATGCCTCAGTAGGAAGGAATTACTAAATGTCCCCTTCATTTCAAGGTCCCCGTAGTTTCTTTAAAAACGAATGCACCGGCAGATCCGTTTGGATCTCTCCTAAATAACTGCTCACTCTTCCCTCTGTTTTCCCTTTGAAGACATGACAATGGATGAAGTCCGGGAATTCGAACGAGCCACTCAGGAAGCCACCAACAAGAAGATCGGCGTTTTCCCACCTGCGATTTCGATCTCCAGCATACCCCTGCTGCCTTCCTCAGTGCGCAGCGCCCCGTCCAGCGTTCCGTCCACTCCCCTGTCCACAGACGCCCCGGAATTTCTCTCTGTTCCCAAAGACCGGCCCCGGAAAAAGTCTGCTCCAGAAACTCTCACCCTTCCAGACCCTGAGAAAAAAGCCACCTTGAATTTACCTGGGATGCACTCTTCCGATAAGCCATGTGGGTCCAAATCGGAGTAACTCCATAGGAATATCTCCTGGGGTTTTGTATTTTCATTCTGGGTTTTGGTTTTGGTTTTTTGTTTGTTCGTGTGTGTGTTTTAAGGAATCTTCTGGAATAGGAAAAGACTGCCTTGTCACTCAGACGTGTTCCTTTGACCTCCGAGTGTGCATGTGGTTAAGTAATTTCTCAAATAATACGAATCCCTAAGTGTGCCACACGGTGTCATCATAGATGTAAGATGTAAGACTTGCAAAAACAGAAGGAATCTTCTATAGCCACCACTGTCAGCCAGAGAGAGAGCCTCGCTCTTTGGCATTTGTCGAGATTGGCGTGGACTTCAAGGGTAAATATATAGAAGTTTACACCATTTTCTTGCCAGGTGTGGTAAAATAGTGAAGGCACTTTCCTCCCATCAAACCTGAAATTCTCAAAAATATTCTCAGGCATCACATAACTAATTGTTAAATTTTGAACTGTTGACCACCAATACTTGAATACCAGTAGTTACTGAGATTCCTATTTTGGTTAGTCTGACTCAGGATTTGGGGCCTAATTAACTATTTAAATTTTTGAAAATTTTAATTATCAACCCATGAAGGCTCCAAGTGCAATTAATAATAACTTATTTGTACCTTTCACAGAATTTAATAAAGATTCCACTTGTATCTGTCTTTTAATAGCTTTCCCCTTTGTGCCCTTGTGGCCTCAAGAAATCTTCAAGAATTACATGGGTGAATGTGGCCATAGCTGATTTATTTAGAGTGGCTAAGTTTAGGAACCAAGAGGCCCAGGTGAGACAAACATCTCTTTCTCTACAGGTATACCAACAAACCTTGACTTGCCTGCTTCTGTCATCCTTTAAGATTTCTCAGAATTTGCAATTAACTGAATAGAATTCACTGACTATTTGCCCATTTGAAGAAGTTCAAGGGTAGAGGAAGCCAACTGGACTTTTAACGCCATCAGAATATCTGGCGTGTGAATTATGAGAAACAGAATTGTCTCCGATTCCCTCCTGATTTTACTCTTAGTGACATCCAGACTTCCCTGGGGTGGATTGCCTACCCCAGATCTTAGAAAAGACTGCCATTCTCTTGCTTCTTCCTTGAAATCCAAATAGTTGTAGCTCAGTAGCAGAGCATTTGTCCAGCATGTTTAAGGCCCTGGGTTCAATCCCCAGCATTGCACACAAAGAAAAGAAAGAGAGAGGGAGGAAAGAATATTGAGAATAATGTGTAAATCAAATAAATACTGCCAAGTGGAGGAAGAGAATGAGAATTTCTGACTCCTGTTTGGGGGGGGGGGTGTTAAATAACAAATGTCCCTCTGTCTTGCTTTCATTTCTGCAAGATTAGAATCAAGGTTGACAGAAGGTAAGATCTTTTATCAAAGTGACAGAGAAGAGAGCTCTCCTTTGGTCTAAAGAGAGCAGTCTGTCACGATTGCACCTCACTGCCTTTAAACCACGAGGGAGAGCAAGCAGAATCTCAACACTGACATTTGTCCTCCCAGAGAGGAGGAGAACAAGATAATCGGGCATCTCTGAGGCCCATGCCCTACCTAGCTCGCCTTTCTGGCCATAACCTCCAACCTCAGGAAATGGACCTTCCCAAAACACAGATTCCAAAGGAAACCAAACGAACCAAGGAGCAGCCTCTCCTACCCTCAGAGCCTCTCCAGCCAGTGGACCCTGCCTGTTCCCCCTTCCCAGTGCTCAGCACTCTGTGTAGTCATTCAGGTCGAAACACTCTTCAAGGTGCAGGCGCTGGCCCTGTGAGCCCAGCACCAAAGTGTTCAAGTGTCTCGATCATTTGTCTATAGATTGACATTTAGCTTAAGAAAAATAGACCCTGTACTCAAAGGAAACCGGTTGCATTTAGCTTAGATCAACCATACACCTAATACTTAAGAATGATAGTATCGTAGTAAGACACCTTCTTTGCATGGTATGGAAGCATGAATTTTGCTTGTGAGGAAACCTAGTCTTTTATCAGCCCCCTTGAACTTCTCAATGGCTCCCTCTCCACGCACCAGTACTTATTGGGAATGTTTGGCTTTAGAAAGCAAAATTCTCCTTGCAGAAAACGTGGATGGTATACGTAATTGCTTACCATTTCCAAGCTGAAATCAGGGTAGGGATGGGATCATTATTTTCACATAGAATAAATTTCTTTTGTGCAGGTTGTCATATCTGGCACCTGGTTTTTCCATGAATACCATTGCTATTTTCCTTTTTCATAAAGTAGTTTTTGCTTTCAAGGTCAACAATCTGATATGTTTTAGAAAGCTAATTTCTGATTTCCTTTTGTGAGTTTTATTTCTTTTATAGCCAGTATAATACCACAGACAGCAATTGCAAAGCTACCCACGATAGTGTGATTCTTAACCAACAAATATGTGCTCTTAAAGTATGTCTAGTTGTTCTGTTTACATGTGGTTCGTGAGCATTACAAGGGGGAGGGGCGTTGCAGGTTTTCCTTTAGTTGCTTTGAATATTTAATCTAGTCATCACAAGGCATAAACGACTTCAATGTATTATAAATCTTAGTTTCCAGCTATCATTTCACTTTCTCCATACGTGAATTTGTTATTGTGGGATACAAGCCTGCAATGAGTGTGTATATATAACATTAATAATTCTTATAAGGATGGAAATTAAATGGTTGCATGATGGAAATTTAAAAGAAAACAAAGCAGAAACTTGAATTTGCTAAGCATGTTTGAGGAAAAATAGAATCCTTAACTCAGTGCCTCTGTCTGCAATGTGGAAACCTTCAGCTTTGTTCACCAAAATTGTATTATACCTGTATATATATAAATATAGTGTAGCAAGTCACACGCCACAAGTTTTAAGTATCTGGTAGCCAAATTAAAATAGATAATCCATAGGCTAATACATACGTCCATCCCTCTTCATCTCTGATGTTAGCAGAAACCATCGAAATGACCATAATAAGCTCCATTACTTTGGGTGGATTTCAAATAGGAAATGTCCCTGTGCTTTTTGTTGGCTGTAGTACAGCATTCTTGTTTTGGCTGTGCTTTTTCTGGGATAAGAAGGTCTCAATATTTCTACTGCGTAAACTTTGTCAGAAATCACCTGTAAAGATCATTTCATTTTGAACTGTAGTAAAATAAAGCAAAGGAAAAGAAGATAACAGCGAAAGAGGCCGTGACATTTTCAGTTGCCACCATTGTAACTGAAGCCTACTAAGTTTACTGGTGACCTAATTTATACAACCTTCTGTTACAGTTTTGCATCTAATGTGGAAAAGTAGTCTTAATTTATGTAGAGATGTGTATTAGCCATGTTCCAGATTGTGAAGATAAGGAGTGTAGTTGAGGCTATGGAATGAAGATACTTAAAAACCCAATAGTGCCCCCCCAAAGTAAAAGTAATTATGTGGTTTTATTTTAAGGCACTGTAATAAACAGTGAACTAAGAGAATAGACTCTGACACATCTTGATGAATCATTTTTCAGTGCAAGTTTCAGGGTGAATGTGTTTATTTGTATTTCTAAATTCTACTTGCTTTCTAGACTGGGGATACAGCTCAGTGGTAGAGGGCTTGCCTCGCGTGTGGCCTGGGTTTGATCCTCAGCAAAGCAAAATGAAAAATGATTCTACTTTCTTTAGTATGCCACCATGGCTCAGAGACAACAAAGTAATGTTACTGGCTGGCCTAGGTCCACAGGAATTTTATTTTTGAGAGGGCCCAGAGTATGCTTGACTCCACATAAAGTGTGTAATGAGATAATCCAATGGAGAACTGTCTAAGCGATTTTAGTACTTCTGATCATTTGGCTCAATAGGCCAGGTGACAATCTGCCATCTGAGCCATGTTAAAATTGAGGGGGAAAAATCCTGTCCAATGACTGTAACTGTAATTGATCGTAAATAAACTACTTGCTACTGTTCATTCCTGCCGAAGTGTCACACGGTACCACTGTTGGCATGCTGAGGCAAAACGTGTTGGCTCTTCCCTGTTCTACTTTCAAAACAATCTGTTAGCGTTTGAAATGTAAGTGTTTAAGCTTTGTAGGAGTTAGTGCAATAAGAATGTGACCACGTTGAGAATTTCTCCGATGCCGTTATTAATTGTCCGGCTGTTAGGACGTTAACCGGCGCTTTAGAATTTTGCTTTCAGCTAAAGTCCTGCCTGTTGATTGCCAGTCTCTCTTCGGTTTCTCTGTATCTCCAAGAAGACAAGAGGTTCTTTGAATTGATCTTATCCCTATGTCACCGATGGGTAGCTTCGAGTGTAACTTTTAGTGTTTACGTTTGGAGCTGGGATCCTGATTGGTTAAAGTAGTCCAGACACCACTGCCACTGCTGAAGCACCGAGTGTTAGACCGCGCAGTGTTACAGGCGATAGTGGAGCGAGCTGGAGTTGATCCTCACGTACCCCATACTTCTGTGTCATTTTATGGCTGTACTGTCTCGTTCCTCCTCCCCCAGTTATTTATTATTGTTCATAACTTACTTTTTCTTACATTCTGTTGTAAATAAAGTACAAAGCAATCTTCTTTCTAAGTGTAAGTTCCTCTCTCTCCTCAGCCAGTCTCAAGTGAGTGTTGGCCACAATGAGCTTGCAGGTTGATGAGAAGAGGACGAGGAGGAAGGAACAAGCCGGGGGCGGCTACTCAGACCCAGTTGAAGGACCTGCAAACAGGTCACCTGGTCTACTTTCAGCTATGGTTCTCTGAGGGACAGGACCCATGATAGGAAGAGTCTGGGTGCCTGTTCCAATTATCCAGCCAAACAGTACCCAAGATAAATCTATAAATCCACGGAATACACACATAGCCTCATCCATCCATCCAGAGGGCACCTGATTCCCTCTCAAACTCAAGGCCACGCTCCCCAAGAGTCTGTTGGAATGACCCTGGCAGGACACCGTATTCTCTCCAAGGCAGGTTGAGGTATTTTTTAAGGGGAACTAAAAGCACTCTGTATGGTTTCTCCATCGCAAATAGCTCATGTTGTTCACAAAAGGGTGCCCTGGGGACAGGAACAGCAAGGATTTAGTGCCCCTCCGTCATTGGCCTGTGCAGTGCAGTGCTAAAGCCACAGCGCACCCTTTGCTTCACGCTCTTTCTGTTCAATCATAAAACCGTGCAACACCTGATCTTTCGTGGGCTCCGTCACTCAGCTTCCTGTAACGGTGCATGGGCAGGCAGCTTTCTACCCTGAAAAGCTTTCCCAAATCACATGATTTCAATCTCACTGACTACGGCATGTTCGCTTTTGGAGCTCCGGCTTCACCGTTACCACCCCCACGCGGCCTTTTAATTCTCTATCCGGAACACAAATTTCCCACACAGAGCAGCTAGCTGACTTTCAGCCTATCGTCCTGCGTACAGTGGGACAGGGCTTCTTCCTGGGGCTGCACTATATGGGGTTGTTAAATATTTGGGTACTTAGTGTTAAACAGATAGGCATTTGTAACGCCCCCATTTCCTAGTACAGCAATTAAGGCATGGCCTCGTGTGAGAACAACTCACAGACTCCTGAACAGCCACATTCTTTTCTAAAATTTCCTTATTTCCCTACATGCTACTTGGGGTTTCTTTTTCTTTCTTTTCTTCTCCTTCTCCTAACTCCCCCACCTCGGTACTAGGAATTAAACCCAGAGGTTGCCCATGGTACAGAATTGCTCTGCCGCTCAGCTGTGTCCCCTGGAAACTTGGGTTTTCTTGTCACAGCCTCTACACCTTGTTCTCAAGTTCGGGATACATCATGTGTCCTTTCTCCGAGCCCTTACTCTGAAGAAAAAAAAACGCCATTGTCAGCCGGGTGTGGTAGTGCACGGCTGACATCCCAGCACTCGGGAGACTGAGGCAAGAGGATTGCATTGAGTTCAGGGCCAGCGGAGGCTTCATAGTGAGTTAAAGGCCCACCTCGGCTATATAGAGAGACTCTCTGGGGTGGGGGATATATATATATATATATATTTGTCAAACCTAAAGTTTTGATGGCCTCGGAACAGCAGCCTGTGTGTGCCTATAGACATTCATATGAGTGTGCTTCACTCAGTGGGGTGGATCCTGGCAAACCCAGCTTTCAGGTCTGCAGGTTGACGTTCTGCTTAACGTATTGGTCCTGATAATCCATGCCCCCATAAATTCTCCCTCTCCCGTGCTGTGCAAACTAATAAGATATCCCACTCAAATTCAAATATTTCCCTATTTTCCTGCTCTTGGAAAAGTGGGGAACAGGCTAATACTCTGCCTTAATGCTCTTACTTGGTTCCCAGTGTTGAGGGACTAAGCGAAAGTGTAGCCACAGAAGCCTGATATGGCCTCAGGGCCTCCTGAACCCCGACATTCTGTGAACAACATCAATGGGTTGAATAGGCACCTTGACGTTAAGGGATACATAATTCTTTGTTTAACTGTAAGTACCAACTACCTGCACAGAAGGCAGACACGAAAGATGTGTATCTCCTTTAGCTTGATAAAATTTTATTTTTCCAAATGTAAAATTGGTTGGACCTGTTCGTGCATCTTCCCCAACATCTGGGCTTAGAAACTCATTGTTGGGAACTCCCTTACAGTTGAGATTGTCACAAGTAGCCTTTTGGGTGTTTGTTTTGAGACAGGGTGTCACTATGGCTGACCTTGAACTCACGTAGCCCAAGCTGGCCTCGAACTCATGCCAATCCTCCAGCCTCAGCCTCCCGAGTGCAGGGATTATGAGTATGCACCCACAAGTAGCTTTTTGAAACAAGACTAAGTTATTGAGCTTGTCACAAACTTTGCCTTTGGATCACTTCTTTTTGGTCTGGCCCTCTACACCTTCATCCCTTTTTCATTTTGTATTTTGAGACAGGGTCTCACTAAGTCACTTAATTGCCCAGGTGGGCCCCAACTTGTGATCATGCTATATCCAACCCCCAGAGTGTGGGATTACAAGCATGCAGCACCATGCCCACCTTTTCTCTTTCTTAGCTGACTTTCTGGTGTCTTTCTTTTTGCCATCCTTAGGTGGCCTCACCAAGTTAAAAAGGTAGCATTCACTGCGACCATGTGGGACCTTCCCTCAACTTACGGGTGTTTTGACCACTGCCAGTGCAGGGGGTTGAGGCAGCCAGGTCTGGACTTTTGTGAATTTTAAATCTTATTCCCAAATAACTGTCCAGTCCCCAAGGGATTCTCCCTGCAAGACAGTGGCTGTTTACTGTGCTCGTTAAATGCCCTGGAGAATAGCTCCGAGCCTTTAAGCAAATCCAGAGCCCTCCAAAGGTAGCTAGCTGGCTGCCCTGTGTGTAGAATAGGGTTAGCGTCAGTCATCAGTGCTCACAGTGTATCCTGTCTCTTCTCTGAACACCACCTGGAAATTTAGAAAGATTTCTACAAGTCTGACTTTTCCCAATGTCATCTTTGCAGTTTTTTATATCTATGATATAAAGTGATGTCTCACCATCATCACTTACCTTAGAATTTGTTCAGACTGTGACTATAGCTTACTGGGACAACACTTGCCTAGCATGCACAAGGCCCTGGGTTCAACCCTCTGCACATTTAAAAAAAAAATGAATTCACTGTTTCTTCTGGGGAGCATAACTGGTGGGTGCTACAAAATGCCTTGATGATTTTGAATGGTTACAAACACCTTCCCGGGGATGGGGTGTAACTCAGTGGTTGAGCCTTTGCCTAGCATTCAGGAAGCCCTGGGTTCGATCCCAGCACTGAAAAAAAAATAAAATAAACAAACACCTTTGTTTTCGGTACATGGTATGGTTATTGTTTTTCATAGCTGTGTAATATTCTATGTAGTTGAAAATCCATAAACTACTTAAATATTCCTTTATTATTTAGCATTTATGGGTTTTTTTTCTGGATTTTATCATTATGAAGAGTGCTGTTAGGCACCTTTTATATCAACACAGTTTATATCTTTTTAAAATTTATTTGTTTTGAATAAGTTCCCAGAAATGCCAGGGATGCAGCTCAGTGGTGCTGTGCCTGCTTCGCAAGCACAAGGTCCTGAGTTCGATCCCCAGTACCGAAAAGAAATCATTTACTGGGTCAAAGGACATTTTTGTGACTTTGGATACTTATGCCAACATCTCCTCCAAAGAAAATTGTGCCAATTTACCATTCTATTGACAACGTATGAGTGAGAGCTTGTGTCTTTTTAAATAAGTATATGAACTTTTACAGGTTCACCATTCTCAACAGCTTAAGCAGTTGCTAGCATCCAAGGCCCATGTAAGTTTGCTAGTTTAATGTATGAATGGGTCACATACCCTTCCTTGGGGTGTTCATGTGGGAAGGAGAGAGTCAAGGCACAAAGAAGCACCGTGGCTTCTTTAAATGATCAATACTTTTTCCTAAGCTGCAGAAACTGGCTACAAGAGCAACAATAGCCTCACTTGAGCATAAGGAGCTGCATTTAATTGAATAAGCAAACATCAGTTCTAAGTCTTTTTGTTCACACACTTTCAATGTTAACAAACACTGACTATATCTTTACTTGAGGATTTCCTGAAAACCACTGCATAAGACTCTGACTAGTTGGGAAGTTTTGTTAACCAAGACAACATCAGAGTAAAGACTAGAGCCCACAGTTCTTAGGGTTTATGATTCCCTGATTATAGTAGAACCTTGGTAAAGGCAAAGCAGAATTCTTAAGCATCTGTGTCTTTCTGTTTCGCAGCTCTGAGGACCAAACCCAGGGCATGGAACATGCTGGGTAAGCACTCTACCACTGAGGTACACCCTCAAGCCAGAATTCTTCCTCATCCTTCCACTTAACCTTGGAAAGAAGCTGGAACTAGGGTGCATATATGGCCCCCCAGAGAGGAACATAACAGCCTTTATATCCTCCTCTCTTGAGCCATGTGAGCACCATCCCTGAGGAACAGAGAATTCTCCACAAGGAGAGCATTATGGTCATGACTCATACATAGCAAGGACAGGGTACAAATTCTACCCTCATGTTAGTTTGGAATCTGACTTTTTCCAAACTTCCCAAGTCCCCTAGACCTTCATTTTTTATGTGTGTGTCGGTTTATTTGGTTCTTTGTTTTACTTATTTTTTGTTTTGTTCTGTTCTTTATCTGGTTCCAGGGTTTGAACTCAGTTTGAACTCAGCCGTTGGCTGGGGATCTAGCTCAGTGGTTCCGGTGCCTGCTTTGCAAGTGCAAGAACCTGAGTTCGATCCCCAGTACTAAAAAAACAAAACAAAACAAAATAAATCCCCAGCCCTGACCTTCATTTTTAAAATCAAATTAAAGACTTCACTGAGGGAAACAGCTACCTGAATTATTCTTTCTGCTATAACATGATTGTCATAACTCTCAAACACTTCCTATTTATTTACTGCAATGAAACTACACAACAAACTTTACCCCGTCAACCATTTTTACATCTATGACACAATGGCATTAAGCATATTCGCAACATTATACAACTCCCACTGCTGTTTCTAGAATTTTTTTCATTATCCCAAGAATGAAGAATGGGTCTGTACCCATTAAATACATGATATCAAAGAAAAATACTTATCCCATCCTTACTCTCACCCCCAGTAGCCTCCATTCTACTTCCTTTCCCCATCCATTTGCCTATTTCAGGTCCCTTGTATGAGTGGAATTGTATCACACTGGTCCTTCTGTGTTTGGTTTATTTCACTAAGCTTAATGTTTGAAAGATTCACCCCAGTTATTATAGGTATCAAACATTTGAAAGACATTTTATAGGGGGAAATATATGAGCCAATAAATACAGATAAAACCTACTACATGCTGCATTAATAAAGAGAAGTCAGGCAGGGGATTTAGCTCAGTGGTTCCACCGCCTGCCTTGCAAGTGCAAGGACCTGAGTTCAATCCCTCGTACAAAAACAAAACAGGGGGCATTTATTGAATCTGAATGGCAAGTGTGTAAAAATAAGATCCCCATTTGGTGATGGAAACTGGGAGCCACTAAGACAGCAGGTCTGTGCGCAGAGCCACAGTCTGCAAGACGTGAAGAGGATGGTGCTCCCTGGAGCTCCGCTGGTACACAAAGCTCCTGTATTCAGAGTTTATTCTAAAGGCTGCAGATGTAGCTCAGTGACGCCGCGCCTGCCTAACAAGCACAAGGTCCTGAGTTCGATCCAAGGTACCAAAAAAACAGCAACAGTAACAGAGTTTATTCTAAGTGAACCTCTGTTCCTCTCAATGGCAGGAGCTAACTACACACTGTGGCTGTGTTCATCGTCTTTCCTATACTGTCTCAAAACACTTGAGATAAGCAACTGGGATGGAAGGAAGATTTGGTTTTGGTTCGTAGTTTCAGAGGTTTTGGTCCATAGTCATTTGTCCCTGTTCCTTTGGGCCAGTGGGAGCGCTTGGTGGAGGAGGCAGCCAGGGAGCAAAGAGAGAGAGGAAAGGCTGGGGTCCTAATATCTCCTTCAAGGCTACAGCCCCAGTGATCTAACCTCCTCCAGCCAGGCCCCATCTCTCCAAGGTTCCACCACGTCCCAGTAGCACTATAGCCAGGAGACCCGGCCTTTAATAGTCTTTGAGGGATGCTCAAGATCCAAACTATAGCAGATGGAAATTATGCTTAAATGTGCTTACTAGAAACAAGTTTGCAGAGAGTACTTATGAGAAATACAATTTTTGAGCCCTTTTCTAGGATCCCAGAAAGTGACCCAAGGAGCAAGAAAAAGAATGATGTTTCAAGGATACAGTAAAACAGCAGGGTGTGGTAGTATACACCTGTAATCCGGGCCTCTCGGAAGGCTGAGGCATGAGGATCACAAGTTCAAGTTCAGTCTGAACACTTCAGTCAGATCCTATCTCAAAATAAAAAATCAAAAGGACTGAGGATGTAGCTCAGTGGTAGAACACAGGGTTCAATCTTCAATAGTAGGGAGCAGGGAGAGGGGAAAAGGTAAAATTTGTTTCTGCTTGAACTATACACTGTAGATGAAGTCAGACCTGCAAACCCTGTTTCCCTTCCATGCATGCAAGTTGTAGAAATAATTGCTTTACTTCTATAAAGAGAATTAAATGGGAGTGCTTGAACCGTTAAAAAATGGCTAATTTCTGATTACCTGGTGGATCAGGAATATAATATTCAGATTTCCTTGAGCAACATGGCCTGCTATTGTCAGAATAAACAAATATCAAAATCCCCTCATTTTTTCTGATATCTTAGGCCTAGTTCACATGTAAATGGAAAAACTTTTTAGCAGGATAAGATAGCCTCCTCACTTGATGAATGGCTTTTGAGAAAGATCTGGTTGATCTATAGATTTCTAATTAACTAGAAAGGCCAACATTTTGTTAATTGCATTTGCTAAGCAACATCAGTGCCTCAGCTGAAATTCTTCAACGATTCTTTTTTATATGAAATTAAGCCAAATATACCCAGAGAGGCATATGTATATTAAATATGAACCTCTTCAAATTTAGATCTAAATACAAATCAATTACTTTGAGTGTTTTGGGGGTAATATTCTTTCCCTCTCCAGTGCACCTTTATTGACACTTCAGATGAAAACCAAGGAAAAGTTTAAAAAGCAGAATCCCTTAGACTCCTGAGGGGATAAGCTGAGAGACTTTCCTCCTAGAGGCAGCACCAGGAAGCACAACAGAGACCTCTGCTGAAATAAAAATGAAGACAGCCCCAGTTTGTCCAAGAGGGAGCAAAATCTCTCTGGGAGCCTCAGAAAGCCCATGGGGCAAGCCACAATTTCCTCACAGATGTAACTTCTGGATAAAAAATTCTGTCTGTACAAATGTGCTTTGTGAGGGAACCACTATGTAGTCCAAGGTGGCCTTGAACTCAGCATGTGGCCAAAAATTCAAGGCAATCCTCCTGCCTCAGGCTCCCAAGTGCAGGGACTACCACTATACCTGGCTGATTTTTTATTTTATATATGTGTCCCATGCAATTATTCATTATTTACTTGAAATTAAAGGAGACCTGGCATCCTGACTTTTTTTTTCTAAACCACAAAAACCTAGCAAGATCTATAGCCTCTCCTACTCTTTCTTGGCTCATCTCTCATTAGATATCAGTTGTCTTCTGTCTCAAGCATATTCTTCAGGATCTGGAATAGGCACAGTTTCACTATGTAGTCCAGGCTGGCCTATAACTTGCAGCAAATCTCCTGCCTCAACCTCCTGAGTGCTGGAATTACAGGTGTAAAATTCAAATTTAATAGAACATCCTGTATTCTAGTTGGTCACTGTCTTTCTTGTTGTTGGACCGCAATAGCTGGCACAATTTAACAAAGGAAAGGCTTATTTTGGCTTAGTTTGTAGAGGTTTCACAGTCAGCTGGATCCAAGGCAGGGTGGCATGGCAGAGGGGCACAGCAGAGGACAAATTGTTCATGGCAGGAAATTGGGAAGTAGGAAGATATCAAGGGAGGAGGAAGAGATAGACCTTTCTAAGCCACGCCCACAATGACCCACCTCCCCCACCAGGCTTCACCTCCAAATCACAGTCAGCTATAAACTTATCAGTAGACTCATCCACAGATGACTGTCACACCCCTGCAATCCAGTCGCCTGTCAGAAGCTCCACCTAGGAGTACATGAGGCTTGAGGGGGGACATCAAGATATAATCCATACTAGCAGCCCTCCTTGTTGGTCAAGGTAAGAAATTGACTTTGTTCATCCTGAGAACAAAATATTAAAGGTTTATAAGCAGAAAGCAGAATTAATCTGATTAGGAATTTAAATATAAGTCATATAAGTCACAGATTGCAAGGAAGCCTGCTAAGAAGCAAGAAGAACAGAAAGCAATTACCGTGGTGCAAGTAAGAGAAGAGGCTTGGAATAGGGAGGTGACAGTGGAAGAGAGGTGCACAGGTTAACCTTTGTTTAGAAGGGAAAATGTACAGTACTTGGTGATTTGCTGCAATTGTGTTTGAGATGCCTTTCATGTGCTAATGCTGCCCAGCTCTATTTTCACCCACTTGGGCTCTGCCAGGAACTACAGGGTCATAGAGGCTACCGAGTATTTTGCATTTCAAATTTGAAATAGCTGGGTGGCCAGGGATTTGTCTGAGTGGTGCCACTGCCTGCCTTGCTAGCACAAGGACCTGAGTCCGAACCCCAGCACCCCCCAAATAAAACAAATTTAAAATAGCTGGGCATGGTGGTACATGCCTGTAATCCCAGGACTCAGGAGGCTGAGGCAAGAGGACAGCTATGCATGTGTTCAAGGCCAGCCTGAACTACACATGGAGACCTTGTCTCAAAGACAACTCCTTGAGATCCCAGGGAACAGCTGTGTGGACCAGAGTGGCACAGGTGCAGGCAAATCCCAGCCAGGGCTCTGCCCCAACCCCAGAGGCTCAGGCACACCAGCCCAAGCCAAAGGTCTGCCTGGAAAAGATCTGCATAGGCACACAAGCAACAGCCAGAGGCTTGCATCAATACTGTTAATAAGTGTACGGAGACCCTAGCCAGAAGCCTGCTCAGACAACAGGAACTGGGGTGTAGAGCCCTTAGCCAAAGGCCCTCTCAGACAATAGGTACATGTGGGCACCAGCAAGAGGCATGCCTAGATACCATCCCAAGTGTGCACAGGCCCCAGCCAGAATCCCACCCAGACAATAGGTCATTTTAGGGACCCTGAAGGCCACCATGCTGAACCTAGAAATTAGTGTAATGGTGAGCAGCAGAGAAAAGGCTTCTTGGTGGCTTGCTGAGAATTGAAGACCACTGGGGTGAGCAAGAGGTTGCCTCAATAAAGGCACAGCAGGCTACATCAGTTAAAATGAGAAAATACATAAACAAGTCTCAAAACCAGACTTCCAGATCACCTAAGGCAACCCCAAAGGGAAACAAGATGGAACAGTCTGATGTTCAACCACCTGAACTCCCTGAACTGGGAACAAAAGAGACCTGGAAAAAAATGAAATCAGAAATAATTTCTCAGATAACAGCAGAGAATATGCCCATAGTGTAAGACATGATTAAAGATCTAGAGTGGACACAGATTTTTTAAAAATTGAGGAGCTGAGGAACATGATGGAATCCCAACATAGGAAACAAAGGGAATCCATAAAACAGATGCAAACAGATTTCCAGGAGATTAAAAACTTGGTTGAAAGTTAACACAACAGAATGAGCCAATGTGAGGGCAGAATTTCAGGTATAGAAGATAGGATTGCAATTAGTGACCAGGAAAAGAAAAATTTCTTAAGAATAGAAAGGGACCATGAGAAATCAATCCAGCAGCTGCTAGATGATGCAAAGAAGAATAACATAAGGCTGATCAGAGTCAATGAAGAAATGGAAGCATGCAGATGACATAAAAGATGCCTTGAAAGCCCAAGGTCCTGAGCTCAATCCCCAGCACACAAAAAAACTACACATAGGCGTGGTGGCCCAGCCGTCACAACACGAACATTCCTGAGTTGGGGAGTGAGGATTGAGAAAGGAAAGAACACTCAAACCTGAGTGGAGACCAAGAGAAGTCTGATTTATTTCACAGAAACAGCTCCTTTTAAAGGCTTACATCAACAGGAAGCTTTTAAGGGCACACAACAACAGGAAGCACCAAGCAATTGTTTTTATCTTTATGTAAAGACTGGATTTCCTGCCTCTTACAGATAACATCAGATCTTCGGCTAACGAGTTCCTGTTATGGCAGGAAAAACAAGTTTAACAAACAGTGTCCTTGAAACGTAACAAATGCTACATAGATTGTGTCATTGCCTTAATTGTACAGGAAGAAGTTATTTTCCAAATGTCAAACTCCAGTGTGCCATGACTGGGCCCCCACACATAGGCATATAATAGGTAGGATTCCAGAAACTCAACAGAAGAACAAAATTCTACAAGCAGTTAGAGAAAAGAAACAAATCAAATACAAAGGAAAGCCCATCAGAATCACAGCAGACCTCTCAACACAAACCCTCAAGGAAAGAAAAGCTTGGAGTGATATGTTTAAAGCCCTAAAGGAAAACAGCCTCCAACTTGGATTGATGTACCCTGCAAAACTATCTTTCAAAATTGATGGAGAAATGAGATGCTTTCATGACAAAGAACACCCGAGGAACTTCATGAATACCAAACCAGCACTCCAAAATTTTAAACAATATCCTTGGAAAAGACAATAAGGATCACAACCTCAAGAAGCCCAGCAGAATGAATCCATCAGACATGACAAGAAATTAAACACAAAGGGGGAGAATCCAAGAAAAAGAAAACGTCATGACAAGGATACATTAATACATATCAGTTATAACCATCAATATTAATGGTCTCAATTCACCAATCAAAAGAAATAGACTGGCAAAATGGGTCAAAAAGCAAGATCTAACAATATGCCGCATACAAGAAACACACTTAATTCAAAAAGAAACTCATAGACTGAAAGTTAAAGGGTGGAAAACAATACTCCACGTGACAGGAAACTGAAAAAAAGCAGGAGTAGCTATCCTTTTAAAGATCAAGTGTTTCACACCAACACTGATTGAGAGAGACAAAGCAGGAAACTATCTCCTTGTACAGGGAACAATCCAAGAGGAAGAGATGACAATCATAAATATATATGCACCAAACACTAGTGAGCCCAACTATATAAAGCAAATATTAACAGACAAGAATAATCAAATAAGCACTAATATAATAGTAGTAGGAGACTTTAATACCCCACTGTCACAAAGAGTAGATAGATTAACTACACAAAAAATAACAAAATACTAGAACCCAATCAAACTCTTGAACAAATGAGCATAACAGATATTTACAGAACGTTCTACCCCACAAACCAGAATACACATTCTTTTCAGTTGCACACAGGTAATTTTCCAAAATACTCTCTAATAGAACATGTTTAAGTAAGTGCAAAGAAATTGAAGTTATCCCCTGTATATTATCAGATGAAATTAGAGATGAATAGCAAAAGAAACTGTAAGAATTTCATAAACGCGTGGGAATTAAGCAATACACTTCTGAATAACCAATGGGTCACAGAAAAAATTAAGAAATCAGACAGTTCCTACAATTAAATGACAGTGACAATACAACATATCAGAATCTATGGGACACAATGAAAGCAGTCTTCTGAGGGAAACTCATAGCAGTGAATACCCATATTAGGAAAACAGAGCAAGCTCAATCACACAACCTGATGCTGAACCTCAAGCTTCTATAAAAAGAAGAGCAGGACAAACCCAAAGCTCATACAGGGGAGGAAATTATAAAGATCAGAGCAGAAGTCAATTCAATGGAGACTAAGAGAATGATACAAAAAAATCAGTGAAGTCAAGAGTTGGTTCTTTGAAAGAATAAACAAAATTGACAAACTCTTAGCCAACCTTATCAAAAAAGAAAAAGAAAAAAGAAAAGAAAGAAAAGGCACAAATCCATGCAATTAGGAGTTAAAAGGGTGAAATTACAATGGACCCAGCAGAAATCCAGAATATCATCAATACCTACTTCAAGAACCTATACTCCAATAAGATGGAAAATACAGAAGAATGGACAGTTTCCTAAACATGTATGAATTACCAAAGTTGAATGAAGATGACCTAAAAATTCTAAACAACCCAATATCAATCAATAAAATTGAAAACATAATTAAAAACTTACCAACCAAGAAAAGCTCGGGCCCTGATGGCTTCACAGCTGAATTTTACAAAAAATTTAGAATGAAATGCCCACTCCTTACTCTGGTGCAGAGACCCCTGGACAGTCAGGGTCTCCACATGTTGAAGCCTCTCTACCTTCCATTCTCCCCTGTATCTGTGTCCTCCTTGTCCATCAAATTTCAGAGGAAAGGTCTTGACCTCCTGGCACAGCTTGCCTTCCCGATGCACTGAGAGCTCTCTAGGAATAGGAGGAGCCAGATCAGTGTCTTCTGGGCTGCGTGCACAGCTCTAGGCGACTCACTAATATATGGGAGAGGAATGAATGAGTTGGTGCAGCTAGGGCTGGGAGATGAGGGAGAGGAAGTGTCAGTGGTTTTTGCACAGGTCCAATGCCCTGTTCATCTTTTGCTTCACCCTGATCCTTCAGCTCCAGTGAGTAGAAACTACTTCCAACAGGCCCCCAACAGGGTCTCACTATGTAGCCCAGCCTGGCCTCAAACTCAGCAATCCTCCTGCCTCAGCCTCCTGAGTTCTTGGATTACAGGTGTGTGCCACCATGCCCAGCCTCTCACAGGTTTTTCATTCATCTGCTAACATTTATTTTTCCACAGGTCTGAGCGCTGCTCAAAGCTCCTCAAACTGCAGGCTGGATCCCTCATGATAACAAGCTGCCTGAACTGTTCCTAAACTGTCTTGCAGGTACTGTATTCTATGCACCTATCCACAACTCTTCCAACCAGGTGGTCTCCTCCCACATGGCTCCCCTATTACAATGAAATCACAAGGGCTACATCCAAAATAGCTATCATTAAACAAACCAGGTATGGACATGTAGTTCTGCGATAGAGTGGTAGGAAGTGCATGTGCAAGGCCCTGGGTTCAGTCCACAGTACAGAAAAATATATACACACAGGAAGGGAGGGAGGGAGGTAAAGGCAGGGAGGGAGAGAGGGAGAGAGAGGGAGGGGGAGAAAGAAGGAAGGAAGGAAGAAAAAAAGGAGAAAAGAAAAAGAGAGAAAGAAATCCAAGGACTGACAAAGATGTGGAGAAATTGGAAGCCTTGTGCACTACTGTTAAGAATGTAAAATGATACAGTCACTGTGCAAAACAGTATAAAGGTTTCTCAAGAAAAACATAAAATTGCCACATGACCTAGCTATTCCATATCTGGTGATATAACAATCGAAAGGGAGTCTCCAAAATGTATCTGTAAACCCGTGCACTAAAGCATTATTAACAATAGCCAGAAGGTAGTCCCAACCCAAGTGCCCTTGGAAGGACAGATAAACAAAATCTAGTTTATCCATACAGTGGGATATCATTCTGTCTGAAAAAGGAAATTCTGACACATGCTACTGAACAGATGAAACTTGAAGATGTGGTGGGTGAAATAAGGCAGTCAGAAAAGGGCAAACATGTTTCTCCTCATAGGTTTAGAATTGCAAAGGAACTAAATTTATAGAGGAAAAAAAGTGGAATGGTGGTTCCCAGGGCTGAGGGGAAAGGGGACGGAAATAGCTGTTCCGTGTGACAGGACCAATAGGTTCTCTAGACGGATGGTGATGATGGGTGTATAAATAAGCAAATGTACCTAATGCCACCGAATCATACACTCAAAATGGTTAAAACTGTAAACTTCATCATATATATGTAAACTTTATCATA
>NW_022900935.1:50873671-50901706 GCF_012274545.1 Fukomys damarensis | reverse complement strand
ATATATATATATCCACTATAAAATTTTTCCAGAAACAACCATTGGATTTTCACAGGACAGGGAGTGTACCACACTGAAATATATGCCCCAAAGTGTGACAAAAGGTATTAGTTTCCTCCCCTCTCTTTTATTTTTACTATGGAAACTATCTTTAGAGGTTTTTGCCTGAATGTGGGGTGAGAGTTGCGGTTTTCTACTTTGTTTCGTTTTTTGAGACAGGGTCTCACTACATTGTTCAGGCTGGCCTTAATTTCACTATGTAGCCCAATCCTGCCTCAAACTCACAGCGATCCTCCTGCCTCAGCTTCTTGAGTACTGCGATTACAGGTGTGCACCACTTTGCCTAGTTTCTGCCTGAATTTTCAAAATAGTATTCCATTCTTTGCTGTGATGTGAACATTTACTTCTAAGGCATTTTCAGATTCTAAAATTTATATATATTACATAAATATATACACATAAATTTATAAATTCATATCAGAGCATCTTTGACCTTACATTACAACTTTTACATTACAACTTCAACATTACAACTTTTACGTAATATGACGATTTGGTGGTATAAACGTATCTATGATCTCATCCACCTTCGTTGCAAAATAGTCCCCCTATAAATATTCCCTTGACAAAAACCTTACCCATTCATGTGACAGAACGTATCCCTGTCATGTTTCCATGACAAATCATAGCGGGCAACATCCTCCCTTTCAAATACAGAAAAGCATCCCTCCCTGCCTGTTATGTAATGGGATGTGTTTACTGTTTATCTATTACCTGTTTCTATTCTCGGACTTGAATGTGAGAGGCAACACCATCCCCTAGTCTTCATAGCTAGGCAGCCAAGCAGCATGAACATGGCAAAGGACCTAGACAGAACATCCCCAGCACACAGTAATAAGTGCAGGGCCACAGCTGTCCATCAAGACCAGCCCTTGAATGTCTCCAGCCAGTGATGAACAGTTAAGCCCTATTCTTTCTCATTGACCTTGATGAATGATTACTGGAAGAACACTTTGACCCATTCCTAGTTTAGACTATCTTACAAAATACTCCTAGTCCCCTTAGGACAGCTGTTGTCCTTTCCAGAAAGGACTGCAATCTCTTTTAATAGTTTACCAAACTTAGACTCAGATTCACTGAAAAGTATGCAAGTGCTGTTCCAGCTTTCCCAACCAGTAAGTCTGGATGACTTTATCCTGATGGATCAAGCCTATATTCTATTTATTACTATGGCTTGCAACAGAAGCGTACTAAATTCTTTGTATAGGTCATGCTCGAGTGCTGCTGTCAAAAATATAGTCATTTCATTTTATCAAAAGTATATTTTAGGGCTGGGGACTTAGCTCAGTGGTTCCACCGCCTGCCTCGCAAGTGCAAGGTCGCAAGTTTGATCCCTGGTACCACACATGCACAAAAAAATTGTATTTTAGGTGCCAGGGATTTAGGTCAGTGGTGCCATGCCTGCCTCTTAAGTGCAAGGTCCTAAGTTCATTCCCCAGTACCAACAAACAAACAAACAAACAAAAAAGTATATTTTAACCATCTACCAAATGCTACCTAATGGGGATGGTCAGCTAGTTATGACAGATAGGGACCCCTTACCTTGAAGAAGGGTATGACACAGAGGGGGAGACTAGGTATATGACTAAACAAATAATAAAATAATTACAAACCAGGATAAAAGAAAATAAGTAGGTTAGTACATTAACAGAACAATGTACAAGACTTGCATTTTTTTGTTTTGTCTCTGGGTTTTGGGGTGTTTCCTTGTTTGTGTTTAAGGCAGGGTCTCAATATGTAACCCAGGCTTCCCTTGAACTCATAGCAATTCTCCTGCCTCAGACTCCAAAGTGCTGGGACTGCAGGCATGTGCCACCACATCCAGCTGGACAAGACTTGTTACAAGGTGGAAAGGATGGTGATATTATCATCTCGCACCTAAATGACTGCAACAGCTTTCTAATGAATTAATTTGTTTGTACCCTAAGATAGTTGCATGGGTTGCTAAGGATGTTCTCTACCTTCATCTCTGTGTTGCTACTCAAAAGTCACCCCTTTCTGGCTGAGTGCAACAGCACCAACCTATTAATACCAGTTTCTGGGGAGGCTGAGACAGGAGGATGTAAGTTTCAGATCAGCTGAGGCAACTTAGAAAGACTCTGTCTTAAAATAATATAAAAAGGACTGAAGATGTAACTCAGTGCTCTGTAGCTATAACCCCCGGTACTGAGAAAGAAAAGAGAAAATAAAAAAGAAAGAAAATAAGTAAGAAAGGAAAGAAAGAAAGGGAAAGGAAAAACGAAAAAGAAAGAGGGAAAGAGAAAAAGATACCCTTTCAAGGATATCATCCTACCAGGGATAGTGGTGCACAGGTATAATCCCAGCACTCAGGAAACTGAGGCAGGAGGAGTTTAAATTTTCTCCCCTGAGAGCATATTTACTGAATACAATTTTCTGGTTCATTTTGGATTTTGTTATATAATCTCAGTTAAAGGTGGCAAATTAATAGTTACCACAGTTTGTCATTTTCTTGATGCTACTGTTATTCCTGATTGTAGTACTTTAGCAAAGGTGACATAATGGTTCTAATCATTTGTTCTTCCTGGTAAGCCAAGACTGAGATTGCCTAAGGGTAATAAACAATATTATAGACCAGTGCCAAAGAACCAGGGGCTAGGCCAAATAGGCAGCAATTTCTCATCTCTAATAAATTGAAGAGATAAGATTTTGAATAGACTCAAAACAAAGAAACCAGCTATGCCTGGAAGATATCTCTGAGAAGTAGTCATTTCCTAAGGGTTTAAATACTAGCAATAAAGCTACCTGTCATAAGCAATTTATAAACATCAACTCAGTAATTAAACTTAAAAAAAAGAAAGAAAATAAGATTTTTAAGCAGGATGCAAGCCCAAACTTCCAGCCCACCAAAGTCAAACCCAGGGGTCAATGAGGTGGAAGAATTTGAAACCCACCTACCTGGACTCTCTGAAGCAGTAACATCAGAAGTCATAAAACAGATGAATGAAGCTCTAGAAAAAAAATCAAAGCAGAACTACTTTCTCAGATAACTACAGAGATGGTAGCCATAATAAAAGACATGGTTAGTGACCATAGAGCAGCTATAGATACAAATAATATAAGACTTTAGGAAAACAATGGAAATAATAAACACCCAACACAGGAAAGAAATGGAATCCGTGAAACAAATTCAAACAGATATCCAGGAGATTAAATTTTTCATTGAGGGTTGGGGAATTAGCTCAGTGGCACCATGCCTGCCTCACAAGTGCAAGGTCCTGAGTTTGATCCCAGGTACAAAAAACAAACAAACAAACAAAAAAACAAACAAATCCATTAAAAGTATATGCAACAGGATGAGCCTGAGGACAGAATATCAGATATAGAAGATAGGACTGTAGTTAGTGACTATGAAAAGAAAGATTTCTTAAAAATAGCAAGAAATCACACACAAAAAAATCAATCCAATACCTGCTAGATGATGCAAAGAAGAATAACAAGATTGATCAGAGTCAATGAAAAGGAGGAGCTAGTGCAAACAACATAAAAGAACTATTCACAGAAGTAATAGCAGAAAATTTCCCAAGGAGGGAAAAGAATTTGACAAACAGATAAGTGAAACATATAGAACTCCAGCTAGCAACGATAAAAAAAGCTACACCTTGGCATATAATAGTCAAGATTCCAGAAATTCAACACAAGAACAGAATATTAAAAGCTGTTACAGAAAAAAAAATCACCTATAAAGGAAAGCTCATCAGAATCACAGCAGACTTCTCAACACAAACCCTCAAGTCAAGGAGAGCTTGGAGTGAAGCTTAGTGTTTCAAGCCCTAAAAGAAAACAAGCTCCAATCCAGACTGATGTACCCCACTCAAAACTATCTTTCAAAATTAATGAAGAAATGAGATACTTTCACGACAACAGCTGAAGAAATTCCTGACCAAACCAGCACCCCAAAGTGTTGTGAAGGACATTCTAGAAAGAGATAATGAGGACTACAATTCAATGAAACCCAAGAGAATGAATCCACAAGACAAGAGAAGCAATTAAACAAGGGAAAAAGGGAACCAACAACAGGGAAATAGTATAACAAGAATAAGTCAATACATATCAGTTATAACAATCAAAGTAAATTGTCTCAATTCATCATGCAAAAGAAACAGATGGGAAGAATGGATCAAGAAATAAGCCAGAGGGCCAGGGATTGAGCTCAGTGGTGCCACCACCCACCTTGCAAGCTCAGGGTCCTGAGTTCTAGCCCCAGAACAAGGAAAGAAAAAAGAAAAAGAAAGAGAGAGAGAGAGAGAGAGAGAGAGAGAGAGAGAGATCCAAAAATATGCTGCATACAAGAAACACATTTAATTCAAAAACAAATTAATAGACTGAAAGTCAGAGGATGGAAAACAATATTTGATGCAACAGGAACTCAGAAAAAAGCAGGGCAAGGCCAGGGATTTAGTTCAGTGGTGGTACTGCCTGCCTTACATGCTCGAGGTCCCAAGTTCGATCCCTGATACAAAAAAAAAAAAAAAACAGGGGGAAGGTGTGCTACTTGCAGACAAAGTGGATTTCAAGCCAAGACTGAATAATAGAGACAAATAAGGTCACTACATACTTGTAAAGAGGACAAAGGGACAAAGAGGAAGAGATAACAATAATATATATCAAATACCAGTGCATCTAATTATATAAAACAAGTATTAGTTGATATGAAAATCAAATAATCACTAATACAATTGTAAAGGGAAACCTCATTACCCCATTGTCCCAAATAGACAGATCAACTAGACAAAAAAATCAACAAAGAAATATCAGAACTGAGCCAAACTTTTGTACAAATAGACTTAGTAAATCCCTATAGTGTTCCACCCCACAACATCAGATACACATTCTTCTCAGCAGCACAGGTAGTTCTCCAAAATAGACCACATACTAGCTCATAGAACGTGTTTGACTTAATGCAAGGGAACTGAAATTATCCCCATGCATATTATCAGACCATAGTGCAATATATGGAAATCAATGTCAAAAGAAGTGACAAGAACTTCAGAAACACATTGAAATTAAATAGCACTCTTTGAACAGTGAGGTCACAGATGAAGTTAAAGAAGAAATTAGACAGTAATTATAAAGCTCTGAGCAGAAATTAATGTAATGAAAACCAAGAAAATGATACAAAGAATCAGCGAACTGAAGAGTTGTTCTTTGTAAGATTAAATAAAATTGACAAACCCTTAGCCAACCTTATCCAAAAAAGAAAAGACTCTCTGGGTGTGGTGGTGCATGCCTGTAATCCAGCACTCAGGAGGCTGAGGCAGGAGGATTGCTGTGAGTTCGAGACCAGCCTGGGCTACATAGTGAGTTCCAGGTCAGTCTCAACTACATAGTGAGACCTTGTCTCAAAAAAAAAAAAAAAAAGAAAAGACTCAATGCAATTAGGAATGGAATGAAAAAGGTGAAATCACAACAGATCCTGCAGATATCCAGAAGATCATCAGTAAGTACTTTAAGAACTTGTAACAAGATGGAAAACATAGAAGAAATGGACAGTTTCCTGGATACATATGAAATTATCTAAATTGAATCAAGAAGATTAAAAAATTCTAAATAAACCAATATCAGTCAATCAAATTGAAGATGTAATTAAAATACTACCAACAAAGTAAGGCTCTGATGGATTCACTGCTGAATTCTATAAGAATTTTAGAGAAGATGTAAAGTTGCTACTTCTCAAACCTTTTAATGAAATTGAAAGGGAAGCAATAGTCCCAAATTCATTCCTGGAAGCAAGCATTATCCTGATTCCAAAACCAAAGGAGTCAACCCAAAAGGAGAATTACAGGCCAACCTTCCTAATGAATATAGATGGAAAAATCTTCAATAAGATACTGGCCAACAAAATGCAGCAATTCATCAAAAAGATTATACACCATGACCAAGTAGGATTCATCCTAGTGATGCAGGGATGGTTCAACATACACAAATCAATAAATATAATACAGCACATTAACAGAGCCAAGAACAAAAACCATATGATGATCTCAATAGATGTAGAAAAAGCATTTGACAAAGTTCAACACGCATTCATGATAAAATCCCTACATAAAATTGGACTAGATAGTCTTTATCTCAGTCTGATAAAAGCCAACACCATACTAAGTGGATAAAACCTGAAAGCTTTCACTCTAAAATCAGTAACAAGACAAAGATGCCCACTGTCATCTCTCTTATTCAGTATAGTTCTTCCCGAGCTATGAGACAAGAGAAATAAATAAAAGGAATAAGGATAGGAAAGGAAGAAGTTAAATTAACAATATTAGCGCTGGGGATTTAGCTCAGTAGTGCTGCTGCCTGCCTCACAAGCACAAGGACTCAAGTTCGATCCCCAGTACCAAAAATAAATAAATAAAATAATCATTATTTACAGATGACATGATACTCTCCATAGAAGAACCCCCCAAATAAGAAGATCCCAAAAATTCCACCAAAAGACTTCTACTTTTAATAATTCAGTAGCATAGCTGGATACAAAGTCAACACTCAAAAATAAATAGCATTCCTGTAAACAAACAACAAACTCACTGAGAAAGAAATTAGGGAAGCATCACCTTTCACAATAGCATCCAAAAAAATTGAAATACCTAGGAATAAATAATCTAAGGAAGGGAGTAAATGGAAAGCTACAGTACTCTGAAAAAGCAATATATCAAAAAATGGACAGATATCCCTTGTTCTTGGGTAGGAAGAACCAATATAGTGAAAATGGCCATACTTCCAAAATTATTATACAAATTTAATGCAATTCTGATCAGAATTCCAATAGCATATCTGACAGAATGAGGGAAAACAATCCTAAAATTCACTTGGATTCAGAAGAGTCCCAGAACAGCAAAAACAATTCTGGGCAATAAAGGCAAGACAGGGGGCATCACAATCCCTGACTTGAAATTATACTACAAACCGACCGTAATAAAAACAGTATGGCACTGGGGCTGGAGATTTAGCTCAGTGGAGCCACACCTGCCTCACAAGTGCAAAGTCTTGAGTTAGATCCCCGGTACAAAAACAAACAAAAAACAGTATGTTACTGGCAAAGACAGACTTGAGAATCAAAAAGCAGACAAAGGAGCCAAATGCCTTCACTGGAAGAAAGAGCCTCTTTAATATTTGGTGCTAGAAAACCTGGCTTTCCATATGCTGGAGATTGAAATTTGACCCATATCTTTCACCATGCACTAACCTAAAATCAAATTGGATCAAATACCTAAATATTAAAACTGAAACACTAAATCTGCTGGAAGAGAGAAAAAGGTAGAATGCTTGAGGACATAGGAGCAGGCAGACTTCATGAACAAAACCCAGGCCACGTGGGAAATACTACAAAGAATCAACAACTGGGACCTTGTCTTATTAAAAAGCTGTTGCACAGCAAGAGAAACTATCAAGAGTGAAGATACAACCCACAGCTTGGAAAAACATTTTTATCAACTATTCATCAGACAAAGGACCATCATCTAGAATATATAAAGAACTCAAAAGATCAGACCCCCCCCCAAATTTAAAAACTCAAGGCTGGGGGTTTAGCTCAGTGGCACTGTGCTTGCCTGCCTGGCAAGTGCAAGGTCCGAGTTTGATCCCCAGTGCCGCAAAAATAAATAAATAAATAAACACTCAATCCAGAAATGGGCATCTGAAATGAATAGACACTTTGCAGGTGAAGAAGTAGAAACAGCAAATAAATGTATGGAAAAATGTTTGACATCACTGGTCATTTGAAAGATGCAATTAAAACCCTGAGATTCCATCTCACTCCAGAAAGATAGACCAGGGATGTAGCTCAGTGGTGCACTGCCTGCCTAGCAAGCACAAGGTCATGAGTTTGATCCCTGGTACCAAAAAAAAAGGAAAAAAAATGCTGTTATCAGCTCATAACAAATGCTGGAGGGGCTGTGGGGAAAAAGGAACCCTTTGCCACTGTTTGCAGGAGTGTAGATGGGTGCAACCACTGTGGAGATTCCTCAAAAAACTAAAAGTAGATCTTCCGTGTGACCCAGGTATTCCCTTTTTGGTATCTTCCCAAAAGAATTAAAAGCAACCCACCACAGCAATATATGTACACTCATGTTTATAGTGCACTATAAACTATTTTGTAATAGCTAAATCTTGGAAACAGCCCAAATGCCCATCAACTAATGAATGGATAAGTAGATGCAGTTGTTTTACACAATGGAGTACTACTCTGCCATGAAGAAGGATAAACTTGAGACATTTCTAGCTAAACAGATGCACCCTGAGACCATACTCTAAAATGAAATAAATCAGACACACATGTTTAAATACCACATTGTTTCTCTGCTGTGAGAAACTGAAAGTTGAAATAAGGACCAAAATATATAATAAATATTGGGAAATGGGAATAAAATATATAATTGAGAAGGGGGAGACCAAAAGGAAAGAAGGGACAAGAAAAAAAAGAAAGAATAGCCAGGAATGGTGACACACGCCTGTAATCCCAGCATTTGGGAAGCTGAGGCAGAAGGGTCACAGTGAGTTCGAGGCCAGCCGGGGCTACATAGCAAGTTAAGGATGGCCTAAACTTCCTAGTGAGACACTGTCTCAAAAGAGAGAGACAGACAGACAGACAGAGAGAGACAGAGAGAAGAAAAAATGGAAAGAAAGCTTTTGTTAATAAGAAAGGGAAGAGGAGTCAAAGGGGAGATGGGAAAAAAGAAGCAAGCTATATCATGTATAGGTACAAATTCCCTAGGATGAATGTTATCATCGTGTATATCTAAAATGTATCAATAAATGTTTCGCTTTAAAAGAAGGAGTGTCATCCTAAAATTTCACACACACTTACTTCCCACCCCCAACATACTTCATTTTTCTCCCTTCTGAGCTTTATTTCTTCTCCTTGTCATTTATCACAAGTTATAAGCATAAAAAACTGCATCTTTCTGAACCTAACATAAAAATGGAATATTACCAATATCCAATCCACATATTTCATGAAATCCTAAAACTGTCAGAAGTCAATCCTCTATTCTACGAGGGTAAAAAAGAATGAGAAAGCTCTTCATGTTAGGAATCATGAGTAGGAATGATCTACAGCATTCATACACTTACCAGTATATAAGATGTAAAAAGCAAAGGGCAAAGCAATAGATATACTGTACTGCCATTTGTGTAAAGGGTGGGGACACAGAAACCACACACGCCTGTATATGACGTGCGTGTGCAAAACCTATTTGAAATGATCCTCTCTGGGGAGGAGAATAGGTGGCTGGAAATATAGGGCGGGAAGATAAAACCTGTGTTAAATCTGATCATATTAGTTTCCTTAGGTTGGCAAAATAAACTACTATCAACTGGGTGGTTTAAATGATAAAAAGTTATATTCTCACGATTCTGAAGGCTAAAAATCTAAGATAAATGCATCCTCACAATTTGTTTCTTTCTTTAGTTACTTTTCTTGTCACAACAATCAAAATTTAAGGAGGAAAGATTTATTTGGCTCAAAGTACGTAGAGGTTTCAATTCATAGTTATCTGGCTCCAAGGGAGAGCAGCATCGCAGAGAGGCATTGCAGAGGAGAAACGGTTCATGGCAAAGCAGGGAGGCAGAAGGCTGCAAGCAGCAAGCAACAAGTGACAACCTTTCTGCCCCTTATATCTCATTCAGGCATGCCAGAGACTCCTGCAGTAATCTGTAGTCACCATTTGCCCCGTGTGATGCAGGCCTGAGGAAAAGATACACCAAGAGACAAAACTAAGAGAGAGAAATCACGGTGTCACGACGACCAATGCTGGTGTGACCAACAAAGTCCCTGGACAGTCCCAGGCACTGACTTTTATTAGTAATCAATTGGGATAAAGGCCATGTGTGGTTTCTATAAAAATTAATGTAAACAAGACTCAGAAAGGACGAGACAAAGCATTCTCAAGTTAGAAACAGAATAGACAGAATATATGATTGCAATTAGAATATTGCCTTCTAGTCTGAAGGTTTTAGTTTTGAGAGCACAATTTGGGTATGAGTTACTCTGACCTTGACACATAGGCTTCGGCCAGACTCACTTCCATAAACAGGGCAATTGTAGGGTTAACTCTTCACAGCCTGCTTTGGGCATAATCAATATTACAATCATCTACAAAGGTGGGCTGGGGATACAGCTCAGTGGTGCTGTGCCTGCCTCACAAGCACAAGGTCCTGAGTTTGATTCCCATTACTGGTAAAAGAAAAAAAAAGTCTTTCTCATATCTTATCCAGGCTACCTACCCTTAGGGCTGAGGCAGCCTTAATCCTAGCCTCACACCATGAGTCAATCCCAAGCATCACATCTTGATCCCAGCAGCACACACCCTAGATCCAGCCACCTCCAAAAATCCTCACCTATGACTGCATAAGGTTTTTTTTGGGGGGAGGGACATCTAGACACAAGCTGTAGCAGTGTCTCTCCCTGGCTTACAGATGGCTACCTTTTCCCTGTATCTTCACATAGTTTCCTTTTTGTGCACATCTGTGCCCTGACCATATCTTATTACAATGAAACCAGCCATATTACATTAAGGTTCACCTAATGACCTCATTTCCCTTAACTACTTCTTTACTTCTATTTCCAAATACTGTCCTGAAGTAAGGCCCTGGGGGTTAGAACTATGACATATCAAGATCAGGAGAAGGAGACTTAATTAGCCCTGTGACATCTATTGGTGGGGGCATAGAGGAAAAAAAAGGGAGAAAGGAAGATATTAAAATTTATCTCCAGTCCCATAATCTTTTTTAGGGATAAAAAACAAAGTCAGAAGTTGTGGCCGGGGATTTAGCTCAGTGGTTCTGCCAACTGCCTGGCAATCCCAAGGACCTGAGTTCAATGCCCGGTACAAAAAAAGAAGAAGAAATTGTCCCATATCTTGGTACCCATGAGAAGTTCTAAGCGCTGGGGTTGTAGCTCAAGTAGCACTTGCCTCACATGGATGAGGCCCTGGTTTGAGCCACGGCATGCAGTAGAAGGAGAAGGAGGAAGAGAGAAAGGAGAAGGAAAAGGGGGAGAAGGAGAAGAGGAAGAAGCCAAAATAGTAGTGGTAGAAGTACTGTTCTGTTGCATTGTTTGTGTAGCATTTCTTTCCCTTGTGCTGAGGTCTCTGGGCTGTGAAACAGCAGACCTCTCAGACTTCACTTCTAGGGTGGGAGCACTTGCACTTTTTCTTCCCCCTTGGACTCCTTCGGGCTGATCCACCTGATCCAGGATTTAAGAAAGACAGCTCTGTGCCTTTTTTTCCTCAGGCAGGCAACTGATCTCCATGCTTCCTTCAAGTACAAGTAACTGTAGAACAGTTCCCAAAGTATTGTACAGGAACCCTTTCAGGAAAGTCCCCAAACTATTTTCACAATACTATGATGCCATTTACCTTTTTCTGTGTACCATGGAGCTTTCTAAAAGCAGATGGGAAAATATAGTTATCTCTTAGCAAAACAGACATTGAAGAGATTTGCAAAAAATGTAAAATAATGCCACTTTTCTTGCTAAATTATTTTAAAGTATTTTTCATTAGTTAATGGTATTTATGTTAACAATACCAATTTTATTACTTAAAAATGAATACTTATTTTTAATTCTTTGACTTTAATTTGTAATACAATAAATAACTAGAGATATAACCTATATAAACAAAATCTCTTCACAGTCCTCGATAATTTTTAAGCATGTAAAAGATTCAGAAAAATCAAGCGTATGAACCCTGGTTTTAGTGTCTTCAAGCTGGAGAAAAGGAAAAGCACAAACAGTACTGTGACTAAACTTTGTTGACACAAATATTTATGGGACAGGCATTAATACTAAAATCAGAGTTCCTTCAAGGAAATAACCATACAGTGGAGTAGATATAGGACTATGTTACCCCCGTACCAGATGATAAATGTTGCAACAGCACTGGTGATCAAAGTTAGACATTTAATTGTGTTAGTCAAAAAAGACTTTCTGGAGAGATCCAAGGTGAGCCCTAAAAAACGAAAAGTATATACCAGACAAGGTTCACTAGAGGGATTGATGGTGGTAAGGAAGGAAGGTTGTATAAAGGCATGGGCTGAATCTAAATACAGATAGTATTGCTTTTCCCACTAACAAAGGAACCATAAATTACAAAGTCAAGTTTCTTAGTCACTTTGAAAAATAAACGACCAGCTAGCCTGATACGAACTTACTCCAATTTCTTCACAATACTTAATTACCCTTTCTGCAATGCTGTAATGTTGTCACATAGAAATCTGTGCAGATAATTTAACTGAGTTACTTTCTAATACCTTGTAACATTGGTTTACTAATTGCCTATTCTGATGGTTTCTCCACAGGAACATGAAGTTTATCTTTTTTTTTTTTAACTAATCGATGGAATTATCCAAGTTTATCTTAGGAGTGCAAACTTCTCCTAGAAATGAAGCTTAAACAAAAATTGCCCAGGAGACTCCGACCTCACTTTTTTCTTCAAACTAGTTTGAAATTGCCAGCTGGGGGGAAACTTCCCTGGTGCCAAGAGAACAAGAGAACCAGACGACAGAAGGTTCAAAATCCCCACGGACATTTCCAGGATCCGGGGGCAGAGAGGCAGCTAGAAACAGCAGTTCATATCAAAGAATACATTTTTTTTCCTTTGGCACCCTGTTCAACGAGGCAGAATTTTGTTGATTTTGCTGTTTTGCTACTGTGGATTGACTTAGGGACTTAGTGCTACATTCCCAGACATTTACTTATTCTGTGGCTCTGGGGTTTGAACCCAGGGCCTTCGCACTATGCTACTTTCTCAGCCCATTTTTACTATTTTAAAAATTTTTATTTTGAGACAATGTCTCACCAAGTCACTAAATCGCCCAGCTTCGGCTCAAACTTGTAATCCTCCTTCCTCAATTTTCCAGAGTGCTGGGATTACAGACCATGTAAAGGTTTCTGTTTGTTTTGTACTGCTGTTTTGTTTTTCAGTTCATTTATACTCAGCCACTCCCTAAACTCAGGATTTCCCAGAGCCTGGAGCACATCCGGGACTCCCGCAGGCGTGTTCTTGGGAGGAGGAGTCTAGACGCACAGACCAGGCCCCGCCCACCCGGCGTTAAGAGGGTCCGCGCGACGCTTTGGGCCGCCAGGGGTCGCGGCGCCCTCCCTCTTACCCCTTTCGCTGTCGCGAGAGAAGGCGCGAGGCCTGCCGGGACTGTGCGCGGCCAGCCCTAGACGTGCCCAAAATGGCAGCCCTGGAAGATGAGTTCACGTTGTCTGCCTTAGCCCTGGGCACGGGGCCTGACGGACTCCTAGGCGTGGAACCGAGCGACAAAACAGACCATTTCCTGGTGACGGACAGAAGCCGGACTGTCGTCCTCTATAAGGTAAAAGGAATGTGAACGCCTGGCTGCCGTGTCGCCCCTTCCTGAGCCAGGCGTCGGAGACCAATTTTCTCGCAGTATCAGAGATTGTGGATTGTGCTTCATAGAAACCCGACTTGCTTTGTCTAGGACGCTGAACGAGGTCTAGAGTCTGACTAGGTTGTTTGGCTGTGGAGAGATATTTCTGAGTTGCAGGCGGCACAGCGTCACAGTGCACATGGGACAGGATGGAAAGGAAAAGGAGCCTGTGTTTTTGCTGGGAATATTCTGCAGATGGCCTTGCTAAGATCCACTCCTATGGTTTTAGGCACCCTGCTGTCCACTGAAGAGTCGAACGGAGACTGAATGGCTAAAGATGACATTGACAGGGTGGGAACATATTTTGGCTCTGCATCTACACTTTTTTGGGGGCAGGTACCGGGGATCGAATTCGGGACCTTGTGCTTGCGAGGCAGGCTGTGTCTACACACTATTCCCCGCTGCCTGGGTTTGATTTTTCCTTTTTTGCGAGTGAGGCAGAGGTTTCTTATTAATTCAGTAAGAGTCTTGAGTTCCGAGTGACTTGTAGGTGGGCAGCTCCATTTCACATTATGAATCCTGGAGTGTGTCAGGAAATCGTAGGTCCCGCCTCCTTTTCATCCTAGTTCCTAATTGAGCACTCTTAACCTTGCTTTTGGTAATCCTATAGGAAACATTTTAATCTGGGCTGCTGAATATATTTTTCTATGTTATCAAAAAGGTAACTGCTTAAAGTTTTGGGAACAGATTGCCCATAGTTTCCCTATAGTGTTTGCTTAGATTCCTGAGGTAAATCTTGGTCTTTACCTCTGCTGTTCAGTGCATCTGCATTTCCTGTATAGTAATGCAGTGGCTGATTGAAATTGAATGGACACGATCCTGAGTATCCCTGCCTAATTTAACATGCCCCTGTTCAGACACAGAATGGAATGACTTTTTAAAATACATTATTGTTTATTAACAATGTGTTGTCAGTTATTACTCTTCACTTTAGAGACAGTTATATTTTCATTCTAATTACTGTTTTTGTTTTTAAAACAGGGTCTCACTGTGTAGGTTCAGGCTGGTCTTGAATTCACTGTGTGGCCCAGGCTTCCCTCAAGTTCAAAGTGATCCTCCTGCCTCAGCCTCCAGAGTGCTGGGATTACAGGCGTGGGCCACCATGCCCAGATCTAATTACTTTTTTTAAATTAAAAAAAATTCTTTTTAAACTGTGTATGGTGACACATGCTGTAAGCTAGGACCCTGGAAGCCTCAGATAGGAGAATTGCAAGTTCTAGCACAGTTTGGGCAGTGTTTGGGTTTTTTGCTTTGTTTTTGTACCAGGAATAAAACTCAGGGCCTTACACTTGCCAGGCAATTGCAGCATCACTGAGCTAAATTCTAGGCCCTGGGCAATTTAACAATTTAAAGGGATCCTGTCTCAGAATTTTAAAATTTCTGAAAAGTTGGGGATGTAGCTCAGTGCAAAAGCCCTGGGTTTTATCCCCAGTGTATGTGTGTGTATGGGGGGTGGTTGTTTGTTTGTTTGTTGTTTTTTGGTACCAGGGATCGAACTTGGGACCTTGCACTTGCGAGGCAGGCAGCGGAACCACTGAACTAAATCCCCAGCCCTTGGGTGTTCGTGTTTTTGAGGTGGTCTAGCCCAGGCTGGCCCACAATTTGCAATCCTCCTGAGTGAGGGGATTACAGGCCTGTGCAGCCTTACCCAACTAAGTTTTATTTTTTACTTGTGGTAAGGTACACAGAAAATTATCATCTTAATATGTTTAAGTGTACATACAATTCATTTGTATTAAGTGCTTTCACAATGTTAAACAGCCATTACCACCATCCATCTCCAGAACTCTTTTCATCTTGCAAAATTGAAATTTTGTATTCATTAAATAGTAACTGTTTCCTCATCCCCTGGCAAGACAATTCTTCCATCTTAATCAGTTTTGAAGGGCCGGGGATTTAGCTCAGTGGTTCTGCTGCCCGCCTCATAAGCACACACACAAAAAAAAACTTAATTAGTTTTGGCTATGTTATAGATATTCATATAAGTGGAATCTACATTGTGACTGCTTTTTTTTTAATCTTAACAAATTTGTTAAATGCTATCTTTGAATTTTTATTGTAAATCTAATTGCTTTTAAAGCCAGGGATTGACTTCTTGAATATTTTGTTTATCTTACTTTCATTAGGTTTCTGATCAGAAACCCTTGGGGAGCTGGTCAGTGAAACAAGGTCAAATTATAACATGTCCAGCTGTGTGCAACTTTCAAACTGGAGAGCATATTGTTGTACATGATAATAAGGTGAGTTTTAAAACCTGTATGTAGTAAAATACCAACATGTCAATAATGTTAGGTTTATTATATGTAAAAAAAGAATGGGATACTTTCTAACTTGTATGCTTTGTTTTCAGGTTTTGAGAATATGGAACAATGAAGATGTAAACTTAGATAAAGTATTTAAAGCTACGGTAAGTCTTTGGATATGCCAACTTATTTATTTAGCTTACTAGTGATGGGATCATTCATAGGGTGGTATGTTATTTACCTGTTTTTTTGGTGTTTTTTTTTGTGTGTGTGTGTTTTGTTTGTTTGCTTTTGTTTTTTTTGAGACAGGGTCTCACTATGTAGTTCAGACTGCTCTGGAACCCAGGGTGGTCTCGAACTCCCAGTGATCCTGTCTCAGCCTCCTGAGTGCTGGGATTACAGGTGTGCACCACCATGCCCAGTATATGTTATTTATCTTAATAGCATTAGAAAAGAACCTGAGGTTGCAGTCAGTTGCAGGGGGGTATTTATTTTCAATACTGGGCCTTTGCATAGATCCAACCCTTTTTCAGTTTTTTATTTTGAGACACGGTCTAAATCATTAAGTTGCCTGAGTTTGGGCTTCCATGTGATCTTCCCGTCTCAGCCAATGCAGGAATTTTAGGTGTGCAGCACCATGCTCAGCTTGAAATCAGTTTTTCTTTCTAATTATCTTATGATATATATTGATAACATCTCAATTCATACACTAATAGGTTACAAAGTATGTATTAATATCCCATGAGATCAGTGATTTAAATAATAATTGATGCATACAATAATATCTCGTTTCACACGTCTGTTTGCAAACAATTCACGTTCAACAAAATTTTGCTTCTTGTCAAACACTCCACATCAGTGACAAACATGACTCTAGCTATCTTCCCTAAAATTCTGAAGCAAATTGAGATTGAACTGAGATACCACTCTATTCCCATAAGTTTGGATGTTTTGTGTGTGTCCTTCATGAAAAGAAATGAACTTGTCCTCTTTCTTGGAGTAGGTAGAATGGATCCGACTGGGACCTTCCTCTTGCAAGGAAGGCAGCAGCACCACTTGGCTAGATCCCTGGCCCTATATTGTTCCTTTATATATTTTTTTTTTTTGGTACCAGGGATTGAACTCAGGACCTTGCACTTGCGAGGCAATGCGGTGGCACCACTGAGCTAAATCCCTGGCCTTATATTGTTCCTTTTAAAAGCAACATAAAGCATAGTTTTTTAAAAATCTGTGATTAAATATAGGTTTTTTATTAATAACCTAAAATGTGTTAATTAATCTTTTCTTTCTGATAGTAAGAGGATCTTAAAACTTCCTTCTAGTTTTAAATGTCTAGCTCTAAATATAATTGGCACATTTTAGGAACGGCTCACAATAGGATTCAGAAATAATGCAGGAGCTGCCCAGACCCTCAAAACATCCATCCAGCTGGCTAACATTAGTGGCCTTATTTGTACTTCTCACCTCTAGTTTTGAAGACCGACATTCTCCCCGACCTCCTTTATGCACAATGAATGAGCCAAAAATGAATAAAGATGGGTACCTGTGGAGGAGAAAATGGGCCAGGGAAGAGAGAATAAGAATAGCAGTTAGATTTCTGAATATATTTTTGTGTATATTTGATTTTAGAACCATAAATAGTTACAAAGCAAAATTAAATCAAGCTGAAAACAAATCAGTCCTTTAAAAAATAAGTCTTCTAGCTGGATATGGTGGCACACCCCTATAATCCCAGCTATTCAGGAGACTAAGAGTCATTGCCATTTTGGGGTCAGCCTTCACCTCTTAACCAAGACCCTGTCTCAAAGGAATAAAAAGGGTTGGGAGAGTAGCTCAGTAGTTGAGCACTTGCCTAACATGTACAAGGTCCTGAATTCAATCCCTGTTACCAAAAACAAATACATAAGCCTTCTATAAGTATACTTATCCTATAGGTTAGGTATAAATTTTTTTTAGAATTAAAAATATTTTAATGTCTTGCAGTTATCAGCTGAGGTACATAAGATACACTCAATACAAGGAACAGAACCCTTGGTGCTCTTCAGGGGAGGTGCTGTTCGTGGTTTAGAGGCCTTGCTTGCAGAGCCCCAGCAGAAAATTGAAACAGTTATTTCTGATGGAGAAGTGATTAAGTAAGTTTCAATACTTGTAAGTGAATTTTTACCAAAATGAAAATACGCTGTGTATTTATTACATTCTTTATTGTGTTCAGAAGTATAAGCATAGTAATAGTAACCTAGGGCTGGATTGCAGCTCAGCAGTAGAGTGCTTGCCTGGCATGCATGAAGCCCTAAATTCAATTCCCAGCATCTTGCCAAAAGAAAGGTGAGGCAGAGAGACCTGATGAAAAACCACTCAGAAGACACTGACTAAAAGAATATCCCCCAAAAGATGCTGGAATGATAAGTGATTTAGGAAACCAGGATAGATGAGTCTTGTTCCAGTGACAGAGAACTGGATAGTCAGTCATTTTAGGCTGAAATGGATAATTCCAAAAATCCACAATCTTTTTGTGTTAGTCATATTGCCCTGACTGCGAAGTCACAACCTTTTTCTCTAAAGAAAAGTACAACTTGTTGTTATTGAAATCATAATAGTGCTGTGAGATCTCTGCTCATTCCAGATTCTGGAATAAACCTGAAAAAAATGACTCACCCAAGCGGTAGAAGGACATTTCATGATTTCACATCTCCAATCCTCATTATTTCATCACATTTCCTAAAAGTCAAAGCGAAGACTTGTATTTAGTAAGTGAACAATATGGACAATAACAGCTGTATTTTAGATTGACCTGATGCATGCCTCTATGGTATAAGCAACTGTGTTTGGGAAATCCTTTAAGTTCTTTGCCACAAACTATCTGTGCCGCCTTGGTTCTTAGGCCGTTAGCCTCCCAGTGGCTCTGTCACTTGAAGTAGGCAGATGAGATCCTAATGTTTTCCTTAGAAACACTAGTCCCAAAAGTAATTCTGAAAGAAAAGGTTGGAGGGGTCAGTTTAAGTTTGGGTGTCACCGCATCCTGTACTCTCGGAACTTTACTGCATCCTGAATTTAGTCCAGACATACCTCTGACAGACTAGCACCTACCGATTGCCTGTGGTATAAATTCTGATTCATGTTTTTCTCACCTGATTTTTGTGTTTTGAAACTTGTCTATTTTTTTAGGTGGACAAAGTTTTTCATGGTATTTAGACATCCTGCCTTAGTTTTTATTACTGAAAAAGTAAGTAATGTATCTTCACTTTCTGGCCCATTTTATGAAATGTTAAAGTTGCCTGTATTATTTTTAAGACTAAAATGGAACTTTTGTATTTCAGAATATTCTTAAATTTTTTAAATAGTTCTAAACACTATGAAGTATATTAGTTAGAATTATTTCCGTGCCTAAATTAAATACTTTTATTTGTGACATTTTAAATTTAATTGGACAGGAAGTTAAGTACTCATTGAAGTATTTAGAATGGAGTGACTTCTAGTTTTAACATTAAATATAGTTTAAAATGGCAATATTTAAAGTAAAATTACCCTTTTATTGCAGGATGGAAATCATTTTGCTTATGTACAAATGTTCAACTCACAAAATTTAAGCAAATACAGTCTCTTCCTTGGACAAGAAGAAAAATCTGTCACATTGAATTTTACTGCTTATGTGGATCGGAAATTTATTTCTCTGATGTCATTAAGTAAGTTTTCCTTAAACTTCCAGCAATTATTAATAAAAGGATATTATAGGATAGTGTAGAATCCTGTAGTTTTCTGTTATCCTTCTCTTTTTCTGCCTTTCTTTACCTTTTGTGCTTGGTTGTGTCTGGTCATATAGTGGGTCACTGGTCCTGTATTCAGAGGGAATGTTTATGTATAAGTACTTCAAGTAAAGCACAGTTTTTACTTGGAATTCTTAATTGTGTTTTTATTTATTTATTTTTTTTTCCAGTACCAGAACCAAACTCAGGACCTTGAGTTTGCAAGGCAGGCATGGTACCACTGAGCTAAATCCCTGGCCCTAAAGCAGTTTTCAAACATTGTTTCTGTAACTCTCATGTTTTAAAATTGGCCATAAGTGGTAAATAAAACACCTGTGAAAAAGGAAAATCTTTTTTATCCTTATGACAAGGCTACACTCTTTGAAAGAGTAACTAGTGGACCATAAAATACCTGCTTGACATTTGAGTGTTCTATACCTCTTTTCCACCCATTAGACTGTGTGTCTTTCTTTGAACAGTGAATGAGACAAGACACGCAGAGTAATAGAACAGCACTGGCTATGCCACTTACTTTTTGTAGATTTTTTTTTTAACAGATTTTTTAAAATATCTTGAATCTACCTCTACATGATGTTCTGAATAACCCCAGACATGCTTCTAGGGCAAAAAAAAAAAAAAAGAAAAAAGCAGCCTTGGTGGTACCCTCTCCTCTAACCCTTTGTGGATTTGAAGTTGTTTTGAAGAAATTATGGAGGAGGAAACAAAAATATTTAGGAAATACTGGGCATGATAGCACATTCCTATAATCCCAGGATTTGAGAGGCTAAGGCAGGAAGATTGCCATGAGTTCCAGGCCTACCTGAGCTACATAGTCAGATCAAGGCCAGCCTGAACAACAGAATGAGACTATGTCTCAAACTAAATAACAAACAAAATATATTTAGGAAATATTTCTATATTATCACAATTATCTGTATGAAAGTTTTCAGTGTGCAGCTGTTTGTAAAGGCTCTCTTTATTATCATAACCAGATAATTGGCATATGGTTCATCTTTAAGTATAATGAACATTGAAGGGTGTTGGAACTAAATGGTCATATAAATTTTTCTGCAGCATATCTAGAACCATGTCAAATTGGCAGAATTCAGTTAATCTACAAAAACAACAATTTCATATGGTTTTCAGGCAGACTGAGTAACAGCAAATATAATACAGTGATGAGATTCTAATTAATTTCTTAGGCTTCAGGAGTAGCTCACTGGTAAAGTCCTGAGTTCAATCCTCAGCTGCCCCCATCTAGTTCTCTAGTGTGGACATGTCCTTTTAGTGACTAGATAGTTTTTATTATACTCTCCATTTTTTTCATTATAAGTGTGTACTGTTTTTATTTCTTGACTAGTACAAGTTTTCTTGTTGTGATTTTTACTTATATTCCTCACTCTAATTTTATGTTTGAAGTATTCTTTAAAGGAAAGCATAGAATGATGTGATTGTTTTTTTTGCTTGGGTGGTTTACCACACTGTTAAAATCTTATAATCCCAGGTACCAAAAGAAAAGACAAGACATAAAACTACAAACTAATTATTATTTTATCTTATAAACAACCTAGTACCTTTAATTATAATAAATACAGAACTGTTGTGAACCCATTACTGAACCACAAATATTTGTTTCCAACAGGCTCTGATGGGTGTGTATATGAAACCTTGATACCGATATATCCAAGTGACACAGAAAAAAATCAGAGATTAGTTAGATCACTGTTGCTGAAGGCTGCTGTGTCTGGTATTACTCGAAATAGTGTTACACTCACCGCCCTGGATCAAGATCATATAGCAGTCTTAGGACCTCCACTATCATCTGCTAAGGGTAACTGACATCTGGTCAATTTAAAGACGCTGGCCAGGGGACTTGGCTCAGTGGTTCTGCCCCCTGCCTCGCAAGCACAAGCACCCGAGTTTGATCCCCAGTACCAAAAAACAAATCCTGGGCTGGGTAGCATACTTGCCAAATATGTCAGGACTCGGGGGGTACCTGTTCCTTCAGATTTACCTTTTAGTCTTCCTTTTTTTTTTTTTTTTGTTACCAGGAATTGAACTCGGGTCCTTGCACTTGCAAGGCAGGCCACCGAACCACTGAGCTAAATCCCCAGCCCATAGTCTTCCTTTCTTTTTCATTTTTTTAAATTACTACCTCAATTAATTCTCTTTTTCATCATACTCTTAACTTTCTACTTCTTGAATGGGTCTTTGATTTTATTCTACATCTGTTAATCAACACTTCCTTGTACTATTATCATGACTATAATATCCTAAAAAAATAAAAACAAAAGTATCTGTCAGGCGTTTGAAACTTTGGATAGCCAGGCATGGTGGCGCACACCTGTAATCCTAGCACTAGGGAGGCTGAGGCAAGAGGATTGCCATGAGTTTGAGAGCAGCCTGGGCTACACAGTCAATTCCAGGCCATCCTGAACTACATAGCAAGACCCTGTCTCAAAAAAAAAAAGAGAAACTTTGGAAAGTCTTCCACTATAGGATTGAATTCTTATTGGTGTCTCACACCATGGCAATATACTGGATTTGGACAGCTTGCAACCTAGAGTCTGCTAGTGTACTTTAGATCTTTGTCAGTACAAGATTGGGGCCTCTGTCCTATGGATGAAGTTGTTTTTTTTGTTGTTTTTTGTTGTTGTTGTTTTACATCTGTATAAAATATATTGCTAAATATGTTTTTTTTTTTTTGGTACCAGGGATCGAACTCCAGTCCTTGTGCTTGTCAGGCAGGCGGCAGAACCACTGCTAAATCCCTGGACTTAAATGGGATTTTTTTGTTCATTTTGGTGTCTTTGGCATTATTCTCAGAGTAATATAGGCCTTATAGAAGTGAAGAACTGTTTCTTATCAGTGAAGCCATCTGGTCTTGGGCTTTTCTTTGTTGATTTTTATTACTGCAGACTGACAGCCAGCCATGAATTCTTCCCTTGGTCGGAGTTCACTTTTGAAGTTCACTTTTTTTGAGACAAGGTATCAATATGTAGCCTGGGCTGGCCTTGAACTGGGCAATCCTCCTGCCTCAGCCTCCTGAACACTGGGATTACAGGGGTGTACCAGCATGCCTGGTTTTGATGTCCACTTGCCATATGCTCTAATTTCTTTGAATTCCTATTGCAATCATTCCTTTCAATACTTTTTTTCCCCCGTTACCGGGGATGAAACTCAGAACCTTGTGCTTGCAAGGGTGGGCCCACTGGTGCCACTGAGCTAAATTCCTGGCCCCTCGTTTCATCATTACTTATTTTTATGTTTAATAAGGCAAAGCTTGTATATATATCTATGTCTCTTCCTGCCCCAAGATAGCGTGTATTTATACTTGAAGACTATTGTCTGAGTTTATATGTTCTATTTTATTTTTCTAGAATGCCTCTCCATATGGAACATAAAATTTCAAACACTACAGACTTCAAAAGAGTTACCACAAGGGACTAGTGGTCAAGTAAGTTTTTCCACTTGAAAACTTTTTAAAATTTCATTATTGCTGTGCTTGATAAATGTTCTGAGAGGTAAGAAATCTCTTCAGATCTCAATGTGATAAAAATAAACTAAAATTTTTACCTGAAATACTATATTTAATTTGGTTATTGTTTTAAGAGTTTCTCTATATTGGTTACTTTTTTTTTTCATAGTGAGACTCTGTCACGCTATATAGTCCAGGCTTGCCTTGAACCTGTGGCAGTCCTCCTGCCTCAACCTCTGGAGTGCTGGGATTATTACGGGTGTGTATCACCACACCCTGCTCTATATTTGTTACTTTTAAAGGGCTAAATTATAGTTAGTTTTAGTTTTTTTGTTTGTTTTGTTTTGTTTTTTTTAATATAGCTAGTTTTAGTTTAAGGGAGAACAATCAGCTGCTCTTTTCACTTAATCACTTTGAACTGTACCCCAAGGGTGTTACTTTTTCTAGTAAGTTAGTCTTTTAGGTTATATTTTAAATGTTACCATGGAATTACTTAAAGAAGTAAAGTAGTACACACCTGTAATCTCATCATTCTGGGAAGATCACAGATCCAAGCCCTGTATAGACAGCTTACTGAGACCCTGTCTTAAAAAGATATTTTTACAAAGTGGGACTGGGAGGCCAGGGATTCAGCTCAGTGGTTCCACTGCCTGCCCCACAAGTGCAAGGTCCTGAGTTTGATCCCCAGTACCAAAAAATATAAAGGAGGACTGGGAATGTAGCTCATTGTAAAGGCCCTATGTTAAACCCCTAGTACCACCAAAAAAAAAAAAAAAAACTAAGACCCTTGCCTCTTTGGTCAGCTTAAATTTTTAATTCTTTTTTCTTTTTATAATACTGGAGATTGAACCCAGCACCTTTACACTAATACATTCCCAGCCCTTTTTTAGAGTTTCGAGGATGGACACGCTGGCACACACCTGTGATGCTAGCAACTAAGGAGGCTGAGGCAGAAGGATTACCATGAGTTTGAGGCCATCCTGGGTTACAAAGTAAATTCAAGTCCAGTCTGAACTACACGGCGAGACTCTTGTCTCAAAAACAATAATAATAAAAAAGACTAACAGTCATAGCCAGGCTGGGAAACTTACATGTCTCAAAATTAAAACATAAAGGCTGGGAATATAATTAAGTGCTCTCTGGGTTCAGTCTTCAGCCCAGTCAAAAAACAAAAGAGACCAGGTTTTTTTTAGGCACTGGGGATGTAGCTTAGTGGGGCCGCACCTGCCTGGTAGCGCAAGGCCTGGAGTTTGATCCCCAGTACTAAAAAAAAGAAAAAGAAATTTTTTTTAATAGTTCTGCTACTTGAATAAATTTATTTTTTATATTTGTGTTCCTCCTGCCTCAGCCTCCAGAGTGCTGGTATTACAGGTGTGCACCACCACACCCAGCTTTCTTTAAGCTTTTTATTGTTGTGTACCTGTTTTTTCATACCTTATAATTGGAATTATAAGCTGTAGTGTTTGGTGCTTTTTTAATATAATACATCATTACATTTTGTGTTATAATAACCTTAGAAATTACCATGTTAATAGTTAATAGTGACAGGATTAATTTCAAGTAATTCATTTATTTTAAATGTATATGTTGATCAGATTTTTCTGAATTGACAATATGCTTTAAATTATACTTCAGACTTGAACCTACCCCAGTTAGGAAGGTATACATATGAGGTGTAATGGAAAAATATGGTGGGTGGTATTTTGGGCATTTTTCGAGATAAGGTCTCAGTGTCACCTATGCTGGCCTCAAACTCATGGTGATCCTCTGCCTCAGTCTCCCAAGTGCCTGGGTCACAGGTGTGCGGCACCACAGCCAGTTTAAATTTAAATTTTTATTACATGAAAACACTTGGTATTAATCCCCATTGGTTCAAACACACTTATCCCATCTTTCTTGCCAGTTTCTGAAGCTGTTCTGGAAGTCCTCTTTTATGAGTGTCTTTAGTTGCATTGTTGCAGCTGCCTTGTTGCTCTGATTCTGTCTTCCATGGTTATTTGTCTTTGGGGAAGAGCTGGAAGTTGCATGGTGCCAAATCTGGTGAACAGGGTGGATGAGGACTCACAGTTAATGTCTTCATGAGTCGGCCTTTCCAATTGATGACATCTGATGGCAGTATTCACTGTATTTTTTATATCATAGCCCACAGTCTTTTGGAAAGTTTATTTAGTTTGGCTTGTTCATTCTCACACTGAGATAGCTCATAATAACATTGTTATAAGGGTTTATTGAGTCAAATTTATAAAAGAAAAATATTTGCTTATAGTTTTGATAACACTTTTGCAGCTGTGGTTTTATGGGGAAAATCTGTTTATGCTACACGGAAAATGTCTAACTGTGGTTCCATACAAGTGTGGCGTGTCATCATTAGCCGGTGCTCTTGGAAAACTCAAGCATACGCAAGATCCAGGTAGAGACTCACTTATATATTTGTTTCATTAATATAAGCCATTTTATTAGCCCCCAGCTTCATATGTAGGATCTCATAGCCTTCTGTTTATAGTGCCTGTTATTTTTTTTGTTTTGTTTTGGTACCGGGGATCAAATGCAGGACCTTGCACTTGCCAGGCATACTATCTCTGAACTAAATCCCCAGCCCTACACAGCCTGTTCTTAATTTTAAAATTTGCTGCTGTTCATTGAAATTTTCTGATCCAGGTAGCTTCCTTGGAACCATCACATTGCAGATGCTGCTGCACACTGAAAAGCCACACTGTTTTGAATGCTAATGCTTTTCTGACCTTAGAGGCAGTGGGTGATTCCTCAAGGCAAAATACCTTTTACCTTTCCTGTTTACTGTCAAACCCATCTCTTGCCTTAATGTTGCAAGGCTTGTCATATAATTCTTGACTAATTATGATTTAGTGATTTGAAGTTGTTGGTAGATTTTTTTTTTTTAGACAGTTTCACTATGTAATTTAATCTAGCCTTGAATTCACTGTGTTAACTGGCCTAAAACTCAGGCGTTCTTCCCGCCTCAGCTTTCTGAGTGTGGAGATTACAGATGTGCAACATTACACCCAGTGAAGTTGTTAGTATAATTACATGGATTTTTTTAAAAGCTTCTCTTGAATTGTGCATGAATTTTTTTTTCAATTGTGTTCTTTACTTGGTTGGTTAAATAACAATATGTCAAAAGATTCCAGAAACTGTGTTTTTTGTCTTTGCATAGGCACTCAGAAGCCCCACTTTGTAAACTGGGAAATGTCTCAGGGATGTGGACTTGGATCCCCAAACTCAGAGCAGTCCAGAATTGTAAGTTCAGTAGTTGAAAGAGCAATGGTAGGACAAATGTTGAAAACAGAAAAAGGCTCAACCATTATCTTTTTTTAACAGGGAGGCAGTTTTGGGGATCAAACTCAGGGCGTTTGCACTGAGCTGCACACCATGCCCTTTCCTTTCCTTTTCTTTTTTTCTTTTTTTTTTTTTGAGACAAGATCTTCCTGCATAATCTAGGCTGCCTTGAACTCAGTATGTAGCCCAGGCTGGCTTCGAACTCACGGTGATCCTCCTGTCTCAGCCTCCCATGTGCTAGGATGTAGGTGTGTGCCAGCACACCCCCAGCTAAATTATTTTAATGCTTTATATTTACACAGCTCTTACACCACTAATGAGGGTAGTTAGAGGACTGAACTCAGTAACCTCAGAGCATTTACTCCAAAATAACGTGTGTTATATTTTATTTTTTTTAAGGGCATGTTTAGATGATAAGGGTCAAGTGTAAAAATGAAACAGACTGCAAAAAATACCTTCCTGAGTACTTTTATTTTGTATTTTAAAAACTTCAAAGATGCTTAATTCAAAGTTGAAATAACACAATTTTCCCTATAACAAATTTTATTTTTAAAAAATGTGGGATCGTTGTAAATGCGAGACCAGCCTGGGCTACATAGTGAGCTCCAGTTCAGTCTCAACAACAGTGAGACCCTGTCTCAAAAAAAACCAAAAAACTTAAGAATAAAAAATGTGTGACTACAGTATGTACTAGTCTCTTCAGAGGGTTTCATATTCTTAACAGGCCTTTTGTATTAAGATTCTAATCTTTTTACTTAATTTCCAGTTAAGGAGAAAAAAAACTGAAGCTAGTTTACAGCCAGAAGTTCCAGCATCTGAACAACTTTTATCAACAGTAAAGGTAAATAACACTGGAAAAATTTTAAAAATCTGGTGATTAAAGGAAATTCCATCTATTTTTAACTGGATTTTTTTTATTGGTTGGTTGGTTTGTTTGTTTATTGGTACTGGGGATTGAATTCGGGTCCTTGAGCTTTTGGCAGCGGCACCACTGAGCTAAATCCCTGGCCCCTATTGGTACATTTTAGATATACGTGATGATAACTTTCACCATAGGGAATTTGTACCTGTACATGATATAGCTTTCTTCTTTTATTTTTCCATTCTCTTCAACCCCTCTTCCCCTCCTCATCTACAAAAGCTTTTGTTTCCAATTTTTTCCTTCTGTTGTTTTTTTTTCTTGTCCCTTCCTCCTTCCTTCCTTTCTCCTTCCCCGTCCCTTGTCCTCTATCCACCCCCTTTTTTGGTTTGTTTTTAAAACAGGGACTCTGCCGGGTGGCACATGCCTGTAATCACAGCACTTGGGAGGCTGAGGCAGGAGGATGATGTGAGTTTGTGAGTTCGAGACCAGCCTGGGCTACATAGTGAGTTCCACGTCAGTCTCAACTACATAGTGAGACCCTGTCTCATAAAACAATTTATTTCACTTAAGAGTATGCTCTCAAAGTGCATCCATTTAACTAGAAATGTCTCATGCTTATCTTCTTTATGGCAGAGTAGAACTACATTGTATAAAACAACTGCATCTTTATCCATTCATTGGTTGACGGGCATTTGGCTGTTTCTAAGATTTAGCTATTACAAACTGCTTCTATAAACATGGGCATGCATATATTGCAGTGGTAGGATACTTTTAATTCTTTTGGGAAGGTGCCAAGAAGGGGAATAGCTGGGTCAAATGGAACCTCTAGTTTTAGTTTTTTGAGATGTCTCCACACTGATTTTCACAGTGATTGCACTAGTCTACACTCCCATCAACAGTGGAGAAGAGTTCCTTTTTCCCTACAGCCCCACCAGCATTTGTTAT
>NW_022900935.1:50849827-50873358 GCF_012274545.1 Fukomys damarensis | reverse complement strand
TCGTTTTTTGAGACAGGGTCTCACTATGTAGTTGAGACTGACCTGGAACTCACTGTGTAGCCCAGGCTGGTCTCGAACTCACATCGATCCTCCTGCCTCAGCCTCCCGAGTGCTGGGATTACAGGCATGCTCCACCATGCCCGGCTGAGTTCTTATATATTCTAGATATTATTCATTTGAGAATAACTGGCAAAAATATTTTTATCACACTGTGGGTTCTTTTCACTCCATTGGTGGTTCCTTTTTCTGTGCAAAAGCTTTTTAATGAGATCCAGTTGTGGATTCTTTGTGATATTTCCTGTGCGATCAGAGTTTTGTTCATAAAGTCTTTGCCTATACCAATGTCTTTAAGAGTTTACTTATTCTCTCTTCTAGTAGTTTTAGTGTTTCTCTTAATATTTGGACCTTAGATCTATTTCAATTTTAGTTTACTGCATAGTGAAAGATATGGGTCTGGTTTTAATTTTCAGCATGTGGAAAGCCAGTTTTTCTAGCACCATTTATTAAAAATTATTACTTTCAGAGGTACAGCCACTGTGTGTCGGGTTGAGAGCCTGACCAGGCACTGGAGGATACCCAGTCACCTGATGAAGGGACAGCAGGGGATGAAATAAAAATAAACAAAAAATAAGGAATAAAGAATAACAAATGTATAATAGTTTACTTGGAGGACTGGGAGTTGATCTTTAGCTCTTTCTTAGCTAAAGACCACCTGATCTTAGCTCTGTCCTGGCTAAGACCAAGAGCTCTAGATTAGTTAGTATTTATGATTATACAACATAGCAAAGGGGTGTGAAGGCAGATGTGGAATAGGCAAACTAATGCACTGCCAGGCTTGGGAAAAGGGAGTAAGTATGTATACCTGTGAAAACCATGTCAGAGGTAATAAGGCACCTGTGCTATCTTGCAGGTCATAGCTAACAAGCCATCTGCCATTGTTATCTAACAATGTTTGATCTGCCCCACCCCCTTGGTACTGGAATTTGCTCAGGCCCTTGCACTTGTGAGGCAGGCAGTGGAACCACTGAGCCAAAGCCCTGCCCTTAAGGAATGGTTGCACCGAGACGTAATTCCTCAGCTGCAGTGTTTTCTTGGTATTAGAGACGTCACAATGTCATGGATCACTGAGACTTCACTTGTGACTGTTGGCACGGGGAAGTCTGTCTCCATCTCCATACACCAGCCGAAAGTCAATTAGCAGTTCACACTTAGGCCTTGGAGAGACTCATAAAGTTAATCAGTAGCCACATTCATAAGCCAAATCAATAACATCTAGTCTGCTCAGTATGGTTTCAAGCTTGTCTGCAACTATGGAAATCAGTGATGTTCCTCAAAAAAATAAAACTAGGGGCTGGGGATTTGGCTCAGTTCTGCCGCCTGCCTTCCAAGCAGAAGGTCCCGAGTTCAATCCCTGGTGCCAAAACAAAAGAAAAAAAGTAAAACTAGAGGTTCCATTATTTATGTTTGCTTGTTTTGGGTGCTGGGGATCAAACTTGGGACCTTCATGCTTGCGAGGCAGACAGCGGAACCACTGAGCTAAATCCCCGGCCTGACATTTTATAACTAACATTTGTATTATATCCTTTTTATGTGTGTGGTACTGGGGTTGGAAGCTAGGGCCTTGCCAATGAGCTACATTCCCATTGCTTTTTTAATTTTGAGATAGGCTTTTGCTAAATTGCCCAGGCTGGTCCGAAGTTCTGGGATTATAGGTGTGTACCACCACATCCAGTTTTCTGTTATATCTTTTTTTTTTTGAGACAGGGTCATGGTATGTAGACCAGGCTGGCCTTGAACTGGTGGTGATCCTCCTGCCTCAGCCTCCCCAGTGCTAGAATTACTGTATTACCACACCCAGCTTGTAAGATTGTAAGAGTTATCCAAAACTTTGGCTTGACTTTCACTATTGTCTCATGAAATCAGTGTTCTGGTATTGACATAAAGTTGTCCCTGCTGAACTTTGCATTGAATGTGTTTGTAATTTAGCTTTCTTTTTTTATTTTTGTGGTGAAGGTGTTGAGACGGGGCCTGGCTATGTAGTTCAGGCTGGCCTTGAACTATTTAGCCTAGGCTGGCCTTGAATTTGCGATGATCCTCCTGCCTCAGCCTCCTGAATCCTGAATTACAGGCACATACCACCATACCTAGCCTGTAATTCGGCTTTCTAAATATTTGTATTTCTGGGTGCTAATTTCTAAATATGGTTTAGTGAATAAATATTCATATACAAATAAAATGTCAGTCAGTGCAGTACTACATTAATGTTAATTTTATTTAGAGGATAATGAGACTAGATTTCATCTGGGCATGGTAGTGCATACTTGTAATCCCAGCTACTCAGTAGGCTGAGCAGGAGGATTATAAGTTCAAGGCCAGCCAGGACAATTTAGCAAGACCCTATCTCAAAATAAAGTGGGAGAGGAGCATCCTAGGAACATGGCTTAGTGGTGAAGCACTGGTAGATTCAATCCCCAGTATCCCCCCAACCGAAAACAAAACAGGATTTCTGAACCCTCATATTTTTCCTTTGCAGGTTTTTTTGGGGGAGGCGGGTAATGGGGATCAAACTCAGGCCCTTATGCTTGCAAGGCAGGTGGCGGAACCACTGAGCCAAATCCCCAGCCTTTGCAGTTTTTTCTTACAAATTATTGTGTGGACTTGTTTCATAGGAATGCATTTATACTGTTAGTGATTTGAGAAAATGTTGTGCTAGGAAATTTTAACTTGAGTGACATTTAGTAATGCGCCACCCGGAATTCAATTCTGCCCTTTCAGAATGGTTCAGAAAAATACATTGAAGTAGAACTGCGTAAATTTTTGGCTAAGTGGACACCTGACTTTCATACAATTGGGGACATAATAACAGGACTCCTGGGCAGATGTAAAGCAGAGCCATCATTTTATCCCCGGAACTGTCTGATGCAGCTTATCCAGACTCACGTGCTTTCCTACAGGTAGATGTTCATGTACCCCAAACTTCACATGCATAACTCTTAGACCTTGTCTTTTACAGTTGACATTTTTATAAACATAAAAAATGGTTCTGATATTTTTGTCTTAGCTTGTGCCCTGGCTTAATGGACACTGCCTTAGAAAGAAAAGATGTACAGATGCTACAGCTCTGTCTGCAGCAGTTCCCTGACATCCCTGAGACTGTCACATGCGCTTGCTTAAAAATGTTCTTGAGGTAAGTGAGAATCCAGAGGTCTTTTTCCTTCACTGCATTTTAAATCTCTGGTATTGTTTGATTCCTAAAATTTTGAATGCTTGGAAAATGAATTTTCCACCAAAAGTTCAAAGAATAAGAATTAACCTGTTGCTTTCAATTAATATCATAGCATTGGTGATGACAGTCTTCAAGGAATGAGTATCAATGTGGAGTCAGTGTTTTATTATAGTAATACTGAACAAGATGAGAAGATGAAAGAGCAACCTGAAATTCTTCAAAATGGCTTCAATCCTGAAGAGAATAATTGCAGCAACTGTAAGCAGGACTTAAATGAAAAGCCTCAGGATTCAACCGAAGAGACTGCCTTGTGCCCTGTGATACCCAAGAGAGCAGCTCTACTGTATCCTTTGAACATAGTTTCCCTTCCCCCGTGGCTTTCTAGGGACAGTCCTATGCCAAGCAAGAACAAAGAAGAAATTACTTTTGTTTTGTTTTTGTTTTTGGTACCGGGGATCAAACTTGGGAGGCAAGGCAGGCAGTGGAACCACTAAGCCAAATCCCCAGTCCTGAAATTACATAATTTAAGGATATTCTTCCATTTTTTTTTGTACATTCAAATGATTTGCTTAAACTTGTTTTCTTAATTAGGTTCAGTTTAAGCAGGCATGATGGCACATGTCTGTAATGCCAGTACTTAGGAGGCTGAGGCTGGAGGACTGTCACAAGTTCGAGATCAGCCTGGGCTAGATAGTGAGTTCAGGACCCGTCTAAACTACATAGTGACTGAGACCTTGTCTCAAAAAAAACACACACAAAAAAGATGGTTGGTTGGTTGGTTTGTTCTTTTGGTACCAGGGATGGAACTCAGGTCCCTGCACTTACAAAGCAGGCACCAGGAACCACAGAGCTAAATCCTGGCCCTGTTTGTTTGTTTTTTGGGACACGGTCTCACTATGGAGTTGAGACTGACCTGGAACTCACTATGTAGCCCAGGCTGGTCTTGAACTCACAGGATCCTCCTGCCTCAGCCTCCCGAGTGCTGGGATTACAGGCGTGCGCCACCATGCCCAGCTAAGATTTAACTACACTAAAGTCAAAGCTCTGTTGAGTCTAAAAGGTAATATTCTAAGCAAATTCTAATTTTTTCCAGTACAGGGAATACAACTCAGGACCTTGTACTTGCCAAGGAACTAATCCCCAGCCCACTAATTATTTATAATACCTGAAGTAGGGCCAGGGATTTTGCTCAGTGGTGCCACTCATGCCTCACAAGTGCAAGGTCTGAGTTCGATCTCCAGTACCATATGTGTGTGTGTGTGTCTATCTGAAGTATTCCAGATGAACTCAAATGATTAGAAAAGTGTTCAGTGATATAGATAAGTAGCACTTTTGCATAAATTTAGGAAAGAAATTACTCATGTTTTCACTGGAGTAATGTATATATATATATGTATATATATATATAATATTTTATTTATTTTACTCCCCTGGTGGTGGTGTGGGCCAAATCCATTTTTTTGGTTCTTTGAGACAGCATCTCACTATTTAGAGACTGACCTTAAACTCACTACATAGCCCGGGCTGGTCTCAATTCACAGGGATCCTCCTGCCTCAGCCTCCCCAGTGCAGGGATTACAGGCATGCGCCACCACACCCAGCTCCCAGACCTTTTTATTTTGAGATGAACTCTCATTGAATTATCCAGGCTGCCCTCAAACTTAGCAGTCCTCCTGCGTCAGCCTTCCCAGTAGCTGGGAGTACAAGTATGCACAACAGTGCCCAGCTCAACTTTTATTTATTGAAGTAAGATTTTTCCTTTAGTCCCAAATAGAAATGGCATTCTTCATTCAGCATACAGTGAGACATTTCTTCTGCCTCACTTGAAGGATATCCCTGCACAGGATATCACTGTAAGTATTCTTAGAAGTCCTATAGAACTTTTTTTTTTTTTTTTAGAACTTTATTTTTGGTTTAAGTTGTGCAGCTTCACTCTGACCAACTGTTGGGGCATTCTAACTCTTACCAAATGCTTTATGTAAATAAGATGCGCCCAGTCCTTATGGTGAAAAATGGTGCCTAGGGGACTAGAGTGGTTTTGGGTGGGAAAACTCGGTGTGTTCCTTAGCCAGGCTAAGTCCAAGTTAAGCCATTCAAGTTATAAACGAGTAGACAGTAAAAACAGTTGCTGAGGAAAAATTTCTCTTCTCTGTTACTTGAAAATAGCATAAATTGCTTGCAAAACCAGACGAGCTCCTCGGTGTTGGCAGACTTCATTTCTTTGCCACCAGAGTTTGATGTGTAGTTCAAATCGACCTCTGAAATTTCTTTCCAGTATCTTTATCAGTTTATATGTAGGAAAAAGTATTCTACCAAAATAATAAATATTTATTTTTCTTCCAGCTGTTTCTCCAGTATCTGTACTTCCTTTACCTGAAGTGCAGTGAGAATGCTGCTATGACTCTTCCTGGAATACGCCCTCCAACCCTGAGCCAGGTCACATCATTTTTCACTTTGCACAGGAGCTTGTGTGCAGTGTCAGCACCTGGAATTAGTAACTGATTTCTCCTTGTCCCTTCAATGAGGCGACCGTGTGAATCTCCTCCCTCTTTATATACATAGACCACAGGCGATTTATGTGGAGGTCTCCCAATTTAGTGGGTAGTTTTCTAGATCCATGGTTCTATATAATTTCCTGATTCTTCATTATGACCCTTGCCAAGAATTTCCTCAGCTTTGTTGGGAGAGGACAAAGAAGATTTATACAGGTAGTAAGTAGGCTGTCCCCCTCAAACCCAAGAATAAGAATGCAAGCCTGGTGTGGTGGTGCATTCCTATAATCCCACCAGCTGTACAGTAATCTCAGCATGTTGGAGGCTGAGGCAGGAAGATTGCTTTGTGAGCTCGAGGCCAGCCTTTGTTATATAAACAAATCTTCAGCGAGTATCTTTGTTTTTTTGTTTTGTTTTTTTTGAGTCAGGGTCTCGCTCTGTAATTCAGGTTGGTCTTGAGCTCACTATGTAGCCTACACTAGCTTCAAATTCGTAGCAATCCTGCCTCAGCCTCCCAAGTGCTGAGGCTACAAGTGTGCACCACCACGCCCAGCCAGTGAGTATCTTTATACAGGTATCTTTTTGGTTGTTTTGTTTTGAAACAGGGTCTCCAACTGTGTAGCCTAGTTTGGACTCACATTGGTAGTGCTCCTGCTTCATTCTCTCAAATGCTGGGATTCTAATCCCACCACACCCAGCAAAATATCTTTTTATATTTAGGGGAGAACAGCTGTTGGGTATATTCCCACAGTTGAAGTTCCTGGATGAAAGGGTGCATGTGTTGTTTGTTTTTTGTTGTTTTTTTTCCATGTTTGTGCTTATTGGTAAAAAAAAGTTAAAATACAGAAAGGAAAAGGATAAAAATAGAAATCAGACCTAAACCAAACAACCTGCAAAATCTACTATTATAATGTTGGGTTTGCCTTTTTCTTTTGGTTCTTGGGATCAAACTTGGGTCCTTGTGCTTGTGAAGCAGGCATGGAACCACTGAGCTAAATCCCCAGCAGGTGTTTTTAGTTTTTAGTTTTCAGAGTACTAGCCTACCTTTCTGAAAAGTTGTGACACTCCCACCACCATAACCAAGATTTGAGCCTTTATTTTCCCATTCTTCCTGTAGACTGAAATTGTCGTTTACTCTATGCCAAATAGCTAACACATGTTTCTGTATTTTAATGTGTTTTCCTAGAGCAAATGAGTCAAGTTCTTTCTGTATTTTAATTTGTTTTCTGAGAGCTAATGAGTCAAATTCTTTGTCCTTTTTCTATTGTATTTCCTTTTTTTTTTTTTTTTTTTTTTTTTTTTAAAATTTTTTTTGTTTTTTTTTTTTTTTTTTTTTTGCTTATAAAACATTTTTGGTGTTTTTTGTTTTGTTTTGTTTTTTGTACCGGGGATCAAACTCAGGTCCTTGCGCTTGCATAGCAGGCAGCAGAACCACTGAGCCAAATCCCTGGCCCAACATTTTTTGTATTTTAAGGAAATTAGTCTTTTTTTTTTTTCACTGTGATTTATCTTTTTATTCTTTTCAGTGTAGCTTTTGAGTTTCTGATATGGACATATTTTTATGCTATTGAAATGTATTAAGCTTTCCTTTTATAGATCATGTCATGCTTAATGCTCTTCGTACTCTAAAATTATAAAATAGTCGTGCTGTTCTCTAGTACATTCCATTCGTGGTTTCGTTTTCTGTGTCCGTTTTTTTATTTTGACATTGGGTCTTGCCATGCTGCCAAAGCTGGGCTCACTACCCTTACCCTCCTGCCTCAAAAGCAGAAAGTTTTCAGAAATTCATCTCTAAATTAGACTTTTATGAAATTTATTTCTCTTGAACCAGTTTATAATAATTATGGACTTTGTAATATAAATTAAATTAATCTAGAATTAAGCTTAGTCTTAACTTTCCTGTTTCTGTTTCTCCTCAGATTATGGATTGGATATGTCTAATTCTAGATGCTAATTTTACTGTTGTCTTAATGATACCAGAAGCAAAAAGGCTACTGATAAACCTTTACAAGTTTGTAAAATCCCAGGTTTGTGATTATTTAATATATACTGATTCTATTCTGTGCTTCTAAATTACAGTTTATTCTTTTAATTTACTCATAGAGGGGCTGTGGGTCTACTCAGGGGTTAGAGTGTGTGCTTAACATGCAGTTCAATCCCCAGCACCCCCAAGATAACTGTTCATTGAAAAGTCATAAGTACTCATGGAAAAAAAATTTTTTTTTCTTTTTTGAGACAGGGTCTCACTATGTAGTTCAGACTGCCCTGGAACTCACTGTGTAGCCCAGGCTGGTCTCAAACTTGCAGCAATCCTCCTGCCTCAGCCTCCCGAGGGCTGGGATAACAGACATGCACCACCACAACTGGCTTGTGGAAAACTTATTTATATGTAGAAGTTAGGGTAAAACTCTGAAACTTTTGTTTTTCAGATAAGTGTTTATTCTGAGCTCAACAAGATTGAAGTAAGTTTTCGGGAGCTACAGAAATTAAATCAAGAAAAGAACAATAGAGGATTATATTCAATTGAAGTGCTGGAACTCTTCTGACATTACCAGTATTTTCTTCATCGACATTTTATGAAGCTTTTATGTAAATCTTTGGCCTCATCCAGGCAAGGAAGGTTTTGTCTGTGACCATCTCCCAGTGTCAAGAGGAAAGTGTCAGTGAGTACCTGGATCGTCATGTGTTGATGTTCCTGAGGCTTCCTGAACCTGTTCTAGACCATGGACATTGTGGAGGGCAGGTTATGAACTTTTAAATATGGGACTGAGCTGACTTTAAGTAAACTTATTGATAAAAGTCTAATTTCTTATCATGTGTTTTGAATAGTTTCAAAATCACTGTTGAAATACAAGAATATAGTTCCGTCAGTGTGCAGCTGCCCCAGCACCAGCTTGTGCTTGAGACAGAAGTCAGTGCTGAGGGCCAGGGATTTAGCTCAGTGTCACTGCACCTGCTTTACCAGCACAAGGTCCTGCGTTCTGTCCCCGGTACCAAAAAAGCAGAAGTGCCACAGCAGGACAGAAGGACCCTACCTCACACAGGCGTGTGCCGCCTCCTGCGATCTTCCTGTCCTTTACCTACCTCCACTCACCTTCCAGACCTAAGGGTTAAAAAATAGCTTCTGCTTTGTTCTTAGATTAGCACCATGAGTAACTGACAATGATACCAGCCAGTATAGGTTATAAAAATGTATTATTATAAAAATTCTGAAAATAGTTTTATAGATTGATTGGCAGTGGAATTTCTAGTTTAACTGTTTGGATTTAGGACAGAAGGAAACTTCAAGTATGATTCTAGAGCACGGATTTACAGGCTTCATTTTAAGTCATGTACTTAATGTAACCAACAGGTTCTCCTCAGTTGTTTTGTGTTTTTGTTTTATTTCCAGTACAGGGGATTAAACCCAGGGCCTTTGCACCGAACTACATTCCCAGTTCCTTCATTTGTTTGTTTAGAAATAGTCTTGCTGGACTGGGGATTTATCTCAGTGGCACTGCACCTGCCTTGCAAGCACCAGGTCCTGATTGTGATCCCTGGTACCCCGAGGAAAAAAAGAAAGAAATGGTTTTGCTAAGTTGATCAAGCTGTGCTTGAATTTGCAACCCTCCTGCCTCAGCCTCCCAGAGTCCTAGGATTACTAGGATGCCCCACCACACCTGGCTTCCTTGATCATTCTTTTTTGTTTGGTTTGGTTTTGATTTTGTACCAGGGATCGAACTCGGGACATTGCTCTTGTAAAGCAGGCGATGGAACCACTGAGCTAAATCCCTGGCCCTCCCTTGATCATTCTTAATGATCATTCTTAATCTCTCTGTAGTCTTGAACGAAAAGAAAAACCAAATAACAATATCTTAATTCATACTGTCTTTTTGGGGGGTGTGGAGGGTACTGGGGATCAAACTCAGGACCTTGCGCTCTCGAGGCAGGCAGCACAATCACCGAGCTAAATCCCCAGCCTTCTCATACTGTCTCTATATAATATTTTAACTGAGGTGATTTAGTTCTTGGTAGAAAAAATTCAGGTCTCCACAATATGTATTCCCTTTTTATCTTCATTTGCTACACTGTTTAAGAATTATTTGCAGATATCTAGGCATTGTACAGTTGTGAGTTCCATGGGCAGTGGATTTAGCTCAGTGGCACCGCACCTGCCTTACAAGTGCAAGGTCCTGAGTTTGAGCCCAGGTGACGAAAAAGAAAAATTGGGAGTCTCAGATGAAATTGTAGTTCAGTAGTACAGTGTTTGCCTAGCATATGCAAGATCCTGGGCTCAATTGCCAGTACCACCAAAAAAAATTTTTTTGCTCTAAAATAATGGATTCTTTATGATTTAAATATCCATTTTATAGGGGCTAAGATTATTGAGGATCTTCATACTTTTATCAATTTTTATTTTATTTATAAGAATCCATACTGAAAGCTGGCCATGGTAGGCTATGCCTATAATCCCAGCACTCTGGGAGGCTAAGGCAAGAGGATCCCAAGTTTGAGACTACCCTGCACAGTTTAGCAAGGGCTAGGAGATGAAGCTCACTGAGAAGGCCCCTGGGTTCAATCCCCAGTATGTGAGGGATGGCGAGGACAGGATACCCACAACTGATTAAAATTTTTCATTTATTTGTAAATTTTTTCAGAGAAAACAAGCAACTAAATTTACTGGCATTTAATTTATACATTGACATTTTGTTCTTGACAGCTACTGATTTAATTCTACTTGAAATTGGTTTCTGTAGTGAAAATTAACTTGTCATGAATCAAACAAATAGGGCTAGGTATGTAGCTCAGTATCGCTGTAACTACCTAGCAAGTACAAGGTCCTGAGTTCAATCCCCAGTACCAAAAGAAAAGAATCAAGTAGCCAGGTATGTTAGCGCACACCTGTGATCCCAGCACTTGGGAGGCTAAGGCAGTATGATCACAAAGTCAACCCAGCCTGGGCAATTTAGCAACTCAGTGAGACTGTCCTAAAAGGATTGGGTATATAGTTTTCAGTATGAAGGTTCTAGATTCAATTCCCAGTATCTGTTTTAGGGAAAGGTCAGCAGGGAGACTCCCTGTACCCTTTTGACTGTACAGGGCTTATCAAATCTTTATTGTAAAGTTTAATAATTTGGTTTTGGTTTTTATTTTTTTGATACCGGGGATCAAACTCAGGACCTTGCATTTGCGAGGCAGGCGGCAGAACCACTGAGCTAAATCCCCAGCCCTAATAATTTGGTTTCTACGTGTTATAGAAGTAAATTACTGATAGTTAAAATGTCTACTTTTTTCCCCTTTGGTTTTATGAGCCAAGGTCTTGCTGTATAGTTCATGCTGGCCTTGAACTCACTGTGAAGCCTAGGCTGGTCTTGAATTTGCAGCAATCCTCCTGCCTCAGTCTCCTGAGTGCTGGGATTACAGTCCCATTCAGACTCTTTAAATTTAGTCCTATAAATAATTCAGCTCCTTTAAAATGTGAGCATTCTTCTATATGACTACAGTACAGTAACCAAAAGTAGGACATTAATATTATGTAGATGTCTGTCCTTTATATATTTCTATAATTGTTGCATTTATGCCATTTATAGCTGGATTTTTTGTTCCCTAAGATCCATTCAATGATTATGCATTGCATTTAGTTTTCACGTTTTTAAAATGTGGAACAGTTCCCTAGCCATTGCATTTTTAAAGAATTTAGACCAGTTACTTTGCAGTGTCCCACAATTTGGATCTGTCTAGTTATTACAACATTAGAGTCACATAGAAGCTTTTGACGGAATGCTGTAAAGACACAGAATCAGGATGCCTACCATCCAAGGCGAGGTTTACCAAACTGTTCTACTCTACAGGTACTTCTTGTTATATTTTGTAAGTAATCTGTGTTTTTGAGAGACTGAGAAACTAAATATCCTGCTCTAGCATTCTTTTTCCCAACAGTGATTTCTTTTTTTTTTTTTTTTTATGCAGTGCTTGGGATCAAACTCAGGGCCTCCCACAATCTGGGTGAACCTTTCAGGGCTTTCAGTGATACACACAGACCGCTGTTAGCATACATGCCATAGGTTTGCCACCACTGGCTTAGGAAGATGCTCAGCCACTGAGCCACACCCCCAACCTGATCCATTGAACTCTTTCCAGAATCAGTTTTACTTTGATGATTGTAGTTGTGGAGTATTGCTTTTTTTTTTGGCAAAAATTTCACTTTAAAATGGAAAGCTGGGGGCTGGGGTTTTGGCTCAATGGTTCCGCTGCCTGCCTGGCAAGCTCAAGGGCCCAAGTTCCATCCCCAGCACTCAAAACAATAAAGTAAAATAAAATGGACGTACCAGATAGCCACTATTGTTGTTTCTACAGACAGCTTTCTAATTTATAGGTAGATGTCAGATAATGGATGGTGCTATTTCACAAATCTGAATAGGTGATTACATTGATAAGACTGTACTTTGTCAATTAAGATTTCCATAAAATCATGTGATTAACATTTAAATTCTTGTTTGCTTGTTTTGCAGTACTAGGGATTAAATCCAGGCCTTCAAGTACTCTACTACAGATCTACATGCTCAGCCCTCCCACCCTGTTTTTTTGGAGACAAATTCTCACTATGTAGTTCAGGCTGACCTTGCACTCACTATGTTACCCCAGCTAGCCTCAAACTCACTAAGATCCTCCTGTGTCAGCCTCCTGAGGGCTGAGATTACAGGCATTTGCTTCCATGCCCAGCCTGCCAGCCCTTTCATAAGTAACGGAGGAAAACATCCTACCAAGGAGAAGTGACAAGTCAGGGAATTTTTTAGATCCAGAAGCAGAAGAAAAGGAACTATAGAGTCTTCTTTGGGAAAGTGAGTGTCCAGAAACTCCTCTGAGTTTTTAACCCGTAGGTATTGCTAGTAAGCAGCCTGTGTACAAATGTGCAAATCCATAAGACTTTTTGTTGTTGGTATTTTTATTTTTTTCTCCCCCTTGTTTTTTTTTTTTTGAGACAGGGTCTCATTATGTTAGCTATACATTGATTTGTTGAACATTTTCTTCATTGCTCTATCAGTAATCTTTCCAGTACCATCTGTATTAAGCGGCTATGAGAGATGATAACAGGTTGAAAACAGGCAGGTCAGGGCTGGGGATTTAGCTCACTGGTTCTGCCGCCTACCTCACAGGTGCAAGGTCCGGAGTTTGATCCCCAGTACCAAACAAACAAACAAAAAAAACAGGCAGATCATTGTCTAAAACTTAAAGCATGTCTGACAGGTGGGGTTTTGTTTGTTTGTTTGTTTGTTTTTGGTTTGTTTTGTTTTCAATCCTAGGGACTGAACCCAGGGCCTTCACACTGAACTATACCTTCAGCCCTTTTCTTTTGTTTTTTTCTTTGTTTTGGTGCTGGGGATCAAACTTGGGACCTTGCTCTTGCAAGACAGGTGGCAGTCTGACAGGTGACTATTTCAGTGCCAAAAAGTGGATCAGGATGGATGAGGATGTTGAACAGGGTAGTATACATAGAAGCACACAATGAGTTACTGTCCAGGGATTCTACCAAAGTAAAATTGGTTGGCACGTTAAGGTGTTCTACAGTGCATTAAAGAATGTTTCCCCCCATTTTCTGGGAATTGAAGGGACTTCAAACAGGCACTGTTGAAGTGATGATGGTAAAGCATTGTTTATGTGACACTGACAGAGTTTGTGAAACTTATACAATTTAAATCCACATAAAACTAAATATAAGCCAGAATTCTTCTGGCAAAGATTTCTCAAAAGGTCACATAAAATAACTTGAGATTTTACATCAGTAAATTTGGGTTTCACCTCTATAGTGTCACATTACAGATTTAGCTCAGTGGTTCTGCCACCTGCTTCGAAAGGACCGAGTTTGATCCCCAGTACCAAAACCAAAACCAAAATGGATCTAGCCAACCCTGGTGATGCACCTATAATCCTGGTACTCAGAGGCTAAATCAGGAGGAACACTGTGAGTTTGAGGCCAGCTTGAACTACATAGCAAGACACTGTCTCAGAAAAAAAAAAAAAAGGTATAATGGATCTAGAGGATCGGTGTGGCATTGCATTTGGAAGCAGTCTAAGCCAAAGAGCGACAAAAATACTGGCCTGTTACTGAATTCATTACTTCATCCCAGTAGAACAAAGGATCTCAGTTTTGAACTCACTTTCAGATGAGATCAGGCACATTTAGGGCGGTATGGACATAGACTTAACCCACTTTGAATAGAGATTTCTGGAAAAGCAGCTTCCAGCCACCTGCCTTTTGGGCTCTTTGAGCCTTGCTAGCTCAGTAAAATGTGATGAACAATCCCTGACCTGAAATTACACTACAAAGCTACTGTGATAAAAACAGCATGGTAAAAAAAAGAAAAATACAGCATGTGATGAACGGGAAAAAAAAAAAAAAAAAAAAAAAGATCTGAGGATCAGTGGAAGAGACCAAAAGATGCAGAAACAACTCCACACACACTCACTCAGCCACCTTATCTCTGACAAAGGAGCCAAACACCTTCACTGGAAGAAAGCTTCTTTAATGAATGGTTCTGGAAAAACCAGCATCTTTCACCACAAATTAACTTAAAATTGAAATGGGTCAAAGCTCTAGATATTAAGACAGAAATACTAAGTCTGCTGGAACAGAATAGGTACAACGCTTGAGGACATAGAGTACGCAAAAACCATGAACAAAACCCAGAATCAGGCTAGGGATTTGGTTCAGTGGTTCCGCCGCCTGCCTCACAAGCACAAGGGCCCCATATTCAAATCCCGTTTAAAAAACAAAAAAACAAAAACTCGGACTGCATGGGAAATACTACAAAGAATGAACAACTGACACCTCATTAAAAAACTTTTGAACAGCAAGAGAAACCAATAGTGAAGAAACAACTCAGAGTGAGGAAAAAATGTTTACCAGCTATTCAGATAAAGGACTATTATCTAGAATATATAAAGAACTCAAAAAACTTAGGTCCCTCAAATTTAAAGACCCACTGCAAAAATGGGCATCTAAAATAAAAAGACACTTCTCAGGCCAGGCGGGGTGGCGCACGCCTGTAATCCCAGCACTCGGGAGGCTGAGGCAGGAGGATCAGTGTGAGTTCAAGACCAGCCTGGGCTACATAGTGAGTTCCAGGTCAGTCTCAACTACATAGTGAGACCCTGTCTCAAAAAACCAAAAGAGAAAAGAATCAGAAATGGCAAGTATATGAAAAAATATTCAACATCACTGGTCGAGAGATGCAAATAAAAACAACACTGAGATTTGAGCCAGAAAGAATGGCTGCTATCAAGAAATCAACCAATAACATGCTGGAGGGACTGTGGAGAAAAGAACCCTTCTCCGCTGTTGGTGGGAGTGTAGACTGGTGCAATCACTGTGGAAATCAGTGAGGAGATACCTCAAAAAACTAAAACTAGAGGGTCCATTTGACCCAGCGATACCTCTTCTTGTATGGTCCCAAAAGAATTAAAAGCATCATACCGCAGTGATATATGCATCATAGTGTTATGGCATTATATATGCATATATAGTATTATATATATAATATATATGCATTATAGCAGCAAAGTTGGTAATAGCTAAATTTTAGAAACAGCCCAAATGCTCATCAGCTGACAAGTGGTTTTGGGTTTTTTTGTTTTGTTTTCTTGGTACTGGAAAACTCAGGACCTTGCTCTTGTGAGGTAGGTATGGTGGCACTGAGCTAAATCCCTGGCCCTAGGTGTGAGTTTTCTTTTTTTAATGCAATGGAATACTACTCTGCCATAAAGAAGGATGAGCTTCAGCCATTATAGCTAAATGGATGGAACTTGAAACTACACTCTTAAGTGAAATAAATCAGACACACATGTTTAAATACCAGATTGCTTTTCTGCTATGAGAAACTGAATGTGGAAATAAAGACTGAGATGTATAATGGATGTTGGGAAATAGAAAGTGTTCAAGCAGGGAGGGGTAAAGGAAGGAAGAAACAAGAAAAAATGGGAAGAGCTTTTGTACATAGGAAAGGGAGGGAGCTTGAGGGGGCAATGGAATAAAATAAATTTTTATTTTTAAAAAATAAGTGTGTTGACAGCACAGAAACCAGGATGGGCCCAGTGGCGTTTAGGAGAACCAGGACTGAAACGAAAAGGCCAGTCGGGAATACGGTGAACAAAGAATGCTGCGCGGTGGCCCCCAGGAAATCTCGTCCCAGAAACAGACCCACGCGTCCCCTCATACTGCCCGAGCCCTTCCACGAGGGGTGCGACTCAAAACACATCCTCAGGAAGGAAGCCTTCCACTTCCTAAAGAGGCAGCACCCCGTGGAGAAGAACACTAGGAAGCGCCAGGCGCTGGCTGTCAAGAGCTTCCTCCTCCCTACCTGAGTCCGGTGGGGCCTCTGACAAGGTGGATAAGGCAGGACTCTGACCTCACAGGTAGCAAGAAGACGGCATTCTCCATCCATTCCTTTATGCTGGGTCCTGCTTACATGGGAAGGCTCAGTCGTGGGTGTAGAGCTAGCCTCCCAAGCCGACAAGGTTTTGTCGCTGCTGGTGGGTACCGCCAAGGACGTCAACGGTGCCAGCCTAACGTCGCTGCGCATGCGCAGTGAGATTAAAGCAGTACTGCGCCTGCGCAAGGCGGGCCCGCGAATTTTAAAGCGCTAGCTCAGGTCTGCAGGAGTGGAGCTCGAGATCCGACAAAACCCAACTCAAACACCACTTCCCCACACCCACCATGGCAGGTTTCTGGGTCTGTTCTTTTAGTCCAGCCCCAAAGATCCAATGTCCCACAGGGAAGCGCTTTTCTATTTAAGTGTATTTTTAGAGTAAAGTCCTAAGGATGGGGTTATCGGGTGGACAGTATGGTCTCTTTATAAACGCTGGTTTCATCTTGCTTCTGTTTGTTTGTTTCTTGTTTGTATTTCTATTTGTTTTGGACTTTTTTGGTACTGGGATCGAACTCGGGTCCTTACTCTTGCAAGGCAGGTGGTGGATCATCTTCCTTCTGAAGGAAACTAAAGTACTAGGTAATTAGCCATACCTAATGAGGTTGTGGGAAATGATCTCTAATAGAATCCTTTGAGTTGAGTGTTTTCAAGCCTGGTGTGGTGGCGTACACCTGTAACCCCAGCCCTCTTGGGGATCTGCCCACTAACTTGGTCCCACTGTGTTCCCCTCACCGATTCTTCCTGATTGGGACACTGTCTTGTTTAAGCAGCTGACAACTGAAAGAAGGTTGGAGCTCATCATGTCTGAAAGACAGGACACCCATGTGAGAATAGAGGTGACCCCAAAGGTGGAGGCCAATGCAGGCCCTTCCTGCACAGGACTGGACACCCAGGGCCTGAGCACTTCCAGGTTTCAAATTATACTAGGCTCCCTCCCAGGGTGCAGTGAGACGTCCTACAATGGCTGCTAGTGATCAGGGGTGGCAGGACTGAGATTTGGGGCAACCAACAGGCACCTCTATGGGACCCCAGTGGCCCACAAGGAACAGTTTGGAAACCATCCCAGTAGACAAAATTCCTGAAAATGAATTGCAGGAACAAAGGACTTGAACATTTTAAAAGTTTCACATGGCAGCTCAAAGATGAGTGGTTTTTTTGTTTTGTTTTGTTTAGAAATTTTATTTTATCCCGTTTCCCTTCAAACTCCCTCCCCTCCCTATGTACAAACGCTTTCTTTCCATTTTTCCTTTTCACTTTTTTCTTGTCCCTTCCTTCCTTTCTCCCTCCCTACTCCCTCATTCCCCTTCCCAACTGAACACTTTCTTCCCATTTCCCAACATCCAGTATACATTTCAGACCTTATTTCCACTTTCAGTTTCTCACAGCAGAGAAGCAATCTGGTATTTAAACGTGTGTCTGATTTATTTCACATAAAAGTATGGTTTCAAGGTCCATTCATTTAGCCATAAATGTCTGAAGTTCATCTTTCTTTATGGCAGAGCAGCATTCCGTTGTATTAAAAAACAAACAAACAAAAAAACCCCACATCTTCTTTATCCACTTGTCAGCTGATGGGCATTTATTTGGGGTGTTTCCAAGATTTAGCTACTACAAACTGTGCTGCTATAAACATCGGTGTGCATATAGCCCTGTGGTATGATGCTTTTAATTCTTTCAGGAAGATGCCAAGAAGAGGTATAGCTTAGTCAAATGGAACCTCTAGTTTTATTTTTTTAAGAAATCTCCACACTGATTGCACCAGTCTACATTCCCACCAACAGTGGAGAAGGGTTCCTTTTCCCCACAGCCCCCCAAACATTTGTTATTGGTTGATTTCAAAGATGAGTGTTCTGAGAGGGCCAGTCCCATTGGCCAAGCGTTTATCAACTCTTTTTTGTTGGGACCAGCCATGATACGCATAGATTGGTGAGGGGCCCGATTACAGGCCCCACAGGCCCGAGACCTTAACTTTTCCCTTTGAGATGCTAAACTTAGTCCCTATCTTGCTTGTACCCGGGAGGAACTCGGGACCTTGACCTTGCAAGGCAGGCGGTGGAACCACTGAGCTAAATTCCCAACCCTGAAATATAATCTTACAACAGTCGCTGTTCCTCGGATAGCATACTACACCCTCCCCTGCACTTCTTGGCGAATAATAAAAGCTGGTCCATCTTGGAGTTTAGGGAAGCTCGTTCACTGGAGTTCCCTTTCGTCCCCCACAGAAAATTGTATACTGTGCCTGTTTCTTTTATTCCCTGTTGTTCTCCCTACAGGTACTTAGGAATCTAAAGAGCACCTCATACTCTTTGCATTTCCTTGACCCCACTGGGCCAAACTCAGTGAGTGTGGGAAGGATAGCACGATAATGTGAATTCCTGGAGTCTTAGTTCTTCAGTGGTCACCTCAGTCTTACAGGTCACATGCTCGTCCCTGTGCCAGTCATCAAGGTAAGGAAGAAGAGATACTGAAACTGCCCCTGCCACAATCTTATGTATGTCCCCTTACGTGTGTGGGGGGGGCATGATTGACAGCTGCCGTGTAACTGGCTGGAATGGAGAAAAACTTCCCAGAAGAAAGCAGATGGACAGGCCATGGATGTAGCCCAGCAGCACAGCTCCTACCTAGCAAGCACAATGTCCCGAGTGAAGATTCCTGGGGACTGGGGATTTAGCTCAGTGATTCTGCCGCCTGCCTCGCAAGCGCAAGAACCTGAGTTCAATTCCTGGTTACACCCCCCCCAAATTCCTGGTACCAAAAAAGAAAACACACACACACACACACAAAAGAAAGCTGATCCAGAAAGGCCCACTTCCTCCAGGGCAAGATGTCTCTACAAGCCTGAAAAGAATCTAGCTCAATCTGAGCCAGCCCCACTTCGTGCCTGCCATGCCCTCACCTTGCAGGACCTGCAGCGAGGGTTAGTCCCCAGAAACCACTTATCTACTGCATGTGATGTCACTTCCAGCCTTCACAGACCCTGACAGAGGTGACAGGAGTCACCACAGCAAGTCGTGCCCTTCGCCAGAATGGGGCTGATTGGTACCCTTGCACCTTGCGGAATCTGTACTGACAGCCAGGTGTGATGGTGCATACCAGTAATCCCAGTAAGTGGGAGGATGAAGGAGGATCGAGCTAGCATGGGCTACACAAGTGAGTTCAAGGCCAGCCTGAACTATATAGCAGACCTGGTCTAAAAAAAAATTGTTTCACACCAACAAAATGAATGCCATGCATGATAGCGCATGCCTGTAATCCCAGCATACAGGAAGCTGATACTCAGAGTTCAAGGCCAGCCTGGGCTATATAGTGTGTTCAAGGCCAACGTGAACTACAAAGCGAGGCCCTGTCTCAAAAACAAACAAACAATTTCTCCTCACCTCCCATCCTCTCCTTTTTCGAGGTAGTCTTACCCAGGCTGGCCTCAAACTTTCCTCAGCCGCTAGAGTGGCTGGAACTACAAGCACGCACCACCGGGTCTATACATGCAGGCGGAATGACAATCAGACTGCAGATATCTGAATAATGAACCTGACTGCAAAGCTCTTTTCTAAAAAGGAAAGGTTCAAAGAACACCGGGAAGACTTTCCACCCTTTAGCCGGAAGGCAAACTACTCAGTTTATTCAGACGGCTCGTCCACGCCCGCTTCCACCGGAACCCAGCACCCGCGCGCAGGGGAGTGGGGGGAAAAAGGATCCACAGACACCGAAATCACGTGATCGCCCAGGCACCGCCCTCATCCTGGCATTTCCATTGCCAATGGGAACGCAAGCGTCACGTGATCGCCCAGGCACCGCCCCTATCCTGGCATTGCCATTGCCTGTGGGAACGCAAGGATCTAGAGGGGGAATAACAACCAGACTGCAGATGCTTAATTATGATAATTGACCTGACCTCTCACGAGGAAAGGGTCCACATGCGCCATGAAGATACGAATGTTGGCTAGCAAGTATATGATCACTCCCCGCCGCCCATATTCCAGAGCCAGTCCTCTTGGCCCGGGAAGCCGGAACAAACACGGTCCCGGGGCGGAAGTGCCTCTGCCCTCATCTAAGATGGCGGCGAGGGCGGGTCTGATGGCCGGAAGTGGTCGCCGGTGACTGGTTCTTCAGGGTAGCCACCGTCGCCCCTACCCTGAATCTGCTGGCTCTGCGGGACCCCGAGGCGCTTTTCGATTCTCTGGTGCGGAAGAAATCCGCAGGCTAAAGTGCCAGGTCGGGCCCTGTTTGGAGCACAAGAAGGCGGGGCTGCGGCAGATGGTGGGCAAGAGGTACCGACACCTGATGAAGGCGGCGGACACCATCGGCCAGATGCGCCGCTGCGCCGAGGGGCTGGTGGACGCGGTGAAGGCCTCCCCGGGAGGGAGCGGCGCCGGCCGGCCTTCTTCGGGCTGCCGGTCCCTCCGCGACGTCGTCGACATTGTCTTCTGGAGCCGGCCCGATCCGCTCATCGCGATCCGGCTCCCCGTGAGGGCTGAAACCTTCCGGGCACTCGAGTTCAGCCCTTTCCCGTCTATACCACCGCCTGACGTTTTCCAGAGAACAGATTTCTCCCTCCGGGAGGGAGCGGCGCCGGCCGGCCTTCTTCGGGCTGCCGGTCCCTCCGCGACGTCGTCGACATTGTCTTCTGGAGCCGGCCCGATCCGCTCATCGCGATCCGGCTCCCCGTGAGGGCTGAAACCTTCCGGGCACTCGAGTTCAGCCCTTTCCCGTCTATACCACCGCCTGACGTTTTCCAGAGAACAGATTTCTCCCTTACGTTCACACCTTCCCCTCAAGTCATTCGTTCTAAGTCGCAGCCTTCACCTGTCCCGCCCCTGACAGGTGGCATCCCATCCGTTGGGAGTTGGAGGGGTGCCCAGGCCTGACCTTAGAGCAGCTGAATATGTTCATGGTAGGGAACCAAGGCTCTTCAATTCTGATCTCCCTGCCTTCTCCCAAACATTATGATAAGGCCTGATGGGGAAGGATAGGGCGGTCAATCCGGAGCTTCTCCTAGCATCCCTGAAGCATGTTGCCCTAGGGGTGAGCAGGATGAAGGGGATGGAGTTGAAACACGTACACCAGGCCCTTCTGCTTAACCTGTGAGAATTTACTGTGACGGAAGAGGAAATTGCCAGAGTACATCTAGGTCCCATCTGGAACCTTCTCTGTGCTGCCTAGGCTGCAGAACAATTCAGGCCAGGTAATGGTGTAGTATGACAGAACGCTTTGTAAAGGTTGCAGATTTTTCCGAAATTTTTGAGACTGACCTCATCCCTCCCACAGCTGTGCATTAAGCACAGGTCCCCCTGCAGGTGGCCAGATGTTGCTATGACCAAATCATACTACCAGGCTTATTTTTTTATAGCAAAACATTTATTGGTACATTTTAGGCATACATAATGATAATACTCATAGGGAATTTGCACCCCTCCATGATACATCCTGTCTCTTTTTTCTCCCATTCCCCTCTCCCCTCAAGACCCTCCAAGCTTTGTTTCCATTTTCCCCTTCTATTTCACTTTTTTTCTTGTCCCTTCTCTCCTTCCTCCCTCCTCCCTAGTTCCCCTTTCCGTTTGAACATTTTCTTCCCATGTCCCAATATCTGTTGTACATTTTAGTCCCTTATCTCCTCTTTCTGTTTCGCACATCAGCGAAACGATGCAGTATTAACACGTGTGTGTCCCTTACAGAAAACAAATACAGTAAGAAAATAAACACACCTCTGGCTCAGCGCCTGAGAATAAGTCAAGAATATTACTTTTCTATATTATATAATAAGACAAATAGGCACAATGAATTTTATATAGGCAAATACCCTAGTTGTCTTATTTGGAAAATTACTTCAATGTGAAAACAATAAAATTAGATACTTTAAAAAAAAAAATAAACGTGTGTCTGATTGATTTCACTTGAGAGTACGGTCACCAGATCTTTCCATTTAGCTGTGTCTGAAGCTCATCCTTCTTTTATACTTCCAGGCTTATTAAAGGACTTATACCCGATTTTAGAAATTAATTCATTTTCATAATTACTATATCCAGTTCTCAGTCAAGCCCCAAAATTTGAGTGCCTTCTCTGTTTCACAAAAAAACAGGTTCCCTAACTCCGCCACTGGTTCAACATATCTAGTCGAGGACATAAATCCATGAAAGATTGACAAGAAATATATGTCATTTAGTAGCAGGATATATTTTAGGATAAGGGTAATTATCAAAATACTCGTGTCCAAGGGCCGGGGATTTAGCTCAGTGGTTCCGCCGCCTGCCTTGCAAGCGCAAGGACCCAAGTTTGATCCCCGGTACCAAAAAAAACGAAAAGCAAAATACTTGTGTCCATTTGCCATAAAGCCTATGAAGAAAGTCACTTTAGAATTGGGTCCTCCAGCTGGGTGTGGTGGCGCAGGCCTTTAATCCCAGCACTTGGGAGGCTGAGAGGATGGGTGTGAGTTTGAAACCAGCCTGGGCTAAATAGTGAGACCCTGTCTAAAAACAAAAACAAAAAGAATTGGGTCCTCAGGAAGGAAGTGTCTTAAGGACTGAGGAAATTTGCACTATGGCTCGGTCCACTTGTGCTGCTATAACAAAGTACCTGGCAATTTATAAAATAAAAAATTCATTTTCTCATTGCTTCAAGGTCTGGAAAGTCGAGATTAAAGCAGTGGCATTTGATATCTGGTGAGGGCCTTCTCCATGCTGTTATGGTGGGTAATTTACACAGCAAAGTCACATCGAGGGTACAACATGGGTCAGACTACAATCAATTTATAGGATTACAAGAATCATCCCTTAGTGAAAATTGATTCAATAACGATCCAGGTAAGGTGGTTCACATTTGTAATTTCAGCACTTGGGAGGCTGAGGCAGGAAGATCACTGAGTTCAAGGCCAGCCATGGATATATAGTGAGTTCAAGGTCAGCCTGTGCTACATGGGGAGACTCTGTCTCAAAGTCAAGACAAAAAATAGGGAAATGAGTCACATAGCAAAAGTATATTAGGATGGGTCCAGATGTTCTGGGCATCTGACGCTTATCTGCACTTACTGGACCAACTGGTGCTAAGTACAGTAAAATCTCAAACTGCAGTTTAACCCTTAGCGAGGCAAGCAAGCCCAGACATTGCATCTCCATTTTGCATCTCCAGCTGCAATCTTTTCTTGTTTGGGGGACAGGCTGTCTTGTTGTGTAGTTTGGGCTGTCCTTGAATTCATGGCAGTCCTCCTGTCTCAGCCTCCCAAGTGCTGTAATCACAAGTATGTTCTACCATGCCCAACTGCACCCATAATCTTTTTTGTTTGTTTGTTTGTTTTGGTACTGGGCATTGAACTGGGGTTCTTGTGCTTGCAAGGCAGGAGGCAGCACTGAACTAAATCTCTGGCTCTGCAGGGACAATCTTGATGTCTTTGTTTTTCTTTTTTTTTTTTTTTTT
>NW_022900935.1:50848528-50849665 GCF_012274545.1 Fukomys damarensis | reverse complement strand
AGCTAAATCCCTGGCCCTTGACATCTTTGTATTTAGTATTTAGTGCTGACTTCCAATCCCTTTCTTTTTTTTCTTTTTTTTTTTTTTTTTTTTTTTTGAGACAAGATCACACTATGCAGTTCAGGCTGCCCTTGAACTCACTCACTTAGTAGCCCATGCTGGTCTTGAACTTGCAGCAATCCCCCTGCTGCAGTGGGATCATAGGTATGCACCCCTACAATTGGCCCCAATCCCTCCCATCCCTCTGACTGTATATTAATTTCTAACTTAGCTATCTATAATGGCAAAGAGTGTCAGGACAGCCAGACAGTCACTGGTAGCTGGGCACAATGGCACATGCCTGTTTTCCCAGCACTCTAGGATTGCCAGGAGAATTGCCTATTTGAGCCCAGCCTGAGCAGTTTAGCCAAACCCTGCCTTAAAATAAAGAAAGGCTGGGAATGTCATACGAGGTCTAGGGTTCAATCCCCGGTACTGCAAAACACCAGCAGAAATAGATCACTGATATCCAGATGATGAATGAGATGGAGGTTTAAATCAGACCTAAAGCCTTGCTGGGTGGCAGTGAGGCTGGCTTAATGAAAGCTTTAAATACTTTAGTACCCTGGCCTTTCCCCAACCTGCAGAGCACTGATACTGCTTGGGTTTGCTCTTCTGACTTCGTTATGCCCTCCCCCGCGGCCACAGCCACCACCCCAGAAGTTCTAGAGCATGGCTGCCCAGATGAACCTGCTATTAGAAATTCCTGAGAGGCCGGAGATTTAGCTCAGGGGTTCCGCCGCCTGCCTCGCAAGCTCAAGGACCCAAGTGAGTTCTATCCCTGGTACCAACCCCCCACCCCAGAAATTGCTGGGTCCTGGAGCTCCAGGGAATCCTTTCAATAGTTGCCTGCCACACAGCTCTACCTGCTCGGCTGCCGCCTTCACAGCCTGACCTAGCTGGCTGGCTTCTAGTTCCCATCCTCTGGATTTCCTGTACTCATCCAGCAGATGGCAGCAGTCAGCCACTTCCGGTAAATGGATTCTGCAGAAAACTGGTGGCCCTGTGCCTGTAATCCCAGCTGTCCAGAGGCTGAAGCAGGAGAATCGCTGTGAGGTGGTGGCCAGCCTGAACTACACAGCGAGACCCTGTCTCACC
>NW_022900935.1:50829781-50848414 GCF_012274545.1 Fukomys damarensis | reverse complement strand
CCAAAAAAAAAAAAAAAAACGGAAAAGAAAGCTGTCTGGTCATGGCCAGGCCTCACCAGCACAATTTTATGGGCTCTGTCTTCTTTTCCCAGAATACTCAGGCTCTTCACCCAAGGCGTTGAAAATGCCTTGTTGACTTTTGTCCTCATCTTTCCAGGTCAACCATTCTACGCAAAAGCAAGATGCTGCTTAAATGCAAACCGCATCTGGCCAAGCTGCAGCCGAGGCCCTGAACTCCACTTTGCTCTTAGAAGAGCATTCTCCCCTCCGAGCCTTCACAGACCTCTTGATGGCCGGAAAGGAACTATCCAGACCCTTCTCAACCAGCCACGCCATGGTGGGTGTGGCTTTTTATCCAAAATTTGATCCCTAAATATAGGACAGAGCCAGGTGAGCTGGGGGAAACTGAGGCATCCAGTTTAATGGAAATTGTCTTACCTCTACTCATGGAAGTTGTTTAAAGAGGATGTAGAAGACTTGAACTCAGGAAAGCAAAGTAGAAAGGTGGTTACCAGCGGCTGAGAGGCAAGCTAAGAGGATTGGACAGACGTTGATTTAAGGATATGAATTTGATTTACACAGGAGGAATAATTTCAAGAGACCTATTGACCAGCGTGGTGACTATATGTAAGTGTTCTACCACCAGATAAGTATACTCATTTTTTTTAACCAGAGAGAGAGTGGACCCCACTTTGTGCATTTATTGAAAGGCAAAAATGCTTTTACTTGCACCCTCAGAGGCATTACCTGGTTTGTGTGTGGAAAGACTATTGTAGCAATACAGATGCAAAGAAGTCGGGGGAGGTAGGCTGGGAACTCTGAATACCTCCTCATCTTCCTGAATGCTGGCTTTTGTCTTTGTCAGTGCTGAGTACTTCATTCACATGCAGAATATTCCTATCTTTACAGACCTAAGAGAAGCCCGGCACTAGATTTACAGGCCACCTAATCCTGGTCACCCTCGAAGGTGGAAATCGCTTCATTATAATGCATATAATTCAAAACATCTTCGGGATTTAGACTTCTGAATCTTTCTCTTCCTCAGCCTGTTGACCCTCCTCCCATTTCTACCTCCAGTTCTGATTTCCTGGATTCAAATCTCCTCGGCCTAATTAACATTTCTAATTACATTTCTCCCACTTCAATACCCTAAACAGAATTGGTGATCTCCCCCCAACACCTGTTGACCTTCCCACGCCCCTCCCCGCATCAGCAGGTCCTGAGCACCCCACCCACGCGTCCCTCTCTCCCTTTCACCGGGCTTTAGGCGTCTCTCAACCTCCTCACCATAGGTGCCCCAGCTGATCTGCCCACTCTCGTCCGGCAGGCATCTCTCCTACTTGGTCTCTGCACGGCAGTCCAGGTGACCCCCAAACTTACATCAGGTTCATTCACACTTGCCCTTCTAAAGGGTTTGATGTTGACGTGCGCGCCTGTGATCCCAGTCGCCTGAGACTGAGCGAAAAGGATTCCAAGTTGAAGCCCAGCTGGGTAAATTTAGCTAGACTCTGTAGCAAAGAAAACATTTCAGAAGGGTTGTGCATGTAGCTCAGTGCTAAGGTCCTCGGTTGATGTGTGCTACAATATGGGTGAAACTAAACGTGATGCTGTCGTCAAAGGCCACCGATTGAGGGCCGAATTTGTGTGGGCCGCTCAGGAGAGGCAGATGCAGAGGCTAAGCCCACCGTGGTTGGCAGGGTTTAGGATGGGAATGGAGGGCAAGGAGGGAGAAGTGGCTGCTTGGCGGGGTGGGGGTTTCTTTGGGGGTGCAGGACACTGGCTGTACTAAATACCAGTGAATCGTACACGTGAAAACAATCTTATATTTCCGTGAGTTTTACCACCATTTTTTAAAAGATGGGCTTTCACAGTTTCTCTGCTGTTCCTAAAATAGACGCGAACCGCGGCCTGTGGATCGCTGACGCGCTCTCCTCTGCGGGGCCCCCGCCTGACTGCCAAGCTGCTCCGGAGGACCTGGGCAGCAGAGGCCGGAAGACTGACCTGGGAGGGCCTTTCGGCAGCTGTGGATTTGCTGGAGAAACTGGCCCAAGATGTATGATTCCTAATGTGACTTTCTTAAAAGGCAGAGTTATCAGTATACTATAGCAGAGAAGCGTTCTATCCTTACCTGAAGGAGTTCTTGCACATAGTGTGTTTTAAGCATCTTTCGGTGACCCCCAGACACCACTGAATTGTGGTAATTGCATGGGTTTTATGTCCTTCCCACTGCACAAAGACTCCACTTCTTTTCTCCTGTTTTGAGGTTCTTCCTACCGGTCTTGCTGACTCGTGTCTTCCAATGGCTGCTTCTGTGGCTTGGAATGAACTCTGCCAAGGTCCTGAACTGTGGACCTCACAAAAGCCTGGTGTGGCCTGTGTATGACGCCCTCCCCTGAAGGGGAGATGCTGTGCTGCTGGCGGGATGCTGCCCCAAAGCAGAGCTGCCCAGGGGATGGGTTCAGCTCCAGAAGACGTCCGAGAGGACATTATGTACCCACTTGCCTGTAAGTGACCTGAAGTGTGGACTCAAAATCCAAGCAGAAGCCGGCGTGGTGGTGGTGGTGCACGCCTGTAATCCCAGCCCTCGGGAGGCTGAGGCAGGAGGATCGCTTCGCATTCAAAACCAGCCTGGGCTGCATAGTGAGTTCTGGGTCAGTCTCAGCTACATAGTGAGACCCTGTCTCAAAAAACTAAAAAAGAAAAATCCAAGCAGAAACATTTAATATTGGTGGGAATAATGCGTGTCCCTCACCACCCCTAAGTGTTGACTAATCATTAAGTGGAGAGATTTTACATGTGCTTGAGTCAGAGATTTGTGGAAATTGTTTTTTTTTTAAGTAAATTGTAATTTATTTTATCCCACCCCAAACCCCTTCCCCTCCCTCTGTACAAAAGCTTTATTTCCATTTTTTCCTCCTATTTTCCCATTTTTCTTGTCCCTTCCTCACTCCCTCCTCCCTGTTCCCCTTCCCACCTGAACACTTTCTTCCCCTTTCCCAGCGTCCATTATAAATTTCAGTCCTTGTTACCACTTTCGGTTTCTCACACCAGAGAAACAGTTTGGTATTTAAACATGTGTCCAATTTATGGAAATCCTTTCTTGAACTGGATAATGAGGAGAAATCACTTGTCGCCTCACTACTGGATTTCCTTCCACAGCGCCGTCAATGCACAGAAGCAACTTGCAGAGAATGTGGTAGTCACCAGTGGCTCCTCTGTGTTGTCAGGATTTCTGCACAGATTGTATTCGGTAGAAGAACCAAAATACCAAAGAGTGGTTGGTGCCAAGACATTCCCAGCTTCTGCTCTACCTGCAAAGGCCCGTTGTGTGGCCGGGGTGGGAGGGGCTGTCTCTGGAGCTCAGCAAGACATAGGGTTCAGTTTCAAAGGAATATTATATGGGTCAGGGATTTAGCTCAGTGGCACCACGCCTGCCTCGAAAGTGCAAGGTCCTGAATTTGATCTCTGATACAGAAAAAAAAAAGGAATATTATAATCAGATGGACACACAGCAGATTGGGGCCCTCTCAGTAATTCACCTTTGGAAATGATGTTTGAGTTGGAAAAGCTCAACCACCTCCTATAAAGAAAGCATTTTCAGGGCCGGGGATTTAGCTCAGTCCATTGGTGGCCTGCCTTGCAAGCACAAGGACCCCAGTTTAATCCCCTGTACAAAAAAACAAAACAAAAGAAAGCATTTTTAGTCGGGCGTGGTGGCGCACACCTGTAAACCCAGCACTTGGGAGGCTGAGGCAGGAGGATCTCTGTGAGTTCAAGACCAACCTGGGCTACATAGTGAGTTCCAGTTCAGTCTCAACGACATAGTGAGACCCTGTCTTAAAAAACTAAAACCAACCAAACAAACAAAAAGCTCTTTATATAACTTGTCCTGGGTGTTGCAATCTCTATTAATTTTATTATTTGGGGTTTTGGTGGAGGGGTTTGGTTTTTTGAGACAGGGTCTCACTATGTTGTTGAGACTGACCTGGAACTCACTATGTAGCCCAGGCTGGTCTCGAACTCCCAGTGATCCTCCTGCCTCAGCCTCCTGAGTGCTGGGATGAAAGGCGTGCGCCACCACGCCCGACTCTTACTATTTGTTTTTTTGAAAGAGGGTCTTGCTGTGCAATCACACTGAGGCATGGAACCTCAGCACCACCTCTCAGCACATGTATGCAGTTTTTGTGGGTTTCCTCAAGATTTAGACAGCATAAAAAGACACATGCAGGCCGCGAAGATTTTGCTATCGTAACTTTCCATGCAGCCCAAGCCGTGTTTCCCGGACACCGCGTGTGCTTCTATCTTTGCTCTCACCCTCTTTTTCTCTTTCCTGGGCCCAAGCTCACTTTGCAGAGACAGCCCCTGTGCTTCACTTTTACCTTCTCAAATAAACATTGCCTCTGCTTCATGTTCATTTTGTCCAATTCCTTGTTCAAATAGACAAGGACCCAGGGTCTAACTCCAGAAGGAGAGGTGAACAACCTGAACCTGGTTAACGTTTAGTTGGTAAGCCACGTCTTTTAAGAAATGAGGTACCTGATAACAGAACTGCAAGGGGGGGAGGTGCTATTTAGTGTTTTTAAAAAATACACTTTTATGCCGGGCGTGGCGTCTCACACCTGTAATCCCAGCACTCGGGAGGCTGAGGCAGGAGGATCGCTGGGAGTTGGAGACCAGCCTGGGCTACACAGTGAGTTCCAGGTCAGTCTCAACTACGTAGTGAGACCCTGCCTCAAAAAAAACAACAAACAAACAAACAAAAAAATCAAGTTTGAGCCTAGTCTGGGCAACTCAGTAAGAGGCTATCTCACGATGATATGGAAAGGAGGACGCTGGGGTGTAGATGACTAGGAAGGACCTGGCTTCAATCCCCAGTGTGACACACACGAGAGTACACCCCACATCTTCTCTTGTAGTTCATACTCTTTCCTTCCTTTGCTTTTTTTTCTTTCTTTTTCTTACACTTATTTATTCATTCTCTGGTGGTGCTGGGGATTGAGCTCAGTATATGGGAGCCTTGTTACTCACATGTTCCCCTTCACTTCCAGTTTCCCCGTAATGCCCAACATGAGAGAGGTGAATAGCATGAGTAGTAGTCACACCGGAGCTTGGGGAAATGGCTCAGGGTGACAGCAGTTGCCCAGGCAACTGCTGGAAAAACATCGGAAAAAGATGTTTTTTAAAAGGAGAAGTTTTTTTTGTTTTGTTTTTTGAGACAGGGTCCTACTAGGTAGTTCAGACTGCTCTGGAACTCACTGTGTAGCACTTTGGAGGCTGAGGCAGGAGGATTGCTGCAAGTTCAAGGTCATTTTAGACTACATAGTGAGTTCCAGGCCAATCTGAACTACATAGTGAGACTTTGTCTCAAAAACAAAAGAGAGAAAAGCCTGGCATGTTGGTGCGCACTTGTAATCCCAGCATTTGGGAGGCTGAGAGGCTGAGGCAGGAGGATTGCTATGAGTTTGACGCCATCCTGGGCTACACAGTTAGTTCAAAGCCAGCCTGAACTACATAGTGATACCCTGTTTCAGAATTTTAAAAAGGTGGGGGGGGGACACCAGGGATTTAGCTCAGTGGTGCTGCAGCTGCCTAGCAAGTGCAAGGTCCTGAGAAGTTTGAGCCTCTCGCAAAAACAAAACAAAAGGCATGAATACCAACAAAACAATTTAGTGAAGAGAAAACTAAGTTAGGATCCAAAATCAAGAAAGAATTGATAGCAAAACTAGAAACTACAGATAAACTGGAGAAACTGAAGACAATGCAGAAAAAAGGAGGAAGCAGGCTAGAACACTCAGCCCAGCTCCTAGCTAACAAAAAGTGAGCCCAGAGAGGGAGAAACAACAGGCTTTCGACTCTAACCCCAAGGGAAGCGCATGGTATTGTAAGCTGCAAATACAGCGAGGGGTTTTACTCTGAAAGCAGCAAGCTAGAGTTAGAGAAGAAATGCACTGCGGTACCCGCCACACTTGGGAGGGATTATTGCTTAGGACTGGGTTACTCTGGGAGGAGTCAGAAGTCACAGAACTACTGTACTTCGTTTTTCTAGGGCTTCAGGGTCAAAAGAAACAGTCACAGAGCGGGGTCAGGCCGGTTGCAGACCCTCTGAGAAGTTTAAGCAGTAGTGAGCTCAGCTCAGTGAGGCACCGCGGTCCCTGTCTGTGGTGCGAGGCCAGGCCAGTTGTGTGGTTTCCTGCGGGGACTGAGACCGAAAGTGCTGACGTGAAGTCCAGCACTGCTTGGCCCGCTCTTGCTGCTTCCGTGACAGAGCTGAGAGGTCCATTTGTTTTTCTCATCACCGGTGTGATCAGGGATGCCTTGGTTTGAACAGTTGCCCCCTCCTGGGGTGTATGGGCAGAGGGGCTTCTGGAACAAAGGAGGCACCTTAGCAACCCACAGGCCGAAAAGCTAGTGACTTGGTGGTATGCGGAAGGGCGCAAACCCTAATAACTGCCTGTGTGGATGAACCCTACTGCGGATGCCCCACTGTCCGACCAAGTCCAGCAGGACAGGCAGGACAGGAGCATTAACACAACAAAAAGCGGGCATGGAAATAAATAGGCCCTAGCTGTGATTCACACTCCCATATCCAGTGGATTCCAATGCCACAGGGCCTGGAAAAGAAAGCTCTCACTCAGACACATCCAGAAAATTTTTAGATTCATTTCCTTCATTTTTTTTTTTTAATACACCCCCATACTAAGAATCGAACTCAGGACCTTGCACTTGCCAGGCAGGCATGGCGCTGCTGAGCTAAATACCTGGCCCCAGACTGATCTATTTTTCTTTCTTTTTTTGTTTTGTTTTGCTTTCTTTTTCTCTAGCTTTTGATCTTTGCTTGTATTTTTTAAAATTTAGCTTTATTTCTTTTTGTTTTTTTTAAGACAGGGTCTCACTTTGTAGCCCAGGCTGGCTTCGAACTCACAGAGATCCCCCTGCCTCAGCCTCTCAAGAGCTGTGATTACAGGTGTGTGCAACCATACCTTGCTCTATTCACTTTCTTTTAGTCTTTAATTAGATTCCTCACTTTTCTCTCTCATTTTTCTTCTCTTTTCCAAATATTAGTTCTTTCATTTTCCTCTTTCCCCGCCTCTTTCATTTTAATTGCTATTATTAAGCTTTACTAAGTCTTAGCTATTTAGTTAACCATACTATGAATGCTGAATTTTTTCTATTGTTCATGGTGGTATAGTTATTGTTTTTGATAGATATTAATTGTATGTCAACATTTGGTTTCTGTGTGTGTCTTCATATTAATGAAATCTTTTTCTTTCTCTTTCTTTTTTTTTTTTTTTTTTTTTTTTTTTTTTTTTTTGTACTGGGGATTAAACTCGGGCCCTCGCACTTGCAAGGCAGGTGGCAGCACCACTAAGCCAAACCCCGGCCCTCTTTTTCTTATTTTTAAGGATGGTAATGGTTGTAGCTATTATTACTTCTTTTTGTTTGTTTGTTTGTTTTTGGTTTTTTTGAGGCAGGGTCTTACTATGTAGTTGAGACTGACCTGGAACTCACTATGTAGCCCAGGCTGGTCTCGAACTCCCAGCGATCCTCCTGCCTCAGCCTCCTGAGTGCTGGGATTACAGGCATGCACCACCACACCTGGCTGCTATTATCACTTCTCAAGGTGTGTCAATGACCCGTTGTTCTTTGACCTCTATTGTCACTGTTGATTTCTATTTTAATGGTGGCATAGTCGTTGCTTTTAATTGGTTCTTATATTATTCCAGTGGTGACAAACCTAAGGCACATGTACCACAGTGGCCTGTTAGTATCATTGAAAGATCTGAAGAGGAATGGATAAAAACGTTGGCGAGCAACTCAACAGAGCCTACGAAGCTTACTGACAGGCGCACATGGATAGAGATAACACAGAAAAAGAGTAAGAGCAAAAGACTGAGAACTATGAGCACAGAATACATAACAGGGACAGCTGTCACTTCAACAAACTCTTACTGCCAGGAGTGGTGGCACGTGCCTGTAAGCCCAGCCCTCAGGGAGGCTGAGGCAGGAGAATCACCATGAGTTTGAGGCCAGGCTGGGCTACACAGTGAGTTCAAGGCCAACCTGAACTACTTAGGGAGACCCTGTCGCAAAAACCAACAAACAAACATCAAACTCATTGAAAAGCTAAAATCAGCCAGGGGTGGTAGTGCACGCCTGTAATCCCAGCACCCGGGAGGCTGAGGCAGGAGCATCGCTGAGAGTTGGAGACCAGCCTGGGCTTCATAGTGAGTTCCAGGTCAGTCTCAACTACATAGTGAAACCCTGTCTCAAAAAACAACAACAACAACAACAAAAAGAAAGCTAAAAATCACAGTTACCTCTTATGAATTCCAGTCAAAATAACAGTTACAGCTGTGTTCCTCTGCTGGATGATGGTGAAACAAAGAAAAATAATCTGACTCTTGATCAGCCATATATAAAGTGAAATCAGGAACACCAAAAGAAAAACAATCAAAGGTCAGAAGAGAAGACATTGCTTCCCCTAGACAAGAAACTTCATCAGGGAGTCCTGGCATTCCTTTAATCCATGAAAGGGATAATTTAGAGAAGACTTTCTGGGATCTGAAAGAAGATTTCCTAGAATATGTGTGCTAGCAAAAGCAAAAAAAAAAAAAAAAAGCATTTAAGCAATATTAACATACCAGACCCTGCAATTGAAACAGTGCTCCTGGCCTTCACAGATAAAACAGATAAACAGGAAGAGCTGTTTAAGCCTCAGGCTAAAGATAACATAACTAGACACATCTTTCTTTTTTTCCTTTCCTTACCAAGGCTTGAACTCAGGACCTTGTGCTTGTGAGGCAGACACAGTGTCACTGAGCTAAGTTCCCATCCCCATAAACACCTCTTTTGAATCACTCTCTAAATTCAGTGCCACATTTCCACCTGTGGGCAGTGATTCTGATTTCCTACATAGCACCTCAGAGAGACCCAAGATCCTTGTCCCTACCATGTGAAGCAGCGTGCCAGAATAAATTTATTATATTTTATTTATTTATTTAGGTAGTATTTTGTGGGGGGTACTAAGAATCTAACTCTGGCCCTTGCAAGTCAGGTGCTGGAACCACTGAGCTAAATCCCCAACCCTATTTTGGTTTTTTGAGACAGGGTATCCTTATGTAGTTGAGACTGACCTGAAACTCACTATGTAGCCCAGGCTGGGCTTGAACTCGCAGCAATCCTCCTGCCTCAGCCTCCCGAGTGCTGGGATTACAAGTGTGCGCCGCCATCCTGGTTTCGCCAGGAAAATTTTAATGTGGAGTTCAGACAACCCAAGAAATGTTAAATCAGAAGAAATTTTATTTGAAATTCAGGGACTTGATCCTGTAGCTTCAGCTATACAAAACCTTAAAACAACAAATCAGCCAGGCGTGGCGGAGCACGCCTGTAATCCCAGAACTCGGGAGGTTGAGGCAGGAGGATCTCTGTGAGTTCGAGCCCAACCTGGGCTACGTAGTGAGTTCCAGAGCAGCCTCAACTACACAGGGATACCCTGTCTCAAAAAAAAAAAAAAAAACTGACAAATCAAAGCCCTCAAATTTTGCAAATAATTGTATCAAGACAACTCTGGACGGAGCTCTGTGTCTGCTGCTTGGAGACAGCAGTGCGTTGCATGGAAATACATTCCCACTTCAGGACCCATCTGATGCACCTTGTCCCTCACTGGATTCCCCAGGAAAAGCTATCTGAGGACCACTGCAGCCACTTTGGAAACCCTTTCCTGGTCAAGACAGAGACTTAACAGCACAGACTCTAAACTGCATAGACCTCAAGTGTGTGAATTCTGTCTGGCAGTTTTCCTACCACCCATTACATCAGGGGGTTTCCTCTGCCACCTTAATTCACACTTTAATGGGGAGACTTAAGACACACTGAAGAACACAAGTTCTCTGTCATGATGGCTGAAGATTTAGCTCAGTGGTACTGTGCTTGCCTCACAAGAACAAGGTCCTGAGTTTGATCCTGGTACTGGAGGGGAAAAAAAGTTCTGTGTCCTGATTTGGGGTTTGTAATACTATAGATCCTTGATTGTAATCTAAATTGAGGCTCATTTATAGAAAATACTGTCATGATTATTTAATTTTTTCTAAACTTATTTTGTAGCTTTCATTATCTTTTAAAAAACCATTTTGTAAAAAACTGTAGTACATTGTATTCTTGTGTACTTTTTTTTTTTTTTTTTTTTTTTTTTTTGGTACCAGGGATTGAACTCGGGTCCTTGTGTTTGGGAGGAAGGCGGCATGAGCACCACTGAGCTAAATCCCCAGCCCTACAATATTCTCATAATTCAAAATCATGTATGTGAGTTACAGAATTGTAGAATCATGTTTGTTTAAAATACCTAAACTTGGGCCGGAGGATTTAGCTCAGAGGCACCGCGCCTGCCTTGCAAGCACAAGGTCCTGAGTTCAATACCTGATACCAAAAAAGAAAAAAAAAAATCTAAGCTTATTGCTTGGATTTCTAATGAGACCTAATTAATTTGATGATGTCAAATGTTCATAAAGTTTCCGTTGTTTTCATTTTAAAAATTAGTTTATGTTATGGGTAAGTTTCTTTGTTTTGTTTTGTTTTTTTGTGGTACCGGAGATTGAACTCAGGTCCTTGTGCTTGCAAGGCAGGCCACCAAAACCCTGAGCTAAATCCCCGGTCCAGTAAGCTTTTTTTAATAACATTTTAATAACATTCCCCTCCTCCATCCCCCCTTAGGTAGTGTTGTTTTGTTTTGTTTTGGTACTGGGGATTGAACTCAGGTCCTTGCGCTTGCAAGGCAGGCAGCAGAACCGCTGAGCTAAATCCCCAGCCCACGTATGTCCTTTATAAATATACGTATAATAGAGAATAGCAGATAACATAAATATCTAAGTAAATACCAAATGAAGACATTTGTTGCCCAGTGATAATTATTTAAATACTTTTGGAGTTTTGAATAATATATATGGCTTTAATTTTTACTATGTATATACCCGCATGATGAAATTAATTAAATAATCGAGTTACTTTTAAATAAAAGAAAAGAAAGTTTTGTGGTATCTGTTTGTTTCTTCTTTAAAAGAGAAAAACTTTTCCATCTGTCCTGTACTCTGAGTAATACGTGGTGAATTGTCTATCGTTATTCTCTTGGTTTTTATGAAAATTTTTTTCTTTTTTTCCAGTACCAGTAATCAAGCTCAGGACCTTGCTGGGGTCCTGATACCAAACGATCCCCGATACCAAAAAAAATTTTTTTTTCATAAAACAGAAAACAATCATCAACCTAGACTTTTCTATCACGCCTTCAAAATTGATGGAAAAGGAAAAGTCTTCCATGACAAGGAAATCCTAAAGAAACACAAGACAACTATTGCAGAAAATACTAAATAGAATCCTAGGCAGAGACAGGGAGGCTACCAACACCAAAGGGTCCAAAGGAAAGTATGCATCTACCTGAGAGAATAGTCAAGCAAAAGAACAAAATAAAGGAATCAGCCCTGGAAAAATAACGAAACAACAAGATTCGGCAAACACCTTACAATAATGACTCTCAGTGTCAGTGGTCTCAACTCCCCAATCAAAAGACACAGAATGACAGACTGGATTTAAAGAAAAACAAATGCAATCAAAAATTGCCTATGGGAGATGCCTCACCCAAAAGGAAGTACACAGAGTGAAGGTGAAAGCATAGAAATTCATACTGTATGCCTTGGAGCCTAAAAACAAGCTGGAGTGGCTATTTTATTTTCAGACACGGTCAACTTCAAGCCAAAACTGATCAGAAGAGGGCCATAGATTTAGCTCAATGGTTCCCCCGCCTGCTTCACAAGCACAAGGACCCAAGTTCGATCCCTGGTACCGAAACAAAACTGATCAGAAGAGACAAAGATGGCTTCTACATACTGGTAAAGGGACCAGTTTAACAGGAAGAGATAATAATTGTAAATGTTTATGCACCAAATGACAGCACACTCAACTTCATAAAACAAAAACTAGTAGACTTAAAAGGACAGATAGACATCAGTACAATCACCATGGGAGACTTCAGTACCTCACTGTCACCAATGCACAGAAAGTCAACAAAAAAACACATCAGTTATACCACACCATTGAACTAATGAATTTACCAGATATCGACAGTGTCTGGGAGGCTGAGGCAGGAGGATTACAAATTCACGCCTGGGCAGTTTAGCAACTTAATGAGATCCTGTCTCAAAATAAACAAGAATCGATGCAGCCCAAAGCAAAGGCCCTGAGTTCAATTTGCAATGCCACAAAAACAAAACAAGATTTTAGTCAGCTATGGCGGAACGCACCTATAGTCCCAGCTACTTGGGAGCCTGAGGCAGGAAGATCTCTTGTGCCTCAGATTTCCAGGTCAGCCCAGGCAACATAACAAGATTCCACCTCAAAAACAAACTAATGAAGTCGGGCCAGGGATTTAGCTCAGTGGTTCGGTGGCCTGCCTCGCAAGCGCAAGTACCTGAGTTCAATCCCCGGTACCAAAAAAAACACAAACTAATCAAGTAGCTAAACAGACAAAACTTGTAGCAGAGCCCTCTGCCCAGTGTTAGCAGGCTATACCGGCACAAACTTCTTGCCTCTCCATCACTGGGTTGTATTATACTGGAAGTAGCAGAGCTCTGCTGAGTTCACTCCCAGCCAAAGTCAAGGACTCCAGCTAATTTCTTCCCCTCTGAGTTAACCGTTTGTTCTCTTCAGCAAAGACGTGCTTGTTCCTCATTCTTCCGTCCTGCCTGCTTGATACTTGTCATCCGCAGGTGTCCCCCAGCGCCCCCTTCCCACACTGGACGTCCTGGAACTCTGTCTTTGTTGCCCAGAGCAGCTTAGCTCGGCCCAAGACTCAGTTTCTTTCAAGTCTCTGTCTCTGTGTTTCTTTTAATTCCCACCGTCCTATCTCATGGGTATCATATTGGTTTGCAGGAGCCCAGGACCCCTGCAGGGGTCTCTGGCAACTCCTATTACCCTTTCCCTATAAAAACCGAGGCGTGAAAAAGTGCGAGCCAGAGAGGGTTTTGTTTTTGGCAGCAATGCATCCCGAATCTCATTTACATACTAGGTAAATGCTCCACCAATGAGCTTCGAGTTCACCACTGAGTTACTTGGAAAAATGCTGACAAGAGGGGCTCCGCAACAATCCAGGAAGGAGCTCAGAAAACAGCCAAAGCTAAAGAGCACCTAAAACATAGTAGGCTGCAAAGAAAAAGCAGAATTTGAACAAAATAGTAACGCATCAGTGGTGCTGACCCATTTAGGCTGTCCTCCTGGCCAGCTCTCCAGCAGACTGCTTCTCCAGAGCCTGTGTACCCCACCCACCTCCCCGGAACATGCTTCTCCCCCTCTGGGGTGGGGCTCAAGGCTCCCGCAATGCCATGCTCTGCATCTGGAATGTCCTGCAAAGGCCTGAGTGTTAAAGGGTTGGTCTTTAGCTTCATGCTATTGGGAGGTGGTGGAGGCTTTTGCGTGTGTGTGTGTGTGTGTGTGTGTGTGTGTGTGTGCGCGCTCAGGATTTGCACACTGGGCTATACCCTCAGCTTTTTTTTTTTTTTTTTTTTTTGGACAGGGTTTTGCAAAATTGCTAAATTGCCCAGACTGTCCAAGTGGGGCTCGAACTTGCAGTATCCCTGCCTCAGCCTCTCAGAAGGCAGAGACTATAGCTGTGCATCACCACACCCAGCTAAGTGGTAGAACCTATAGGAGGTGAGGCCTCAGGGGAAGTCTTTAGGGATTAGAGTCCTGCTCTCCAAGGGGACTGTGGCGTTTTGGTTTCTCCTTTCTCTCTTCACTTCCTGGCCAGGAGATGAGCGGGATCGCACTGCTAGGTCTTCCACGACCCTGTGGGGCTCCTGATAGGCCCAGAAATGGCAGAATCATCCGGGTCGTGAACTAGAACCTCTGAAACTTTGAGTCAAAATGCACCTTTTCTTTTTATAATTTGATCTTCTCACATATTTGTGAGAACAATGAAAAGCTGGGTGACACACTCAGGCTTAGTTAACAGTGACGAACAAAATATTCCCTTTCCCAAACTCACAGAAAAGAAACCACTGCACAAAACCACCTCACCCCCAAAACCCTAATTTAGTAGAGATGCAACACTTACAAGCAGCTATAAAAGATGCATATGGGGCTGGGGATTTGGCTCAGTGGTTCCACTGCCTGTCTTGCAAGCCCAAGCCCGAGTTTTTAAAAAAAAAAAAAAAAAAAAAAAAGATGCATATGAAGAAGTTGAGCTGGGTGTGGTGGTGCACACCTATAATCCCAGCACTCGAGGATCGCTGCTGTGAGTTCGAGACCAGCCTGGGCTACATAGTGAATCCCAGGTCAGTCTCAACTACACAGTGAGACCCTGTCTCAAAAAACCAAAACAAACAAACAAAAAAAAGTTGACACAGCCAACTAAGCTCTCTCCGTCTGTGAATGAATGTGTTCTTCGCTCCTTATTTCTCTGCTTCCTGTAATCATATCTTTTTTTCTTTTTCTCTTTGGTTGCCCCACACACACATCTTAACTTTTTTTTTGGTACCAGGGATCAAACTCGGAACCTTGCGTTTGCAAGGCAGGTGGTGGCACCACTGAGCAAAATCCCCGGCCCAACATTTTACTTTTCAATTAGCTTTTCTTTTCTTTTTTCTTTTTTTTTTTGGTACTGGGGATTGAACTTGGGTCCTTGAGCTTGCAAGGCAGGCCACTGAACCGCTGAGCTAAATCCCCGGCCCTTCAATTAGCTTTTGTCTGAGACCTTTGTATTTTCCTATAAGTATATACACTGAAATTCTTTTTTTTTTTTTTTTTTTTTGTACCGGGGATTGAACTCAGGTCCTTGTGCTTGCAAGGCACGCACTGGAACCACTGAGCTAAATCCCCAGCTATACACTGAAATTCTTGAGAGTGTGAAATTGAGGTTTACAGGCATACTTTAATGTAGTCTAATTTCATTTAATTAGTTTACTTTCATCTAGTACTTACTGTGTGAAAAAGGCCTGTGATAACTCTCTGAGAAGGAAAACTAAGAAACAGAAGAATTGGGGGGCTGAGATGTCAGAGTACTGGTGTGTGAGGCCCTCATTTGCTCCTTAGCGGGACACACCCAAAGGATCGGGGTGATATAAGAAGTCCACGTATCACTTTTGTTGGCCAATTCTGAAAACTGCCTTCATTCACCTGTGGTTTCAGGGATCGATCCCAGCTAGCTGGGTGGCACAGGGGTCCAATCCCAGCTACTTTGGAGCCAGAGGCAGGAGGGTTATGAGTCTGAGGTCCACCTGAGCAACTGGCTTAGTGACTTTTGCTGTTGCTGAGACAAAATAGCTGACCCGCAAAGTTAAAGACGGAAAGGCTTATTTAGCGCTCCATTTGTACAGGGCTCAGTCCATACTCTGCTGGCTCCAGGCAGGGTCTTGTGGCAGACAGGCATTGCAGAGGAGAAAGAGGTTCAGGGCTGGCAGAAGGCAGCAGAGCAACAGGGGGCAACCGCAGCTCTTTCTGTCCCTTACATCTTATCCGGGCTACTTAGGGCGGGTGGCACTCACACCCTTAATCCTAGTCAAGGGCACTAGATAGACTTTTCCATTCCAAAAATTACAAGCGGGGATAGCAAGGAACAGGAACAAAGCAAGAGCGAAGTCCAGCAGGGCAGCATTAAGTCTCACACTCCCACTTCTAGCATCCCCAGCAATCCGCGGCAGGTTGTGAACTCCAAAGGGTGTGGGTGGCTCCCCGCACAGAGCACTTGTAATGGTAGCTCCTATGGCTTCTTGCTTAGGCTGGCTGTGCTCCCTCCTGGCAGCTCTCCACGGACAATCCATGCTCCTGGCTTCTCCAACCTTCTGAGGTCTCCACTGCACCTTCGGCTTCACCCTCACGGCCTCACACACTGCCCTTTCGGGCGCACCGCCTGGCCTCCCAAGCCCTCTTCTGAAACCTGGGCCGAAGCCTTCCTGAGCCCACAAGTTTTGCATTCTGCATGCGCCCAAAACCGGCATCACGTGGATGACGCCAAGCTCTGCTGCCAGCTGGAGCAGTAGCCGGGCTTCCTTCTCTCTCAGCTGTCGGGGTCCAGTGCCTGTGAGCCAAATCCAGAGGAACAACTTCGCTAGGCTGTCACCATTCTCGAACAGGGTGCTTTGGGGCTCTCCTCTCAAAGTAAAGTCTTTCCGTTCTCCAATTTTGAGGCTGCAAAGCATGGAGTCCTGGTGTTCTCGTGAGGCCCTCAAGCCATCTTATCTGTTCTCCTGTCCCTTCTCAGCAATCAAGATCGCCTCTGCTCTATCTTCGCAGTCCACAACTTTACCAGAGCTTCCTTTCTGGCCAAACTCAAACTGTTTTAAGTCATCCTGCTGGGCTCTTTGCTCTTGATTTTCCATATAAATCGGGCAAAAGTCCCTAACAGTAGCCATCCCACCCCCTCAACAGACAGCCTTGAAATTTCTTTTAACAGCTTAGCTAGTCCACTGCCCTTCATCCCCAGTCTCAGGCAGTCTGGCCACAAACTTTCTGCCAAGGTATAATACACACTGGAGTCCAGCAGCCGATGCAGTCCTCCTCAGCAGAAACCTCCTGAGCTTCTTCTTCTTCTTCTTTTTTGGTACCATGGGATGGAATGCAGGACCTTGCGCCTTGCGAGGCAGGCACAGTGCCACTGAGCTAAATCGCTGGCCCTCTGAGCTTGTTCTTTACCGACAGAATTGCTATCAATGCTCTGGTCTTCTGAGCTCTGACCACAATCTCCCATCAAGTACAGCCTGAAGTGTTCCAGCTCCTTTCCTGCTGGCATCTCTGAACCTTCCCAATCTCTTCCCGCCAGCCAGTCCCAAAGGCGCCTGAAGGACAAGGCCAGGTACAGTCACAGCGATGACCCCACTTCTCGGGTACCAAATTCCGTCTCAGTTACTAATGGCTGAGATAAGATACCCGACACCCAAAGTGAAAGGGAGAAAGAGGTTGCTGGGGTCGAGAAGAGAAACAGTTCACGGCCGGGAGAGGGTAGCAAAGCATTAAGGGAGGACCACAGCTCTCATCCCTTACATCTTATCCAGGCTAATGAGGACAGGCAGCACTCACACCCTTAATCCTGTGCCCTTGGGCCTAGTATTGCACTGTGAATCAATCCCAGCATCACACACTCTAGACCCAGCCACCTCTGAAAAAGTCCCATTTATGGCCGCACGAGGCTTTGGGGACATCTAGACACAAGCCATAATAGTAACTTAATGAAACCCACCCTCAGAGCCGGGGATTTAGCTCAGCGGTTCGGTGCACTGCCTTGCAAGCGCAAGGACAGGAGTTCAATCCCCAGTACCAAAAAAAAAAAAAAAAAAAAAAAAAAAAAAAGAAACCGGACCTCAAAATAAAACAAAATCAAGGCCTGGGATACAGCTCAATGATAGAATGCCTGCTAAGCATGTTTGAGGGTCTCCTCCGTTCAATCTTTTTTGTTTGTTTGTTTTTTGATACAGGGTCTCACTATGTAGTTGAGCCTGACCTGGAACTCACTATGTAGCCCAGGCTGGTCTCGAACTCACGGCGATCATCCTGCCTCAGCCTCCCAAGTGCTGGGATTACAGGTGTGCACCACCACACCCAGGTTTTTCTTTTTCTTTTTTTAAAAAAGTGACAAAGTTTATTTGAAAAAGTCAAAGTGAAGAGTGACAGAGAAACTAAAGAGGAAAAGCAAGATGAAAGTATACCCTGGAGGAAGCAGGGTGGGCTATCATGAGGAAAGCCACCACAGCAAGCTCTTCTTGGCATCTGTGTCCTTTATTTATACTGTCCAAGTCTGGAGGAAACCCGTCAGAGCTTCTCCATACCAGTCCTGAGAGGAGGTACTGGGATCCCACACCTCAGGCTGACATCAAGTCTAGGCCATTCTTTGTGATTTGATTTTGTTTTTGTTTTTTGAGACAGGGTCTCACCATGTAGCATAGGCAGACCCCATACTCTGGTGATCCTCCTGCCTCAGCCACCCCAGTGCTGGAACTGCAGGCGTGTGCCACCATGCCATCCTACTGCAAACCTGTTGGAGTTCTCTCAAGAAGTCCACATGCTTTGAAAACTATTTTAGGTATGTGTTCTGGGATCTCAAAATTAACAGGTCACACTTGCTTCCAGAACCGGTTTTGCCACACCCTAATCTCCCATCTCATTTTCCCCGAGGGACTCAAATCCCCGTAGTTCTTTACAGGGTGCTGAGGCTGGGTGTCTTTATGGGGTGTCTCTATAGCTCCACCAAGCTAGAACGGGCTGTCCACCCTACCCACTGGGGATTATGTGCTCTCCACATACCTTGGGGCGCTGAGGCTCAGGGAAGAACAAGCTGTTAGGAAACAAGAAGGGTGAACATTGACCTTTACTAGTAGCCCGGAGAGGAGGGGCAGCTCAGATTTCCACGCTTCCCGTAGCTGCACTAGAGCCTTGCTTTCTGAGGAGAAATCTCAAATCTTCTAGAAAGAAAAAAAAGTAGAGCTGGGTGTGGTGCTGCACGCCTGTAATCCCAGCATTCCAGAGGCTGAGGCGGGAAGATCACTGTGAGTTCAAGACCAGCCTGGGCTACATAGTGAGTTCCAGGTCAGTCTCAACTACTTAGTGAGACCCTGTTTCAAAAAAACCAAAAAAAAAAAAAAAAACGGCACGGAGACG